>NW_027142355.1:36803900-37403900 GCF_026170545.1 Melanerpes formicivorus
AAAATTGTTTAGACAATTTTTACTGTAAGTCTCAATCACATGCAAATACAGAAATTCTAAAGGACAACAGTGTCGTAGGGTTGGAAGGGTAAGGCCAAAAAGCCTCCTCCCTCCCCCCTGTAAAGTAAAGGGAAGGAAAAATTGAAGGGAAAGGAAAAAAAACCTCACAGCTGAATTAGCAAAGCAATAGGTGCTGTATATTTACAAAGCAATATAGGATATACAGGGGAATTTACAGAATTTACAATATTTACAATATATACAAAGATATACAATAAAGTAGCACAGAAATGAGAGTTCCTCCCTCTGCTGAGGGGGTTCTCCACCTCCGCTCTCCCCCTCTCTCCCCCTTTCCCCAGAGCGGGTTAGAAAGAGAGAGAAAAGAGAAAAAAGTTAGAAGCAGTTATGTGTTAATTGGAAAGCAGTTAATACAGGCCTTGCAGTCTATCAGTTTTTCAAGGTCAAGCCTTGGCCGAAAGCTCAGCACAGAGAGAGCTGCTGCTCGGCGGAGGAGCGGAAGAAAGACTGAAGATAAAAGTGCCGGAATGCCCAGGATACCCTCCTGCGCTCCCAGTTCAGAAGGTGCTTCCTCCCAATCTACCAATGAAATTAGTTTAGATCCTTCTTTTCGTTTACCAACTTCTGACCACCATATTCCCTGTCTTAAAGGCACAGCCTCAACCGGTCACACAACAGAAATCAGCTTTATATTCTTCCAATATCATGCAAATAGTAACGATACAGCTTAAAACCACACACATTGATTCGCAGCAGTCCTAACATAAATGCATTATGATCATCCAAGAGGCAGATTACAGGCAGAAGGGACATTTAGAAATACCTATGTGATAACATATGTGATTAGCAAAATGGTTCCTCTGCAGTTTTAGCTGGCAAGATTGGCATCCTCAGAGTCCTTGTTTACTCAGTGGTGTAGAAGGCCATTTGGCTGCACCAGAGGCCTGGACACCAGCTAAAAAGGCACTTGCATCTCAAACAGGGTTTGGGAGATTTCCTGTTTTGCACCAAAGTGCTGCAAATGGATACATTGTGGCTGAGCAGCTGGCTAAAACAGATCTTGCTATTGAAAATAGCCCTTTAGGCACGTTAAGCGGCCAAGGAACTGGACCACATCTACCATTACCTGACACCACGCACACCATGAACCATCCTCTCTGGAACTCTCTCTCACCACCAAATCAGTAGAAGAGGACTCTGCTCCCCATGCAACGACAGAGAAGGAACTTTCCCAACAGACCCATTGGAAACATGGGACCAAAAAGGCACTGTTGGACCCTCCATGATATTGACTTTTCTTCCAGTCTATAAAGACACCTTCACTTATTTTTCTATACTTCTCTGTCTTGGTCCAGAGAGGGAAAGAGACTCAGTTCTTTTAAATATTCACATGTGTGTTAGAGGCACAAACAAGGCCAAAATATCAACAGTGAGGCTATTTATTAACAGAATAAAGTGGATGGATCTGAAGGGGAGAGGGGAGAGAAAGAGAGAGAGAATGAGAAAGGGGAGAGAGAAGAGGAAAGGAATTATATTACCACCACCACCCCCCCCCAAGACAGTTTGGGTCTGTGGAAGAAAGCTGCTGCCTTGTTGACTGCACTGTCCTCCGCTGGAGGAGGGGAGGGAGAGATCCCAAAGTCCAATTCCGAGTCCTTCTCTGAGCAGCCTCTTCAGCTCCATGAGTTGCAGGAGGCAGAACTTCGGACATGGAGAGAGGGTTCCTCCTGGTCTGCTTCTTCCAGGCTACATGGTGATGTCTCTGTCCTTTTCTCTCCTAGTATTTTCTTCATTCTTCATCAGAGCGGCATTTCCCAGGTATTTTCCCTCTTCCGAGCCAGTAGTTGCTCAGGTCTTTTATACAGTTATTTAGGTATGTGTCCAGGTGATGAATCTATTGTCCTTTGCACCATCTTCCCTTTCCAGGGTAGCTGATGGGTAGAGATGATCTTGTCTATGCACATTCCAGAGAGTCATTATCCAGTGCCCCAATACACATCAGCTATTGTCTGGGCAAGGAGCAAAGGTAATTTTATTTTGGTTGATTCACATCAAGAGAGACAAGATTTAGTCTCTTACACTCTTCTGTCATTCCCCCTTTCCCATCTTGTACCTCTCTTTTGATAGTAAGAAAGTGTTGAACATTTGACTCATCTATGTCTTGATGTCTCCAGGCAAATCAGAACTGGACAAGAGGGGAAGGAAAGATATATGCAGAGAGTGATTAAAAATATCTAAAATTAGTCTCCAACTCCAAATTTCTCTTCAAAGGCATCTCTTGCTCTCATTAACCACAAAAGAACCTGGAAACTTTGCATATTTTTGCAGGCCATGTACCAGCTCCCACAAAAGACAGTCTCCTAAGGGTTCTTCTCCAAAGTGTTAAAGGACATTAGGAGCACAAATCAGTCTGACTGTCAGGAGGTATTGCAGAAAGTGTCCCTCTTGTAATATAAATATTTAAGCTTTGAAAGAAGCAATTTCAAAGCAAGAGGACCCTGAGGAGTCCCAAATGGACCTGCTAGGATTACTGAATGGATTAAGAAGTGACCATGTAGATATTTTACAAAATGACTAATCATATAAATAACTGTGGTGATACAACCTACACCAAGGCCATCACTTCCTCAATAACAGGAATGAGCCTGAAGAATATTTGTGGCAATTCAGTGCAGCAGTTTGCTCATAAAGAATAAAACTGAAAGTATGTTCACATTCCTATTCAATGTCTTACTGAAAAGATAGACAAATGATTTTGCTTGCTCACCCAGGCTCCTGACCTTCAGTCTTCTCCCTTGTTTGTTCTGAGATTAAATACTCAAGCTTCACCTCTTCCACAAGAATAAGAGCTTCCCTCTGCATATCAGCAAACTAAAAATTCCCCTGGTGATTTAGAGCCACACAGAAAGAGGACATTCAATTAGAAAAGCAAAGTAAAGGGAGAAAAATATAAAAGAGAGGAGGGGGATAAAAGAAGAAAAAGAATCAGCAAAAACTATCCATATTTTCTGGCTTAATAAATAGATATTTTTCTGCCATTGAACTAATAAATAAAAAATACTAGCATGTCTGAGGATAGTCCACAAGCAGAAATGTACTTGTTAGCAGGGAGCTAGCTTCATGAGCCACATCAATCACCTAAAGATCTATCATTTTAATTGCAATAAAGTCTTGGAAATGTCTGAGAGTCATCTTGCTGCACAAATACACTTCATATGAGGAAAACATCAAGCACACATTAAATAGAATTTGTAAACATCTGTGCTTTACAGACATCAGGAATAGCTTTCAAAAATTTGAGAGATGAGCATCAGATAAGGAATTCTCCTATTAGTATTCCTAGCAGCATTCCCAGCCCCAAGAACACTCACACCCCTCATGCTACCAAACTGTAAGGACTGTATCATAGTATCATGGTATCACAGTATCAGTCAGGGTTGCAAGGAACCACAAGGATCATCTAGTTCCAACCCCCCCGCCATGGGCAGGGACACCCCACACTAGATCAGGCTGGACAGAGCCTCAGCCAGACTGCTCTTAAACACCTCCAGGGACAGGGCCCCAACCACCTTCCTGGACAACCCATTCCAGGGCTTCACCACTCTCATGGGGAAGAACCTCCTCCTCACATCCAGCCTGAATCTCCCCACCTCCAGCTTCATTCCATTCCCCCTAGTCCTATCACTACCTGAGATCCTGAGAAGTCCCTCCCCAGCCTTCCTGTAGGCCCCCTTCAGATACTGGAAGGCTACAATTTGGTCACCTCAGAGCCTTCTCTTCTGCAGACTGAACAGCCCCAACTCCTTCAGTCTGCCCTCATAGGAGAGGTGCTCCAGCCCTCTGATCATCCTCGTGGCGCTTCTCTGGACACATTCCAGCACCTCCAGATCCCTCTTGTAATAGGGGCTCCAGAACTGGACTCCAGGTGGGGTCTCACCAGAGCTGAGTAGAGGGGGAGAATTACCTCCCTTGACCTGCTAGCCACACTTCTCCTGATGCAGCCCAGGATCTGATTGGCTTTCCAGGCTGCAAGTGCACACTGAGAGCTCCTGTTGAGCTTTTTGTCCACCAGCACCCCCAAGTCTCTCTCCTCAGGGCTGCTTTCCAGCCAGTCACTGCCCAGCCTGGATTTGTGCCTGGGATTGCCCCAACCCAGATGCAGGACCCTGCACTTGGTCTTGTTGTACAGCAAAGCATCCTAAAAATGGTGCTGAGTAAGTCCTCCTAGGGCTACACTAATTTCCATGACTGTGGACAAATTAACTGAAAATTGTTCTGAATGCAGAGCAATCATCTGAGCTGCTTCTGTTTTGAAATTAGTTTTGGTGGAAGAAAAGGAGAAGCTGTGAAGAAGCACCCTGTGTTTAAGGTATTGCAGTCTACTGAAATTGCTAAAGGCTTCAAATGGTCTGTTTTGATACTACTGAGAAGGAAAACCTTGACTGAAAAAAAAAGGAGGGAGAAACAATGTCAAAACAGCAACATTATCTGCAAAGAATTAAATTGGACTGGAAATGCTGGTCCTTTGCTCTAGCTCCGAAAGGACCAATTTCAGTCCATGAAGTCCTTCAAGCAAAAGAACCCATCCTAAGAAACATACGATGCAAAAAGAGGCAGCTCTGCAGAAAAGGACTTGGGAGTACTGGTGAATGAAAAGCTGGACATAAGTCAACAATGCACACTTGCAGCCCAGAAGGCAAATCACATTCTGGGCTGCATCAAAAAAGCCTGACCATCAGATTGAGAGAAATTATTCTGACACTCTACTTTGCTCTGGTAAGATCTTACCTGGTGTATCGTGTTCACCTCTGGGGCCCTCAGCATAAGGACATGGACCTGATGGAGAAGGTCTAGAGTTGGGCCACAAAGATGATCAGAGGGCTGAAGAAATTCTCCTTACAAAAATAGGCTGAGACAGCTGGGATTGTTCAGCCTGGAGAAGGCTCCAAGAAGACCTTATAGTCGCCTTAAAGTACCTGAAGGGGACCTACAAGAAAGCTGGGGAGGGACTGTTTGCAAGGGCATGTAGCACTAGGACAAGAGACAATAGTTTTAAGCTAGAGAAGGGTAGATTTAGACTGGACATTAGGAAGAAGTTCTTTACTATCAAGGTGGTGGATCATTGGAATGGGTTACCCAAGAAGGGGGTGGAGGCCCCATCCTTGGTGACATTCAAGGTCAGCCTTCATGGGACTTTGAGCAACCTGATCTAGTTGGGGGTGTCCCTGCTTGTAGCAGAGGGGTTGGATTAGGTGACCTCTAGAGGTCCCTTCCAACCACTGTATTCTATGATTTTGTGATATTCCCTGAGCTCCTTTTACTGCACTGAAATGTATTAAGTCCAGGAAAACACTGTATTGCAAGTGCGGGTTTCTTGATATTCTGGGCTAATATACTTGGACTAATTAATTCCACAATCAGCTGGCTGCATTCCTGATAAGACAGCCCAGTATATATGATCAGCCACCTTGGCTATTATGGTTATGACACTGCAAATGATAAAGGATATTGCCTACTAACTACAGGAGAAGAAACTCAGTCTGAGCTTCAGTTAAGGTAGGAAAATAAGAGACTTTTCAAATATGAAAGTGTTGCTGAGTTGATAGCTCTGGCAGTGTTTTAGTGATCTGTACTGTCACTGATCCATAGGTTAACTCATAGAAGTTCAGACAGTGCAGTATCACTTTCTGCAAGAAAATGAAGATCCTAGGAACAGGTACATAAGAGAGTAGCTAGAACTCTATTATGTTTGGTTTCAAAATGTTATACTATATGAAGATCCAGCTTAATTGTTTTCTGGTGCAATGATGCAACAATTCTTCAAGTCACAGTAGTATTCCCGTTGTGATGTATACATGAGAATTAAATGTTTGACTGAAGCAGACTTACTCACAGTTTCTTTTTTTTAAAGTGTCCCGAGTTCACCTAAATTTTAGTCTCTTCTCCCAGGCAACCAGCACCAGAACAAGAGGACACAGTCTTAAGCTGCACCAGGTAAGGTTTAGGCTGGATGTTAGAAAGAAGTTCTTCAGAGAAATAATGATTGGCCATTGGAATGGGCTGCCCAGGGAGGTGGTGGAGTCACCATCCCTGGAGGTGTTTAGGAAGAGACTGGATGGGGTGCTTGGTGCCATGGTTTAGTTGATTAGATAATGTTGGATGATAGGTTGGACTCGATTCTAAAGGTCTCTTCCAACCTGGTCTATTCTATTCTGTTCTATTCTATTCTATTCTATTCTACTCTACTCTACTCTACTCTACTCTACTCTACTCTACTCTACTCTACTCTACTCCTATTCTATTCTATTCTATTCTATTCTATTCTATTCTATTCTATTCTATTCTATTCTATTCTATTCTATTCTATTCTAATTTATTATACATATGTAATGGGTTGAGGCAAACCCCCTCCCCACCACGCACAGAAATAACAACTCAAACAAACAGATTGCAAAAGTAAAGGAAAGTTTAAATAGAGAACAGTGAGTGCGTGCAGAAAGCCAGGAACACAATGACAAGAAGAACCCCAAAACAGACCCAGAAAGATCCCATCCCCACCTGAGGGTGCACCCAAGACCCCCAGGGCTCCTCCTTCCCCCCCAGTTGCTAGGCTAGTCTCAGCTGGCCAGATCTGAGATTGCCCATCCCCCCGCGGCCTTGGGCCTAGCCAGGCCCATGGCCGGGGAATCTCTCCCCAGTTACAGGGTGTCAGAGAGGAAGGAAAGAAGAAGTGCCAGACCCTGCCTTAAAACTTACAGTGGTGCAAGGGATCATGGTAGGAAATACATAATTGCCTGTGTCCACCCACTGGGCTGGACTTCTGGACACAGGAAACACGCCCTGTAGCAGAGGGCACCCAGCCCAAACTACGACAACATACAAGAAAAAGCTTGAACTATATAACAAAATTCTTTAAGTCTTCATCCAGGATGCTTTTCTACAATCAATGTTCTCCCCAGAACAGCATCCCCATCAGAAATATTTGGTGTCATCTGAGGAGGTACTAAATGTTGAAGTATGATATAGCTCCAGGATAAAGTCTCATTATCTCCAATAATAATTAATATTCATCACCCTCCGTTGTTCTGTAATCTTCAGCCATCTTAGTTTGAAAATCATCTTTCATTTTAATCAAAATCATTTTAATTATATGTTTTATTATAGAGCAAGTGGGGAAAAAAAAAAAAGAAATAAAAGGAAATTAAATAATCCTAGTAGAAGTCCCAGCATAGAGCTTTAATGTTTGGTGAAAGAGATTTCATCTACATTTTCTAACAAAGTCTGCAAAGATGTTTATCAAAACCAGCTAATTTAAATATGTAGATTTTGCAAGGCGTTTAATTTTTACACAAGAATGAAACCACCAAAAATCTCAGTTTCACAAGCTCGTTTTTATGATCCAGATAAGTAAGAATATGAAATACCTAGTCTCCAGGAATTAACACGTGATCCTGCATTAATAGTGTAATCTATATGTACTGAGAAGAGGATTCAAAGCATTGAAACATGTCAGTATTATATTCTAAAAAGCAAAGTCTGACACCCACCACAGCTCTCAAAACATGTCTTTAGAAAGAGTTATGAACTCCACCGTACTTATTCTGTAATGAATCAGTATATTGTGGGTTTATAAAAGTTCTGATCTGCAAAAAAAAAAAGTGAAAGGATCATAGTTTTCACAATGAGTGAGCATTAATCATTTTTATAGGTCACCTATAAATATTGCAATAAAAAAGTTGAACCTGATTCAGCCATTGGATTTATCCACTGAATACTTCCAACAGCAATAGGCAGGTGAGCATTAAGCGTGTCCCATCTCTCTTCTCTCTCGTTAGGAAGCTCTAATCAGCACACTGCTGCTTTAATTTACTGGTTGTATTTCTCTTTGCTTCTGACATTTGGAAGCAAAAGCAAAACTATTTACAAAACATTCGCATATGTCAGTAATTATTTACTGCTCCTACTGCAAGGCAGCCACCAAAACTTGAGTGCATTAAGGGTTTGCCCTTAACTTGAAGTGTAGGGGGGAGAGGGGGATAGCAGGGAGGTAGTAATAAGCATTTTGATCACCGAACTTGCAAACCTTTTTAAGGTTTGAAGCCTTTTGTTTCGTTTACAGCCCTCTCCCAGTTCTTTAATATAAATTGATGGATTATGCCACAGCTTGACACTGTCATTGCAACCTCAGAACCGAAAAATAGGGTATGACAAGAAACTAGATTTAAAAAGCAGTTATTAAAGTTCTTAATAGAGAGCGAGTCAGTTGAAGAGATGACTCTACAAGCTGTTAACACAGATAGACTGTTAGATCTTGCAGAAGAAGCAGGCAATTAAAAAATAAATTGGACAGTGGTATGCTTGTTTACAGAAGCTGGAATCTGGATGATAGGCATCTATGTATGACAGTCATTATTCCTGCAGAGAGCTGAGATGTCTTGGGATGTGTGTGGCAGAGTTGATTTGGGCTTTAAAACCAAATTTGATGCAGTGACTAAAGCAGACAATCGGGTTCTAAAGGTGGTTATATTAAAATTGCTGGAAGGCACTTATGTCACACATATTCCTTGATTCCTCTAAGCAAATTCTGAAGTTGAGATCAGGCTTGGCACTCCATGAAGTTTCATAGTTTATTTCATAGTTTCATAGTTTCATTCAGGGTTGGAAGGGACCACAAGGATCATCTACTTCCAACCCCCCTGCCATGGGCAGGGACACCCCACACTACATCAGCCTGGCCAGAGCCTCAGCCAGCCTGGGCTTAAACACCCCCAGGGACAGGGCCTCGACCACCTCCCTGGACAACCCATTCCAGGGTTTCACCACTCTCATGGTGAAGAACCTCCTCCTCACATCTAGCCTGAATCACCCCACCTCCAACTTCATTCCATTCCCCCTAGTCCTATCACTACCTGAGATCCTGAGAAGTCCTTCCCCAGCCTTCCTGTAGGCCCCCTTCAGATACTGGAAGGCCACAATTAGGTCACCTGGGAGCCTTCTCTTCTGCAGACTGAACAGCCCCAACTCCTTCAGTCTGTCCTCATAGGAGAGGTGCTCCAGCCCCCTGATCATCCTTGTGGCCCTTCTCTGGACACGTTCCAGCACCTCCACATCCCTCTTGTAATAGGGGCTCCAGAACTGGACACAGTACTCCAGGTGGGGTCTCACCAGGGCTGAGTAGAGGGGGAGGATCACCTCCTTCGACCTGCTAGCCACACAAGTCTTGGAAGAAGCTCCCTTGGTGGGATTGATCAAATGGAGAGCGTTGGTTTTCTATAGTATATCCATCCCCCTGAAGGTATCATATCAGTCCTCCTTAGCTCCTGATGTTTTTCACCCTATCAGTTATCCACATCAGGAATAGAGAAAAGAAAAGGAAAAATCTTTTTTTTTTATTTCACAGCTCTTAAGATTTTGTGACATGCCTTCACCTTGGGGTGCCATGTGTATGTCACTTCTATATATTTTTAAACACTGTCCTAGCATTCATTATAAATAAATCTATACTTATGTTCACAAATGGTAATTCACAGAATCACAGAACCACCAAGGTTGGAAGAGACCTCAAAGATCATCAAGTCCAACCTCTCACCACAGACCTCATGTCTAAACCATGGCACCAAGTGCCATGTCCAATCCCCTCTTGAGCACCTCCAGGGATGGTGACTCCACCACCTCCCTGGGCAGCACATTCCAATGGCTAACAACTCCTCCTCTTCTCACCTGAAGCCTAAACTTCCCCTGGTGCAGCTTGAGACTGTGTCCTCTTGTTCTGGTGCTGCTTTCCCAGGAGGAGAGACCAACCCCCTCCTGGCTACAACCTCCATTCAGGTAGTTTTAGACAGTCTCCCCTGAGCCTCCTCTTCTCCAGGCTAAACAATCCCAGCTCTCTCAGCCGCTACTTGTGGGACTTGTGCTCAAGGCCTCTCCCCAGCCTCGTTGCCCTTCTCTGGACACATTCAAGAGTCTCAATTCCTTTCTTAAATTGAGGGGCCCAGAACTGGACACAGTACTCAAGGTACGACCTAACCTAAGTGCTGAGTACAGGGGCACAATGACGTCCCTGCTCCTGCTGGCCACACTATTCTTGATGCAGGCCAGGATGCCATTGGCCTTCTTGGCCACCTGAGCTCACTGCTGGCTCATGTTCAGCCAGCTCTCAGTTCTTTGTAGTTGCAATTAAAAAGGAGTTACCTTGGCAGGTCTTGTAGCATTTATATGCATGCATATATATATATATATATATATATACCTACAAATTTATGCAGACCTACTCAGACCTACTTTAAATATATACAAGAAGTTTTTTATTCAGTTGGTTTTTCAGTTAGCTCCATTGCTCTCAGGTATTCCAGATGACTTTTTCCTATGAACATGATCTATCAAATTTGGCATAATGAACTCCTGCAAAGGTCAAAGTTAAAGGATAAACTCTGCAGGAAATGATGACTCTACAATAATCCTGTTATCCTCCTGCAACTCCAATTTCATTATATTGAGTTGAACAGTGTAAGGGTAAAAGGGTAACCACTTTCTCTCTGCTAACACCCATATACCCAAGTCCCCTGAGCACGGCATTACATTTAATCACTGCTATAATTGTATTAGTAATTGTTAGTGGCTGTTTTTTTCTTAGTTTATGGATATCAGCAAAAATGTTGAAGAATTATTTAGTTGGTTCTGTGGCTTTTTTGTCTTAGAGGGTGGTTTCCCCTCATAAAACACTGTAAATAGAAGGCAAAGTGCATTGTGAACAGCTATGTTTTTGTGGTTGCTACCAGATGTTCTTGCTACCAGTGGGTTGATGATCTGCTAAGTATTTGCCTATAGAAGATGGAACAAAGCTTCCAGATAACATTTTCAGATAAGTTTTTGGCATCAGCCTAACCCTCCTGACTAAAACTAGCTGTGCCTTATTCTTGCAGATGGACCATCATTTTTAATGTGCTTTTAAATTGTTTTTTTTCAATTTAGGGCTCTACTAATGCAGTACTATTTTTCACTAACTGTGACTATTCTTTCCAGGATATCTCTCTGTGTTCTGTCCCTGTAATGCTAAAAAAAACTTCTGGGGAAAAGATTTACCAGGCCCACTGGCATATGCTTTAGAATCCCTGTCCTCTCAGTTGAAGGATGAAAATGTGGTTGCACTGTTCTCCTGCTAGACAAGCAGTTTAGTCATAGGACAACTTAATTATGACAGCAAATGCATTCCAGTATCTTACCATATCCAAGCAAACGTGTCCTTGTCACCTTTATGTTACCTCATCCTGGGGCAGGAACTACACTTGAGCGGCTTAGAAAGCATTTCCCCCGTTCTGTAATTTTCTGTCCAAGCTGTGCTTGATGTCAGAACATGATTTAACAGTTGTCTATGTGACATGATACCCTCTCTCTCTTGCCTGCCTGCTTAAACATAACTCCACATTTCTAAGGCCATAAAGTTACTACTCTAAGATTGTCCTGCTCATCCTCTGCTATGAGGAACAGAGTAGCTACAGTCACACAAGACAGGCTGTCTGCTAGTATGCACCTAGCCTATCCTTGGAACAGCTTTGGGGTCCTGTGGCAAGCAAACCAACTAATTAACTAATTAAAAGCAACACTATGTGCAGTCATGTAAGCATAGAGTTACTCAGAAAAAGTAGCTTTAAGAAAGCCCATTTGACTATCTATGTATAGGAAGCCTTAACATTTATTTCATACATTTCCAGGGTGGCCATTTTGGGAGGGAGGTGCTGCAGAAACCAAAATACACAATAGACACCAGCATAAACTGAATCAATTTGTTTAAATGTTTCACATGTGCTTATAGACAAGTACACTCATTTTCACACTTCTAATCGTACCAAATACATTGGTACTTGAGTATTCTGTGTACACTACTACAATGAGTTGTTTAGCCTGCTGTTTAAACCTGATGAGAAAATGTAGGAATTTTTTAACAGATCATGAACTAGTAGTACTAGCCTAGTAGGTACTGAAGGTGTTCAAAAATGCTGCTGAGTTTGTACTTTCCTCCAGAATATTTTTGATGGAAAATTCCCCAGCAACTACAAACAAGATTGACCACAAAGAAGGTAAAAGCAATATCATGTCATTGCCTCATTTTGTTCCAAACTATTCAAAGCCCATGGGTAAAGGACCCATTTGAATGGCTGTGGTTATTAGTCACAGTAATTCTGTGATTATTTATTTTGCCTTTTATGTTTTCATTAGGTGTGAATCTCAGCTGAGGTTTCTTGCTGTCTTTTGCAGCCTGTGGCAGTAGGTTCAAGAGATGAGTTTATTCAACACTGAAAACACAGAAATTTGAAAATGCATGAAAAATTGTAATAGCAAGGTAGGGATTCATTGCTTCTGATGTGTTGAAATGAAATTCTTGCCCCATACACCTAACATGTCTGAATAGGCAATAGAGCACAGAGGCTGGAGTGATATTTGTTTTAAACTAGTTTTCATCCCTCTGTAAACAATACAAATCTAATCTTCCATAATCTCCCTTGCACATTTCTAACCTGGCAAGAAAATGTTGTACAAGCATACAGCCTTCTCAGTTCAAGTTCTCCCCCAAACCCTCAAAAAGGTCTTTCAGTTACTGCACACTAATCAACAGCTCCTGAGCCCAGAAATAGCAATACAGGTCTTATTAACAGAGTAATTCAAACAGAACAATGTACCACCACGAGAATCGTTACCCAACACAAAGTAGTGTTTCCTGCCACCAAGAAAAGATGCTGACAAAGTCACTCTTTGTTTTATGAAAATTTCATCATCTGCATTCTACTCAAAATACCTATAATCAACTTCATCATCATCTAGAATGAGCACTAATTCAAACTCACTGAAAGTTACATCACAGCTAGAGGTTGGGTAGCAAAAGTTCAGTAAATGAGGGCAGTGAAAGAAATAATGGATTTGAGATACTATTTTCAAAGCTATAAGAAGACAGTATCTAAGTGGTAAAAAAGAGGACCTCTCACTCCAAGTTCCACCATGATGCAGTTTTATTACATAAACAACTGAAGCAATGGATTTAGACCCTTGGAACAGGCTACAGCTCAACCAGAAAGCGCTTAAGCAGGATGGCACTGACCGTTTGAGGGATGTTAACAGGAGTCCTTTCAGCAGGCTTCCCTGTGGAAGCATCCTCAACTGGTGAGGCAAGGCTGCCTAGACTATTCATGCCAGCAACTTTATCTGTAGTGTATTAATCACACCTATACAGTTTACGTGTGACTACCTGTTCAACTGAACAAAATTTCTTTCTTTTTCTCAGCCCATAATCACTAACTGGCTGCACTTTAGGTTATACAAGTGAGTTAGGAGCTCTTCTTCATATGCAAGTTGAAAGAATATATGTGTGCACATTATAAATCTCTAGAAAGTTATACACCATCACAGTCATGGTAATGTAGGCTTGTCTAGGTAAAGGAGTCAAGGCTGGGCACTCTACATAGTCTCTTTCAGGACTGACTTGCCAGATTTTCAGTCAAAATCATTTTCCCTGCACTATTCTCAAAACTTGGGACAAATTCACCTTAAATTCACATAAAGTTATCTTCTAAAGTCACCTGCTAAAAAAATCCCTTTTCCACACAACCTACAAAAAATCTTCACTATAAATTTACATGAGTCTGGTTGCTTTCTTCTGTGAACCTTGAATGTTGTCTTGTCCTGTGCTGTACTGGATGCAGTGAAGAGTTTAAAAGCCTTTTGGACAATTTTCTAGAGCGTGCTGGAGGCCATAATACATAAAAATGTTAGTGGTATAGAACGGGGTAGGAGAGATCATCCAAAGAAACTACTGGGATGCCAGTTAAAGAAGGCCAAGAACTTTGTTAAATGTCCTGTTTGCAATAGGCAAAACAAGATAAACAGGCAGAGAAGATGCATGGTAAGAAACAGGTGTAGAATAGAGAAGTGATTTAGTAAAAGCAGAGAAAATAAGCAAATCCTGAACTATAATTACAGTATGTAATATCTCCCTTGTGTGGTCTAAATACCACATTTTGTAACTCTGAATTTCCTTACTGTTCACCTGTCTAAGAAAATATTCTAACTTTACCTTTTAAGAACACAATTGATAACTGAAGGTCAAATCTGCACACCAGCACTCAGAGGGAAGAGTTCTCTTTCATGGGTTAGCTGTTTAGGTGGGTTGGATTGGCTGATGGGTTGGATGTGATGATCTTGAAGGTCTCTTCCAACCTGGTTTGGTTTATTCTAAATGGTTTATTCTAAATGTTTTTGGGACCTCAGCAACCTCTCCACAAGCGTAGATATTTTCTCCAGCACACTCACCAAAATAAAACACAGAGGGAGAAAGAGAGGGATTTTTCTTAATTTAAAAATAAATTGCTGACTGAAAACTGTAGAAACAGAGCAGAAAAGCACAGTGCAATGTTAATTTTATTTTTTCTTTTGAGAACAAGGCTCAGTTTAGCATTCAGTCTTTTTGAAGCACCATTGCCAATTGGATAAGATGCTTAATGGTGCTACATTCTGAACTATATACTTTTGACAGTGCATTTCATGCCTTGTATGCCACCAAAGTTATGAGATTGGAATGAATAATGAAAGAGCAACTCCACATTCTTCATGGCACTGCATTCAGATTTGTTATTTTTCATTGACGTGTCACTTGCTAAATCAAGTCTTGATGACACTTAACTGTTTCTTACTTTGTAGGAATTATATTAAGATTTAAGAAGGTCTCAACCTTCTGGGTTTTTTTTTTCTATGCAATATTAAAATCACATTCATATTCAAAGGTTCAGTATCCAATGCAGGAGATCAAATTTTAAAGAGCATGTACAAATCTGTGCTGCAAAAATTTGATTTGAGAGCCTTAGTTTTCATAGCAGTGTTATCAGTTCATAAAATGATCCAGACAGGGAGAAAGAATAGCTGAGTTACAAAAAGCTCCCAAAATATCTATCATAGTGTTTGTAAGAACTCTGTAATTTTCAAAAGCAAATACACTGCAGAAATATATACCTTTTCCATGGTGCTATAAAGCAGCTTACATGAGCATGTAAGAGGTTTGGAGGATTCCAATATTATTTGATTTAAAAATACAACAGGGAAAGTTTGGGGGGGAAATGGAAGCTTATTGAAGGAAAAAAGTACAAATTAAAGGGAAAAAAAATGCAAGTAAAGCTGTAATCAACAATGCTGAATTAATGTAAAGCTATACACCATTGACAAACAAAACCAGGGTCACTCAGCAGGGGAAGTAATATTTGGCCAACCTGATAGCCTTTTATGAGGGCATAACCAGGTGGATAGATGATGGTGGAGTAGTGGACGTGGTTTATCTTGATTTCAGTAAAGAATTTGATACTGTTTCCCACAGCATCCTTGGGTTGAGAGTATGGGTTGAGAACCAGTTGAAGGAAAGAAGTCAGAGTTGTGGCAGATGGGATGAAGTCCAGTTGGAGGCCTGTATCTAGTGGAGTCCCTCAGGGGTCACTACTGGGACTGGTACTATTCAATATATTCATCAACAAGTGGAGTCTCCCTCTGAGGATATTCAAAACCCACCTGAATGTATTCCTGTGTAATTTGGTACAGGTGATCCTGCTCTAGCACAGGGGAGTTGGACTGGATGATCTTTTGAGGTCCCTTCCAACCCCTAACATTCTGTGATTCTGTGATTCATTTATAACTGAAATGTGTTGCTACTCATTTTAAGGTGGTCTGTAAGCTCAGCTATTAAAAGTCCTTATAGCAACTGTAATAGTTATAGAATGTTAAAATAAAATAATCAACAATAAACAATATGCAGATTTATTCCAAGTAGTAAATTATTAATTTGTGGTTGGAATAACAAAAGCAGGTGTAAGCTGCCTGCTACTCAGAGGGGGGGGGTTGTATGTGTGCTATTTTCTTTAGCTGCCTGAAAATGCACCACAACTCGTGTCTCACACACACCACAACTACTGTTCATCCATTCTGCATTTTGGCAGTATAAAACTCCTGCAATACTTGACACGTCAGGTCAGAGCAATGGTCCTCCTAACTTAGTCAGGTAGTCCAGTACAAAATTCCCATGATGGCAGAAGTTTTAAAACTCTTGTCCTCAAACCTGCGCAGAGAGTGGCTTGACTCCTAAGTCATAAGAATCACCTGCTTCATGTATTTCTACACAGCTAGTGTAACTGCCATACAGAACCTTATTTATAAAAACATTGACTTTCTTTTGACTCCTTATAAATTCTTGACCCTCCATAAGCCCTTTGCAGGTATTCTCACTTAACTCAGTTCAAAGAAAGATGTCTTCCCACCCTGTTTTGTCAGATGGAACGTGTCCAGAGAAGAGCAACAAAGTTGGTGAGGGGTTTGGAACACAAGCCCTATGAGGAGAGGCTGAGGGAGCTGGGGTTGCTTAGCCTGGAGAAGAGGAGGCTCAGGGGTGACCTTATTGCTCTCTACAACTACCTGAAGGGAGGTTGTAGACAGGCGGATGATGGTCTCTTCTCCCAGGCAGCCAGTACCAGAACAAGAGGACACAGTCTCAGGCTGCACCAGGGGATGTTTAGACTGGATGTTAGGAAGAAATTCTTCACAGAGAGAGTGATTGCCCATTGGAATGGGCTGCCTGTGGAGGTGGTGGAGACACCATCATTGGAGGTGTTTAGGAAGAGACTTGATAGGGTGCTTGGTGCCATGGTTTAGTTGATTAGATAGTGTTGGATGATGGGCTGGACATGATGTTCTTGAAGATCTCTTCCAACCTGGTTTATTCTGTTCTATTTTAAATAGTTGAAGGTATAATCTTTTTTCTTTGAAACATTAAGAATTTATGATGCTCTAATCCAGAATTCCTAATGTTGACTAACTCCAATAAAAAGGAGTTTTCACTCAACAGACTCTCTTACCTTAGTGCAGACTTCAGCTCTTTTACCATGGTGTCCATGGTGCAGGCTTGCTGTGTTGTTACTCAAGCGAAAAAAGATAAACAATCAAACAAGCTAGCAAACAGGGGGAAAAAATCTTGCAATATTTCAGTCCAAAATATTTCTATTATTTCCACACCATGGTATTACAATGCTGCCTTGTATCTAGCAACAATAACTACAGCAGAAAGCTTGCATTTCTTCCTTCTTCATAGGTTGTGAGAGAAAAAGGCATGACTGAATTGCATGGTTTATGCATATGTATGTTTTATGCATATTTATGCTGCTCTATTTCTGCAAAGCACTCTGATAATAAGACAGGGTTTGTATCCGTTTGCTAAGGTCAGACTAGATGCAGTCATCTACTTCTTCATATGGAGACATTCTATCCTCCTTTGGCTTCCATGCAGAATGTTGTAAGGGATGTAATAATCACAGAGGAAGGTAAAACAGTAGGAACAAGTCTGCAGGTGGGTTTCAGCAGCAGATCAACAATTCAGTAATGTCTAAGAATGAAATGAAAGCACCTAGGTAGTGATTATCCTTATCTTGGACCTTCCTCCTAAAATCATGAGCTGGAAAATTTCAAGGATTAATATAGATATGTAGGTAGGATGCATGACTAGGACGCTGATCCTTCCTATTTAGGCAGTAACTTGTTTCACTTTTCAAGTGAAAGTCAGAAGGGACTGAACTACCAACACTTATATCTTGTCCACTGCAAAAGAGAGCTGCCACTCAGCAGGTCCTGTGTGGCTTCTGGGAGCTGGGCTGCCTACATGAGCATTTCAGTCAGCATGGCTATCATACATCTAACAGATTTACAGAGCTGTAGAAGCCAGCTAGTAGAGTCAAATACCTGAAAGCAGGTGTTGTCAGCCAGGAAAACAGTTTAGAGAAAAAACACCTTCTCACAAATAGGTGTTGTCAACCAGGGAAACGTTTTAGAGGAAAACCACTTTCTTACATTTCATCCCTTTTCCTACTTACTTTTATCTCAAAATTGTCTAGGTTTTCAATGTAGCAGCCTGCTTTTCTGGTGAGGCACATCTTGCCTAGGCATTAAGGAAAACAGAGATTCACCTAAAACTTCAGTAACACCTAGGAGCACTAGAGGACCAAGCCATGCTATCCCAGAAGAGGTAAGCTCTGCAGACAGAGGACATGTTCCCTCTCCACAGAATTGGATGCAGCTTAGTGAGGGGATTGAGTCTGTCTGAGGATGAGGGGACGGAGTCCACTATCAGTAAATTTGCAGATGACACCAAGTTGGAAGCAGGTGAGGGACCTTAACAGGCTGGACAGATGGGCAGAGTCCAACATGATGGCATTCAACAAGTCCAAGTGCCGGGTGCTGCACTTTGATCACAACAACCCCATGCAGCACTGCAGGCTGGGGTCGGAGTGGCTGGAGAGCAGCCAGACAGAAAGGGACCTGTGGGTACTGATTGATGGCCAGCTGAACATGAACCAGCAGCGTGCCCAGGTGGCCAAGAAGGCCAATGGCATCCTGGCCTGTATCAAGAATAGTGTGGCCAGCAGGAGCTGGGAAGTCATTGTGCCCCTGTACTCAGCAGTGGTTAGGCCACACCTTGAGTACTGTGTCCAGTTCTGGGCCCCTCAATTTAAGAAGGACATTGAGACTCTTGAACACGTCCAGAGAAGAGCAATGAGGCTGATGAGAGGCCTCAAGCACAAGCCCTACGAGGAGAGGCTGAGGGAGCTGGATTTTTTAGCCTGGAGAAGAGGAGGCTCAGGGGAAATGCTATTGCTGTCTACAACTACCTGAAGGGAGGTTGTATCCAGGAGGAGGTTGGTGTCTTCTCCCAGGTGACCAGCACCAAAACAAGAGGACACAGTCTTAAGCTGTGCCGGGGGAAGGTTAGGCTTGAAGTGAGGAGAAAGTTCTTCGCCGAGAGAGTCATTGGTCATTGGAATGTGCTGCCCAGGGAGGTGCTGGAGTCACCATCCCTGGAGGTGTTCAAAAAGGCATTGGACATGGCACTTGAAGCAATGGTTTAGTAGTCATGAGGTGTTGGGTGTCAGGTTGGACTTGATGATCTTTGAGGTCTTTTCCAACCTTATTGATTCTATGATTCCTGCAGTACTGCACCACACTAGCCCCAAAGTCTCTGCTACGTTCATCTATATTTCTCCTTTTTGCCCTTGGCAACATCTCTGATCAGAAGTAAACACACAGTGCCCTTAAGAATCACAGAATAATGCTACTTATATTGCACTAGTGACCTGAAAAATGTTGCTAATGTGTTTTGAGGTAACAGAACAAATGCTGGGTTTTATCACTCAACATATAGCACAATTTATAAGCATAATACCTACATTGGGGAAAAACAAAAGAGAAAGAGCAGCCCTGAATCACTGAATCCTACACTGCTAAATTAAGTCAGAAGCAATTAAGAAAAAAGATGATAAAAGTTTATTAACCAGGTAGTGATAAAAGGAAAGGATCAAAGTAATTAACTCAAGAAAAATAGTGTAACTATTTTTAAAAGGTGAAATAGTAGATCTCTCAAGCTAACAAATCAATTAAAAAAAATAACTTCAAAAATAGCAGAGACTTCACCATCTTTCTTCTAATATACTGCACTAAAGAAATTTTGCCCAGTATGAAATATCCTGATAGGTTTTTATTTGTTGTCTTCATCCTATCCAGCTGTTGAGTGACTATGACAAATTGTGAAGAGGAAATAGAAACACTAAAGGGAAAAGGCAGAAAATTTCTGCGATCAGCTGCCTTATGTATGCAATTAATCAAGTGACACCTGACATTGATCCAAACTTGTTAGTCTGCTGAGACTCCAGGTATCCTATCTCCTCTAAATTAAAGAGTGTTTAGCATTGTAGGATATTTGCTTGATTGGCTGTAAACCACTGACTTCTGGAATAAACTCTTAGATTGTGATGTGTTCTTTGCTGAAAGAGTGATTGGCCATTGGAATGGGCTGCTCAGGGAGGTGGTGGAGTCACCATCACTGGAAGTGTTTAAAGAGACTGGATGAGGCACTTAGTGCCATGGTTTAGTTGATTAGATGGTGTTGGGTGATAGGTTGGACTAGATAACCTTGAAGGTCTTTTCCAACCTGGTTAATTCTGTATTCTGTCTTGCAGCCCATGGTGAAGACGATGGTACAGCAGACTGTCCCCCTGCAGCCCAAAGATATCAATTCTGATGCTAAAGTCACAATACTAATCATAGGTGTGATAGATTTCAGACAAATACATAAAGAAGGCTGGGGAAGGACTTCTCAGGATCTCAGGTAGTGATAGGACTAGGGGGAATGGAATGAAGCTGGAGGTGGGGAGATTCAGGCTGGATGTGAGGAGGAGGTTCTTCACCATGAGAGTGGTGAAACCCTGGAATGGGTTGTCCAGGGGGGTGGTCGAGGCCCCGTCCCTGGGGGTGTTTAAGAGCAGGCTGGATGAGGCTCTGTCCAGCCTGATCTAGTGTGGGGTGTCCCTGCCCATGGCAGGGGGGTTGGAACTAGATGATCCTTGTGGTCCCTTCCAACCCTGAATGAAACTATGAAACTATGAAACTATGATAATAGCAAGTTCCCATGTTATCAAAACTAATGTGAAAAATTTACACAGTCTGACACATTAAAAGTATGTCTTAATTTGGGATTTACAATGTTAAAATGATGGCTTTTCAAAGATTGGATATTTATTACTTTATTGGAGGAGGGAAAAAAAAAAGGCAAATTGGGATTGTCATGAAAGGTGTTTCATGTGAAGCACCCAAAAAATTGAACTAAGGAATCACTTTGGAAAATCTGTAAGATTGTAAACAGAAAAAGAAAGACACCAGCAAGAGGTGGTGGAGTCGCCATCATTGGAGGTGTTTAGGAGGAGACTGGCTGAGGCGCTTGGTGCCACAGTTCAGCTGATTAGATGGTGTTGGATGATAGGTTGGACTCGATGATCTCAATTGTCTTTTCCAACCTGGTCTATTCTATTCTGTTCTATTCTAAATGAGATTGTGAACAGACTTTACTATATTCCACTTTATCATTTGTATTTTCCAGTCTCCATTAATTTTCTTACTGGGGGAATGAAAGTGACGTTGTTGGTGGAAATGTGTTTTCAGCAAGTCACTACGTGACACTAAAATTCTGCATCTGTCATACCAATATTTGTTTGCCAAGCAAAGTATCTCTTTCTGATCTCCTACACTGCTTTAATGGCTTTCTTATTTTCACATGGAGGGAATATACACTGTGATGAATATACTGGTGATTTGTGTTAAAATTGTAAGACTTAGAGTGCACTGGGATTAAGGGTCAGGATCTTGTGAGGCCTTTTTAGAGGGTAAAGGGAAAGAAACCTATCTTGCAGACTTGCAAGGACACTGTCTGGTTAATTGGAGACATCACGGCTGAGAAGGAGCTGTCTTAAAGATAAACATTCAGAACTGGGAATTTGTTTTCTTCAGATAAGAAGCCTGCACAATTGAGCATGCGTGCAAGTGGATACTTTGACCCTTACCACACTGAATGTAGGGAGAAGGGATTTGACCATCTATTCTAAGACTAATTATCATATGCCTGCCTTCTATTTAGCATAAGTTTGATTATGTAGATGATGTAACTATATAAGATGAAGAAAACTATTGTAAGGTTGCTTTTTGGGTGAAGTTTTGTACCCTCACATGCCCAACCGGTTGCTTTGCTTGCTTTTATTGCTTTTATTGCCTTTTTACGATCTTTTAGTGCCAATAAATCTGTTACCAAAAACTTTTACCTGGAGTCATCTATAACATACACCCATTCCATTACATGTATAACCTGAACATCTTCTGTCGCATTAAGGCTGACTTTGAAGCTAGAGCAAAACTATGTGACACGTTGCTCTTAAAATAACCAAATAAAAATAAAACCAAATTGTCAGACACCGCGAGGTCTAAGTGAGCAATACCTTGAGAAGTGCCCTTGGGTCTCGGTAGTTAAGTTTAATAATCCCTCCAAATAATGGGAGGTAGGATGATAATTTTGCTAAGAAAATAATAGGTAGTAGGTAAATAGAATTTCCACTTCAGCAACCTGCCGAGGACACATGCAGCTTAACTTCTGAGTGGAAATTATGGATTGGAAAAAGTTGTGTTCAAAGGCATAGTAATGTGATGTTTAAATATGTTGTCCCTATATTGTACCTTCGTATTCTTCATAACCGCTGCATTATACTCAGGCTCCTGTTGGGCTGCATAAGACAGTGGCTTTCGTTGTGACAGATCATAAATAGTCTCCTGCTGTGCTGTGCTTTACGGGGTTGAGGGTAATTGTGTGCAGCTTAAAAACACACTGATAACATGACCTCCAGACCCTGTGAGCTCAACACAGAAAGAAAATGAAATGTTAAGAAGGAATACTCCAAACTTTATTTACATTTTATAAACAACAACAATAAAGTTCCAGACATTTAACAAAGTTATACCTGCTATGGGCTCATAAGATTTGACTTGCACCTTTTTTAACAGAAATTCTTTGTATCTGTTTTCTCCTGTCTTCTTTGAAGCTCATGGATTTTCTCCTGCTTGGCCTTATCATTTGATTAGTGCCCAGCACAGAATTATAGGTTCAAAATGGAAATGGGTGTGAAATGAAGTTACTTAAGCTACATTTAGTGGGAATCATGATGTCGATGTGAGGCTGCAGCAGTGCTATGTCCCCACCTCCAGGAAGTGATAAGGTTAATCCCAATGTCTATACATGCATTCATCCACAAACACACACTTCAAACTCTTTTATATCCAATGGTAATAGCTTTACTTTCAGCCTTTGCAGTCGGGATCTAGGCTAAAGTTGCCCCTTCAAACTGTAACAAAAACACTCATTGAGGAAAAAAAAAATACCAGGGATAATACATGGTAATCCTCCTGGACAAAGTATGCCAAATGAAATACGTTGGAGATGGATGAAAGGAAATCCAGAATAGTGCTCAGAGAATGTGACAAAAAGAAAGCAATCCAAGAAATACCGAGGTTCAAATATGAAAAGTCAATTTCTATGCACTTTCCTTGAAAAGATTATGTTTTCAGTACTTACTTTACATAAAGGACTGCAGGAGGTAGGCATCCCTGGTATATTTGCTCCAATTTCAAGAAATAATCTGTATTGCCAGCAGAAAACACTGGGATGCTCAAAAATATTCTTGCAGGATATCTACTAGACTGAGAACACATGGAGTTTATGTATTTAAGTACAGAACACACAGAAAAGTGATCTCTGCTTTATATACATCATGAGAAAAGAACAAATGACATTTAGCAATTAATTTAATCTATTAATCTAAACATTTCACCCCTTTGTCAGTGACCTACACTTGTCTTTTAATCGTTTGGATGTTCATATTTCTCTCTGCACTGCTTCACTAGTAATTCTTGCACTGTAGATCTCAGGTAGTGACAGGACTAGGGGGAATGGAATGAAGCTGGAGGTGGGGAGATTCAGGCTAGATGTGAGGAGGAGGTTCTTCACCATGAGAGTGGTGAAACCCTGGAATGGGTTGTCCAGGGAGGTGGTTGAGGCCCCGTCCCTGGAGGTGTTTAAGCCCAGGCTGGATGAGGCTCTGGCCAGGCTGATCTAGTGTGGGGTGTCCCTGCCCATGGCAGGGGGGTTGGAACTAGATGATCCTTGTAGTCCCTACCAACCCTGACTGATACTATGATATGTTTATCTTATGTAACTGTACTATGCAATTTATGGGTTTTATTATTATTGGTACCAAAATGCTACATGTATAAATTAAAAATCAGATTTCAAACCCACATTCTTGTTGTGAGCACTCCTTATGCTAAGATCCTTTGTCAAGTCAAGGGGTTTCCTTTTTTTAGCACTCACTTAAACTAGTGTCCTGAATAAGCCCAATCTGTTTAAGATTCTTGGGTTCCTAAAACAGAAAAAGAGAATAAAAATATCATATAACCACTTTCTGGCAATATTACTGATTTATAGAATCACAGAATTGTGAGGGTTGGAAGGGACCTCAAGGATCATCTAGTTCCAACCCTCCTGCCATGTGCAGGGACAACTCACAGTAGATCAGGTTGCCCAGAGCCACATCCAGCCTGGCCTTAAAAACCTCCAGGGATGGGGCTTCCACCACCTCCCTGGGCAACCTGTTCCAGTGTCTCACCACCCTCATGGTGAAGAGTTTCTTCCTAATATCCAATCTGAATCTACCCATTTCTAGTTTTGCTCCATTCCCCTCAGTTGCTCCCCAACTTTCTTGTAGTCCCCTTCAGATACTGAAAGGCCACAAGAAGGTCTTGTCAGAGCCTTCTCTTCTCCAGACTGAATAGCCCCAACTCCATCAGTCTGTCTCCATAGGAGAGGAGCTCCAGCCCTCTGATCATCCTCATGGCCCTTCTCTAGACACATTTCAGCACATCCAGATCTTTCCTGTAGTTGGGGCCCCAGAACTGGACACAGTACTCCAGGTGGGGTCCCACCAGAGCCAAGTAGAGTGGGAGTCTCCTCCCACCCCAGGTGTGAAGACTTTGCCCTCCCCGCCCACTCCCCTATTTAATCCCTGCCAGGAAAGGCAGAAGCCCTAAGCTGAGCCCATCTGGGCTGAGGATCCTCCTCTCATCACTGGTGAGTCCTCATGGTGCACACTGGGTGATGGTGGTGGTGACAACAAAGGCCGGGGGGCCTGGTGGCCCCCCGGCTGTTAGGGACAACATTGATTGCAACTCCAATATCCTCCACGGGTGCTGGCTGGGTCTCCTTACTGGGGCTGAGCTCCTGTGAGTGGTATCTTGGCTGGTTGAGGGTCTCTCATCTGGCTCTGGGATGGGTGCAAAATGGCAGTGGTAGAGCAGGGGCTATTTAGGCGGGGTGGACGATGGTCTAGCATGTCCAGATCTTTCCTGTCATAGGGGCTCCAGAACTTGACATAATACTCCAGGTGGGGTCTCACCAGAGTGGAGTAGAGGGGGAGAATTACCTCTCTTGCCCTGCTGGCTATGCTTCTCTTGATGCAGCCTAGGTTGTGATTGGCTTTCTGGGCTGCAAATGCACACTGGTGGCTCATGTTGAGCTTCTCATCCACCAGCATCCATAGGTTTTCTTCAGGGCTGCTCTCAAGCCAGTCACTGTCCATCCTATATGGGTGCTTGGAATTGCCCTCACCCAGGTGCAGGACCCTGCATTTGGTCTTGTTGAACCTCATGAGGTTGTCATGGGCCCACCTCTCCAGCCTGTCAAGGTCACTCTGAATGGGTCCCTTCCTTCTAGTGTGTCTGCTGCCCTAAACAGATTGATGTTGTCAGTAAACTTGCTGAGGGTGCACTCAATACCACTGTCTGTGCTGCCAAACAAAGATGTTAAACAAGACTGGTCCCACTGACAGCCACTCTTTGGGTGTGGCCATCAAGGCAGTTCTTTATAAAGTGTTTAATTCAGTAACTGTCTTTTGCTGTACATTGCTTTTTACAATTTGATCTTGCTCCTCAAATATGACTCTGATGCTCCTTTGTAAGCAGTAGTAAAGTAACAAATTGTCACTAACAACTGGGACCTGACCAGGCATGGACCTCCTGAGAGAAATAAAGCTGTTCCTGTTGAAGGTGCTGGTCAGCAGATATCTGAATGTGAGCCTGCAGCATACCCAGGTGGCCAAGAAGGTCAACAGTGTCCTGGCTTGTATCGGAAACAGTATGGCCAGCAGGACCAGAAAGGTGATTGTCTCCCTGTATTCAGCACTGGGGAAGCCACTTTCCAAATACTGTGTTTGGTTTTTGGGCCACTCACTACAAGGACAACAAAGCTGGTGAAGGGTCTAGAGCACAAGTCTTAGGAGGATTGGCTGAAGGGAGCTGAGATTGTGTAGCCTGGAGACAAAGGAGACCTAGGGGAGATCTTATCACTCTCTACATCTACTTGAAAGGAGGTTGTAGTGAGGTGGAGATTGGTCTCTTCTCCCAAGTGGCAAGAAATACATAGGACAAAAGGAAATATCCTCAAGTTACAATACAGGAAGGTAATATTGGTTGTTAGGGAAGAAAATTCTTCACCAAATGGAGTGTGAGATTGGAACTGGCTGCCTGGGTAAGTGACTGAGTTCTCATCCCTGAAGGTATCTGAAAGATGTGGTGTTTGGGAACATGGTTTACTGGTGTACTTGGCAGTGCTAAGTGAATGCTTGGACTTGAAGCTCTCAGTGGTCTTTTCCAATCTAAATGGTTCTATGACTTTCTAATAGGAAGCAGCCAATAGCTTCAGAAAACTTGTCGGGAGCCTGTAAGAGGCTGAATCTTGTCTCTCTTGATGTACTCAACAAAGATAAAATCACCTTTGCTCCTTGCCCAGACAACAGCTGATGTGTATTGGGCACTGGATAATGACTCTCTGGAATGTGCATAGACAAGATCATCTCTACCCATCAGCTACCCCAGAAAGGGAGGCTGGTGAAAAGGACAATGGATTCATCATCTGGACACATACCTTAAAAACTGTATAAAAGACCTGAGCAACTACTGGCTCAGAAGAAGGAAAATACCTGGGCAAGGCCATTCTGAAGAAAAATGAAGAAAATACCAGGAGACAAAAGGACAGAGACATCACCATGTAGCCTGGAAGAAGCAGACCAGGAGGAATTGTCTCTCCATGTCCTAAATTCCATAAGCTGCAATTTATGGAGCTGAAGAGGTTGCTCAGAGGACTCAAACTGTGGGATCTCCCCCTCCCCTCTGCCAGCAGAGGACAGCACAGCCAACAAGCCAACCCTTCTTCCACAGCCCCAAACTGTCATGGGGGGTGGGGGTGGTAATATAATTCCTTTTCTCTTCTTGCTCTTTGTCTATTTTTTCTCCCCCTCTTTCCTTCTGATTGGTCCACTTTATTCTACTAATAAACAGCCTTGCTATTGATATTTTGGCCTTGTTTGTGCTTCTAATTGCATAACATGGGATTATTCAAAAGAACTGGGTCTCTTTCCCTCTCTGGATCGAGACAGAGCTTCATAACATACCAGGTATGAAAAATATAGAAATAACATTTGTAAGTAAATGATCTTTCTTTTTTCTACTAAAGCAACCTTTGGGGGGAGGGAGGGGAAGAAAAAGAAAGTGAGAAGCTATTAGTGCAGTCCATAAACCTCTCCTCAGCCCTGAAGGCACAAATATCTACCAGGCATTGTAAACAAAGTCTACTTAAAAGAAAGTTACCAAATTATCATTACTGCTCTTGCCTAGGGAATGTCTCTGGAGTCAGTAGCAATTACTACAATAGGTTTCAGAAATGGAAACAATTTGGTGGTTATTGCCACTTGGGTTTGTACTAGATGTGAACTGTCAGTTTTTAAAACAGTAAGCAGTATGAGCTACAAGAGCAGAGATGGGGGGGGGGGAAGGGGCGGGGCTGTGAAAAGAGAGGGGAAGGCAAATTACTACTGGAGAAGAGAATGCTTTATTTATTAAATAGTATCATTAATTACTAGACAAGATTTTTTTTTAGTAGTGTGTCAAAAACAAGTGTATCAAAGTATTTGTTTAGGGTGTTTAAAGAACAGTTCCCAAGAATAAAATAATCTCTTCTGTACAAACAACCTCTGAAAAGAATGCATGTTATCAGTCCAAAGAGTTTAAAGGTGTTTGGATTTGAGATTTTGCTTCAGGCTCATCCCTAAGCATAACTAATAACTTTATTTCTTTTCCTTTGGCTTTCAATTACCTTTCACAAACCCAAACTTATTTTAGAAGAATGATTCTGAGTGTGCAGGGTAGAGCCACAATAAATACATGTCAAGTAAGGAAATTAATTCCCCAGTGGTCAGTTCTCCATTCAGTGACTGACAGAGGTTAAAGGCAGGCATACACACCAAACGGCAGGCTACTATTTATAACTCTTGTGTGTATATGTACTCTCAGAATAAATTATGTCTTGGGTGTGAGAAACACTCATTCATTCTGTGGCTGTGAAAATAACAAAATCTAGCAGCTCTGTTAGGGATTATGCTGATGAGAAAGATGTGGGAGACTGCTTTCTGGTCCAGAGACTGCAGGCACAGCACACACACGCACACCCCCCCAAAACTTCCTTCTTCCATGGAACAGAGTCATCACACCTGAGCTAGGAACACAACTACTGAAAATAATGTCTCATCTGCAGTAATCCAGGCCATGGCTATATGTTTTCTGAGGTGCTACTAGCTGGCACAAGCAAAGTATATGTCAGAGAATGTGCTAACAGGGATGATAGCAGACACACAGTTTGTGTTTTATCCCTGTTTGATAATCTAATATGTGCCTACGCTGCACTGACCCTATGGGTTAGAGATCGTATAGGTAAACTGAACATGGGCACCTCCTTGATGGAATGCACACGAGTGCTGAGAGAGATGGCTGATGTTATGAAGAGATCTCTTCCCCCACTACTCTACCCTCAGCTGGAGTATTGTGTCCAGTTCCAGGCTCCCCAGTTCAAGAGGGACAGGAAAATAACTAGAGAGGGTCCAAAAGAGGGCTATTAGGATGATTAAGGGACTGGAACATCTATCTTATGTGGAAAGACTGAGAGACCTGGGCTTGTTCAGTCTATGAGAAGACTGAGAAGGGATCCTATTAATCTTTACAAATATCTGAAGGGTGGGTGTTAAGAACAACAGGCCAGTCTCTTCTAACTGGTGCCTGGTGATAGGAGAAAGGGCAATAGCTGCAAACTGGAACACAGGAAGTTCCAACTCAACATGAAGAAAAATCTTTACTGTAAGGGTGACAGAGCACTGTAACAGGCTCCCCAGAATGGTTCCAGACTCTCATTCTTCAGAGACTTTTAAAACTTGTCTGGACACATTCCTGTGTGACTTCCCCTAGATGACCCTGCTTTGGCAGGGCAGTTGGACTCAATGATCTCGAGAGGTCCCTGCCATTCTACCATTCTAGCAAAGCTAAGCAAGGGAGCAATCCACTGAGGGTTGTTCAGCTATGCCCTTGCACCATACTGGGATAGCTTAAAAATCTGTACTAGTTCACAGTATGACAGCATCCCTTTACTCTTCTATGGAATGATGTTAATTTAGTAATGACCACTAAATAGTTTATACAGGACCAACTTCACTCTAAAGTCATTTACCAGTGAGTCTAACCATAATACTACAAGAAAGCCTGGTGAGGGACTTTGTAGGATGTCAGGTAATGAGAGGACTAGAGAGTATGAATCCAAACCAGAGGAGGGGAGATTTAGGTTAGATCTTAGAAAGTTCTTCTCCATGAAGGTGGTGAGACACTAGAACAGGTTGCCCAGAGAGGTGGTGGAAGCCCCATCCCTGGAAGATTTTAAGACCAGACTGGATGTGGCTCTGGGCAACCTGACCTAGTGTGAGGTGTCCCTGCACATGGCAGGGGGGTTGGAACTAGATGATCCTTGGTGTCCCTTCCAACCCTGACAGCTCTGTGATTCTGTGATTATACAGCTAATAATCCAGTTATTGACAATTTAGACCAGTTTTGGTGGCCTTGTTCTTTACCCATGCTGCCATCAGCGTTCACATTAGTGGTTAAACTATGTCTGCATCACATAACTGTGGCTGCAGCATGAGCAGAGAAGTCAGAAAGGGTCTCAGTCCTGTCAAGAGTGCCATTATTCACACTGAAAACATTATTTCATTGCCCTTTGACAAAGCAGACTCCACAGCTGTCACCTTTATGTACTTGCCTTCATTTCATGGAAAAGAAAAGGAAAAAAAAATCCTGTTCAAAATGTTCTTTGTTGTTACAGGGTCGAATATAGTTCTCTACCTTTCTGAAACAGCTGCTGAAAAATAGCGTTATTTCTTACTCAAGAGTTAATTTTCACTTCTTCAACACATAAGAAAAAAAATTACTCATGTGGAAGTTTTCTTGAAATAAACTATCCACGTGCAGCACGCCTTACAGAGTTATTTCTTTGGCTGTTGATTATTTTCATAACTGAAGAGAGAAGACTAAATTAATATGGAGAATTCTTTATTTAATCTTTTTTTTTTCTCATTCTTTATTTTGAAGAAAACTTGATAATATGAATTATATCTGCATCCGTGATAAGTTGTGCTGCACAAATCCCTCTGCAAGCATCTTGTGATCATTTGCTTAAAGTTATCTTCCAATTCATATCTGTAAGATGATTTCTGTGATATAGTACATAAGATGAAGAGCTGCAGAATCTTGAGATGGATTAAAACTTCACAGCAATTTCTCCTTTTCCAGTTTGGGGGCATTTTGAAGATTTTTTTTTCTTTTCTCTGTATGCTCCAAACCATCACTTATTTTTGGTTTTGGCAACTCAGAAGAGGTGGAAAAAATGCACAGTAAGTTATTATTGTGACTCAGACAGGACTGCCTTTTAATATTATGCATTAATCTCTTTGGGACTTACATTTATTATGCCTTTTGGAGACAGTGAATCTTAGGTATAGTCAAAGATGGATGAAAGTTTTTTCTGCATTCCTGTTTCTAAGAATTTGTTTTGAAATTGTATTTATTGAGTTGCTCAACATTTTCACCCCTGTAAATGGAAAGATTGGAGTCTGTTCTTTTAGGCTCCAGTTGGAGGTATTTTTGGCACCGGTTTGTGGTCCTTTGGAACAACTCTGTCAGTGCATCCATTCATTCCACTGTAACTATCAGTTTTTATAGGAAGATAGTTAGGAAAGGATGTTAGGATGTTAGTTTCAGTTAGGAAGTTAGTTTTAGCTATTAAGATACTACCTAGTTCTGCTTTCCAATAGAAGAAAACATAAGTTTTATATCTCTTCTTGGGTCTATGTAAACACAGAATATGAGGGATGATTCAAATGATTTAAGAAGAAGTTCTATACAGAAAGAGTGATTGCGCTATGGAATGGGTTGCCCAGGGAGGTGGTGGAGTCACCGTCATTGAAGGTGTTCAGAAGGAGACTTGATGGGGTGCTTGGTGCCATGGGTTAGCTGTTTGGGTGGGTTGGATTGGTTGATGGGGTGGACACGATGATCTTGAAGGTCTCTTCCAACCTGGTTTGGTTTATTCTAATAAAGGTTTATTCTAATAAATATTGATGCTTTCCTGTTGGAAAATTATTACATCTGTATGAAATCTGACAGTATTTGGAATACTACTTGCCTATAATTATTGCATTTAACATCAAATAGTACACATGAAGAAAACATAATTGGATAATAAATTTAAAGATGCCTGTTATGAAAACAAAGGGCATGAGCAGGAGACAAAACAAGGAATCTTAAAACAAATACAATATTCCTTTTAAAATTAGAGTCTATTTTTCTGTCCAAACTATCTTCACAATGAATCCATTCCTGCCAAGCGTTCTAATTGCAGAGAAAAGGCATTTTTTTCAATGAAGAACTGATCCTTCAATTATTTTAATCAGATGTACATCTAGATTGGTAGCCAGTACAAAATAATACTTTATAAGCTTCAGCAAAAAATGTCAGTGTAAGTGCACTCCACCTACACTACACCTGCTGATGTAGTTAGTCATGTTTTATGTTCCTCAAATAGTACATCTTAACAGAAATACCACATAGAAATCTTTGCACTCTAATTACTCTGATCTTTTATTTTAAAATTTTCCACAAATATCCACACATGTTTTGTTGTTATTATGTATTCAACACCATGTGGAGATAGTGTATTATGGACAAGAATTACTTGCAAGCATTCATTTTCCAGAGCAATGTCAGTATGGCACAATATTCTTCTCAGCATCAGAAAAGACTTGCAGAGGTGGGCAAAGTCATGCAAAGGCAAATCAAAGATCTGCATAGTATTTGCAAGGGCTGTTAGTATTAATTCTGATACATTCATTCCTAACAATCCTTTCTACTGAGCTTACATAATACTAATTATATAAGACCTTTTCAGAATCACTCTCTCAAGCCATAATGTTTGATCAATATGGTTTAACCTTAGCTCATCTAAACTTAGTACAAGGTCTCTGTCTGATCTGTTTCAAACACAAAGTCTCCCTAATATTTGTCTCCTAGTGAATGAGTTTGCTTTAACTCATTCAATCTGTTTCTAGGAAGATCAAGGTCAGGATATACAAAGTATATAAGAATGACAATGAGATAACAGAAAGAGGAGAAGAATTTAGATAGAGGATAGATAGATAGATAGATGACTACATTTTGATATCTCATACGTAGCATGACTCTATCTTAATTCCCCAAATCATATTTTGCACCCACTTGCTGATTCTTTCATTTCTGCTTAAATTCTACATATCAGGTGTGTTCTAATGTATTTAAGATACATTAATTTATATCCAAATGACTGAACTACAAATTCATTTATAATACTTCTGAATGTAGTCCACAGTGGGTAATTCAGTCTGCAATGAGTCAGTGAAGATGTCATAGATTTCTCTCAGGCATCTGAATTTAGCAATAAGGTGAATATTGTCGGCATATTTAATATATGTATGTATCAAATATAAGTTGTACAAATACCAGTGCAAGTAGCAAACAACTGTGTACTAAATCCCAGTTTAGCATGACAATAACCAGAATCTGGTTTGCAAACTCAGATTTAGTAGGACTTTATGTGCAAGAAATCTAAGCAGAAAAATCCTTCTCAGTACTAGAAAACACTACCATACAAATATTCTTCATACACATTAGTTGTCATAAGTTCTACACTATCACTTCATTGCAAGCTTATACCTTATGTAAATTATGATTACTTTTGGTACATGGCCAACTATATTTCTCTCAAAACAGAGAGGAATTTGGCCCATAAATCCCTGGAGGAAAAAAAAAATAATTGCATTTTCCACAAAGAATTAAATACTCTGGATTTCTGGATGTTGGATATGATTGAAGTGCATGGGTATAATTTTTCTTACTGATATAAATTACCAGTTCTAAAATAATTCAGAGCCATGTGCATTTGCACTGCCAGAAAGCGTAGCTTGTTATGCTTGTAGAAAATCTTGGTTACATTAGAATTTCTCAAGCTACTTATGTTCTATTCATCATTAATAAACAAAGACAGAATCTAGACTTTGCCTTACAGGGATGTTATTTCAGCTTGTGTTTTTAAGTTTAGTGGAACAAGAATACAAAGCAGAATTCCATCTGACTTTATTAAAGGCTGTGCTTCCAGGAATTTCACACAGAATCACCAAGGTTGGAAGGGACCTCAAAAATCATCAAGTCCAACCTGTCACCACAGACCTCATGACTAAATTATGGCACCGAGTGCCATGTCCAGTCCCTTTTTGAACACCTCCAGGGATTATGACTCCACCACCTCCCTGGGCAGCACATTCCAATGGCCAACTCTCTCTGCAAAGAACTTTCTCCTCACCTCGAGTCTAAACTTCCCCTGGTGCAGCTTGAGCCTGTGTCCTCTTGTTCTGGTGCTGGTTGCCTGGGAGAAGGGACCAATAAAACTGGCAAAATCATTTGTGAAAACGATTACCAAATACTAGAAAGGATATTGGTTTCTGAGGGCTCTGAACACTGTAAGGCTGCTCAGAGATGTCAGGCTTCTGTAGCACAGAGTGAGAAACTTCCTCAGATATCAAGGGGGTTAAATTAATTATTAGTTAACAAAACAGAATTGTATTGTTCCCTATTGAACATTTTAAGCAGCTTGCACTCAATGAGTCGAGCAACTGCTCAGGCTGGAGCGTGCAGAAGCCCACACTTTTTTGCCTATGCGGTCAATGGAGTATTCTCTAGTTGGTACATGGATAGATGGGAGCAACATGGGAAGGCATAAAGCTGGAGCACCCACATCTCTCCAAGGAGGGAGGGTGATGCAGCTCTGGGAGCCTGCACTCCCAGAATGAGGAAGGGTAACCCACATGAAGATTCATTACAGAAGGTATTTACAAAAGTGCTTATCAACATTTGGCAAATTTCTAGTGTTGGGGTTCACCTGTTGTATTGCTGATGTTGGACCTGAATTATAGCTTGCTGATTCCTTATTGATTATGCGTCTTTAACAGATCAGTGCACTACTTCTCTCCTTATTCATTCTAAACTGAGCACATTTTTTCCCTGTGACAGCCCTCAAAACCTTTTTTCAAACCTATTAAAAGAAGTAATCACTGTGATAATAAGAGATAAGAAGACAAGATGTATTGCAAACAGAAGACTGCAGGAGGGTTTGCAGACGGGCAGATTTGATTCAGTTTGTGCTGAAGGGAGGCTTAGGAAAATTCACACCAGGTGCTCATGTAGTGTTTGCAGACAGACTGAGCTAAGGGGGACACAAAGATCCCATGGAGAGCTCTGACTTATGTGGATTTAGTGGCAGAATTTTACTGAGTTCTACCACTATGGAAACTTTTAAAGCCTTAGACTTTATCAGAGAACATTTTAAAGGTAGACACTACACCAAAACAAAAGCACTTTTGGTACTTGGTTCACAGAGCAAAGCCAAAAAAAAAGCAGAATCTCCTGCGCTGCACCTGCAAGCACTCACTCTGATGCAATCTGCTCTAGCTGCAGGTGATAGATGAACCTTTTTTTGGCAGCATACAATCACAGGTACTGTAGCAATCTGTGATAGCAGAAAGCTCTATGTAGCAGGTCAACCTGGGGGAGAGAAACGTAAAGTTCTCATCAACCTGAAAGGTTCAAAAAACCTTTATAGGACATCCCTAGCTGTGACTGACACATGATTTTCTGACATTCACTTTTGATCAATCTGTGCAAATAAATGTCAGGGCTGACACAGAATCAGTCCTGCAATGCAACCAACAGAACTATATTTTATACTATATCATTCAAAGGCTATATAGCAGTGAGTGAAACTAAAAAGCAGAAGACAAGTTCTCTCTGAATATCTGCTTTTCCTCTCTGAATATCTGCTTTTCCCCTCTGAATATCTGCTTTTCCTCTCTGAATATCTGCTTTTCCTCTCTGAATTGGCAATAGCTAAACAAGACTTAAAATAGAATTTCCTGTTGCTAGTGGAAAATAAAAGTTTGTGGTTTTTTTTCCCAAAATTTTAGATATCACTCAAGCCCCAAAATATTCTTTGGAGTCCTGTAAAGTCTGTTGGCGTCTTCCACTGCTTCATATTTGTTCAACATGGAGGCTGAGACTGAGAGGCCCTACCTAATATAAATTTAAACCAAACACTCGTTCATTTTTCAGTGTGCTCCTTAGCAAATCACAAAGTCAGAAATAACAAGTGACTGAAAAGTAAAAGCAGGTTAGAAGCATAGAACATAACTCAGAACTTACAAACAAAGGGTTGCAATCAATATGTGATGCTATGCATGAGTATGCTATCAATCTTCCACCCCCCCATCTTCCATTCTCTCATGGTTTCCTTTAACCCTGTCATTCCCTCAAACATGTCTGTGAAAAGTTGCCTAATTATGAGGAGAAAGTTCTTCACAGAAAGAGTTATTGGCCATTGGAATGTGCTGCCCAGGGAGGTGGTGGAGTCACCGTCCCTGGAGGTGTTCAAAAAAGGATTGGATGTGGCACTTGAAGCCATGGTTTAGTTAGTCATGAGATGTTGGGTGATAGGTTGGACTTGATGATCTCTGAGGTCTTTTCCAACCTTATTGATTCTATGATTCTATGAAAAGCATTTGTAGCAGAAGATTTGTAGCGGCTGGAGATGAGGAGGAGGTTCTTCACCATGAGAGTGGTGAAACCCTGGAATGGGTTGTCCAGGGAGGTGGTTGAGGCCCCGTCCCTGGAGGTGTTTAAGACCAGGCTGGATGAGGCTCTGGCCAGCCTGATCTGGTGTGGGGTGTCCCTGCCCATGGCAGGGGGGTTGGAACTAGCTGATCCTTGTGGTCCCTTCCAACCCTGACTGATACTATGATGGAAGAGAATGCTGATATTTGGTAAAGTGTTCTATTTTCAGAGCTGCTGGACTTACTTAGTAGGAATAATAAAATCTTAGATGAGAAGAGAAAGAGTTTAATATTTTTTTTTCTTTCATTTTTTAATCAGATATTTTCTTTGTCTGATGAGACTTCACCCTCTGGCTACCTCCTCCAAGTACTTAACCTGCCCTTTCTGACTCTGACTCACTCACAGCACTGTTGTTTCCAGGTGACATTTAGAATGTCTGTAAGCTAAATTTCCACACTTATTTTAATGCAGCAAAAAAAAATCAAGCATGGCATGTGGGTAATTCAGATAGCATTTACTTGACTTGCTACTTTGAACAATTGGAAATCTGGCTTTTCCAAATTACTGGCTTGATAATATTATAGTTATTCCATTTCTATTCTTAAACCTTGTCTAGACAATTTTTTTCCTTGTGATTAAGAACTCTCTTGAGACTATTTTAATCAAATAAATTGATCAGCTCAGTGTAATAATGTATTTATTTACCCTACATTAATTTGGCAAGGCCAAACCCAAATTCATTCCTTCTCACTTTCAGCACCTAAACTGACTAGTCACTGTACACCTATTGCCAGTACAATGAAACAGGTCCTAATATAAGGTGTTCCTGTTTGGTTTTTTGCTCTCAGCTGCCTGAAAGGGCATCTCTGTTCAGCATTCAAGCCCCTCAGTTGTATGACTAATGACAGAAGAAATGAATGTGGACCTAAGCATGTGTGAACTTTTACATGGTTTGGAGAGATATGCTCTGTTAGTTCTTGGAACAAACATTTTCTGTGAAATGCCAGCAACTACTGCAGGATCACTGCTGAAAAGTACTGAAATAAAAAGAATTTGGGAAAAAGTAGGAGGAAAAGATACACCAAGAGCTGTTTCAGGAACAGGCAGAAGGAAATTACTTGAGGTGTAGCAGAATATACAAATGTCTCAGACAAAGAGCAGTAAAGGTTATAAACACGATGACAGAGAAACATATTCTGTGAGAAAGAGAGCCAATGAAAGGACTTGAAAAGGATGATTATAAGGAGAGATAAATGGAGGGAAAATTATGAGCTCGTGGGCTGCAAAAACAGGAATGGTGTTTGGGAGGCATTAGTCAGAAGAAGAAAAGAGGAAAGGTAAGAGTCAGAATTTGGGTGGAGAGAACAGAAAGGTGAAAGTAGGATTTGGGAATAAGGAATATCACTATGTCCTGGTTTGAGTTAGAATAGCACTCGTTCTTGTCAGTGATTTTATTTTTCAGTTCAGTCTCTTGTAAGTAACTGCACATTCTAAAATTAACAGCATGTTGTAGCAGACAGTGTCTGCTGCTAGATAGCCCTCAATGTTCCTAGTTAGTACCAAGAACTGGTGTGCAGAACAAGGTCACTGCTAAATCTTGTTTATTGCCTTGGGGATGCAGAGTAAAAGGCTACACCTGCAGGGGAACAGAGAGTTTGATGGACCCTACACTGTCCAAGGAGTTATTCCATTCCACATACATCATATCTGATATCAAGCTGAACAACCACAGGGATCAAGCTCTCTTCCTCTTTCTTCTTCAATGGCTGGCATCCAAAGAGGACTCTCTCTGTTCTGCCTTTGATCCTGATTGATGAGTTCCTGAACATAGTTCCAAAATCGAGCTCCTGAATCCAATTTCTCTCTTCCACAGAGTCCAGACTGGGAGTTCTATCACAGCATCAATGGTGACAGTGACTAACTGCCATCATGCGGGTTGGGTTTGATACTGGGTTTGTGTTTATTTGCATGTATTGCATTTCATAATGATTATTTTCATTAAAGTAGTTTTAGCTTTCTTTTCCAGTTCATAAGTCTTTCTGCTTTATTCCCTTTCTTTTCCCCTTTGGGAATGGAGAGCAGCTAGTTATTAGAAAGCATCTAATTGTGGCCAGCCCATCCCTAACCCTTGATACACTGTTGTCAAAGGGAGAAAAATAAGAAGCTGGAGTTTAAGAGAGTTCATAAATATTAAAGAAGTGATCTCTGATATTGATCATACACTGTAGAAAGAAGTCAGTGAAAAGATGGGTTAAACTACTTACTTTATTTCAACTCTTTTATTTCATAATGAGCTATTCCAGCTGCTCTTTTGTGAGCTGACGTCTCAGGCCCCAGGTTGTTGGAGATGAATACACAACTGAAACACTGACTTCGAGTCAGTCCTGAAGGGAAAAGTCTGAATAGCTTTTGCTGACTCATTTAAGGGTAGGTTGAAAAGTACTATAAAGATACTGAACACACTTATCAAGCTGGCTCATGTAGTAGAAACAGTCAAGAAGGGTTGAAGCTAATCTACTCTGAGTGGGACCTGGGGAAGAGGAGACTGAAAATACAGCCTTAGCTAAAGAAAAAACTGTCAGGAAAAAATGCTCTTATCACAGATACTTCTCAATGTAACATTTTGGCAAATAATTCTAGTCCCAGGGAAATGGCTTTGTGTACTGCTTTGCTTTTGCAGTCAGTAAGTGTTTTCTTGCATAGCGTATTAATGATAAAGACTGCATGTAACTAAAGGAATATTTCTGTTATTAAGGGTCTAGTCAGGAACATAGGCTGATTCATCCTGCTGCTTCACTTCTGGGCAGGCAAATAGCTCTTCAGTGCTAAAGCATTTAAGAGTGGAGCAGAGTTCATGGTAAATTTCTGTTCTGAAATGCTGGTAATGACCACAGTCAACATCAGGAACCTAGGCTTCATTTGGTATGTAAGTAGTAAGAATTCTTACCTCAAATATTTTAGTTCTGTTTCACTATAGCTTACAGTTAGCAAATAATTTTCAATGTTATCAATTTTATATAAGGATATTTATGTAATTGGAAATAGGATCTCATTTTCCAATTGAGTTGCTCTCCAACTGTCTCTATTTGTTCAAGTTTATAGGCAAGCTGGACTGCTAAGTTCTCTGTGTTCTCCCTCAGTTTACCTCGAAGCAACCTGCTCTGATCAGATCTAAATTATTCCCTGAAAAAGAAGGCAATTTATAATTTTGTTTGGGTACAGAGTATGTAAACAGATTCCAGGTGCCTCACCGAATGAGAAACATTGATCTGGGTTTAATGTCTCAGAGCGTAAGTTGAAAAAGCTTCTGGAGATTAATCTTCCCAGCGCAGTGTGCTACACACAGAGATACCCAGACAATGAACCTCCATACCTGTACATGAGCTAATTTTCCCAGGTGAAATAGGCTTATTATTTTGAGCCTATTAAATAGCTGTACTAATTCTACAAGACAACATAACATTATGGCAGCACTCAAAAGATCATTTCCCTATAGATAAACATCTTGCACAGTCACATCACATCAGGAATTTTACTGATATGTAAACTGAGCAGAATGAGCGCTCACTTGTTGATATCAAAAAAGCCAATTAGTAGAAGACAAAATTTAACTGCCTTGTATATTTTGACAGACTGAGTTAGAGAGTATTACTCAACAAATGTATTTGTATCCTGACCTCTCAGTTAGAATAGAATAGAATAAACCAGGCTGGAAGAGACCTTCAAGATCATCGCGTCCAACCTATCATCCAACATCACCTAATCAACTAAACCATGCAACCAAGCACCCTGTCAAGTCTCCTCCTGAACACCTCCAGGGATGGTGATTCCACCACCTCCCCGGGCAGTCCATTCCAATGGGCAATCACTCTCTCTGTGTAAAACTTCCTCCTGACCTCCAGCCTGAACTTCCCCTGGTGCAGCCTGAGACTGTGTCCTCTTGTTCTGGTGTTGGCTGCCTGGGAGAAGAGACCAACCTCTGCCTGTTTACAACCCCCCTTCAGGTAGTTGTAGAGAGCAATAAGGTCACCCCTGAGTCTCCTCCTCTCCAGGCTAAGCAGCCCCAGCTCCCTCAGCCTCTCCTCATTGGGCTTGTGTTCCAAGCCCCTCACCAACTTCATTGGAGGCATCCATTTTGTATCTCTTCTGACCACTCTGTGTTTGGACTTTTTACGTATGATGTTGCTTCAGAATTCATATTTCTTCTTCCAGCTTATATTTCTAAAATAACTTTAACACTTTAAGCACTGATACTAGCAACAAATAAAGAATATTACTAAGAGGAGATAATTCCAATCCCCTCATTTTAAATCACAGAAAGCAAAGGTAGTTAATTTTAAAAAACCAAAACCAAACAATCAATCAGCTAAAGTCTTTAGGAGGGTTCCAGACTTTTGTAATGCTTAACTATGAAGAATCACAGCTAAATTGCCTTCTGATTGAAAGAGCAGTATAGAAGGTTAACAGAAAATCTTGAATGGAATTGCCAGTTCCATTGATTAGCTTCAATTTAAAATGCCAGCCAAGTAAAACCTAATTTTATTTAACAGCTTATGTCAGTTGTTATTCTGCACATCAGTAAAGGGCTGATTTTCTTTCTTATATGATCTTATTATCAAGCAATAATTTTCAAGCAAAAAAATAAACCAACCCCAAATTTCAAAGTAGTTGCAATCTTCAGTCTTTCAGAAGTCAAGCCATTCTCCTAATTCAAAAGGCAAATACTGAAGAATAAAACTTGAGAACTACTTATGCAAGTTAAAGTTATAAAGTTAAAGTCAGCTGCTGTTTAACACCAGGCCATGGCAGACATCACAAAAACCTAAGAGCACAAAAGCAGCAGTCATATTTTCACAGTAAATGACAACAGATCATTTCCACTCAGGTCTTTTGAAAGAAATCAGAATGACTTTACTTAAATCAAAACTATCACTCATTTTCACTGTTTAAGAACAGAAAGATAGACAAGAAATCACTTATCAGAGCTGTGGCTTTGGCAGTGGAGAAGACTGAACCACCCATGGAGGGCAACAGTATGCTAAGCAGACTTAAACATACCTAGAGTGGTACAACTCAGAAGGCCATCAGCCTGCTTTGTAGCTATAACTTAATAGAATAGAATAGAATAGAATAGAATAGAATAGAATAGAATAGAATAGAATAGAATAGAATAGAATAGAATAGAATAGAATAGACCAGACCAGACCAGACCAGACCAGACCAGACCAGGTTGGAAGAAACCTTCAAGATCATCATGTCCAACCCATCAACCAACCCAACCCACCTAAACAACTAACCCATGGCACCAAGCACCCCATCAAGTCTCCTCCTGAAAACCTCCAATGATGGTGACTCCACCACCTCCTCAGGCAGCCCATTCCAATGGGCAATCACTCTCTCTGTATAGAACGTCTTCCTAACATCCAACCTAAACCTCCCCTGGCACAGCCTGAGACTGTGTCCTCTTGTTCTAGTACTGGCTGCCTGGGAGAAGAGACCATCATCCGCCTGTCTACAGTCTCCCTTCAGGTAGGTCTAGCAAATCTGTTTCATGTCTAAGAATTTCTGTCTATAACAATTTAACTTTGTGTGCAGAAATGAAGTAACAAATATTTTCAGACTTTTAAATTTTACTTTATATGATGATCTAGGTCATCAGAACCTAGAAACCTGACAGTGTGGTGGCTTGAGCTCTTTGCAATCATTATGAGAAAAGGAGGGCAACCATATCTCCGTACGCACAGCTCCTTCCAGGTTTTGATCTACCCAAAATTGGATTTTCCAGCAACAAAACCAGTCGCAAAACTGATTCACTCAGAAACTTCACAGCATTCCTCCAGGAATGAGGAATGAGTTCATTCTCCAGAGCAACTGTCTTGTTTCTGCAGCAAATGGAATCGTCTGTGTCTTTTCCCTGCATCTGCAACTTTTTCTTTTCTGTTTTTTTTTTCTCTGTAAGCTGTAACGTTCCACAAGATCAGCAGAGGAGCTGTCATTCCATCAAGTCCCTTTGAATTTCTGGAGCAACTGCTCTGCATTGTACAAGCATAGAAATGAGATGCTGTTGAATATTCTACTTTTAGGGACAATGTCTCCTGTGAATAATCAAGTTTAATTAAACCACCTCATTTTCAAAACTGAAGAGCTGAATATGTCTCCTTGGTGGACAAGGGAAGATTCTTCTTAATCAGTGGCCTTTTTTTCCTAGGCCTATGGCGGAACTATTCCAGAAAAGTACTTTATGATGTACCAACAAAACTAAACTAAGAGCAAACAAGAACATGTCAGGAGCAGGACAAAGTCCATCTGCCATTCATGTGGAACATAATGCTGCTCAGGGCTCTGTGCTGCCCCAGTTTGTGCACTGATGCATTCACAGGCATTACCTGTAGAAACTCCATTTGCTTTTCCAAACAGAAATCACAGAAATATAGCAAAAACAGTGTGGAGAATACCTACACCCCAAAAAAAATGTACAAAAACCTATCAAGGATGGACAGGTTTGCATTGCAAAACCCCTCAATTTTACCAGCCAAAACTCATTAATTACTCTAGTAAAAGATGGCAGACATTTACTTACTGATTAGTAATATCCCACAAATCTGTTGTTGCCAAGTTGTCACACACTTCCCATTTAAACCTCTACAGATTCATGGATTAAGAGTTTTTACTGCACTGCTGTAGCAGCTAGTGACTTGTAACATGGTAGATAAAATATCATAACCTCTAAGAACTTGTGAAGAGCTCTTGAAACTTATTAGCATAAACCTCTTCTCATAGGTGGATCTGGTGCTGCCAATGCGAAAGGCACAGTTTTGAAGTTAGTTGTAGGAAAGTTGGTCTCACAGGAGTTCTTGCCAACCCCACTGGTGGTGCTTACCTGCATGGCAGATTTTGAGTGACATAGACAGATGAAATTGTAGAAACAAAACTTAGAAAAACATTAATGAAAGGGAAGGTGGCAGCCAGCTTGGCTTTTACTTGAAACCACAGCCCTAGGTAGCACTGGATTTTTAAATCTGGGGTCAAGAGAGTGAGAACATGAGTTTGGGATTACATCATTTAAATATGAGCAATTTAGGATTAAAACTCTGGATACTGACCCCAGAGTTGCAACATGATATATTTATACCCATTCTCCTATTTCAGAAGTTTGTTAAACCCTGGAATGTGTTGTCCAGGGAGGTGGTCGAGGCCCCGTCCCTGGAGGTGTTTGAGAGCAGGCTGGATGAGGCTCTGTCCAGCCTGATCTAGTGTGGGGTGTCCCTGCCCGTGGCAGGGGGGTTGGAACTAGATGATCCTTGTGGTCCCTTCCAACCCTGAATGAAACTATGAAACTATGAAACTATGAAATGTGGGAATTAATTAAGTATAACAGCACCAGTTTAGAACAGTAGCTTTTCCCCTTGCTAGATAAGTTATTTCTCTCCCTCTGTGAGGTACTGTTTGAAAGTAGTTTCTACTAGAACTGGTTGCATGTAAATGACAGAAGGAGAATTGGTTGAAATTACAGTTTCACAGCAAAGATTTAAAAAGGCTTTTGAAAATAATCCTTTGTTCTAGGACACCAGAATGCCTCCATTATTTACATAAAATGTCAGGATGCTTGTAATGCAATCTAATGCTACTGAGCTGAACACAGCCAGTAACTTAGACTGTAACAAGGGAAGATGAGAAAAGCTGGCATTAAGATAGAGTGAAAGGTCCACTACTGGAGAAGAAAAAAAGTAGAAATGTATAGAGATAGGGAAACAGAGAATAAAGATCAGAATTGTTTTGAGAACAGTGTTCAGAATTCTAAAGAATGTGAAGCTGAGTTGATCACATCAAACATTTACAATGAGCAAATGAATCTGTAGATGCATATCCTTAAATGGATAAACTGGTTGATGGAGAGAGAAACTGATTTTAAAACCTATTGAAGGCACTAGCAGACATAGCTGCAGGAGAGAGGACTATACCAGGATATTATGAACAACAGCACTGGAATGAGTAACAAATATGGTAATAAGAGAATTCAGGTACAGATAGCCAGAAACAGCATAAGAATATTATAGTCTTCTTTCCCAGAGCTTTCCAAACCTTACACATAACTAGAAAAGAAACAAAAGAAAATACAGCTTTTTAACACTCACTGGATGGACAAATTGCCAGGTTAATTCTTGTTGGTTATGATGGGTTTGTGCCAGCATTTCTCCTCATTTTTCTGTTACAGAAAATGAATCTCCTAATCAATGCTCCAAGATCTACAGAGGATTTACAATTACAAACCACTGTGATGCTTAGTAGGAAGAAAATATTAAAATATATATGTATTAACTACTTGATAAAGAGAGAACTCATAACAGCATACTTTCATATCATGAAAGTAGAAAAAATCATTATCTGGATGAAGTGGAGAAATAACGAGAGAGCTACACAGAACAAGAGGACACAGTCCCAAGCTGCACCAGGGGAAGTTTAGACTCGAGGTGAGGAGAAAGTTCTTCATAGAGAGAGTTGTTAGCCATTGGAATGGGCTGCCTAGGGAGGTGGTGGAGTCACTGTCCCTGGAGGCGTTCAAGAGGGGATTGGACATAGCACTTGGTGCCATGGTTTAGTAGTCATGAGGTGCTGGGTGATAGGTTGGACTCGATGATCTTTGAGGTCTTTTCCAACCTTGTTGATTCTATGACTCTACACAGTAATTCCAGTACTAACATTAATTGAGGAGCAGTGAAATCCCCACAGTTTGTCAGAAAGTGGACACACAGCTGAATGATTTGACAACTAAAATGAAGACAAACAACAAAACAATCCATGGCTGTGCTTATTTTGACTAACAGATTATCCAAGATATCACAGAACTCAACCACTTCAAAGACAAAAACAAGCTGTTGCAGAATGAAAGCTGCCAACTAAACATGAAACTACAAATGCATACACACACACAAGAAAGAAAAACAAAACTATTTTTCTTGCCAATTTGAGGGAGGAAAAAATATGTTGCTCTGTGTTTTCTGTAATTATCTTTATTTTATCCAATCTTTGGGTCTCAGGAGCCCTAAAGGACTCCTTTGGGTGAAGCCCTGAAAGATGTGGGAGATACAGAATTCTGGAGAAATTCTCAAGAGTAAACACAAACGTGAAAAGCTGTTGGCTTTGGAAGTTTATGGTTTAGGTGAACAAGCTGTGCAAAACATCCTAGATACTAAATTCCAAAGCACGTTATCTCATGTGAATGGGAAGTTGATATGAATTCTTCTACCATTCTGAAGAGGTCAACACAGGGAGATAGGGATTAGGTCAGTTAAAAGAATGGAGCTTGAAGTTTTGCAAATTAATGACCTAAATTCCCACTTTTACATTCTTTACTGTATTAAGAATATAAACCCCATGTTTTTCAAAATCATTTTATGGATTATTGTTCCATCAGATTGTTGGGAAAAAAAAAGACAAGACAAATTGGAGGGAATATTATTACAGCGATATCCTGGCAAAAAAAAGATCATACTGTTTCTCTAGCTTATAAAATTAAACTAGGAACAATTACTAGAACAGGGACATTTATGACACAATTTTCACTCTTTGCCAAAAATTTAATTTAAACCAATTTCTTTTAATCAAAAGGATGCTATGCATATATAAATAGTTTTGATGACTTTTTCCTTCTTTTAACAAAATCATAATACATATACCATAGAAAAAGAAACATTATTAAACTATATGTTTTCTGTTGCTTCTAAGTATGTCTTCACACTGAATTCTATTTACAAGTAATAAAACAAACATGGTATGTTGTGTCCAGTTCTGGGCACCTCAATTTAAGAAGGACATTGAGACTCTTGAACGTGTTCAGAGAAGGGCAGTGAGGCTGGGGAGAGGCCTTGAGCACAAGCCCTACGAGGAGAGGCTGAGGGAGATGGGATTGTTTAGCCTGGAGAGGAAGAGGCTCAGGGGAGACCTTATTGCTGTCTACAACTACCTGAAGGGAAGTTGTAGACAGGCGGAGGTTGGTCTCTTCTCCCAGGCAACCAGCCCCAGAACAAGAGGACACAGTCTCAAGCTGTGCCAGGGGAGGTTTAGGCTCGAGGTGAGGAGAAAGCTCTTCACAGAGGGAGTTGTTAGCCATTGGAATGGGCTGCCCAGGGAGATGGTGGAGTCACCATCCCTGGAGGTGTTCAAGAGGAGATTGGACGTGGCACTTGGTGCCATGGTTTAGTAGTCATGAGGTGTTGGGTGACATGTTGGACTTGATGATCTTTGAGGTCTTTTCCAACCTTATTGATTCTGTTGTACTCTGTTGTATTCTGTTCTGTTCTGTCCTATCCTATCCTATCCTATCCTATCCTATCCTATCCTATCCTATCCTATCCTATCCTATCCTATCCTATCCTATCCTATCCTATCCTATCCTATCCTATCCTATGTTTTTTCCTATTGTTGACATCTCTGTAAATGAATCAGTTATGCAATATGCAAAGAAAAAAGAGAAGACAGTAAAATGACTAACACTGCAGTAAAATTATTGCAGTGTTTTCTTGACGCATAGTGCTGGCTTCTATATTTATTATTGGCAATTCTGTCCACATGAAGAATAAATACAGCAAGTCCTTTGCAAATAAGAAAGGAAATTAAGCCCAACCAGTCTCCTTTACTAGATATTATTCTGGAAAGAGGAGTAGAATGGCAGAGAAATGTCATGTTAAGAAAATGTTGTAATTAATTAAATAAAGCTTCTTTTTTCATCACCTAGACTTTACAGGAAGTGGAATAGAATATCTTGCATTTTAATTCCACAGTATTTCCCAGTGTATCAAAACATATGAAAATCTTGATTTTATTAGGTCTTAGATCATGCAATTTTTTGAGTCATATTTTGCAGCCATCCAGCCCTAAGGCTGCTTAACCTTTGGAAAGTTCTGCCTGAGCTAGCACAGTAGCAAAGAAGATTAATGTGCACAAAGATGTTTTTCTGATACAGGTGAACTAGTTGATTTTGCCATTTTCTAACTGCAATTTAATTTACACTTTTTGAAACACATATGAAAGCCATAATTACAGAATTACCAGAAGAGTTCCTTCTTTTATGGTTAGGCTTTGCTCTTCAATTACTCTGTGAGGTAAATTAATCATCTTTTCAAATTAATTAAGAAATATTGCCCTGTGTTGCACTCCTCTGTTTAATAGAGAATGAAAGGGAGAAGGAGGTGGAGGATTTGAAGTTTTTTCATGATCTCAGTGAGGTCTTCCAGGAATAGGACTTGTCTCTCTTGGTACCCCTGCCTTCAACCTCAATCTCAGGTGCCGGTGGAGACAATGCAAGCTAGAAAATAATTTTCCAGCAAGAGAGTAAAACTTGGGCAAACTTTAAGAATATTCAGTCCAGGGTCAGAATAGATCTTGAAATGATCCTGAGTCTCTTATTTCTTCACCATTTTGAAATCTGTACTGACTCCTTTCATGTGGAAATTTCTAAGGTAAATGCTTGCTGAGACTGTAAACTCTCTCATTTTAGTTCTTTCGCTTATGTCCTAACTCTAAATCTAAATAAACGGTCGACTGACTTCTTGAATAGAATTTATACCTGCAACACACACACACACAAAGCTATTTAAAAATGGGAGAATGATGAGTGTCATAAACAAATATATTGATGCTTACAAGAATTAGAGTCACTTTTAATTAGGAAGGAGGTTAGTGATATTTTGAAGTTTTAGTGTATGCTCTTCTGTCCAAGAAGGTCAGTGATATCCTGGGGTTCATTAAGAAGAATGTGGCCAGAAAGTTAAGGCACCTTCTCCTTCCCCCTACTCTGCCCCAGCAAGGTCACATCTGGAGTGGTGTGTTCAGGTCTGGGCTCCCCAGTTCAGGAGGGACAGGGAACTCCTGGAGAGACTCTAACAGAGGGCTATGAGGATGATTAAGGAACTAGAATGCCTGTCTAATGAGGAAAGGCTGAGAGACCTGGGACTCTTTAGCCTGGAAGACTGAGAGGGGATCTTACCAATACTTAAGGAGTTAGTAATAGAAAGCAATTTTTTTCATCTGGTGAAGTGTTTGTTAATACTCAAGGTATCTTCTCGAAACATCATAGAAGTCCATAGACTAAATGTTACCCTTCAGCATGGTGTGAATCCAGTAAAGCAAGACCCATCACAAAGAGAATAGATAAAGAGATCTTACTCCAGGCTCAAAACTACAGACTAAATTCAAAGTGTCCCAAAAGGATTCAGAATCCTTTCTAGTGGATGACATTGTTTTGGAAAGGAAGTAAGTTGATATCTCTGGTTCTTTTAGAATAGAATAAAATAGAATTAACCAGGTTGGAAGAGACCTTCAAGATCATTGAGTCCAACCTATTATCCAACACTATCTAATCAACTAAACCATGGCACTAAGCACCCCATCAAGTTTCTTCCTAAACACCTCCAGTGAAAGTTGAGCTTTGTGCAGTTGTGATTCTTAATATGTTAATGGTGTTCTAAACAATGACTCCTAGCATAAATAATGCATATTTTAATAAACAGTAGGTAGACTCAGTTGGTTTTGGTAGAGAGTTTTGAGACTACTGTAAGATAATTTTCTTTCAAGCTGGCTTGCTAGCAGTAGTTAGTCATTTTATTTTCTTCTTTGGGCTTTTTATTATTATTTTGCTAGAGTTCTCTACCCTTAGGGGCAAAAAAAATGCACAGACAATGACTTATTACAGCAGATGTTATCATTCCCCAATCTAATAGAAATAGTTTGCTCAGATACAGAATTTAGAGTAAAAATGTTTCATTCTCAAAAGCACTGATGTTCTGTTGATAGGGATTTCAATAAACAAACATCGCTTTTCGCTAACCCCCTATGTGTAAAGCAGTATTTCACTGCAGAGGCAGACCTCTTTACAAGGCATCAAATTAAAGGCTTCTAAAGAAAACATGCATTTTATGTCAAGATAACACTGGCAAGTGTTTTTTATTAGTATTGTTTACATCTCCGTGTTCTATTCAGGGCAATCGTATTAATCTGGACATACGAGTTAAAATAGTTGCGTCTTTTCAGTCCTCAACAGAAGTCTAATTATAATGCATCCTTGAAGATATCCTTAATGTCACAGAACACCATCAAATTAAGTCTTAATGAAATAATTTTTTGTTGTTGTTTTCAGAATGTTCTGTAGCTAACCCATCGCAAAACTCACCAAGATTTCAGCTGTTAAAGAAAACCTCCAAAGTGAAAAGAGCCCTGTGTAGAAAAGAGCCCTAAACTCTGAATACTCTCTCTCCCTTTGTTGTAATCTATAAATGCTTTCACAAATCCAACCTGCCACAGGAAATGTCAGTTCTGCATGGATCATGTTTTCAACAAACACATCCAATTTTCACAAGAGCGTACCTGGAAGTTTGACACTTTCCTTTCCCACAATTTTTTCTCTCTCCCTTCCCCCCCTTCCCCCCCCCCCCCAATTTGTTTCTACACTTTTTGTTCAATTTATTCATAGGCAGTCTCAGATTCTTAGTACCTTTCAACTTATGAACAAAAATGGACCAATATACCTTGCTGGTGATTTTATGAGCACAACAGATATATAATGGCAGTTTTTCTTCCAAGGAGACAACAGATAATAGGTTGCAGGAGGGGATTCCTGCTGTATCTTCTCACTTTGCATTTCAAACACTGCTTAGAAACTTTCATAATGTCTGGTACCAAATATCCCAGCAGGATCCAGACCTCATGATAATACTTAAGTAGGGATAAGCTTCTACTTCAGTATAAGAATGGAAAAAAATGAACAGGTAAACAAACATTAAAAAAACCCCAACAGCTGGGTGAGAGAAAATAAAAGTAAAAGCATAACATGTTCATTTGCAATCTCTTACAACTTGTTTCTGTTGCTTCTATAGCACAATATAGGCATACATGCTATACAAGTGTGAAAGAGATTTGGTAATGGGGATATACTGTCTCTCAATAATGTAAACAACACCACTTTTATAAAATAGCTACTTGAAGCATCCATTTCTAAAACACTCCTCCTATATTTGTTATTTCAACTGTTGCATATCTCAGAAGCATGAAAATCCACCTTGTCACTGTTTAGGGAAATGCTATTAAGTACTACACAACACTTAAGCAGAATGAGAAGACTGAAGCTAGTACTGTGTATTAATATATTGTCAGCCCCTGGTAACATATGATATTATAGTTATAACCAATAAGTTTACAAAATACATGAATCACATATTCACAGAATCACAGAATGCTAAGGGCTGGAAGGGACCTCAAAAGATCATCCAGTCCAACCCTCTGCCAGAGCAGGATCACCTAGAGCAGACCACACAGGAACACATCCAGACTGCTTTTGAATAGATTCCAAAAATCCCCTGGGCAGCCTGTTCCAGTGTTCCATCACCCTCACAGTGAAAAAGTTTTCCTCATGTTTCCATAGAACTTCCTATGCCTCTGCTTCCACCCATTGCCCCTTGTCCTGTCACTGGGCATCACCGAGCAGAGCCTGACTCCATCCTCTTGGCACTCACCCTTTACATATTTATAAACATGAATGAAGTCACCCCTTAGCCTTGTCTTCTCCAAGCTAAAGAGCCCCAGACCACTCAGTCTCTCCTCATAAGGAACCTGTTACACCCTCTTCATCATTTATGTGGCTCTGTGCTGGAGTCCTTCAAGCAGTTCCCTGTGGTCCTTCTTCGAATCATAGAATCAATAAGGTTGGAAAAGAGCTCAAAGATCATCAAATCCATCCTGTCACCCAACACCTCATGACTACTAAACCACAGCACCAAGTGCCACATCCAATCTCCTCTTGAACACCTCCAGGGATGGTGACTCCACCACCTCCCTGGGCAGCCCATTCCAATGGCTAACAATTCTCTCTGTGATGAACTTTCTCCTCACCTCCAGCCTAAACTTCCCCTGGCGCAGCTTGAGACTGTGTCCTCTTGTTCTGGTGCTAGTTCCCTGGGAGAAGAGACCAACTTCCTCCTGTCTACAACTTCCCTTCAGGTAGTTGTAGACATCAATAAGGTCTCCCTTGAGCCTTCTCTTCTCCAGGCTAAACAATCCTGGTTCCCTCAGCCTCTCCTCGTAGGGCTTGTGCTCGAGGCCTCTCCCCAGCCTTGTTGCCCTTCTCTGGACACGTTCATGAGTCTCAATGTCCTTCTTAAATTGAGGGGCCCAGAACTGGACATAATATTCCAGGTATGGCCTCACCAGGGCAGAGTAGAGGGGGAAGAGAACTTCTGTCAACCTGCCAAATATTATAAAGACAATATAGATTACCTGTCTTTCTCTCCACAGCATTGAACATTTTTAACAGATGATAGTGTTGTAAAAGGGGAACTAAGAGTATGAAAAAAAGAAAGTAAGGAAGACTGAAGAAATAAAATTGCAGAATGGGGAAGCAGAAAATAACTGGAATGCTGGAGTGGAGCTACAAATGCACATAAACAACTAGGCAATAATATTTTGAGGACAGGCCCACAAAAGTGAAGTATTTTTGTTTAATGTTACTTCTAGAGTGAGCCTTTTTATTTTTGTCTGATAAACAACAAAATGCAAATATTGCATGCTGCGTGAGCATACACTGTAGAAGTTCTTTTCCCAGCAGAAGATTATATCTAAGGAGCAAACAGCTGTATGCATTCAGATCTAATCCTGGTTCAAGTCTGAATTTTATCCCAAAAGCAGTATGTGTTTTTCTGTTTGAATATTATTTTTTTTCCCACAGAAATTGCCTTTAGCTTTTTACACCTCAGCCCTCACACAAGCAAGTGCTCTCTTTCTCTCCCTGTCTCTCCCTCTGTCTTTCCTTCTATGTGCATTGCAAAACAACTCTTTCAGGCTGATGGTCTATTTTACTTCTGAGACTGATACATTAGTGGGTATGAAACGGGCCAAGTCACAAAGCATTTCTCATATCCCTAACTGGCTGAATCTAACCTATATGACCAGCCCACCTCCACAGAAGCCATTTCCAGAGATGATTTCTCAGGCAGGCAGCCTGAATTTAAACTAATCCCTGTGGTCAACTAAAGAAAAAAAAAAAAAAAAGGGGGGGGGGGGGAGGAAGGTGAGGGGGAAATAGGGAAATAAACACTATGGATAGATCTGGCAAGCTAGTTTGCCTACTACACTTATTACCTTCTTAACTCCTTTGGGAACTGTCTTATTTTATTTAAGATTTAGCTCAAGATGAGAATTACCTATTTATAGAGATATTTTCCCCCACTGTTATCAAAGCTTCCCCGTGCCAACAGACTATTTTTACACCTTATGTCTTCTGTGAAGAAGCTTGCATATGCTCTTTCTATATGTCTCCAATGCAAGTTATTATTATGATACAATAGCTGGCATTTTGTAAGTGTATCCTGCTTTTGCAAAAGAAAAAGGTGTTATTTCACTGCTCTCTGAAAACCTGTTGTACTCTCAGACCGTAACATGAGACGCTGATCTTAAAAACCACAAACATAATACAGCAGCAGTCTGTCATTCCCACCTCCCCACCAGCTGGCTAGAAGTTGTTGTAATATTAGGAATTAGTTCTTTGCAACAGATAATTTTGTCCTGCTTTAGCAGGAGAAATGTCTCTTATTAAATCAATTGCATTGAACCACCAGATTATGTGATACAAACCGGGGAGTTAAAGAGGGGCAGAGGACAATCAGGGAATGGGCTGCCCAGGGAGGTGGTGGAATCACCATCACTGGAGGTATTTAAGAAGAGACTGGATAGGGTGCTTGGTGGCAGACTTTAGTTGATTAGATGATGTTGGGTGATAGATTGGACTCGAAGGTCTTTTCCAACCTGGTCTGGTCTGGTCTGGTCTATTCTATTCTATTCTATTCTATTCTATTCTATTCTATTCTATACAAGCAAATTTGCCAGTGAGTTTTAATTCTATGACTCTCTCAGTTTTTCAAGAATGGCCAAATATCCCATGCTTCCTTGCTTTCATGTGGAGAAGTAGTTACTATTTTCACTTGCTTACACAGAAATGGCATCCTGGCCTGCATCAAGAACAGTGTGGCCAGCAGGAGCAGGGAGGTCATTCTGCCCCTGTACACTGCACTGGTTAGGCCACACCTTGAGTACTGTGTCCAGTTCTGGGCCCCTCAGTTTAGGAAGGAGGTTGACTTGCTGGAACGAGTCCAGAGAAGAGTAACAAAGTTGGTGAGGGGTTTGGAACACAAGCCCTATGAGGTTGGATATTAGGAAGAAGTTCTACACAGAGAGAGTGATTGCCCATTGGAATGGGCTGCCCAAGGAGGTGGTGGAGTCGCCGTCATTGGAGGTTTTCAGGAGGAGACTTGATGGGGTGCTTGGTGCCATGGCTTAGCTGTTTGGGTGGGTTGGATTGGTTGATGGGTTGGACATATGATCTTGAAGGTCTCTTCCAACCTGGTTTGGTTTATTCTAAATAAAGGTTTATTCTAAATATTTTTTGGTTGAACTGGTGGAAGCCAAAGGGTGACAGCAAATGTGGAAACTGTGCTTGTGCAAACACAGAGCTTTTCATCTTCATGAATATAAACAGTTTATAAATGTACATCTCATGATTCAAATGAAAACCAAGTGGGCGGAAAACTTTCCCCTCTAATAGTGAGGAGATTAACACATGCTTAGAGTATAGTTTTTAACAATACATCTGGTTTCTTCCTTCTTCAGACACACTTTTGATAAAACAGCACCAGAAGAAATTCAGTAAAAGTGGTTTGTAACCACTATTGCTAGCTGTTGGCATAATGAAAGGTTCAAATGAAAAATGCTCCTGACACAAATTAAAACATTTATCGTTGTATGGCTTCATAAAATGGCAAGCAATTTATTAGTTCAGTTAAAAAAATAAATTAGAAAGTTCTATTCAGAAAATTTTGAAGGGAAACATTTTGCCTTCTGTAACTAGTTTCCTTTTTTTACTTGATACAATTTTCTGGATTCATTTTCATACATGCTTTTAGAGAATTTAGGAACGATCCTGATCCTGTCAAATGAAAATTCCTTCTAGTTGATCCTTTTCCCACCCATGCACATTCCACTCACTATAAAATGAAGGAAGGTTATTAAATATGTGGACAGTAGTAGAGTAACTCCCCACTAGAGTGGTTGCAGTTTCTGGCAGTTTATCAGTTTGGGATTCTGAACTCGCTGTTTGGTCTGAACTATCAGAGATAGGAACCAATGACCTTGCCTACTTCTTTTCTCTAATTCTCAACAAATTAATTGAGGCAGACAAGTATAAAGCAAAATAAAACTAGATTTATGTAATAACAGAAGAATAGAATAGAATAGAATAGAATAGAATAGAATAGAATAGAATAGAATAGAATAGAATAGAATAGAATAGAATAGAATAGACCAGACCAGGTTGGAAGAGACCTTCAAGATCATCGCGTCCAACCAATCAACCAATCCAACCCACCTAAACAACTAAACCATGGCAGCAAGCACCCCATCAAGTCTCCTCCTAAACACCTCCAATGATGGCGACTCCACCACGTCCCCAGGCAGCCCATTCCTATGGGCAATCACTCTCTCTGTATAGAACTTCTTCCTAACATCCAACCTGAACCTCCCCTGGTGCAGCCTGAGACTGTGTCCTCTTGTTCTGGTACTGGCTGCCTGGGAGAAGAGACCAACATCTGCCTGTCTACAACCTCCCTTCAGGTAGTTGTAGAGAATAATAAGGTCACCCCTGAGTCTCCTCTTCTCCAGGCTGAGCAATCCCAGCTCCCTCAGTCTTTCCTCATAGGGCTTGTGTTCCAAACCCCTCACCAACTTCGTTGCTATTCTCTGGACTCATTCCAGCAAGTCAACACCCTTCCTAAACCGAGATGAAATAATATGCCCAGTTTTAAAGGAATTAGCAAGCAAAAAAACCAATAGGAAGTTTGGCCTGGTCACACTCAAACTGAAGAGATTTAATTGGGTCATGTATAGATTGGAGGCGTTATCATTGTTTAAGTACAAACCAAAACAAAACCAACAAAAAAAGAACTAAAATAATTCTGTGTGACAAGCTGATCTTGCTAACATCATCCACAGTCAGATGCCTCTTCAGAAGGATCTCTGTGAAGATACTTACTGTTCTGCTAATTTTCTAGGTATAGCCAGGAATTAGGTACTGGCTGAACATTCGGTTCCCCAAGCCATTTTGTGCTGTACAAATGTAAGATACTGGCTGAACCTTTGGTTCCCCAAGCCATTTTGTGCTGTAGAAATGTAAGATGGAACTGTATCAGGATTTTCTAATCACAGTTTTGGACTTTCCCAGTTGAAATCCCCTAAAACTTAGATTCATTTTTACACCTCCCCAGCCCTACAACTCTGCTCAGGAAAGTTTCTACCTTCTCCTACAAAGCTAGCATAACTCTCTTAATGCCTGTAGATGTGATGTTTAAGAAATGCTCTATAAGAAAACTTTTCAATCTGTATGAAGAACAATATTTATATTAGTGAGTGTTTCAAAATGGTGTCACCTGTTAAGGCTTACTACATGGAAAATTAATTTTTCCTGTCCCATAGCCGCAATGTATTACAGAACCTCATATTTATTTGGTCTTCTTTAGAATAGTAGTTTCTTTCTTACGTTATTTCAAAGCTAAATTTAAACATACCATCTTCCCACAATCCACAGCAAGTCCTGCACTTAAGAAAAAAAAGACATCAAGCACTGTAATTCCAAACACATAGAAGAGCCATTTTAGTAGATATAACTTAATAATGTACCTCAGTCCTGAGACTTAACTATTAATTCTCAGTGGAAATAATAATGTTTCTCTTTTTTGCCATTAACAAACAATGCAATATGTTTTAAGGGAATAATATCAAATGAGTCTTACAGAAAAGGTCAGGTTCCAGCAGATGCCTTCCCTATATATGCATACATCCATATATTATTCAAAATAACTGCTGTACAAATACCATTATTTCTCTTAGCAGCTATTTTCACTTCTGCTTTCCTATTATGTAATTTTTTTTGCTCAGTTCTCAATAATTCATGTTTTAAACCCCTCACTTCTTAAAAAACAAAAAAGAGCAAAGTAGCAACACTGTGTAAGTCCAGGGAAAACAAAATTGAATTGATTCATTTAGCTAATTATGCTTTGTGCATACCTTCTTTCTATCTGAAATTTTGCAATTTCTGGTAGATCTTTAAAAATGTTACCCCCTCCCCCACAAAAAAAAATGTTTTCTAAGCTTCATCTTTCTATTTGACATTTAAAAAGATGATTACCTTTTCAAATTGATTTGCCTTTAATTAGAATAAGACCTTTTCACACAAAGGTTGCAATAAGACACACATTAGTCAAGCATGCACACATTTTACGCCCATTTCTTATTCTGTCAAGGGCATAAAAAGCTAAGGGGAAAAGACCATTGTGAGCAACCTATGACATTCACTCCTTTTATAATTTTTTTTGCAAGCAACAAAAAAAAAATAACAAAGCTGAAAATAAAATTTGCCCATTTCAGTTCAGTAGTGCAATGATGACAAGTAAATATAAATGAGTATTTTTAATCAATATAGTCAGGGAGTAAAGCCAACAAAACAATCTGTCTGCAAAAACACACCAAATATAGACTGTTAAGAAAGTACTTGCAAGCTATGACTGCATCTGCTGTCTGCTTTACTGTGATGTGTCTGTAAATCCCAGCAGGTGAATCAGAAGTCTTCCTTCTTCAGTAAGGAATGTGGACTAGCGATGCCCACAAGTGTGTAGGTGGTATGGGTCTTGCTTTTTCAAGGTTCTTAATTTGGAATGAGAATTTGAAAGGCCTTATTTTTTTTTTACCAAAGGTTTTTGAACATCCAAGGCTTAGAACAGAGCTCACATTAAAGGTGTAATGGTTTAGCATAAGGGCAACATGTCTGCTCCCCCAACAAAAGAGTGAGGGGAAAAGTAACACACAAAACTCAGGGTTGAGATGAAGAGATATGTGTTTAATGTAACACAAGATATCATGATCACAATTCATAATTAACTTAGCTAATAATCTAATTAATCTAATAATACAATGCATGATCACCTTAGGTTAGCCTATTTGCAGAAGCAGCGTAGTGAAATACAGAGGGGGGAAACAGCAAACTCAAACCAGCAGCTACGTGACTCCCACCTGTTCCACCACATCTCCAGAGAGCCACCCACACCCAAGAAGCCACAACCCAAGAAGCAGCAAGTGGAACAGGAAGCCTCCCATGCTGCAATCTTAACTTCAAGCCCCACAATGCTTTGGTCAAATCAGCACTATCATTTTTGAAGCTGGCATGACTGCAGCATGATGTGAATAACAGCAGCAGGCTCAACACAGTCCATGACACAGGGTTATCTCCATTCATTCACAAGACTTTTGAATGTTGTAATGAAACAGACACAGATTCTGTTTCATGGCTGGTCTCTGATTAACAGAATTATTCCATATTTGAAAAGGCTGCACTGTATCCTAACCTGACCATGGAGAGAAATTCCTGTAGCACTTCTCATAATCTAGAATAAATGTATGTATGTGTAAAGGTCCAGAGACACAGTTCTTTTAAGTATTCCTGTGTTGTGAAATTAGAGGCACAAACGAGGCCAAAGTATCAACAGCTAGACTATTTATTACATAAATAAAGTGGGCATAAGAAGGGGAGAGGGAGAAAAGAGAGAGGGTGAGAGAGAAGAGGAAAGGAATTATATAAAGTGGACATAAGAAGGGGAGAGGGAGAAAAGAGAGAGGGAGAGAGAGAGGGAGAAGAGGGAAGGAATTTGAAGGAGAAAGTTGGAAAGAGATTATATTACCAACGGTCAGGGGTGGTGAGAGTCCAAGATGCGTTGTGTTGCCCTGTGATGTTATGGTGCTGTCTTCTCTCTTCTCCTTTGACAGTATCACTCAGGTCTTTTTATACAGTTTTTTAGTCCTCAGGCAAGTGTTGGTATGTCAGGTATTCCAGGGGCAAGGAAATAATCCAGGTATACGTTCCCCCGGAAATCTTTCTGTGTATTGCTGTGTATTGCAAGATTTTTTGGATGGAGGGGGGGGGATCTCCGTCTCCCCCGTCTACAAGCCCCCAACATTCCTTATACAGCAGGAAACAGGTGGTAAAAACCATTGTGTTACCCTGCCCAGGGTACTTGATGGGTGGAGATTATCTTGCCCTAAAAGCGGGATGGCTGGGTCCTTGGGTCCATTGTTGTAGTCCCGTGTTATCACGATGCAATCACAAGCTGATTTGCATCCAGGATTGGTAGACAGGATTCTTTCCACCTTCTTTCCAGTGGCTCTGCTATCAGTTTATCTTTGTTGACTCACATCAAGAGAGACAAACTTATTAGACTCTCACAGTATGTTACACTAAATAAGCAAATGTCTTCATTTCTGCAATTCATTTTAACTGGATATAGTATTTCACATACTAAAAACATTCCTAATATCACCATTTCTTTTACCTCATACTCATTTCTGTTGCTAGTGAGAAATTAAATTTCTATGATGAGGTGTTTTTTTGTGGTGGTGGTGTTGTTTTTGTTGTTTTTGTTGGTAATTTGCAGGCCTAGACCTAATTTTATATTTATTTCTTAACAGCATAAAAATATTTGAGTCCATGGAAGATTTATGTCCATGTAATGGTATGATCTGGACAGTATATTATAAGCTGTTTGAGGATCCATCAGGATGAAATTAAGTACATAAGTATAAGATTTATTTGTTTAGATGCTTCAGCATTTGAAGTGATTTAACCTTTCTATCAGCTTCACAGTTTCATGAGGTATTATTCAGCTTCATAAGCTCAGCTGACTGAATAGTGAAAAGTTAAATACCCTGAATAATGCCAATAGGCTGACTAATTAGCAAATGTTCCTTGCTGGGTCAGGAAATGACTGCTGTGCTTTAAGTATTACTATTAATTATAATGTTAGCTGAATATTTGTAATCACTTCAAAATTAACCTTTGTATCCTCGGGAGATTTTTCTTTAGAAGAGTCACTCAGAACTTGAGAGAGAAACTAATTAGTCAGTGAATGATAAGTGCAGAAGGAACACAAATTAGTTCTTTGTTTACTGCTTCCTGGCTGTACCTTATAATTTGTGATGTAATTAAAAATTGGGTTATACTGTAAAAATAAAAGTGCATAATTCAGAGATAATAATGGTATTTTAGAGGGGTGCTGAAGTTTCATGAGTGCTGTCTATTCTTTGGACATGCGTGGCGAGTGGGAGCATTTGGGTAGCTCTTTGACAAGTAAGTAATTTTTCTGCATCTTTCAACAGAGTCCACATTTCAAACCCACACATCATGGAATGTGAAGAGAATCATTTAAGATGGAACAGCTGAGTTTGTTCCTTCACACAACTCCATTTCCCTAAAGTTTGTGTGCTTGGCATTCACTTGCTGCACCTTGGCGGAATGGAATGGAATGGAATGGAATGGAATGGAATGGAATGGAATAGAATAGAATAGAATAGAATAGAATAGAATAGAATAGAATAGAATAGAATAGAATAGAATAGAATAGAATAGAATAGAATAGAATAGAATTAACCAGGTTGGAAAAGATCTTTGAGATCATTAAGTCCAACCTATCATCCAACACTACCTAATCAACTAAACCATGGCACCAAGTGCCATATCTCTTCCTAAACACCTCACGATTGTCATCCTCTCAAAAAGGTGCCCAGGACCATCCCATTAATCTAATAATATTATTATGTAATCCATTAAAATAAAATAGATTAATTTCTTACCATGTGCTATTCAATAAAGATATTCATTATCCATTACACTCTGGACACATTCTACTTAAATATGAATCCAGTACAAGGGATTGTGAAATTCTAAATACATAAAAAATAAAAATAGTCTTATACTACTTGGATTAAATGCTCTAGGGAAAAAAATAACAAGTTCCTGCTAGCTAATATGACCCACAGTCCAAGTCAATGCAAATTAACTCTGCAGTCAAGGTTGTTACATGGGTCCAAATCTAAATACAGGACTATTGTTGAAGAGCTTAAAAGATCTCACCTGAAACATTGTTTTACACTTTCATTCTTTTACTATGCATCCAACCATTGTCATTCAAAAGTTCTTAATATATTATAATTTATTTCAAGAATGAGCAGCCTTCTAGTTCTGTTAAATTAGCTTACAAAAAGATCTGAGGGTATGAGTGACTGTCCAAAATCTTTTCATATTCTATCTTTATTCTTCCTTTCTACACCAGACAACATAGATACTTAAAATATCATTCTTATTTTCTGATAGATAAATGTGATAAACAGCTAAAAGGTATGAGGTATAAGGTTGCACATTTGCTGTGTGGACAGATAATATTCTCACCATGATCTTTTCTGAACAGATACTCACATATTGAGCAATCTTTACTGCAGTCAAGTTGGTGTCATGGATTTCTGCTAACTTTTCACAGGAATATTAATTTCACTCAGACGCTATTAACCCTGCAGCTGTGCCTCAAAGAAAACATTCATGCCCAATGGAGACTCACTCAGGACCAACAGCTGTTAGTCTATCACAAAGCTGTTAGTCTATCACTCTAAGCTGCTAACTATTGATAGCTAACTTTCACAACCTCTACGAGTAAGGAAGTTCTGAAGTAGATAAACAGTTAATGAGGACATTGATGATCTTTTGTCCAAGTGCTGAGCTTCCTCTACTCCTTTCAACCTCTTAGCCCTTGGCACAGGCTTTCATGACCCAACTTCCAATGATATTTCTGTTTTGCTTTGGCATGTCTACTTTCGTATGCCTTGTCCTTTCAATGCCTGACTCTATCCTGGATGCCAGAATTTATCCACCAGGGAGTCACAACAGGGGTGTTATGAGGGCCAACTGCTTCCTCAGCACCTTGAGTGTTGTCCAGTTCTGAGCCCCTCAATTTAGGAAAGATGTTGACTTGCTGGAACGAGTCCAGAGAAGGGCAACAAAGCTGGGGAGGGATTTGGAGCACAAGCTCTGTGAGGAGAGGATGAGGGAGCTGGGGTTGCTTAGCTTGGAGAAGAGGACGCTCAGGGGAGACCTTATTGCTCTCTACAACTACCTGAAGGGAGCTTGTAGCCAGGTGGGGGTTGGTCTCTTCTCCCAGGCAACCAGCACCAGAACAAGAGGACACAGTCTCAAGCTGTGCCAGGGGAAGTTTAGGCTGGATATTAGGAAGAAGTTATTCATAGGAAAAGTGATTTGCCATTATAATGGGCTGCCCAGGGAGGTGGTAGAGTCACCATCACTGGAGGTCTTTTGGAAGAGACTGTATGAGATGCTTGGTGCCATGGTTTAGTTGATTAGATATTGTTGAATGATAGGTTGGACTCAATGATCTTGAAGGTCTCTTCCAGCCTGGTTAATTCTATTTTATTCTATTCTAAAAGAACCAGAGATTCAGGAGCTGGAAGTTAACAGCAACCATGGCACCCTGAGAATTTCCATCCCACAGGGACAAACCACAGGCTACCAATAGGGTCCATCAACCATTCCAGACAGGTTGAATGATAAACAAGGGCTAGGGCACAGCCAGGAGAGGACTACAGAAGGGACTGGCAACAGTATTCCTCTGAGGCTCCCTCCCAGAAGGAAATCCACAGTCCAAATCTTCACAGCTGAAGCCCTTTTTAAAATAAACATTTAATGCAGAAGGTTTTGCTTAACTTCTGTTCTCTGAATTTCAACTGGCCACATGCATTTTTTTCCCCCAACCTCACATAATAAATTCACAACAAATTTAATGATCAAAACCTGCAATTATAACATTCAGCAGCATTTCATTTTAGGATGAAATAACAGTCTCAAACTGCACCAGGGGAGGTTTAGGTCGGATGTTAGGAAGAAGTTCTATACAGAGAGAGTGATTGCCCATTGGAATGGGCTGCCTGGGGAGGTGGGAGTCGCCGTCATTGGAGGTGTTCAGGAGGAGACTTGATGGGGTGCTTGGTGCCATGGGTTAGTTGTTTAGGTGGGTTGGATTGGTTGAAGGGTTGGACATGATGATCTTGAAGGTCTCTTTCAACCTGGTTTATTCTATATTCTATATTCTATATTCTATATTCTATATTCTATATTCTATATTCTATATTCTATATTCTATATTCTGTATTCTATGTGACACCTGGGATTAGAAATGCTCACCTTCCCAAGAACGCAGCCAAAATAAATCCGCTAGACCTATGTCAGCTTGCAGCAGCAAACTGTAGAAAGTTTGATCACAAGGCCAGAGTTCAGAAATGTTGTTAAAGAAGAGTCTCATTCTTTGAGAAATCAGTTTAAAATGTCTAGTAACTACAAAATATTAATATCACCTACACAGCACGGGAGCAGGTATCACACTATTTCCAAATTTAGTAGTCTTTGCTGTTATTCTCTTTTAGATACCTTCCTAAAATAATCTTCTCCTTCTAATACTCTTCAATGTGCCTCTATCCATCTGGACCAACTTATGCAGATCTTCTTCTAGTCAAAACTGCTTTCACAATATTTTGGTTATTCTTCCCCCACATACTTGATGTTTCTAATTTAGCTCGTTAAACCAGGAATTAAACTAACTTTTTGGAGGGATCAACTGCTATGAAATTTAAAGCTATTTGTGGTTTTATTTTAAGGATATCTTCTGATATGTCTCCTGAACCTTAATTGGGCCACCGGAGAGGTTAATTAAAACTTTGTAGATTAATTAAGCAAATTCCATTCACTTTTCTCTACTTTAGTAATCTTCAGTTAAATCCATTCTGTCAGTTGCACTAATGTGTCTATAATGTTTCTTTAAAAAAAAATACCACTCACAAACTTAAGTTGATATTAGAAAAATGTTCTTTTACTCTGGAAACAAAGAAAAAAAGATGGAAAAATTGGAAGTTTGTTTTAGTTTAAATTTCATTATGATAAGTACTGTTGATTTTTCTTCTCTGTTGTTTTTTATGTCAGCCACATACATACTTCCTAATTTTCAAGCTTATAATGAGCATTGAAACTATTTTAATAAGAACAACTTGATTGCTGAACTACCAAGAAATAGAGACAGATGAATGATTTTCACCACCTGTTTGAAACATGCTTTAGGGAGTTGTAGAAAACAGTTTCTCTGTTCTCTCCCTGACATGAGAGATAAAAATGCACAGAGAGATTTTCATTTAATAATGGACCTCCATCTTAAAAAGTTTGGAAACATTAAAATTGTAGCCACCATTGAATACAATATTATCAGTGTAATGCATGAATGTTCCTGTACTACTCTCTCTACTGGCAATACCATGTCATATAGACTAGACTAGAGTAGACTAGACTAGACTAGCCTAGACTCAACTAGGCTAGACTAGACTAGACTAGACTAGACTAGACTAGACTAGAATAGACCAGACCAGACCAGACCAGGTTGGAAGAGACCTTCAAGATCATCGTGTCCAACCTATCATCCAACATTATCTAATCAACTAAACCATGCAACCAAGCACCCTATCAAGTCTCCTCCTGAACACCTCCAGTGATGATGACTCCACCACCTCCCCAGGCAGCCCATTCCAATGGGCAATCACTCTCTTTGTGTAGAACTTCTTCCTAACCTCCAGCCTAAACCTCCCCTGGTGCAGCTTGAGACTCTGTCCTCATATTCTGGTGCTGGTTGCCTGGGAGAAGAGACCAACATTCGCCTGTCTACAACCTCCCTTAAGGCAGTTGTAGAGAGCAATAAGGTCACCCCTGAGTCTCCTCTTCTCCAGGCTAAGCAACCCCAGCTCCCTCAGTCTCTCCTCATAGGGCTTGTGCTCCAAACCCCTCAGCAACTTCATTGCCCTTCTCTGTACACACCGCAGCAAGTCAACATCCTTCCTAAACTGAGGGGCCCAGAACTGGACACTGTACTCGAGGTGCAGCCTAACCAGTGTAGTGTACAGGGGCAGAATGACCTCCCTGTTCCTGCTGGCCACACTGTTCCTGATGCAGGACACGATGCCATTGGCCCTCCTGGCCACCTGGGCACACTGCAGGCTCATGTTCAGCCTACCATCAACCAGCACCCCCAGGTCCCTCTCTGCCTGGCCACTCTCCAGCCACTCTGACCCCTGCCTATATCATACTTAGTATTGCATTGATATTTTTATATCAAGCTAGTGGCTCAGTAGCATGTTTGCTGATCAATAATATCCATATCTTCTTCTCTGCCATTTTCCACTCCTCTTCATATTCCACTTAATCCAACAACATTCAAGAAAATCCTGAGGCATCTGAAAACATCCTCTAAGGAACGAAAACTCCTAGTTAAAGTTTTAGGATCCTTAGCTAAAAGTAGAGAGTGATAAAATGGTCAAAATGAAATCCAAAGTGGATCCAAATATCAAGACTGAAGTAAGATAGTCTGACAACAGGGATGGTCTTTTTAGAAAAATCTGAGACCTCACATATGGCTACTAGGAGGTATTGATATCCAGCTTCAAACCACTGACTCGAGGTGAGGAGGAAATTCTTCACCGAGCGAGTCTTTCTTCATTGGAATGGGTTGCCCAGGGAGGTGGTTGAGTCATTGTCCCTGGAGGTGTTCAAGAGGAGATTGGACGTGGCACTTGGTGCCATGGTCTAGTCATGGGGTCTGTGTTGATAGGTTGGACTCGATGATCCTCGAGGTCCTTTCCAACCTAAGTTATACTGTGATACTGTGATACTGTGACTTGCAATCGCTTGCTGGGAGTAGTGTTTAGAATGTTTTCTTAAAGAGCTATGTGTTCAGTGTTTTTTTTGCTGTGGCTCAGCTTTTTGAGGAGAATATGATGCCACTCACCATTCTGAGAGCAACACTCAGCCAGAAAAGGAGGGGACCAGGTGCATTATCCTGCTCCTGTTGAGCATACTCTGATGCTTATTGCTCCTCTTCCAAGTGAATGCCATTGCCACCAAGGTCATAAAAAGTCTTAACTCTGTTTCTAACAGATCTGCAGAGTTGCACAGCAAAGTGTTCACAGTTCACTGAGTCAAGAAGGAAAACTAGCTGCATAAAGAAAAGTGAGAATAAGATGCCGTATAAAATGGTATTCCCTCAGAGAATAAATCCACGGCCTGCTCCCTCTATGGCTCCTATTTTTCATATCTAAATAAATAGATAAGCAAATAAATGATTATGTCAAGCTAATATTTATGTAAATTGATTTTCTTGGAGAGTGTTAGCATGTATGAGGTGGAAAGGTTTCAGTAGAAGAAGTACTGCATGTTTGTTTCTTGGTGGTTCTTTCAGAAAGAGGGCACAAAGCTGATCACAGTATCACAGTAGTATCACAGTATATTGGAGGTTGGAAGGCACCTCCAGAGATCATCATGTCCAACCCCCCTTCCAAAGCAGGATCACTTAGGGTAGTCCACACACGAATGCATCCAGGTGGGTTTTGAAAGTCTCCAGAGGAGACAACACAACCTCTTGGGCAGCCTGTTCCAGTGCTCAGTCACTGTAAAGAAGTTTCTTGATCAGCACAACCAAAATTAAGGTTGTCCAAAGCCAATGAGGTAGTTGGGGATACATATCAAGATTACATCCATTTGCAAGGTTAGAGTTATATGTTGAGATATTACCTTTTACTTAACTCCCACAGTGTGTACATAAACTCCTCTGTATACATCAGATCTGTGTTGGGTTTTTTTTCAACCTTTTGTTTCCACTATTCTTTTTATTCCTACTTAGAATGCTATTTCTATCAAATCTTTTTAAATCAGGCAATTTAATGACACTTTTATTTGTAGTATAATTGTGAAAATATTGATCAAGATTGATCCCAAGGCCAGTGCTTAAAACCAGTAGTAATTCCAGCCTCCTCACAGGATGTGATGCATGTTCTTCTCTATCACAATATATTACACTGAGTTCCCGTTCTTACTTGAGTAACATTTTCCAGTGAATATAGAATATAGAATATAGAATACAGAACATAGAATAGAATAAAGCAGGTTGGAAGAGACCTTCAAGATCATCGCGTCCAACCCTTCAACCAATCCAACCCACCTAAACAACTAACCCATGGCACCAAGAACCCCATCAAGTCTCCTCCTGACAACCTCCAATGATGGTGACTCCACCACCTCCCCAGGCAGCCCATTCCAATGGGCAATCACTCTCTCTGTGTAGAACTTCTTCCTAACATCCAACCTAAACCTCCCCTGGCCTGGCACAGCCTAAGACTGTGTCCTCTTGTTCTGGTACTGGCTGCCTGGGAGAAGAGACCAACCCCCACCTGTCTACAACCTCCCTTCAGGTATTTGTAGAGAGTAATAAGGTCAAGACACAGAACAAACATTTTAGTGACAAGCAGATAAATTAGATTTACTAACTCCTGTTATCTAGGAAACTATTTGTTTTGAAGGATAGCCTATTACTCAGGTATCAACTGTCTGATGAGCTATGTTAGTTTTACCACGCTTTCCTTTCACTTTCATGTCTTCAATTTCCTTCCTTCAAAAAGGCTTCTTAAAAAATGAACACTCTTTTGAAAATGAAAATGGTCAGCCTCTATAGCTGCCTGACTCACTTCTTGCTTCTCCAGCAGATGCAGTGTTAAGGATCTTAAAGATCCTTCAGCAACAAAAGCTGTCCCCGAGCTCACAGATTTGTTTAAAATTCTGAGTGACCTGCAATTCAATTCACTCTGTGAAACAGATATGCAGTTCTTCTTGTGTCGAGTACTTTTGCTTTTCATATGTGCTTCTAGCTTTTTTGTTGTTTTCTGTTCTAATTAGCTCTGCTTTCACGCCCACACTCAGCAACTATACTGAAAACAGAAGAAAAGTGCCATTTTATCCTGCAGCTCTACTTTCCCTACATCTTTAACCTCTGGCCTGTCGTCTGTATATTTTCCTTCACTCTCATGCTTTACATGTTCTACATTATTAACCTAGTGAAGAAAACTTTACTTAATCCTTTCTTTCAGGAAATAAAAAGTCCCACTTTTCTGATTTCTTCTTTTTAATTCAAATTTTGTCTCCAAACTCATAAAAGAGAATTGGGAAAGATGTATTACAAGGTTTCTGTCAAAAAAAAACCCCAAACCCCACTACATTTTCTTTCTGTTTACCAACATTTTATAAATATTCACTTCTTGTTAGTATTTATCTTGATTAAGGCAGAACTCTGAATCTCTGTGGTTTGGTATTCAGCACACCAAGTAACTGGAATCAGGGGAAACTGTTTATTCAACAGCAAGAATAAAAATCATGCATAAATAGAGGGTTAAACCCCAAACCAACATTCTGGGGCTTTCCCATTGCTCATTATGGCTCTTTCAAATGGTAGTTATTATAGAAAGCATTCAAACACTCCTGTCTTAGTGCTGTGTTACCTGCATGCTTATACTTCTATCACTGTGTATCCCTAAGAAGCTACTGCCTGCTCTTCCATGTCATCCTCAGCAGAAACTTTAGCCACCTTGGGTTTGTTGCACTGTGTGTTTTGAGGAGGGTTGTTGAATGGAAGAGACCTGAGCTTATTCTCTGGACACATGGAATAAAAATAAGATAAAGATTTGAAAGAGTAGGGTTTTTTAATGATTAATTAGGGGACACAGTCTCAAGCTGAGCCAGGGGAGGTTTAGACTCAAGGTGAGGAGAAAGTTCTTCACCGAGCAAGTTGTTCGCCATTGGAATGTGCTGCCCAGGGAGGTGGTGGAGTCGCCATCCCTGGAGGTGTTCAAGAGGAGATTGGACGTGGCACTTGGTGCCATGGCATAGTCATGGGGTCTGTGTTGATAGGTTGGACTTGATGATCCTCGAGGTCTCTTCCAACCTTAGTTATACTGTGATACTGTGATACTGTAATTAACCTACTGATATTTCTAAGACTCTAATACTCACACTGGAAGTATCATAGATCTATAGAGTGGTTTAGATTGGAAGGGACCTTAGAGGTCATCTAGGCCAACCTCCCTGGTATAGGCAGGGATGCCTGGCTACTCAAAGCCTCATCCAAGCTGGCCTTAAACACCCCCAGAGGAGGCACCCACAGCCTCCCTGGGCAGCCTATTCCAGAATCCCACCACCCTTGTACTGAAGAACTTCTTCCTAAGATCCATTTTGAGCCTACTCTCCATGAGCTTAAAACCATTCTCTCTTGTCCTATTGCTAAACACCCTTATGAAAAGTCCCTCTCCAGCTTTCCTGTAGTATTGCATCTGTCTCTTTCATTTTCTACAGTCCTCTCCTCAAATGGACATTTTTAATGTAGGTCTCTGGTTCTAGCACTAGCAGACAGGTAAGCTGAGTTGAATCAAATTTGCATGCAACCTACTCTAGTTCATACTCTTATCTTGAACTATGATGTGATTTAATTGAGGAAAAAAAATCATTAAAATTTGCATTCCAGCTCTATTAGTATGCTGCAGAAGTAAACTTTGAGGGTATAAAGAAGAAAGAGCTGAAGTGGTAATTGTGTTCCAAAGCATGAGTTTGCAGCTACTATAAAAAGTGAAGATAGTATTAAGAAATGGGCTTTTAGAAGATATTCTTCATGACTGCATGATGCTATTTTGGTTAATTACTTAGTATTTGTTACTTGAATGATCTTTGCTATTTTCTCAAGAAACTGACTGGCAGAAGCATACGAAACTCCAGTGATATTAAAAATCACTACGAAGAAACAAAGAGATGAGTGGCAAATTCTCATTTATAAGCCATGCACTTGTTCCACAGAGAAACACCAGAGCCTTGCAGCATAACAAAATTCCTTCAGTATGCATGACTCTGAATAGGACCTTTCTTTTTTTGCAATGTTTCAGCATACAGAACAGCAAAGCTTGTAACTCAAATCCAGAATCTACTAAATTCATCAGCTGCAGAAGGGACATGACAGTTTTACCGTTAAGTACATCTATATTTTTGAATAAAATATCAGGTGCTGCAATTCTAGGCCTCTAAAACTCTATAAAATAAGTACAAATACAGCTTTGATTATTAGTAGCAGTTTCTTTCCACATAAAAATCTATACAGAGTACAATAAGCTAAAATGCACTATTTTCAAGTTTTCATCTCTCTTTGAATTTTTCTCAGTTGTTACAAGGAGAAGGGACTAAGTATTTCCTTCCCTCCCACTGTGGATGTCCATTTGAATGAAATGTCATACACTACATGTGCATTGGTCAGCTTATTCTTCAGCAGATATGGGAAAGGCTTTTTATAACACTCATTTTGGTAGCTGTGTGAATCATCAACCGCCAATGAAAACAGCATTGGATTTGTTCAAGGACTGGGATAATTCTTACTCAAAGCACTCTTATTTGAACGTGTCCAGAGAAGGGCAACGAGGCTGGGGAGAGGCCTCGAGCACAAGCCCTACGAGGAGAGGCTGAGGGAGCTGGGATTATTTAGCCTGGAGAAGAAGAGGCTCAGGGGAGACCTTATTGCTGTCTACAACTACCTGAAGGGAGGTTGTAGCCAGGAGGAAGTTGGTCTCTTCTCCCAGGCAATCAGCACCAGAACAAGAGGACACAGTCTCAAGCTGCACCAGGGGAATTTTAGGCTCGCAGTGAGGTGAAAGTTCTTCACAGAGAGAGCTGTTAGCCATTGGAATGGGCTGCTCAGGGAGATGGTGAAGTCACCATCCCTGGAGGTGCTCAAGAGGGGATTAGACCTGGCACTTGGTGCCATGTTTCAGTAGTCATGAGGTGTTGGGTGACAGGTTGGACTTGCTGATCTTTGAGATCCTTTCCAACCTTATTAATTCTATGGTTCTATTTTTCTGTGGCAATAAATCAAAGACAGTACTGCTAACTATCATGAGAGACTGTGCTGCTTTAAATTTCCTAGAGAACTCACATAGAGGGGATACAGTCTAATGGTCTCAAATAATCACACAGCTTTTACTTATCATTTACAATAGTAATTGTTGACTCAGTTAACAACCCTAGCTTCAGATGTGTTTTGACCAGCTGTGTAGATATGCAGCAAAGGGTATTTAAGATGTCATAAGGGCACCAAAGGAATAATTTTGGTCAACTGTGTGAAAGTTTTACATACATAATTTTGTCTTGGGATGTGTCACCTCTCTGAAAACTTATGGCCCACACAGTGTTGCATTTGTGAAACTATTTTGGTGTAAAAATAGACAAAAAGTTACTGAAGGTGACATTTCAGAAAAACAGTTTTGTTGGAAAATGTACTTTAAAAGAAAGAACAGGTTAATAATAGATAAAATTCTTCTAAGTATCATAATTTGCACATTGGGAAAAGTTACAATAAATATTTAAAGCTCATTACTTTAAAAAATGACAAAGGTTATTGTTATGAAATAATGTTCTGATGTTAGAAAAATTACAGTATCACAGTATCGCCAAGGTTGGAAGAGACCTTGAGGATCATCGAGTCCAACCTATCAACACAGACCTTATGACTAGACCATGGCACCAAGTGCCACATCCAATCCCCTCTTCAACACCTCCAGGGATGGTGACTCCACCACCTCCCTGGGCAGCACATTCCAATGACGAATGATTCTCTCAGTGAAGAACTTTCTCCTCACCTCCAGCCTAAACTTCCCCTGGCGCAGCTTGAGACTGTGTCGCCTTGTTCTGGTGCTGGTTGCCTGGGAGAAGAGACCAACCCCTTCCTGGCTACAACTACCTTTCAGTTGTAGAGGGCAATGAGGTCACCTTTTTTAAAGTCTTGTTTTCCTTTGTGTCATATGGTTAGATCACTGCAGGTTCTCCTCCTCCTAATGCTGCTCCAGATCCTTCTCCAGCTGGTATTATTTTAGGGGTTTTATGTAATCACGGTAGAGTATCTTTAGCACCACAGCTATACCTGAATAAGTAGTATCTTTCAATAACATAGGCTTTGAAGTTTTAAGAAACTGGAAAGCAGAGCATGGCAGATACCTCACACAAGAAGCAAAGTGGGTGATGTGTTTGTACATTTAAAACTCTTCTCAAAGTAGCATTGGGCTTTAGGGCAACAGGAATATACTTTATATTTTTAACACTTTTCCCTTCAGGTAGTTGTAAGCAACCAGAGTTTAGTACAGGGGCAGGATGACCTCCCTGCTCCTGCTGGACACAATATTCCTGATACAGGCCAGGATGCCATTGGCTTTCTTGGCCCCCTGGGCTCATGTTCAGCCTACTATCAACCAGATAAAACTTTGCATCATCCCAAGGAGGAAAACAGTACCTTGTCTTGGTAAAATGCTAGTTTCAGAGGACTAGATCAGCAGGACTAGGTCAGCATGCACAACTTTTTCTCTAACTTTGACAACAGGTGTTTGGGGTTTGTAAACTGAATTTACCAATTCCTTGAAGTGATCCAAGATCCAAAGTCTAGCAGTACTGCAAATCCCAGGTAACAGCCACATAGATGTCCTTTGAGAACATCTATAAGTATCACTACAAATATTCAGAATTCCAAGCCTTTTGTGGGCAACAGATATAACACAAGATGGCTGTGATCTATAAACACCTGGATGATGTTCCTGATTATTTCTTCAGTGAGACAGGATCCTCTGCGCTGTCACCCTCCTTTCAGATTTTGATAATGAAGTGTGGCTTCCTCACTCAAAAGTAGTAAATTTTTTTGGCCATCAAAACCTTCATTTGGGGAAAACTCAATACTGCCAGTGTCCAAATGTTCACTGATCATTTCTTATGACAGCTGCCTGTTAGCAGAAAGAAAAAAAATCAACTTAAAAAGAAATAAAATAGTGAAATAAAGTGATTAAGAGATTCTGTTCTCATCTAGGTCTCTTTATATATAACCCTGAATAAAACAAGCCTAATAGTGTATCTTGTGAGTACTACTCTAATGAACAATCTGCAGCTGAAGTTATCTATTAAATAGTAGGTAAGTGTTACAGGCTTCTTCATATTTAGATTTCATTGCAAAGAGTACCATTACTACCAGCATTATAATGCAAATGAGAACAGAAATCAGGTGAAAAGTTTTAATCATTCCCAGGTTGCACATTACACAGATCTTGATTACTTAAGAAGCACTTGGAGTACATACTTCAGTGCAAAGAGCTGTAGGTAAGAGGTGAAAAAACAGATGAAATATTGAAGATAAAGGCAAAGCCTGATATTGGACTTGATGCAAAAGGAAACTGGAAGCTAGTGAAGGAATTAAAAAACCACAAAGGGATGTGGTCAGTATAACAAGAATGGAGATCATTCTGGCAGCATTATATTTGACAGACCAGAGTAGGAAGGTTGAACTTCCCAGTATGTTAGAGCAAAGATAGTTATAAATCGAAATTTTGACTCTAAAATGACTTGTGGGAAGTTAGATATAGACACAGATGCAAATCTGGGGTCTGAGTCCTGCAATGAGATTGGTGGGAGCAGCTAGTGTCAACATGTATTTGATTAGATGGTGTTGGATGATGGGTTGGACGTGATGATCTCCAAGGTCTCTTCCAACCTGGTTTATTCTATTCTATTCTAAATACGCAACCTGAGCCTCAGCACAATCTTTAGTTAGACATGACATGAGCAATTTAGGATCAGAAGTTTAGTTTTGCTGTACCAGGACATTTAGTCCTAATGTTTCTGAAGCATCAGAGGAAGAAGAGCATATGCATTATTTATGCTAAGGGTCATTGTTTAGAACACCATTTACGTATTAAGAACCACAACTGCACAAAGCTCAACTTTCACTGGAGGTGTTTAGGAAGAGACTTGATGGGGTGCTTGGTGACATGGTTTAGTTGATTAGATGGTGTTAGATGATGAGTTGGACACGATGATTTTGAAGGTCTCTTCCAACCTAGTGTGGTCTATTCTATTCTATTCTATTCTATTCTATTCTATTCTATTCTATTCTTTCATGCTAAAGCATCTCTTTGTGCTCTTCATTTCATGTTTGTCTCTTTGATAGAGAAACCATGATGGTGGACATAAAAAAAAACCTGGAGGAGGCATTCAGTGGTATCCTCCCTTGTACCTACAGGTCACCCTAGCTGAAAGCACAGAGCACTTCATAGGAACAATTTTCTTACCTAAAATTAGTTCTTGAAGACCAGATAATCAAAATATGGCTTTCATTGTAAGTAAAAACATCTGGAAGACCAAAATTCATTGTTCACTAAACCTAATGCTCATGTACTGCTAACGTGCTCTTTTTCAGCCACTTTAGGGACTGATGTAAGCTTTCAGCTCATACCCACTTCAGACATGCACTGAGAAATCTATTCTGTATTCTGAGACCTCAAGCCTATAAGTATCAATTTACAGTTATAGGCAGTCATTATCCATGGCTACTGGAAAGCCAAAGGCCTTCCCAAAAGAAGTAGCGGAAATCATTTTACCAAAGTGTATTGACAGTAAATTAGAGGCTCAGGCACAGTTCTGATTATAGTCAAGATGTCCTTTATTTTCAGTACCTGTTTTTTTCCAAATGATTGCACTGATATATTCAGTTTATTTCAGGAAACAGTGCAAGAAAGGAATAGCTTCTCATTATGTGCAAAATTGGCACAGAATACAAAAGGACCTTTGTATAAATAAAATATGCTGAGGAACATGGACAAAATAGGGAGCACAGTAAATGTAAGAAGCAAGAACAGATCTAGAGAAAGAAAAAAAAAAAAAAGACCAGGCTAAATGATGTGAAGATAGGATTTAATGTACAAAGAAAGAAGCATGGAAATGATTAACGAAGGAAAAAAAGTAAATATCTGACAATTAAAGGACAAAGGACATGAAAGAAGAAGATAAAAAGCTTGGACAGGAAGTCAGAGTGAAATCTTAAAGTCAGAGTTGTGCATAAATTCACAGTATTCATAGTATCATAGTATCAGTCAGGGTTGGAAGGGACCAAAAGGACCATCTAGTTCCAACCCGCCTGCCATGGGCAGGGAAACCTCACACTAGATCAGGCTGGCCAGAGCCTCATCCAGCCTGGCCTTAAACACCCCCAGGGATGGGGCCCCAGCCACCTCCCTGGACAACCCATTCCAGGGCTTCACCACTCTCATGGTGAAGAACTTCCTCCTCACATCCAGCCTGAATCTCCCCACCTCCAGCTTCATTCCATTCCCCCTAGTCCTATCACTACCTGAGATCCTGAGCAGTCCCTCCCCAGCCTTCCTGTAGGCCCCCTTCAGATACTGGAAGGCCACAATTAGGTCACCTCGGAGCCTTCTCTTCTCCAGACTGAACAGCCCTGACTCCTTCAGTCTATTACAACTGTGAAAACTAATTTAGGTCTGGGGATTTTTTACTCCAGATTTCAACATGCTCAGAGCTATCGATTACATTTTTATCTTGCCCTAAAACAAACAAACAAACAAATAAATTACTGCTGTTCCACACAGCATTTCCAATTTATTCTTTTACCAAAAATTGCCCCACTACTAACATCTGAGAACAATTTTCAAGGATTGCCTTAAGAAAGAAGATCCTCCTCCTCATACAATGTCTCGTAAAAGGCTCCCCTGCTCATAAAAAGTAACTGCCTGTCACTTTGGCTTGTGATTTTTCACTAATACTGATTATAATATTTTTATCAGAGAACATTATGGTATGAATTCTGAAAACAATGTTGTGAGCGTTTGAGGCTGTGCCTTTAAGAAAGGGACAGCGCTGGGACACTCTGGCTGAATGTTTTGGTGAAGACAAATGAAAACATCGATATTCTAAATTAATTCCATTGGTAGATTGGTAGAGTGCAGTTTTAAGTTTTGTGCAGCTGGGATTTTCTCTCAGTTCGTTCCTTCCTTCAGCTTCTCCAGCTGGGTTAGCTGTGGTTTTTCTTCCTCTTTGTGGGGGAGAGGAGGCTGGGCCTTCTCTCTCAACCCACCACAAATGTGAAAGGAAAACATTGCATATCTGCAGACACAGAAGACAGAAGAAAACAGAGAAGCTTATGCTTGTAAGAGGGTACAAAGTTTAAAAAAAAATAACCAAAACAATAAAAGGAGAAACTTTGGAGGAGATGGAAATAAACAGGACATCCAAACTGGAAACAGTTTTAGTTATCTACTTAAATTTAGTGTTTCAAATATGAATAGTTTTATCTGAAATTAATTTGCCTTTGATAAGCTCCTTCATCAGTAACAATGATTTTAGGCATATCTAAATCAAGGTATTTTCCTGATAGTTACTGGTTATTATGGTACTTATGGACTGAGGTCCACAGGCATTTCAAAGTACTTTACTGCAGAGTTTCTTTAGTGTGGTCCTGTGAAGACCCCTAAGTGGCATGGGTGCTGAAAAATTAGCTCCAACCCGATGAACTAGCAAGGCATTCAAAAGCTTAATCACTTACAGTCCAGCATCTTGATAAGAAGATTGCCTTCAGAGCTCTTGTGACTCTAAGGTTTTCTTTTAATAGGAGCTCTGCAGCTCGAGCTGCACCAGGGGAAGTTTAGGCTCGAGGTGAGGAGAAAGTTCTTCACAGAGAGTGTTGTTAGCCATTGGAATGTGCTGCCCAGGGAGGTGGTGGAGTCACCATCCCTGGAGGTGTTCAAGAGGGGATTGGACGTGGCTCTTGGTGCTTTGGTTTAGACATGAGGTCTGTGGTGACAGGTTGGACTTGATGATCTTTGAGGTCTTTTCTAACCTTGTTGATGCTATGATTCTATGAAAAAATAAGATAATAGCTGTTAATAGAAGTTCTATACAGAAAGAGTGATTGTGCTATGGAATGGGTTGCCCGGGGAGGTGGTGGAGTCGCCGTCATTGAAGGTGTTCAGGAGGAGACTTGATGGGGTGCTTGGTGCCATGGGTTAGCTGTTTGGGTGGGTTGGATTGTTTGATGGGTTGGACGTGATGATCTTGAAGGTCTCTTCCAACCTGGTTTGGTTTATTCTAATAAAGGTTTATTCTGTTATTTTCAGCCCGGTATGGAATGTATGAGAATATATTAAGTAAGAATTATGTTTTTCAACTTTATTTCTTGTTGACAAAGAAAAAATAAAATCTCAGTATAGCAAGGGTTCCCTAGATGAAATCATTTATTAAAATAATATTTCATACAAGTAAGTTCTACCCTGATTAGCAGCATTGCATTTTGAGTATCTCATATCTCCACAGAGAAGGTTTAATTGGCTCTATCAGTCATTTGGTACGTTCTTCTTTCCTGTCTGGATTATTTTAACTTTCCAGTTGACAGGTTTATGGTGAATGTGAATAGTTCCAGAGAAGATTTTAAATCAAAGTCAATGCTGAGAATGAATGAGAACAGAAGGTAATGCAACTACACAGAGAAAGAGAGATACACATACATTAATATAATGATGATCATGCACACAGTCCCAGATCCATAATGCTTCCTTCCTGTTGACACAGTCTGCCTCTTCTACATAGCCTTGAGAGTACTCATGTACTTTCTAAGGTCAGCTGCATGTAGTCCACCTCTGCCTCTAGCCCCCAGTAGCAATGAACCATTAGTCTGATTCAAGATTAGATCAGTCTCTCAAATCTAATTATTCAGGAAGCATTGCTAGTGACAAATTAATGTAACACTGTGTATCACTATTAGATAGGACTTAGGACCATGAAACCTAAGTTAGGAATGCAACCAGACAGAAATCAACTACTTGTTATTCTCAGCTGTTTAATGTCTGAAGTAATTGTTGTGCTGAAAAGGATTGTCCAACAAAACCAATAAACTTCTAGTTGAGGTAATACCTGCACTATAGGTTTAGCTATGTACTTAAAATAAAGCTGATGTGCTCCACAGTCTGTCATGCTTTCTCAATGGCCAGACTCCAATTTCCCATGCCATTTCTTCTGCTACCCTAACATGTGCCTGCCTAGTAAAGAGGCAACTTTCACTGTAACAGTAATTTCTAGCCTTCTCTGAAAATACATTTTTTTCATCACATTGGTATTATAGCACTTTGATAAAATGGAAATCATCAGTAAATTAAGCTTCTGGTGACTGGAGGCATCTACATCCTCCTAAACATTCATCTGTCTGGCAGCATGGAAAATGCCAGCACCCCAATTAATATTTAGTTTTAGCTGGAGTTTTAAGGTGTGGTTGTAAGAATAAAGTAAGACAGCTGTGCCAAATAATCATGTTGCACAGACCTAAACTTATGCTTAATGAAACATGTTACTTCAAGCCTTATACATCTGAGCTTTGCACTCAGGTACCTTGTGAGCTGACTTCCTAAGGGACTTGTGTACCAGCTTGAGAGAACTCAGGTAATGTTTTATATGAAGCATAAATTAATCACCAGTAATAATGGCCACAAAGAAATCAATCATAATTATATTAGACAGTACTAAGGAGGTCACTGGGGATTATAATAAACTATGGTAAATCCAAGCTGGAAATTAAATCAAAGCTGTGCAGTTGGGTCTGTGAAGGCAGACATCAAGCCTGTCACCAGTCAATTCCTGGTTCTGCTGGTGACAGTGACCATAATCTCACCCACAGTCCTAAGGTTTTCTATTAAGATTGGCATTGATCATATTTCTTTAGAATACCTCTCATATAAAGTGAGTAACTTCTCTTTTGAGGTCTTCTTGCCATAAAAACTTTGTTGATTCGTTTAAGTTTATCTGATTTATGAAGCACCCTGGAGGCTTTGATACCCTTAGAATCAATACCTCATTCACAACTAAGAAAGCAGAAGTTTATTGGTCTTCTGAGAAGGCAAGAGGCCTGCAGTGAAAAGCTTTACAATATCTCAGCCTAAACCTGTGTGAGGTGTTTACATAGACTAAGACAAGTACACATACCCACAGAAAAGCATCCAAGCCTGTGATTAATATTTTGTTCAAAATGAAAACAACGAGCTTCCTACACAGATTCTACAGTTTGATCTGTTACAGGATAAATATAAAGGTGAAGACAAACTACTTTGTATTAGTGTTTATTTTCTAGTAAGATAAAAGAGGAAATATTCAAGGTCCTTCTTAGTATCCAACAGCTGAACCCACTCTGCCTCTGCAAAACTAAAATAAGGACACATCACTTAAGCCCTCTGCTTGCCTGAAAACAGATTTTTCAAGCCATGAAGTCTTAGTAAAGTCTTAGCAGATTCAGTCCAGCATTGTTACTGTTGACAGTGAAATGGATTAAGTTTTCTTGGCAACTTACAGACTCTATACTCAAGGATATTTTGCTTTCCCTACTAATCGGCTACCTCCTCTTTCATTGGGAAGCTTTCCCAAATCTGCAGGGTGATTTGGCACTCCACTCTGTTCTGCTGAGGGAGTTAAGAGCATAGGTCCTATCCTTCACTTAAATGCTGCTGGAGGGCTTACATAGGCTCAGGAGTGATCCTAAGCATAGGACTGAATTTCATTAAAGGTTGTTGACAACCACCAGCTTCAAATTTGTAGGAGATTAGAAAGAAAATGCCATTTGTTGTGATGAATCTAAGTATTAAACTTTCATCTGAGCAAAATCAAGCACACATGCAATACAGTTTTCCCTTATTGGAATTTTTGTAGCTATATTAATTTAAGGTATGTTTTTATATGTGTGTTATATAACACCATAAGAAACATATGGGTTTGTTGGCCTATATAAAACTATCATTTTCTGTTTAGGTCTTAACTTCCTTATGAAGGTATTTCAGCAAATAAGCAACTGTTGAACTTGGCTATTCTGCATGAAACAAAACCCACAGAATAGAACTTTTCATCATTTATTCTTAATCTTGGAAATCCTAGCTAAAGATTTTTGGATTTGAACTGCTTAAATACATACTTTGAGAAGACCCTACAGCTGGAGATTTGGACATATATCTTGGGAAATTGTGTCTGCTAAATCCTCACATAGACAATTTCAAAGATGCTAATCACTCTGCTTTGTCTCATAAATAAGATTTTCATGTGCACACAAAGGAGCATGACCGAACCCAAGCTCACGGGTTAAACTGCCTGCCAACAAAGAAGTGTCTTGATTGCTCCCCACATACAAGTTATATGATAAGCCACCACATCAATGAACACAAAGGTAGGCAAAATAGAGCCACAGAGACAGGCTTTTAATTAATTCTCTGCCAGCAATCCCATATGGATCAATTTAGAGGCCTTTTTCCAAAGAAATAAAGAGGACTTCCTAGGTGGCAACTATTTGACTGTAACACAGATGAACAGGAGTTAAACGTCTCACAAAATTGAGTCAGGATGAGTATGCAAAGTTCAGCACTCTGAATGAAATGCAAAGTTTGTGAAGAAGCATTTCCCACTTGAATGCCTGGTTTTTAAAAATGTAGCTGTTTTAGTATTCTAACCTGTCTTTTGTGGACTCACATGCACTGATGATGCAAAACAACTAAAAAACTTAACAGACTGGCTACCTGGGGACACCTTTTTGTCAGAAAGATCTTGCAAGTAGTAAAGATCTGGGATCACAGACTCTGCATTCGATAAGGGAAACACCATTCTAAAGTCCAGCATCTGTGTAAGAGGCAGTGAAATTAGACTGAAATTAGAACAAATTGCTTTTGAAAAGCCTGTTGGGGGGTCATCCACCAGACCAAGGAACTTAATAGTGGTCTAGTACTGGGTTTGAGACATACTTTCCCTTTTACTTCCTCAATAAATGAAAATTGTGTCCATGCAGCCTAATATCTGGAATGGCATGGTTGAGAATCTCAAATATTCAGTATGTTTTTGTTGGGTTAATTAGTTCTCTCTCTCACACCCACCTTCCTTGCTCTATTCTTTCTTTTCTTCAGTCTTCCCTTCCACTTCTCTCTCATATTGCAGTTTAAAAGAGCAGCATAAATCTGTGCAATTGTCAGTTTGGCTTATTACACCTTTTTCAACCTTAAAACCAGCTCATCAGAGCTCACATCATTATGAACTCAGTTTCTGCTACAGCGTTTAATAAACACACCGACATTACCCCTCTTAACATCTTGTTTAAAGTGGCATCCCGCTAAAGGGAGCCTTTTAAATGGCAGATATTCTCTGTAGCATGCCCTTTTGCATATTGCACTGATACCTGTTCAAAGCAATTTTGATTAATACTACTGGATTCATCACCACACACAACTAATCATACTGAAGAATATTATCATTTATGGGAAAACTAAGGGTATAATAAGGATAAAATGTCAAAGATGACAATATGCAACTTTTGTCTGAAGTTATTCCATAACTAGATAGGGAGTTTTAGGGGAAAGCACTATTTGCATTTTAATAGAGAGTAGTTTAATAGAGAGTATTTTAGTCTTGAGAAGACTGAGAGGGGGAATCTCATCAATGTCTATAAGTATCCAAGGGGTGGGTGTCAGGTGGAGGGGGCCAAGCTCGTTTTAGTGGTGCACAATAAGACAAGAAACAACAGGTACAATCTTGAACATAGAAGATTTCATCTCAACGTGAGGAGAAACTTCGCAGTGAGGGTAGCAGAGCACTGGAACAGGCTACCCAGAGCAGTTGTGGAGACTCAGGGGTGACCTTATTGCTCTCTGCAACTACCTGAAGGGGGGTTGTAAACAGGCAGAGGTTGTTCTCGTCTCCCAGGCAGCCAGCACCAGAACAAGAGGACACAGTCTCAGGCTGCGCCAGGGGAGGTTCATGCTGGAGGTCAGGAGGAAGTTTTACACAGAGAGAGTGACTGCCCATTGGAATGGACTGCCTGGGGAGGTGGTGGAGTCGCCGTCACTGGAGGTGTTCAGGAGGAGACTGGATGGGGTGCTTGGTTACATGGGTTAGTTGATTAGGTGGTGTTGGATGATAGGTTGGATGCGATGATCTTGAAGGTCTCTTCCAACCTGGTTTATTCTATTCTATTCTATTCTCCTTCTCTGGACACACTCAAAACCCATCTGGATGCATTCCTGTGTGGACTACACTAAGCGATTCTGCTTTGGCAGCAGGGTTGGACTTTGGAGGTCCCTTCCAACCTCTAATGTACTGTGACACTGTGAAAGAATCCTTCTTTTTTTCCCTTTTTTTTTTTTTTCAAACCTGCCACTATTTCATTGTAAATTCAGGCATGCCTGAATAGAGAGTTTTCAGCATTTCTCAAACATTTCAGTTTCACACCATTTCCATTTCATCTTCTCAACTGAAACTCCAGTAGCATAGCAACATAGAGCATGGGGCTCACACACTGGGTTGTTCAGCAAAGAACATAATAGCACTGTGGCAAAACAGTCCTATTGCAACATTCAGATAGGTATTGGCAGGCAAGATAGATTCTTACTCCCCTAAATAGTCAGAGCTCAGTGAGCTATGATCAGGCTGACACATTGCTCCTTTTTGGAAAGGGAGAGAAGGGAAGAGTGAGACAGGGGACATTGTTTACATTCTTCTAACTGGCTAAGTAACTGAACTAAGATTAAATGATTCTGTTAAATATTTTACTTTTCATAAAAGCTGTGTAAAAAATATTCAAACTCAGAAGCATGCAAACTCTGAAGGGAAGACACTATCTATAGAGAGCCAGTACCAGAGAGCTCATAAGTATTACTCCAGTTGAGAGAGAAAACAGAACACTGAAATTTAGTGGCAGTCCTGGAAACATCATAACATTAAGAATCTAAATATGCTCACTCCAGATGGTTTTTATTGTTATTTTCTTTTCTGTGTAAAAAAAAAATTCTAAAAGACTGATCTTTTATGGATTATTTAGTTTTTCCTTGGGTATCATACTAATGATAATTGAATAATCAATTCTGTTTTTTAATAAGACCAAAAGGAGGAACTGGCTGGAGGGCCGAGCCCAGAGAGTGGTGGTGAATGGTGCCACATCCAGCTGGCAGCCAGTCACTAGTGGTGTGCCCCAAGGATCAGTGCTGGGCCCTGTGCTCTTTAACATCTTTATTGATGATCTGGATGAGGGCATTGAGTCCATCATCAGTAAATTTGCTGACGACACCAAGCTGGGGGCAAGAGTTGATCTGCTGGAGGGTAGAGAGGCTCTGCAGAGGGACCTCGACAGGCTGGACAGATGGGCAGAATCCAACGGCATGAGATTTAACACATCCAAATGCCGGGTTCTGCATCATTGGCCACAACAACCCCATGCAGTGCTACAGGCTGGGGTCAGAGTGGCTAGAGAGCAGCCAGGCAGAGAGGGACCTGGGGGTGCTGGTTGATGGTAGGCTTAACATGAGCCTGCAGTGTGCCCAGGCAGCCAAGAGGGCCAATGGCATCCTGGCCTGCATCAAGAACACTGTGGCCAGCAGGAGCAGGGAGGTCATTCTGCCCCTGTACACTGCACTGGTTAGGCCACACCTCGAGTACTGTGTCCAGTTCTGGGCCCCTCAGTTTAGGAAGGATGTTGACTTGCTGGAACGAGTCCAGAGAAGAGCAACAAAGTTGGTGAGGGGTTTGGAACACAAGCCCTATGAGGAGAGGCTGAGGGAGCTGGGGTTGCTTAGCCTGGAGAAGAGGAGACTTAGGGGTGACCTTATCACTCTCTACAACTACCTGAAGGGAGGTTGTAGACAGGCTGATGATGGTCTCTTCTCCCAGGCACCCAGTACCAGAACAAGAGGACACAGTCTCAGGCTGCGCCAGGGGAGGTTCAGGTTGGATGTTAGGAAGAAGTTCTATACAGAAAGAGTGATTGCGCTATCACCCCGGGGTTGCCCGGGGAGGTGGTGGAGTCGCCGTCATTGAAGGTGTTCAGAAGGAGACTTGACGGGGTACTTGGTGCCATGGGTTAGCTGTTTGGGTGGGTTGGATTGGTTGATGGGTTGGACACGATGATCTTGAAGGTCTCTTCCAACCTGGTTTGGTTTATTCTAATAAAGAGGAATTCCATTCCATTCCTGTGATTTTGGAAGTGTATTTATTGTGGGAAAAATAGGATCTTCCAGTTACTCATCTGCTACATGTCCCATGTCAAATGAGTTTTTCCTCATGCCAGTAGGCAAAGTCTTCTTACAATAAGAAACCACATCTCCACAGGATAGGTCCTAGGAATTATTCAACATCTAATATTCATTCCCCATGCAAACCTCCAAGCTTAGCAGAGTGCACTTCCAATGAAGATTCAGAGGATGACGCAGAGACACAATTTGATGTCTGTCCCTTGCACACAAAGCAGCAAGCCAAGACTCATAAGGCTTCACTCACAGGATGTTGCTAACCTAAAGGGACAACCCAGTGATGTGTGCAGGAACAAAATATTCTGAGGACATTTCATAATTTAATAAGCCACTGGAGTATAGATATCTGAAGCCATTTGTGATCTCTAGCACGACGTCAGCAATACATAGTTAAGCTCAGGTGCTGGCTGAAAGCAGTACAATTTTCTAATTAAAGAAAGAGACAAGAACAATGACTGGGATTAAAACAAACAAACAAAACCCAAAACAGCAAACAAACCTGTGTGAATACATGGAGAAAAAGAACTTAGGAGCTGATAACTGGTCTTCAGTAGAGCTCAGTACTGGAATCCAGTATTGAAACTGAGACTGGGCATGATGAACTCATTAGGACTTCTGATTCTTTTTAATAAAAAGTGTAAGTAAGCAGAATAGCAGATCCCAGGAATGCAATGAGACACTGTGAATCAAGCCCTTTTCTTTTAATCTGAGAGGTATTTTGTTGAGGGATATGGACATCAGATCTAACATCAACCTCTCCTTCCAAAATTAACAAAATAAAGAATATATAAGCCCAGAAGAAACTAGTTCTGTTGACTGTTACGGTGTGCTCCAAAACACTCTTTCCCCATCTCCAGCAGCAGAGGTTCGAAATGGGAATGACAAAGGCTCAAAATTGCCTTCCAAGGTATAGAATAGAATAGAATAGAATAGAATAGAATAGAATAGAATAGAATAGAATAGAATAGAATAGAATAGAAAGAATAGAAGATAACATAAAAGAAAATTGAATTGAATTGAATTGAATTGAATTGAATTGAATTGAATTGAATTGAACTGAAATGAAATGAATTGAACTGAATTGAATTAACCAGGTTGGAAAAGACCTCAGAGATCATTGAGTCCAACCTATCACCCAACACTATCTTGTCAACTAAGCCATGGACCAAGCACCCCATCCAGTCTCTTCCTAAACAACTCCAGTCACTTTTTCTGTGAAGAACTTCTTCCTAACGTCCAGTCTAAACCTCCCCTGGTGCAGCTTGAGACTGTGTCCTCTTGTTCTGGTGCTGATTGCCCAGGAGAAGAGATCAACCCCCACCTGGATGCAACCTCCTTTCAGGTAGTTGTAGACAGCAAGAAAGTCTCCTCTGAGCCTCCTCTTCTCCAGGCTAAGCAACCCCAGCTCCCTCAGCCTCTCCTCATAGGGCTTGTGCTCCAGTCTCCTTCCCCAGCTTTGTTGCCCTTCTCTGGACACATCCCAGTAACTCAACATCTTTCCTAAACTGAGGAGCCCAGAACTGGACACAGTACTCAGGGTGTGGCCTAACCAGTGCTGAGCACAGGGGCAGAATGACCTCCCTGCTCCTGCTGGCCACACTGTTCCTGATACAGGCCATTGGCCTTCTTGGCCACCTGGGCACACTGCTGGCTCATGTTCAGCCTACCGTTGACCAGTACCCCCAGGTCTCTCTCTACTTGGCTGCTCTCCAGCCACTCTGACCCCAGCCTGTAGTACTGCATGGGGTTGTTGCCTGGGGACAGGCAATTAGCACCCATTCTTCCTGCCAGTGCAGAGTTTCCTTCCCTGTGGGGGAAGTCCACTGGGTTTGGGAACTATGATTAAGTGGGGTGATTCATGTCCATTATACATTAGCCTTGGACACATTGTCTAGAAATGCCTTAAATAGAGTGACCAGAAAGCAATCTGGATTCTCACCATCATCTTGCTCCTACTGCAGCTCTTGCTCTGGCTTTCATCTTGTTCGCTCCACTCAGACCTGTCTTCTTCCCAGACCCTGCCTGCCTGAAGTCCTGCTCCCTGACTGCCATGGAGCAACCCTTCCTGCCAGGAAGCCTGTGGCTTTTTTGCAGTGCTTCTGCTGACAAGTTTTCCCTCGTAGCAGCCATGCCTATGGACACTGATTCTGGAGGGTCCTTTTCCTTTGGATCATGCTGCATTATCCACAAATTGGATTATAAAACCTGCAGTTCCTAGAGCCTACCAGCAACGAGATACCTAGGGACCGACACTTAATTCCTGCTCCATCCTCATGAGTACAACCTGGCATTCTCATAGGCTTTCCCTAAGGCTCCTGGCTTGCCTCTGATTATAAGTGGGGTAAAGTTATTTTGTGGCTTAGCTTTTTCCATCTTCTGAATTCTCTAAATTGTACTAAAGTTGCCCATAAGCATCTTGGTAGAATTCGTGACCAAATAGAACCTGTAAGTAATCAAATAAGTTTTTGTATCTAATTTGGGGGCAGGGTTTGAGGAAAAATTCCTGCCTTGTTAATTCAGCCCCTATCAAATCATTGACTTCACATAGCACATAGTATTTGACTTTCTCTTGCCACCTTCGTGGAAAGTAATTGCATTTTCATATACATGCACAATCCTTTTCACCACATTTGAGTTCCATTTATTCTGCCTACACAGCATGCCTTTCTGAGAAAGAGTACACTCTCAGAGCACTTTATCAAGCGAAGATATAGGCCCTGCTGTAGCTGAGCAGGCTTTCTATACAGCATTGTACAATTCAGCCAATGTTATCGCATCCCCCTGCTTCAGCTTTTTCATCTGTTTTAACCTCTACCTGAAATTATCATCAGAGGATAAAACCCAGGATTTACACATGGTAGGTTTTCAAAAAACAGACTGCAGGATTTGGGCAGTGCTGTTCATCATGATCTTCTAGGCACTTTAACTGATGTAAGCACTAATGGAATCAGGACTCTAAATAACAGTTTTTGAATTGGCCGAGAAAGCCTTAATGGACAAGCTCTCTCCTAGAATAAATAACACAGAGGAAGAAAAGGTTCACAAATGTTAGAGAAACTACTCATATAGCAAACAGAGGAAGCGTTCACTCACTTAAAAAAAGCAGAAAGATCAATTTTACATGTGGCTCTACATACATAATATGAACTCAGAAACATTAATAAAAAGATTTTAATATATAAGAGAACATTGAGATTAAATGGGGGTATACAAACACCTTCAGATCTCAAATCTTTTCTTACCTGATTAAAAATATAGCAAACAGGGTCCTGATATAATATAGGAACCTGGCTCATCACTAAACTGCACTAAACTCATCCAGCTAAAGTCCACCTTTTCCTCAGCTTCCTTACATCTCTCAGTTTCTGGAGATGTCTTCCCCAAACCAAGCCAGCACACCCATGCAGGGTATGGTCAGAGTGGGCTATATTACAAGAAGAGAGTGCAATGGGCACCGTGAAGAAGTAAGTGGTGTGAGTGAGCAGGGATAAAGACACATTTGCAATTCAATCTGTGCCTAATTAAGTCTGAAGGACTGTGTGGAGAGCTAGATCGTGTCAGTTTATAGAAGGTGGTTGATACTCGTATTGATTTCTAAGCCTCTGACTCAGCACAGTTGCTGAAGTTTTAACTCAGTGTACTGAAGCATACATACTGCTGGAGCAGAGTCTTTTTCCTTAGGTTGTACTCCTGCATGCCAGCATTACACTGAAGTTCTACACAGATCTGTGCTTTCTGATGGCATTAAAAAAAAAGCTGGTATCATGACTGAGCAGCTTTGAGGAACAAAAATATTAGCTTAATGATAATTCTCCATTACACATTTTCATTATGTAGCTGGACAAAAATTTTAAAGGATATAGACTCCCATTGATTTCAATTTCCAGACAGAGTTAGTGCCCAGTGCATCGATTCTATAAGATTTGGTCAAATTAAATACAATCTCCTTAATATTCTCTCATTTTAAGCGCAGTTACAGGTATAGAAAGCAATTCTCCAGGTCTCCTTTGGTCTGTGTCCTGGTTTGAGTTAGAACAGAACTAATTCTTTTCAGTGATTTGAATTTTCATCTCTGCCTCTTCTGAGTAACTGCAATTTCTGAAATTATTAACAGCATGTCATAGCAGATGGAGTCTGATGCTAGTAGTGATAACTCTCAGTGTTTCTAGTTAGTACCAAGAGCTGGTGTGCAGACCAAGGTCACTGCTGAATCTTGTTTACTGCTTTGGGAGTGCAGAGTAAAAGGTTGCACCTGCAGGGAGGAATAGACAGACCAAAAATAAACTGACCAACAAGGTATTCTGTTCCATATATGTCATATTTGGTATAAAACTGAGGGATCATGAGGTTTAAGCCCTCTGATTCAATGGCCAGCATGTGTTCTGAGAACGCTGTTCTGCCTTTGATCCTGACCCATGAGTTGCTGAATCCAGTTCCAAAATCCAACTCCTGAATCTGGTTCCTAACTGCCAGAGTCCAGCCTGGGATTTCTACCACAGCATCATTTGTGATGGTGACTAATTGTCATCATCACAAATTGGGTTTGACCTTGTTATTTTATAAATTTGTATATATTTAGCATCATTTTCATTAAAGTAGTTTTAGCTTTCTTTTCCAGTTCATAAGTCTCCCTCCCTTATTCCCTTTATTTTCCCCTTTGGGAAGAAAGAGAGCATCTGGCACACATTTATTGGCCTAGCCCTAACCCTTGACAATCTGTAATATCAGATGTAATTTGAAGGTAGACCATTTACATTAATATCAGGTTTTAAGAAGCCAAGTATATTTAGGTATTTTCATTATGAATGTAATACAGTAAATATCAAAGAAGGATACATACAGCACTGAAAAATTCATTCCTTTCACCATACCAGGGCTCAGGTCTTATAGCTGAATACATTATCATGTATTAAACTCCTAGTTTATGGTAAATGCAATGCTCAGCCTCTTTTCACTGCAGACTCTTAAACTGATCTGTATTAAGACATGTGCACTCAGTTCCACTAAGTTCATTTGGTTACTTTGGTCTTTTGCCTATAATGGCAAGCAAGAAACTGTGGCACAGGAAGTACCTCTGTGGAGTAGCCAAGATGAAAATTCCATATGTGAAAAATATGTGTTCTTCTACCAGCTTTTGTGACCACTTTAACACAAATAACATTTTTAGAAAGCAGTATTCTCTGCTGGGGCCTCACTTATGCAGATTTGATTGAATCACAGAATTACAGAGTGCTGAGGGCTGGAAGGGACCTCAAAATATCATCCACTCCAACCCCCTGCCAGAGCAGGATCACCTAGAGCAGATCACACAAGAGGGCATCCAGGTGACTTTTGAACCTCTCCAGAGAGGGAGACTCCACAACCGCCTTGGGCAGCCTGTTCAAGTGTTCTGTTACCCTCACAAGGAAAAAAATCTTTCCTCATGTTTCCATGGAACTTCCTATACCTCAACTTCCAACCATTGCCCCTTGTCCTGTCATTGGGCATCACTGAGCAGAGCCTGGCTCCATCCTCTTGGCACTCACCCTTTACGTATTTATAAACATGAATGACGTCACCCCTTAGTCTCCTCTTGTCCAAGCTAAAGAGCCCCAGCTCCAACAGTCTCTCTTCATAAGGAAGATGTTCCACTCCCTTCATCATTTTTGTGGCTCTGTGCTGGACTCTTTCATGCAGTTCCCTGAGGGTCTTCTTGAACTGAGGGGCCCAGAACTGGACACAATATTCCAGATGTAGCCTCACCAGGGCAGAGTAGAGTGAAAGGAGGACCTCTCTTGACATACTAACCACACCCCTAAGCATATTTAGAATTACTCTACTACAGAGTTGAAATTACTTGCAGCATGCTATACATAATGAAAGGAACCACCATGATCTATCAACAAGAACATAGATCAGTCATGATAGTCCTCTGCAATACTGGAAGTTAGAGATAAAATAAAGTCACTGAGTAGAACTCAGAAGGATTTGTATCTTTCTTGGTATCAACTATTTTGAAAAACAATGTCCACAGACTTGAGGAATAGAAAAGAGTGAAGGTAAGAGGAAGGAAAAGGAAAAAAATAGACTGAATGGAAAGCAATGGTTTGAATCACATTGTACATAGAATGAGACCCTTATCTGGAGAAAACAACTACAATAACAAAACAAAGAGAACCACAACCAAACAATAAGACAACGTAAAACCGCCAAAGAAAAGGAAAACCAATTGAATTTCTCATCTATTTTATTTGATTATAAAACAGAAAACCTAAACCTTTTCAGATTCTATTGCCATGCAGCCTTTAGGAGGCTTAAGGCTCCTAAGTAGCAGTTCTTCGGATAAAGCTCCAAAGGATTTTGAAATGTCAGTAGACATTTTCTAGGACTGAAAAAAACAAGTCTCCAAAAATCCCATATCAGCACTTGTAAATTCAAATATTTATTTTGTTTTTAAAAGAGCAAAGACATTAAGACAGAGACAGAATAACCTAACAGCTTTGGTTTTTTTTTTCACACAGCTACTGTATTTTTAAGCATCCTAAAGCAAGCTTGAGGGGAGAAAGCTTTATCAGCACTTTAAGGATTAAGTACTAAGTGTCATTCACTAGAGAACTGGTTTGAATTTCCCCCTCCCCTCCTCCTCCATTCCAAGATTTATTTAATGTGATCAGACTGAGGCAGAAGAAAAGAGAATTGCTTGAATGCATATCTGGTCCAACATTTCAACCCACCATAGAGACTTCACTTACAGTAAAATGAAAATAATTAAATATGCCCCCATATGCACTTCCTTTATGACCAGTCTTCATCCCATCGTACTGACACCATTTAATACTAAGCAAAAAGGATTTGAGCAGGATGCAAAAAAAAAACAACTTAAAACATCTTTGCAGCTGTTGAGCTACTGAAGAGCTATCATGGAAACTAATTACAGCCATTTTTTACTGTTTTTAATTCATGAACAGTACTTTATTTCCCATGAACCCTCCTGAAGGCAGCATACCTGTTGGAGGGACCCTACAGGGCATCTCTTATAGATTTCTGGCATCAGCACGCATTGTAGTGTACAATCCCCAAGTGACTGCAATTATCTCATGTAATCTCTCCCATCAAAGTTCCAATTTAATATAAACTGAGTTCCTGTCCATGTTTTCTCCTTTCAAGACTTCTTTCAGAACCTTATTAAACTTTTGATTGGAAGCACTCTTGTTTTCAGCTTAAACATTCAACTCCTTTGACCCATTAGTTCAATACTGGAAGGAAGAACTCCTTTACGCTTGGATAGAATGTATTCCTATGTCAAGTCTGTCTTGTTATGTTAGGAAATGGATGAAGAAAAAATGTTCTCTCACTCTCACCACAAGATATCTGTCATCTTTTCTAGTGTCATCCTAGCTGTCCTTCCTCCCTGTTCCAAATCCAGCCAAAATTCCTCTTCTGTGAGAAAAGACGATCAGAAGTGTAGGCATGTCCCTAAATCCCAGCTACTCTACAGCAGATTTAATGCTTCTGTACCCCTCAGGGGGAAACCTTTTACAATATGCACACTAAAATGACACTTGAAGAAATACTTTTGCCTGAAAAATCAGTAAAGGAATATGTAGGCTTTTGCCTCTGAAAGTTAATAGATTCAGAATAGTTTCTAGTCTTCTTCCCTTGTTATTAAGAACTATATGCAGAATGTCTAATTATAGACAGTTTGGTCTGATATTTTAGGAAAGGACAACTACAAAAGGCACTACTGTGTCCAGGGCTTAAGAACAAACATCTAGTGCAAGTGTTCTTGTTCTATGTGAAATGAAGAACTAGAAGTTGATTTTTGAACGAGTAAATAGGGAGCAGATGCTCAAATGTGTGAATATGTTATGGAGATGAAAAATTAGGTTACAGGTGAAAGGATGTTTCAGTAGAGTGTTTTTGTTAATCCAAGAGTAAGTATGCTTTGATGGCTGCATTTACTTGATCACAATGTAATTTCACAAGCTACCAAACACCAAGCTATAGATTGTATTTGAACTCCTTTTCCAAATTCAGGTGAAAATGAATCATTATATCTTCAGAATCTTGGCAGTGCAGATAAAAACGATTTGCTATAGCTGAAACAGCAGGATCATTAAAAAAATCAAAAACTATGACAAAATTTAAGAGCATGGAGTAATTAAGTGGATTTTTACCTCATGAGCTGACATGGGTGTCTTCATTGTCTCGTGTCTGTATTCATGCCATGTATTCACAGCAGATTCAGAGTATCACAGTATCGCTTAGGTTGGAAAGGACTTCGAGGATCATCGAGTCCAACCTATCAACACAGACCCCATGACTAGACCATGGCACCAAGTGCCACGTCCAATCTCCCCTTGAACGCTTCCAGGGTCGATGACTCAACCACCTACCTCCCTGGGCAACCCATTCCAATGACGAACGACTCGCTCGGTGAAGAACTTCCTCCTCACCTTGAGTCTAAACCTCCCCTGGTGCAGCTGGAGACTGTGTCCCCTTGTTCTGGTGCTGGTTGCCTGGGAGAAGAGGCCAACCCCTTCCTGGCTACAACCACCTTTCAGGTAGTTGTAGAGGGCAATGAGGTCACCCCTGAGCCTCAGTCCATCAGCAGTGGAAACATAAATGCCAATGTTATTAGAAAGAATCTCCACACTTTACTCACACTCTACTGTTACCAAAGGTGGACATTTGATATGCAACATTTCCAGCAGCATCTAATTCACCCTCTTCCATAAGTGTAAAAATGTCTTTTCCACTTTCATTGTATTTTTTTTACATATTATATTTTGGTGGGAAAGAGCATACATAGGCACCTTTGAGTATTAATTCAAAGAACTACTCTAAAATTCACTGGCAAAGAATTTTTACTGTAGTTAATTTACGGTTCAGGCTATGCAAACTGAAGTTATGGAGGGGTGGGAGATTTCTACAGTTTAGTGGGTTTTGAGAATAAGAATTCACAGGCCACTTTCAGTCTGTAATCTTGGTGCTTTACCATAGGGCTGTCATTGCCTTTAAGCTTCTATCTCTTGAAAGAGAACATCCACAAAGATGGTTATTTTGTATCCTGCTCACATCCTTTTTGCTTAATGTCAGTACTGTGGAAAAGAAGAATCCTTTCCTACAAAATAAACCATTTCTGTAGAAGGGAAGAAAATTGTGTTCTGTTCTTCAGTCACTATGTATTCCTTGCTTTTGAGGGTCCTTTCCTAGATGAGTAAAAATAACAAAGTCTGAACTATTAGAAAGACTAATCAGAAGTTCAACTAACTTTTAAGTGTTGGAAAAGTCTTTCAACTAGAAAAACAAAGATGAATTTTGGATATTGTGTTGTTTTATGCAAGTAAGTGTTTTAAAAGGCTAAAACATAGATAGCAATGTGTCTTTAAGGTTCAAGAGTATGTCAACCAATATATTGATTAACCTCATGCATTTTCTACACCCATGTCTAAGCACAATAAATTCCAGAATTCAAAGCTTTCAGCCAAATATTAGGTTTGAGGTAACATTCTACCTGCCTGCAGTTGTAATAGCATATAAACAGATGTTGGCATGTGGAGGCTTTTTGACAAAAGGCCATTAGATACAGATGGTTGGAGAGTCAAAAGTCACTATATAACATTAAAATGCTAATTTGTTTTTAAAAGATAACAAAAATAATGGTCTTCAAAGTCTGACTGAAGAGACTAAATCCCGTATTTTCTGAAATTAATTTCCCTTTTTCCCTGCTCCACAAGCAAAATTTGCATCTCCATCCTCTTCCTCCCATCATCACATAATATTTTTAAAATTTCTGTTAAAAAGCACTGCTTAGGCTGCACCTCGAGTACTGTGTCCAGTTCTGGGCCCCTCAGTTTAGGAAGGAGGTTGACTTGCTGGAGCGAGTCCACAGAAGTGCAACAAAGTTAGTGAGGGGCTTGGAACACAAGCCCTATGAGGAGAGGCTGAGAGAGCAGGGGCTGCTTAGCCTGGAGAGCAGGAGACTCAGGGGTGACCTTATTGCTATCTACAACTACCTTAAGGGGGGTTGTAAACAGGCAGAGGTTGGTCTCTTCTCCCAGGCAACCAGTACCAGAACAAGAGGACACAGTCTCAGGCTGCACCAGGGGAGGTTTAGGCTGGAGATTAGGAGGAAGTTTTACACAGAGAGAGTGATTGCCCATTGGAATGGGCTGCCCGGGGAGGTGGTGGAATCGCCATCACTGGAGGTGTTCAGGAGGAGACTTGACAGGATGCTTGGTTGCATGGTTTATTTGGTTGGGTGGTGTTGGATGATAGGTTGGATGCAATGATCTGGATGGTCTCTTCCAACCTATTCTATTCTATTCTATTCTATTCTATTCTATTCTATTCTATTCTATTCTATTCTGTTCTGTTCTGTTCTTTATCAAAATGTTCAAAAATTGAGTGAACACACAACTCAGCCAGCATTCTTTCATACAAGCTTCATATACCACTTTGTGCCAGGTAAGCAATAAATATTCCTTCTATTCAGTGAAGTTACCTGCCCCATCTGGGGAGGTGGTGGAGTCACCATCATTGGAGGTGTTTAGGAGGAGACATGATGGGGTGCTTGGTGCCATGGGTTAGTTGATTAGGTGGGTTGAATTAGTTGATAGGTTGGACGTGATGATCTTGAAGGTCTCTTCCAACGTGGTCTATTCTATTCTACTCTATTCTATTCTATTCTATTCTATTCTATTCTATTCTATTCTATTCTATTCTATCAGCTTAATGCTATTGCTATAAATAATAAGAAACATACTATGAAATTAAGAAACTACTCACAAGAGAAACAAAAGGTTAAGTTAATAGTCAACGCAGTTTGGAAGGCACATCATCACAACGATAAAATCCACACTAAAAGTAGAACTTGGTATTTCCTAATCATGAAAGACTACACAAGAGTCATTGCTAACATTGCTAACCCCTGGTGTGGGGTCTTGAGCACAAGCCCTTTGAGGAGAGGCTGAGGGAGATGGGGTTGTTTATCCTGGAGAAGAGGCTCAGGGGAGACCTTATTGCAGCCAAGTGGGGGTCAGTCTCCTCTCCCAGACAACCTGTGACAGAATGAGAGGACACAGTCTCAAGCTGTGCTGGGCGAGATTTAGGCTGGATGTTAGGAAGAAACTCTTCACAGAAAGAGTGATTGGCCATTGGAATGGGCCATCCAGAGAGGTGGTGAAGTCCATGTCCCTGGAAGTGTTTAAAATAAGACTGGATGAGGAACTCAGTACCATGGTTTAGTTGATTAGATAGTATTGGGTGATAGGTTGGACTTGATGATCTTGAAGGTCTTTTCCAACCTGGTTAATTCTGTGATTCTGTGATTTTGGTTCATCATCTTTGTTCCACACAAAAGAAGAGGAATAGGAGAATCAGAGCACAAGGAAAGAAATGGCACAAGGAATTATACTTTTTACATACCAAAGTACTTAGCAAGAAGCAAAGCCACTTCACACACATGTGTATTACATTACCTTGCCAAGTCTTGCATCTCTGTTGGTTCCTGTTGGTGGCTTTAACTGCTTTGAGTCTATGAATTTTACAGTTAGTCAGTTATTCACATGTAAAAGGTATTTAATTTGAAAACAGGTAAAAACCCTATGTTAGACTTCTGTAAGGCTGCTGCTCCTAAAAACATATACTTATTTTCTGCCCTCCCCTCCACAAAAACACGTTGGCTCTCATCTTTCCCTAGAGAGCCTCATGAGAAATAGTTACAAACCTTATGACAATCTTAGCACCATGATGTTCTAAGTATCTGAATTTCACCAGCAGAAAGATAAACTTACAGCCCTAGCTAAATGATCAAAAAGATAATGCTGATTGCTAAAAATAAATAAACTAATAGATTGTGTTTTGAAACACCAGGCTCCATCAAGCAAACTTATCTGTGTTTTGAGAGTCCTTGGTACAGACAGTGCACTGTGGGATGAGCTTGTACCATGACTGCACAGGCAAGGGGTCCTCCACGGGCTACATGGTGGATATCTGCTCTATCATTGCCTTTTCCACAGTCACAAGAGAATTTTTGCTCTGCTACCTGGAGCACATCCTCTCCCTCCCTTTTTCTGTGACCTCAGTGCCTGCATGGTTTTTTCTTTCACATTTTTCTTACTGCTCTCTCACAGCTGCTATGCTGTTTTTTACCCTTTCCTTCCTTAATTATGTTGTCACGGAGATGCAACCAGCATCACTGATGAGCCTTAGTCTGTAGTAGGTCCATTTTGGAGCCAACTGTAGCTGTCTCTGTCTGACATGGGGGCAGCTCCTGGTGTCTTCTTAAAGAAGCCACTCTGCAGCCCCCTTGCTACCGAATAGACTCAGATTAATAATGATAAAAGTTGAAAATTATCCAAATAAATTTATGATCTATCTTCCTATAACTCCAAAGGATAGGAACTGTACTTAGAATTAGTAGCACTTCATAGATGAACTTCTGTATAACACTTACAGTTAAAAAATAATCATAATGCATGTCTCTTATGCCCAAGATTTTATACACCTGTGGTGGTTTGAGCCTTAACTGGGACTTATGAGCTCAGATGGGGGCCAGGCTGAGAATCCCTCCGCCAACCCCCCCTCCTCTTTCCCAATAGAGAGTAAAAGAAAGGAAAGGAACAAATCCACCAAGAAATAATTTGGATTTGGCTTGGAAGTAGAGAGGTAAAGAATTTTCTTTAAACAGCACATGTGTGTGTGTGTGTGTGTAGATGTAACAATAACCAGTCCTTTGCAAAGGTGTGGGTGCAGCAGGGAGGACCATGTAGCAGAGAATCAGGGGAACCAGCAGCAGTCCTCATCCAGGCAAAAGGCAGGGGCCAAGAGAGAGCTAATGGCTGCAGTGTCCTCCTTTTTATAGACTGGCTGGATAAGGAGGGGGAGTGGAACAGACTAACTTAGTTTCCCAGGGGTAAAACCCCCTGCAGGGAGGGCAATGCTCTCACAAGCCCTTCCTGCCCTGCTTCCAGGATGGGCATAACCCATCACAACACCTCGCTTTATACTACATTTTCAGAACTGAGTTGCAGTCTTGCCATAGGTCAGGTTATCCTCATTGTTTCAGAAGAATCTACTCAAGCTGTGTTTCAAATACCCCACATTTATGTGATGAAAATACCACCAGATACTAACTACTATTTGCTCAATAAGAAGAAAGTCTATTGTCCTAACTAGTCTTTTCTTGTGTGCACCTTTATCGCCTTACTGCTTATGCAAACATATCTTATGCTTTCATTTCCATTGCTTTGACTGCACTTTAATCTCCTGTAAGACACGTGATATATTTTTGTGCATTCTTCCTGAAATACTATTTTTTTCCTAATTTTAGCTCCTGAGGGAAATGAAATTAAAATTTGGTCATATGGAACTATTTTTTAAATTACTATTAGTTTTGATTATTTTTATTATAGTTGTCATTCACAGAGCCAGATTTGGGGAAAACTTCCATATCTGGAAGTCCCTGCAGACCTGCAAAGCAATGTTTTCAGCATCCTATCAAAAAAAGAAACCCCAACAACAAACAAACTATCCTCTCTGCCCCCAAATTATTTATAAACTAAGATACTGTCAACATCGATGCAAAAGATACAAGAACACTGTGAATAGGTGTGAGAGACTAATAAGTTTGTCTCTCTTGGTGTACTCAACAAAGATAAAATCACTTGCTGTTTGCTCAGACAATATGTATTGGGCAGAGCCACTAAGGACTCTTGGAAGGTGCAAAGATAACATTGCTCACTGGGCCACAGCTGGCCTACAGCAATGACCCAGCCATTCACGCCTTCAGGGCAAGACAATCTCCACCCATCAAGTACCCTGGGCAGGGTAACACAATGTTTTTTACCACCTGTTTCCCTGATGTGTAAGGAATGTGGGGGGATTGTCTGAATGGAGACGGGGGAGACAGAGATTCTCCCCCTCCCCCCCCATCCAAAATCTTGCCCAAACACACAGCAATACACAGAAAGATTTCCGGGGAAACGACCTAAGTATTATTTCCTGCCCCTGGAATTCCTGAGGGACAATATTTGAATACATACCTAAGGACTAAAAACTGTGTAAAAGACTGGAGCAACTACTGGTTTGGAGAGAGAAACAGCGGAGAAAAACGGGGAGAAAAACAGAGATGAAGGAAAAACAGGAGACGGACCATGCCGCTGAGAAGGGAGAGCCGGGACAATGCTGCTCCGGAGAAGAGGCTGCCCAGATGACCACAGCTCTTCTCCAGCCAGAGCCTCAGCACCGTTCCCATATCAACCCAACATCTCCCCAGAGGATCACAGCTCTTCTCCAGCAAAAGCCTCAGCACCCTTTCTCTACAGACCCAGGCTGCCCAGAGGATCACAGCTCTTCTCCAGCCAGAGCCTCAGCACCGTTCCTGTATCAACCCAACATCTCCCCAGAGGATCACAGCTCTTCTCCAGCAAAAGCCTCAGCACCCTTTCTCTACAGACCCAATATCTCCTGCAGCACCTTTCCTCCACAGACTCAAACTGTCTTGGGGGGGATGAGGGGTGTGGTAATATAATTCCTTTCCTCTTCTCTCTCTCTTCTCTCTCTCCCTTTCTTTTCTCCCTCTCCCCTTCTTATGTCCACTTTATTTATGTAATAAATAGTCTAACTGTTGATACTTTGGCCTCGTTTGTGCCTCTAATTTCACAACATGGGAGTATTTAAAAGAACTGTGTCTCCAGACTGAGATATTTAATGTCTCCAGACCTTGACAATAGGGGACAGTGAACTACTAGCAAGGAAAACAAATGGCGTAGGGTGGATTTTAACAAGGACAAGGTCTTAATTGGGGAGGGATTTGGTGAGAGAGAAAACTTTCTTATAAATAAGATAATTAGTGGCAGTGGTTTACATCAGCAAAAAAAAAACTAGGACATGCAGTTGGCAATTAAAAAGTGCTGGTTTCTTGGTGGTGTCACTCAACCTACACAGAGCAGCAGCAAATATTTGTAAACACAGGGAAGTGCCAGATATCAGCTGGAGCCACAGCCCTTTCCCTTTTTTTTTTATTACAGTTCCAAAACCCTGTAGTACTACTTTTCTTTTTCTCTAAGTGTTTTGAAAGTGAAATTTGGAAGCCAGATACCAAGTACTTCCTAAAATGGAGACAAAAGCATGAATAGGCAGGAGGGAGGGTAAAGGGAATGTCAGATTTTCAATTTTGATATGCACCATATGTGGTGCACAGGAGGTTCTTTCAGATAACAACTAGATGTATCACCAGTAAGGGGTTAAGTCAGAAAATGCAGAGTAGAAAAGAAATTAGTTAGATTATGCATAAAAAGCTTACTATCTTCCATCTTAGAAAAGCCTAGGCAGCTCCCGTGTGTCTATCCTATTGTGACTTACGCGCCAACATATTTGCGAAGGAAATGAAAAGATAATTTACATCCAGCTAAGCATACCCCACCTGTCCTCTGGATCCCTTCTGAAAAGGCTTTCAAGTCTTGGAAGTCACAGCAAACCATCCTCTTGTCTAGCTAGTCAGCAGCAGGAGCAGAAGATATATTCACTATGGACTCCACTGTTTTCTCTCCATCCTGGAAACAGGGTAAATACTAGATCCTGTTTTATAACTTGTGTCTGTCATTCTCCATAATTTCTCTGACACACAGACTGTCTTGGGGAACAGTAGTCTCTTTTGGATGAGAGCTCTGGGCACTTTGAGATGTGTGGGTACTGAAATACAGTACTATGTCAGATCTTTACAGAAGCCAGTACCCCAGAGCATCTTATGGTGCCTCCTACACCAGTCTTACAAGATTCATTACTGTGCCTAACTGACAGAAGACATTGCAAAAAGAACATTGAAAATTTCTTAGTCTTGAGGCAAATTGTACATTAGTTTTAAGCTGGTCTAGGAAATCCCCAAATGTTAAAGCAACTGATTTATCTCACTGTTATCTTATTATACTCCTTTTAATATGCCTCTTCTTCTTCCATACTGCTTTTCCCCTTCCTTATCGTACTAAGCTCTCCACACAGGAAAACTAAAGCAATGTTTCTCACTACCACTTGTTCACCATGAGAGTGGTGAAACCCTGGAATGGGTTGTCCAGGGAGGTGGTCGAGGCCCCGTCCCTGGGGGTGTTTAAGAGCAGGCTGGATGAGGCTCTGTCCAGCCTGATCTAGTGTGGGGTGTCCCTGCCCATGGCAGGGGGGTTGGAACTAGATGATCCTTGTGGTCCCTTCCAACCCTGAATGAAACTATGAAACTATGAAACTATTTCCACCCCCACCCTTCCGCTGCCACATACTCCTGTAGCCCATGGGTCTTCTCTGACAAAGACAGAAAGGCCTTGAGCAAGGGCCATACACAATTGTGTGGCTGAACTCAGCCCAGTGAGAACTCTCATCTGGATAGTCCCAGTAACAGCTTTTGGACCTAAAGAATAACTGGAATAAACAATGAAATACAAGACTGGATATTAGGAAGAAGTTCTTCACCATGGGTGGTGAGACTCTGGAATAGGTTGCCCAGGGAGGAGGTAGAAGCCCCATGCCTGTAGGTTTTTAAGGCCAGGTGGATATAGCTCTGAGCAACCTGATCTAGTGTAAGATGCCACTGCTCATGACAGGAGAGTTGGAGCTAGATGATCCTTGAGGTCCCTTCCAACCTTAACAATTCTATGATTCTATATCAGTATTAATCTCATACTCCTATCTAGGCATTTGCACAGAGCATTACATATTTGGGGAGCTTTTCAAATTCTGGGATGTTCCAGCTGTTGGGGTTGAACAAGGGCAAAAATGACACAGAACTGCCCACATATACATTAACAGACTAACACAGAAAAGAAATCATTGATAGCACAGCTTGTGGTGGTAAGTGGGGGGAATGGGATGGCTCAAGGGGGATGGAAGTACCAAAAATTATAAGCATAAAGGGATTTCTTGAATATCATACTATTTCCAGTCCATCAGAGATTTTGAGTGCTCGGGTGTCTAGGTGGTTGTACAGGGATCCAGAGATAGAGAATATACTAAAAAGGGGCATCTAAAACTCCTGCTCCCAGAGGCTCTAAGCTTAGAAGAAATGACATGTTAGTGCAAGCCACTGTCACACATTACAAGGAAGGCAGATATTCTCCCAGAAAATCAATCTGTTCTGAGCAGCAGCTGTTGCCCCCCTGAAAGTAAACCACCAAGTTCCTAACTACTTCTGAAATTTAGGCCAATGCCTTTAATTCACCCTTCTGGTAGCAGAGAAAGATTACAGAAGCAGCAGAAAGAATAACAAAACAAAAAAAAATCCAAACCACCAAATAATTTTAATCTGAAAATGGCATGAGGGGTTTATCTTAATACAATTTCCATTTTCAGTTGCTGTTCACAAGGGGATCTGCTGTAGCATTTAGCATATTTGATAGCAGTAGCACTGATGATTCCAGGAGCTGAGTCAACTGACATAGTGAACTGCAACCGCAGCACTTTGCTAGAGTGAAGAAAGCTTCTGGGACTCAAATATTTGACAGACTTTACTTCTGACAACAGGGAGAATTTACTATGTATCAATGTTTCAAACAGTACAGAGAAAAATGTTTATTCTGGTACAGCAAGACAATCTTTGAGACACAAATTCTTACACTCTCTTCCACCCTATATTTCTCTTGGACTATAGTAGGGTTATGCCAGAGACAAAAAAAAGTCTGACATTCAGAGTTATTATTTGTAGCAGGTAGGAAGCAGCAACACTCACCTGCAAAGCCTGCCTAGGAACACAAAAATCATTTAAAACAAATATAATGTTACATTTCATTGCATTGAAGGCAAGATTTTGAGGCAACACTGTCTACATTTACCATCTGAGTAATGTAAAGATAAGTAATGAAGAAGTGCTGGTTTGCTGACCCTGAGGAATGTCACAAAGACCTTAGTATTCTAGAAGTAGCTTCAAAACTACCATTTTGTGAAGACATAGAAGCACAGAATCATTTAGGATGGAAAAGACCTTTGGGATCAACTCCAATCATAAATATAGACACAGACAAGTATGTTCCAAGACAGAAGGCTCTAATACCTCCTATCTGCTCTAATTCAGACTGAGTGCAAAACAAAGGGAAAGAAACAAAATCCCATTGAAAAGCAAATATTCCCTGCTAGCCAGCTCTGTAGGAAAAGAGACAAAAAATGTAGTGTTGCAGGAAATAGACATGAAAATTTGCAGAGAAAATTCTAGCCTCTCTTCTTTCTCTTTCTCTCTCTGATTTCTGTTGTCTGTAGCAGAACATGGTAATGCACCCAACTACGTTTATTGCACTGCACCACATACTATATAGCAGTACTGGTAATCATAGAATCATTAAGGTTAGAAAAGACCTTTTAGACGACCTAAATATGCCCCAATGATTTCATTGGTTATCTGTTTGCCATAATATAAATTTGGACCTTCACAGACCTGTGTACCCATAAATTTAAATCATTCAGTAAGTCTTCATTCAGTATTCCTAAGGTTGGAAGAGACCTCAAAGATCATTGAGTCCAACCTGTCACCACAGACCTCATGATTAGAGTAGGGAGGACACTACTGCCCACTGCAGGACTGAACTCCCAAGCCTTCCCATTAAGGGTCTGATGCACTACCAACTGAGCCACCTGTCTTAATCTCCAGTTTTAATCCCACAGAGTCAATGAATACCATCTCCCTACAATGAAGCAACTCACCTCACCCTTTAATTTTGCCGTCTGGAAGCACCTTTTTTGCATAAGAGCAGGTCTCTCCTACTACATTCAAAGTTAGGGATCCATATCATACCAAAGATTAACCAGATTAACTAGAACCTGATAGGGTTCTGCATCCAAGTAATATCCTGTTGATTGGATATCCTCAAATTATCAGAATAGAGAAAGCTGCAAGAAATTAAAAATACTCAGGATCAGGTTACAAAGAGTCTGCATAGTGCATAAATGAGTGAGTCAAGGTTCAAGCAATGTCTCAGAAACCAGAGGGCAGTTTGGGAAATTAATTCAGGAGCAAAGAGTCAGGCAATCTACACATTTCAAGGTGTGTTCATGCATAAGAATTTCATTTTAACCAAAAGAGATGTCTGCATCATGCTGACAGGCTCATGGTGAAGGGCATGCCAGTCCTGCATTACAGCTGCAGTATGCTGCATATTAAAAGTGATCGCTTCCAAATGCTTCCCTGCTCAAATGAGTTACCCTAAGTCTCATTCTGAGAAACAGAGAAATAATGTTTCTAGCCTCTTTCATACACAGATGGTATCTGTTAGCCTATTTTACAAGAAAAAAAAAAAGTGTGCAGAAAATCCCAAAAAAGTCTCTTGCAAATTGTGTTGCAACACAGAAGTGTCGAGGGGTTGGAGGAAAGGCCAGGCCCCTCCCCCCCCACTGTGAGTAGAGGGAAAGAAAATTGAAGGGAAAGGAAAAAAAAACCTCACAGCTGAATTAGCAAAGCAGCGGGTGCTGTATATTTACAAAGCAATATAGGATACACAGGGGAATATACAGAATTTACAATATTTACAATATATATAAAAATATACAACAAAGTAGCACAGAAATGAGAGTTCCCCCCTCTGCTGAGGGGGTTCCCCACCTCTGCTCCCCCTTCTCTCCCCCTTTCCCCAGAGAGGGTTAGAAAGAGAGAAAAGAGAAAAAAAGTCAAAAGCAGTTATGTGTTAATTGGAAAGCAGTTAATACAGGCCTTGCAGTTTATCAGTTTCAAGGTCAGGCTTGGCCGAAAGCCCCGGAGCTGCTAGCTGCAAGCCACTGAGGGAGGGGAAGACAGACTGACCAGAAAAGTGCAGGAATGCCCAGGATACTCTGCTGCACTCCCAGTTCAGAAGGTGCTTCCTCCCAATCTACCAATGAAATTAGTTTAGATCCGTCTTTTCGTTTACAAACATCCGACCACCATATTCCCTTTCTTAAGGGGACAGACTCAAACGATCACAAGAAGGAAGTAGCTTGAAACCACAGCTCACAATGTAGGCCTGTGCCTTGAGCAAACCAACAGAAAACAGAGATCCAAGCACCATTCAAGGTGAACAAAAAAGTCAGAATCTGAGACAGAGAAAGTAGAAGAGAGCAGAAAGAGACAGAAGGAAAGACAGAAAAGAAATCACACATTTAAAAGCACTTCACCTGCTTCTATGGCAGTTTGTAAAGTACCTGCAAAGCTATTATGACCTTCCAGAAACGCTGAAATAACTCCTCACATAAGAAGCACCTGAAGATAGTAAAGCTGCATTTTAATGGGACATATGAGTGACTCTGCTAATGAAAACTAGTGTTACATTTGAAAAGAATTAAATTACTTACTGGTATGTAGCACCTGACATGAAAAATCCATCTTCAGAATCCCCAAAAGAGTGCAAAATAAACAAGCAATGCCCTAATGTAGCAAGTCCATGAATACTTCTTCAGACAGTCTTTGGACAGGTTAGCATCACACTTCGGCGTGTGTTTTATGATTAGGTAAGAATAAGTTACCCACAAGAATAATCTGCATATGGTTTACCTTTCCTTCCTCTGCAGTCCATTTAACACCAGGAGATAAAATATGCAATTTTTTCCTTGGGTTGGAGATTTGTGCAGAAAGGGTTCCATGGCTCTGTATCTATGCCACTTGTAATGGACAGTATTTTTACCTGAAGAGATTATCTTCAGTTCTGTTCATGATATAAGTCAGCAAGACATAACCAGGCTGGAGAGTTGGCCAGGGAGAAATTTAATGAAATTCAGTGAGGGCACATGGGAAAGAACAACCCCATGGATCAGTATAGGTTGGGGACTCACCTGCTGGAGAGCAGTGGAAGGGAAAAGAACTTGGGGGTCCTAGCGGATGGAAGGTTCACTATGAGCCAGCAATGTGCACTTGTGGCCAAGAAGCCCAGTACCATTCTGGGGTGTGTTAGAAGGGCTGTGGTTAGTAGGTCAAGAGAGGTTCTCCTCCCCCTCTACTCTGCCCTGGTGAGGGAGCATCTGGAATATTGTGTCCAGCTCTGGGGCCCTCAGTTCAAGAAGGACATCAGGGAACTTCTTGAAGGAGTCCAGCACAAAGCCACATAAATGAGGAAAGGAGTGGAACATCTTCTTCATCAGGAGAGACTGAAGAAATTTGGGCTCTTTAGTTTGGAGGAGACTGAGGGTTGACCTCATTCATGTTTATAAATATGTAAAGAGTGAGTGCCAAGAGGATGGAGTCAGGCTCTTCTTGGTGATGCCCAATGACAGGACAAAGGGCAATAGGTGGAAGTTGAGGCATAGGAAGTTCCATGTAAAATGGAATCGTGGAACAGGCTGCCCAGGGGAGTTGCGGAGTCTCCCTCTCTGGAGGTATTCACAACCTGCCTGGATGTGTTCCTGTGTGATCTGCTCTAGGTGATCCTGCTCTGGCAGGGAGGTTGGACTGGATGATCTTTTGAGGTCCCTTCCAGCCTTTAATATTCTGTGATTCTGTGGTACAGAATTAACAGATAATGAGCAGGAATTGTGCCACTTCCTACTTAAATTTTTGTATTACAATATCATTTCAGCACTGTATTCTATCAGCTGATCTACTTCTGTTTATCAACTGATGTAATTCAGGTTCTTCAAGCCAAGAGGGATAAAATAAGTGGTTTTATCTGGGTGAGCTGGCTGCTTGTAGTCATTCCTTTCAGGATGTCAGCTTGCTATCCAGTTTGTGCTTGGTTTTCATCAACAGCCACATGTGGAACTCTTTACAGTGATCTACCCCAGTCTGAACTTTCTGGCTTTAGGAATTTTCTGGGGGTTTTAAGTCTCTTAGAGCTGTTGGTCTGATAAGATTGAAAAGGTTAATCTATACTCAGAATTTTGCTGATACGGCTATATTTTAAGTGACATTGCAGTGTGTACAGGCATGGAATCAGTATTTCTCCATCAGAGGGCCATGGAAATTGCCTCAAAACTAGTTTACAAATAATAATGTATTGGAAAATACATCAAATAAAAACATTACAAATGTAAGACTGCCAAGAGAAAATAGCGATGGTTGACTTATCCACTGGCCAACAAATAAACTCAGTAGCTCACTAAAGTCTCCTTCCAAAGAGACAAGTGATCCTGCAGAAACAGTGCTTGCCCATGACACTGGACCTAACTTTGTGGAGGACTTCTCACATAGTTACTTATCAGCTAAAGTCTAGGTCAGAAAAACTTCAAAGCACAAAGAATCCTGCAAGGTAGCTACAAGCATATTACCCATTGGTTGTTTCTGAGATAGATCAAGCCCTGTGCAAGCATATTTCACTCAGTTTAGATCCTCCACCCTGAACGTCACATCACACCTTGTGTCAGATGCAGGCACATGCACCAGCATTGTCCTCCACAGCCTGCGCAGCAGCTGCTGGGTTCCTTCCCTTAGCAGATGTAATTTCAGCGTGCTGAGTGCACCCAGGATTTCATTTCAGAAGACAAGCAAGAACAACCCATCACAAATCTCAAGTCTGATGCTGTCAGCATATGATTTGCTGTTTTGCCTCAAGGCCAAATTGAGGATGCTCTAAAGAGGAGTGTAAATGCAATCAATCCAAAAAGACCTGACCAAGTGTGAAAGTGATTCACTGGTAATATAGACTGAATACAGTCTTCCACTGCACAGCTTCCTCAAGGGTTACTGGAGCAGAAAAATAAGTAGTACAGCTGGAATAAAAGAGACTTTTTTTAAGTGGCCACAGGAGACTCTTGGGGTTAAATAACTATATTACTAACTAGATACAAGGCTTAGCTACTGGAAGAGTACCAATTATTTCTGAAACACAAAAGGCTCTACTAGAAAGTAAAGTTGAGATCTTTTTTCCCTTCTTTCTTACTTATTAGATCCTCATATTTTGGCCATTGATGGCATTCCAAAGGTGACCTGTGCTTTCTCTGGAAAAGTAGCTTTGTTCACAAAGGTATTGCCTGCATGTGGTAGGAAACAAACCACTTAAATTTTATTTCTCTTTACTTCTCACATGTCTTTGAACTAACTGCATCTGAGGCCCCCATGTCATTGCTCCTATCTAACTACCATCATTATCTCTTCTCAGTTCTCACTCCATGTCTCTTTTTCCCCTAAAAAGCACAAAACAGAGGCTCCAGCCTATATATTAAGACTATAGTTTCTTAAGCCATGTAAAGTAGCACGAACTTCAGTCCTGCTTCTGCCACTGTGTTTGATACCTGGGTTAAAAAAATATGCTATACTTTGTCAGCTGCCCAGGGAGGTGGTGGAGTCACCATCAATGGAGGTGTTTAAGAAGAAATTGGATGAGGCACTGGATGGTGCCAAGGTTTAGTTGATTAGATGGTGTTGGGTGATGGGTTGGACTTGATGATCTCGAAGGTCTTTTCCAACATGGTCTGATCTATTCTATTCTATTCTATTCTATTCTATTCTATTCTATTCTAGTGACACCCTGACAGTGAAAACCAAATCTTCCTGTGCTGAGCCCAGTAGGGACCATCCAGCTTCCTCATTTTGTCTGCTCTCACCAAGGGCAACAGAACTGTGCGAAAATATCTGAATTCTAGATCAGTATTCTTACAGATTGATTTTAACAGAGCGCAGACAACCGAAAGGAATCGATTGCTGTTTTCAACATCAAACCTGAGCTGTGGAGGAAAAAAAGTAGTGGCAAAATTATGATGAAAAGGTGAGACTTGCTGGTGGGGCAGGAAGGACCCTAGCACATTTTTAGCTATTTCCCATTTTACTAGCAGCTTTACTAGGAACTGATCAAGGAGTCACATTTTCAATATTGTTGCAACTTGCTTTCTTTGGCGGGTTGACCCTAGCCAGCAACTAAGTTTCTCATTCATTTGTTGTCCCTAGCAAGACAGGGAGACAACAGGAAGAGTAAGAAAAAATCCTTAATTGAGATAAAGCCAGTTTAGTAAGTGAAGAAAAGGGAATGGGGGGGATGAAGTGATGCAAAGGCAGTCACTCTCTATATCCCACGTGCAGGCCAATGCCCAGCTAGTCTCTGAGCAACAATCAGAGCACAAAACCCATTTTTAATCTTCCTCCCCATTTTACTGCTGAGTATGACATTTTATTGGTAGGGAATAGGGTTAGGGAATAGGGTTCCACCAGCCTGAGTCAACTGTCCCAGCTGTGTCACCTCCCAGTTTCTTGCCATCCTAGCTACTCATCAGGCTGTGAGGCTGCAGAGACATAAAAAGAAAGAGAACACTGAGTAAGTACTGTAAAGCAACAGTCAAAACCCAATTGTGTTTTAACCACAAATCCAGAGCAGTCCCACATAAGCTGCTATGAAAAAAATGGACTCCAGCCCAGCCAGATCCAATATGTGGGGATTAGAGACAAAAGAGGGGATATGTCTGTACTACCTCCCCTGCCCGGAGGGGCGTTTCTGCACTGAAACAGGGGTCATGTGCTTTCACTCATTTGTTTCACACTTCACCAGCTACACTATATTTTTAGACTCCCTTATACCATAGTGTCATTAACAATTAAACTGGCACTCCTTTTTCAAGGCTTCAGCCCAATGGAGGACATCTAGTCGTTATTTGCTCCACTACACTTGATTATTAAAGCACACATTACTTCCGTTCCCATATTCAGCTGCCATTCAGGCAGTTCACTTCAGAGTATCTGTGATCTATTGAGAGGATTCTGAAATATAAATTAAATTACAGGTGTTAACACCATCACCCCATTCACAAATAAACATGAAGTGGCTAAAAGTCACTCTAAACAATTCAGCTGGAGTGCAAGAAACAGCAGGAAGAATATCTTTCTCCCCATTTTTTACTGTTTTTGGTTGGTTGGGTTTGGGTTTTTGTAATAGCTTTTAGTTTTCATAGGGGATTTATGAGCTTTCCTTGTGTCCTGGTGTAACATACTCTGCTCTCACGAGCAGGTGCTTCACAGAAAGATCCAGAAGGCAAATGACACAAAAAGCCCTGGGTTGAGATAAGGAGTTTAATGAAATGATAAAATGGGCAAATACCTTATTCTGTTTCCGAGGAAAGCCCAGCAAAACCAGTAGCAGTAGCAAAAACCACCAATAAAATGACCCCCCCAAGACAAGTCTAACACCCCAAAACTGGAAATAAGAAGCAGCAACCAGAAGCAGGAAGATAATCATAATCATAATCATAATCATAATCATAATCATAATCATAATCATAATCATAATCATAATCATAATCATAATAAACCAGGTTGGAAGAGACCTTCAAGATCATCGCGTCCAACCCATCAATCAATCCAACCCACCTAAACAGCTAACCCATGGCACCAAGCACCCTGTCAAGTCTCCTCCTGAACACCTCCAATGATGGTGACTCCACCACCTCCCCAGGCAGCCCATTCCAATGGGCAATCACTCTCTCTGTATAGAACTTCTTCCTAACATCTAGCCTAAACCTCCTCTGGTGCAGCCTGAGACTGTGTCCTCTTGTTCTGGTACTGTTTGCCTGGGAGAAGAGACCAACATCCACCTGTCTACAACTTCGCTTCAGGTAGTTGTAGACAGCAATAAGGTCACCCCTGAGTCTCCTTCTCTCCAGGCTAAGCAACCCCAGCTCGCTCGGTCTCTCCTCATAGGGCTTGTGTTCCAAACCCCTCACCAACTTTGTTGCCCTTCTCTGGACTCGTTCCAGCAAGTCAACCTCCTTCCTAAACTGAGGGGCCCAGAACTGGACACAGGACTCGAGGGGTGCAGTGTATAGGGGCAGAATGACGTCCCTGATCCTGCTGGCCACACTGTTCTTGATGCAGGCCAGGATGCCATTGGCCCTCTTGGCTCCCTGGGCACACTGCAGGCTCATGTTCAACCTACCATCGACCAGTACTCCCAGGTCCCTCTCTACCTGGCTGCTCTCAGCCACTCTGACCCCAGCCTGTAGCTCTGCATGGGGTTGTTGTGGCCAATGTGCAGAAGCTGGCACTTCAAGCCCCGTGACACTCTGCTCCAGCCAACACTTTCATTTCAAAGCTGGTGTGAGGTCAACATGGTATTGAATACTCGGCATCAAACTCAGCTGGCTAAAACACATAACACCTTGCAACTCAAAATGACCAAACATAAGCTTTGACAAGAGAATTATGTTCCTGGGGATTATTTGAACCTGTATGCAGAGAGAGCAAATTACTGTTTGCACCTTCAGATGATACCAAATTTTTTCCAAAAGCAAAGTACTGCTGTAGTCCCCTACTGAAAATAATTACTGTGGGATTAGATACTGCAGCACACAGCATGCAGCAAACCCTCCTTAAAAATACAGTTGCAAATATGTTTAAATGCCCGAGTCTTTTACTGTATCATTTCTTTGGGATTCTATGAACTACGTTGGACCTCAGATGAATTTGCAGTCAGTGAATCTCTGCAAGTTTACAGCAGCTGAGTAGCTGCACCGTTACTTTGAGGTCACCAGAATAACTGTTTCTATAGGGGAAAAAAGTGTTCAACGTCAGGAATTAATGTGAAATCACCTCACCTCATACTATTTACTGTATTGCTTTATCACCTGAAATAGGAACTGAGCTACAGCACTCCGTGATCCGTTAGGGAAAAGCCTTCTGACAGATGCTCCCAAGCATTGTGCTAAACCCTTATGAAAGCAACTTCAATGAGTTGAATTGTGAGTATTTTAAAACTGCTGACAAAGGCTTTCAAGCTGAAATGCTTATTAACATATCTGAGTCTGTTCAAAAGGCACATCTTGTGAGCTGATTGAAGGGGAAGCTTTAACAGAACAGTCAGGCATGTATCTTCAGTGGTAGTTGATGGTTCCTCAAAATGACCTGATTTCTTTTAATTGACTATCAGATTGTGTTTGCAGTCCTATTTCAGCATTTGCAAAAATCTGCTATTAATCCCCACCTACCATTCCAAAGAGAAGTGTAATTGGCATTTCTCTGATATCTGAGTAATCCCTGCTTTTCATATTCTGTTGAATGCTTCTAAATCTTGCAAAAGCTGCTGTTGTGGCTGCTTTGGGGATACAGACAATGCTTCTGTTAAGTCATCTAAATAGAAACACACATTTTGAAAATTAAAGCAGCCATAGCATGACTTCCTAATCCCTGCAACATTGCAGGTGAATTAAAGGACATGACTTGAAAATGATCCAGCATCCCCCTACTATAGAATGGTGATTCTCAACTTCAGTTCAGAAGGACTGTTATCCTTACATATATCTATGGTGCTAATGGACCTCGCTTCACTTCAAAAAACCTATTGAGCCATCAGCCTCAGACAGCAGATATTGATCTTTTTTGAGTGGCACCATTTAATTTCCCATGATCCATCTAAAACTGCTTGCCATAGGAAATGCACTAATAAGACTGGAGATGCCCATGAACGACCAGCAGCAGAGACAATGCCCTCTTTTAACATCTGATTTCATTGATCTTATGTTGCTTCCTTCCCCTCATAGTTAGAGCCCTGTAAGGCATTTCCAAAACAGTCTTTACTACCAGCATCAATGTAGCATTTGGTTAAACCAGTCTTTCTGGGTTTATCTTTAAAGTTACTCGATTTCTCTGCGTTAAAAATGTTATCCCTTTGTTTCCTGTGGGATTCCATTAGTGGGTTCTATTCTCTGGATTATTTTTAATTCAAGGCCTTCCCACTCCTGGTGAATGCTTACACTTATTTATGACTTGAAACTACCTATAACACTGCATCTGAGAGCTAATCTTATATTGTGCCTTTAAAATCCATTAATTCATTGTGATTCTAGGCTTATTGTACAATATTATATTTACTAGAGAAGTGGCAGAATATCTATGCGTCTACTGTAGCTGCTAGGCTCAATAAGCTCCATGTCCATTATAAAACAAAAAAGGCTTCTCTGACAAGGACATCTCAGCTAGGGTCTTTTTTTGAAAAGTACTGTGACAGGTCTGGATTTTTTTCTGTCCAGAGAGTATAAAAATTCCTGAAGTATACAAGCCAGCCTAGGTGGCATATGTCTGCAACAACAACAAGGCATCCAGCTCAAGAATGCTGGCTTCTAGGAGTCTGCTGAAAATCAACACCTTCACAAATCTCAACATGGACTTGAATTCAGAAAAGCATTGCCTCACAGCACTCTTTAGTAGCTTCTGTTATACCTGATTCTCATAACAAGAATATAGAACTACTTGCATCTGTCCTTCCTCCTCTGGGTTCACTGTGCAGCAGGCTGCTAGGAATGGGGTCTTTCATTTCTCGTATCCTAAACCCATCAGAGAATTTAGGCTAGCTGGTTTTCAACGTACCTGACACATATAATCAGTGCATGGTAATTTTCTTGAGAAAGAAGAGTGCAAGGGGAAATCTCCACAAGGGAGAGGAGAAAACCTGTGAAGGAAACATCCCAGAGTACTGCTTTAATATTGCAAGAGAAGTCACTGTGCTAATGACTGACGTCACCAAAACACTCTAGAGAGCACTGTTGGGGTGAGGGAACCAAAAGCTATGTTTCACAGTACAAAGGCTGAGCTACCCTCTATGTATCCTTCTTGATTTGCTTGAAAGAAAACTGACAACTGTGAAGCAATCATATCTGCAAAGAAAGGACAGGGACAGGAATACTAGAAAAAGAGGTAGTCAAACAAGCAAATCCATGAGGCATACAGTTAGTAAAGGAATTCCCTATCATATCAGGAAGTGTTGGAGGACACATGTAGCAATGTGCAGGTGCTGAGTAATCTGAGACACAATCAACCAGCATTCATAAATGAATGCATAATCTTGACAGCTATTGCCTAGCAGACTTCACTTCAAATCTAGAAAGCTAAGTAGGTAACCTGAAAAATGGTGTGTTCCAGACATTAACTGAACAATAAGGAAGAAATACCTTGGCTTCACTAAAAGGCTACTATGCTGGATGAAATTAATATGTTGTGGGATACAATCACATGGAGGCAATTCTGAATTTTACACAAGTTTTATCAGTATTTTTGAGATGTCTGTTGATGTTCCGTCACTCTGGCATGGAAATAAAGTTATCATGAGGAAAAAAAAAAAAAAGAAGAGAAAAAATTACAGAAGAAGAGTAATAATATAATAATAAACATCAATAGAATGTGCTTGAGGGTGTTTTGCAAGGTCTGAAGATATTGAATCTGCGCTCTTTTAATAAACAGCTGATCAACAGCATTAAAGATAGAAAGGAGATTCATCTTCATTAACAATCAGAAAGAGGTTAAACAGCACAATAATTAAATTAGCAGTTGCTAATAAATTGGAAAGTGTTGTGAATGACCTTTCTACAGCAAAGGCGAAGTAATAGAAAATAGGATTTCCTTAGGTTCAGATGAAGAGATAGAAGATAAAGTAATGAGATTAAGCTGTTTTTCAAAACAGGGGAAAAGGAACGAAAACACTAATATTATTTCAGGAATAGTTATCTGTGGATTGCAAAATAGTGTTTTGCACAGAAAGGACAATATGCCTTTGAAGAACACCACGTACAGAGGCATCTGACGTGCAGAAAATAAAAGTAATTTGCTTTGCATCTCCTAATAAAAAGCAAGTAGAATTCAGACTAATGCATTCAGTTCTAAGAAGCATAGCCCAAAAGACATTGGAAAAAGGAGGAAACAAAACACAAAAGTAATGTGAGGATGTGGATAGAGTATTTATCAGGAGCATGAAACATCCATAGATTGATTAAGAGAAAATGCCTGAAGTTAAACGGGGAGAAAAATGGTATTAAGGTCAAATTAGATGAAACAGACGGTTAGACTGTAATTTTTAAAAAGAAATTAGATCTTTCATTTTGTGTTTTCATAGTTTCATAGTTTCATAGTTTCATTCAAGGTTGGAAGGGACCACAAGGATCATCTACTTCCAACCCCCCTGCCATGGGCAGGGACACCCTACACTAGATCAGCCTGGCCAGAGCCTCATCCAGCCTGCTCTTAAACACCCCCAGGGACGGGGCCTCGACCACCTCCCTGGACAACCCATTCCAGGGCTTCACCACTCTCATGGGGAAGAACCTTCTCCTCACATCTAGCCTGAATCTCCCCACCTCTAGCTTCATTCTATTCCCCCTAGTCCTATCACTACTTGAGATCCTGAGAAGTCCCTCCCCAGCCTTCCTGTAGGCCCCCTTCAGATACTGGAAGGCCACAATTAGGTCACCTCGGAGCCTTCTCTTCTGCAGACTGAACAGCCCCAACTCCTTCAGTCTGTCCTCATAGGAGAGGTGCTCCAGCCCTCTGATCATCCTTGTGGCCCTTCTCTGGACACCTTCCAGCACCTCCACATCCCTCTTGTAATAGGGGCTCCAAAACTGGACACAGTACTCCATGTGGGGTCTCACCAGAGCTGAGTAGAGGGGGAGGATCACCTGGAAGCCCTTTGTGAAGTTTAGAAAACAAATTGTTGGACACTGTCTTACCTTTGCCAACAAAAAGATGTTGATTGGTTGTTATCTCGCATCTAAATCCAACCACACGGAGCAATTTTCCCATACTCTTCAATGGCAAAACAATGAAAGGCAGCCAAGCAGAAAACCCTCAGGGAAAGAAGTGGAAGAAACTGAAAATCTAGCAAAAGCACTAGATTTGCAAATATGTAGTAACTCTCAACAAACTCAGTGGAATCAGCTTACATGGTCTGGGTTTGGGGGGAAGGTTATTTAAGTACCTGCCTGCCTCTTTGTCTATTTACATGTATATTGGTAATTATTACCCTAAAAATTTGCATTGGTCCTCCTTAAACATGAAACTTTACCCTCTCTTTTACTTTCTCCCACTACTATGTCACATCTAAGTGAAGAGATCCACACCACAGATTGCCTTGCCAAAAAGAATCACAGAATGAGGGATTGTTAGGGGATGGAAGGGAGCTCAAAAGATTATCTAATCCAGCCCTCCTGCCAGAGCAAGATCACCTATACCAGATCACACAGGAAGGCATCCAGGTGAGTTTTGAAAATGTCCAGAGAGTGAGATGCCACATCTACCTTGGGCAGCCTGTTCCAGCTCCTTCAGTCTCTCCTCATAAGGAAGATGTTCCAGTACCAGAACAAGAGGACACATTCTCAGGCTGTGCCAGGGGAGGTTCAGGTTGGATGTTAGGAAGAAGTTCTATACAGAGAGAGTGATTGCCCATTGGAATGGGCTGCCTGGGGAGGTGGTGGAGTCGCCATCATTGGAGGTTTTCAGGAGGAGACTTGATGGGGTGCTTGGTGCCATGGGTTAGTTGTTTAGGTGGGTTGGATTGGTTGATGGGTTGGACATGATGATCTTGAAGGTCTCTTCCAACCTGGTCTGGTCTATTCTATTCTATTCTATTCTATTCTATGAATTGTTCTACTCCCTTCATCATTTATGTGGCTCTGCACTGGGCTCTTACAAGCAGTTCCCAAGCTCATCATGCTGATTCAATACTAGTCTGTCAGCATGAAAAAAAATGTTATTATTATCCTTGTCATTATCCATAAGTTAGCCTGTGGACATAAATCTAGACATTTTCTTTCTTTGTATACCAAATTTTCATGAAATCTATATATTATGGAATGAGCTTCAGTCACAGTCTCAGGCTGCACCCGGGAAGGTTCAGGCTGGAGGTCAGGAGGAAGTTTTACACAGAGAGAGTGATTGCCCATTGGAATGGGCTGCCTGGGGAGGTGGTGGAGTCACCATCACTGGAGGTATGCAGGGGGAGACTTGACAGGGTGCTTGTTTGCACGGTTTTAGCAGATTAGGTGGTGCTGGATGATAGGTTGGATGCGATGATCTTGAAGGTCTCTTCCAACCTGGTCTGGTCTATTCTATTCTATTCTATTCTATTCTATTCTATTCTATTCTATTCTATTTTGTTTCTGCTTCTCACACTACCTTAGAAATGGTGCATTGGATAATAAAGCCCCTGAATCTCTATTGTAATAAGCAGGAATTTCTGGTAAGAAGACACTGCTTAGGCACACTTAAACTGTTAAAATAAGTACTTTATTATGAGTTCCCAGAGAATTATTAATGTTTTGCAATCATTGCATAGGTATTTAAAAGTAAATTTAAATATTTCCTGTTTAGAAACCAGAAACATCACATTCTGCTCAAAACTGTCAAGATAAAGTTGAGACATTTAGACAAAAGTCATTGTATGTTTGAGTCCCTTACACTCAGTTTAAGACGCAAACAGATTTAACAGGATTTTATTGTACTACTAAAGTAATTAAACATTCATCCTCTAAATGAAACAAGGAAACATTCAAAGAGAATAGATGGATGGAAATGCCATGGGGAAACTATTTTTTAAAAGTTAAAGACATTTCAGTCCTTCCTTTCTCCTCTGTTCTGAATCATGTCCACCAAAAGGCGGATAAACTTTGCAGGTTGTATTTTACACACACAGCAGGTGCCTGTAACAACAGACTCACCATCATCTGCCAAGGCTCAGGTGACTCATTAAGCCATGCTAATTTGATCACTTTTAATCATGCTTGACTACATTCAAATATAGTTTCTAAAGCAAACACGATGTTTTTCTTACCTGTACCAAGAGGCACAAGGGAGCACACTTTGAGAAGGCATACTGTGTAATGCTTAAGGTAATGTAAGCTCTCCATAAGATTGAACAGTGGTTTAGCTCCCTGATGTTAACCAAAGTGTGAGCGGGGGTTTTCCAGCAGACAATCAACTGAAGTTTGTGTTCCATTTTTTGCATTTCATACTTTCTCTGCATTTGTTTTCTTCTCTGTGTTTATAATAGTCTTTCCCATTCAGAATGGAGACTTGAAAATGTTGATACCCAGGTTTAACACCCCATGATATTTATTGTGTATGAGTTACAGTCAAGACTCATGGGTGATTACAAGACTAAGCACTGTGTGTAATTCAGTAAGCTAAAGAAACATATCTTATATGCAGAATCAAGATTCTGTTATTAGTTGATCTAATTAAGCTACCATCAATATAATCCAAGATCCATCCACCTACAGTAATACTAATACAGCTCATATTTATACAGCTCAATTCTAGTTATGATACAGATAAAATGATACAAGCAGGCTTTCTCATACCTCCCCTTTTTTCTGGTGTTACACACAAAGTTTCCTAAGCCCCTTGTGATGTTAGGGTTGATAGTATCTAGTCTCTCTCAAGAAGGTGAAAAGGCTTCCACTGAGCTCTCAGCAACCCAGTGTCTTCACCAGGAGTACGAAACTAATGGAAGGTAGAGGTGGGAGAGAAAGGTGGGTTGTTTTTCTTTGTCAGTGTTAGGTGTACCTGAGGTTATTTTAATCTTTGCTAACAGAGATCACTTGCTTTAATTCCATGTTATACATGTATTTCACTTTGTAGGGCTTGTAGAGATTTCTTTGCTCTCTCTTTTATCCTTACAACCACTTTTGGCCAGCTCACAAGGTTATATTCCATTAGTGACCTGCGATTGACTATGATTTGTATTTGTATCATAATATCATAGTATCATAGTATCATTCAGGGTTGGAAGGGACCTGTAGCCTGGGGACTTCTGTTCTTTCTTCTGAAGCTCTTGCTATAGTCCTGCTCTTGTACTTCGGTAAGCCTGTGTGACAATTTTCTTTCTCTTCAATCCTGTTTCTCTTCAGTGGCCTTCAGGCTGTAGCTTCCTGATAATATGTGTTAAAGTTTTATTAGCATAACGCAGCCACACCTGCATAAGTACTTGAGGGGCACTGAACAGTTTACCTCTACAAAAGTAACAATCCATGAGGTGTATATCTCTACAGACACACCTAAACACAACACTCTTGTATCCACCTGCCAGCAATATCCACTAGGTATAGCAATATCACCGATTTGTTAACAAAATAGCTCTACAGCTGCCTCAACTGTGCTGAAATCAACTAAAATAAGTATTTCTGATGCTAACAATTTACACCATGGCTTAAAGAGTTAAATCACACTTGAATTAGTGTGATTTTTTATATATATACATATTGTGATTAAATAGTGATTGCAGATTTTCCTTCCTGTGAAAAGAGAGAGGTGTTTGGTGGACAAATACAACACTCCAAAAAAAAAATTGAATAGAATAAACCAGGTGGGATGAGACCTTCAAGATCATCGCTCAAGAGCAAATGAAGGACTCAGGAGCACTGATCTGCTTCTCGTATCCTATAGGAATAATGGCATGCCACACTGTAGCTGTGCCAAACAGCAGTGGATGCCCCTACTGATTTATTAACAGCCATATTTGAGGAGTACAGCCTTACAAAGCCCTCTCTGCTTGCCTAAGGCACAGTGGCTTCTGTTGACATCAATACACTGTAGACTGTATAGTTTAGACTGTTCCTGTCTGCTGTTAACTATCAAACCCTTGCAACAAACATTCACAACTAGACTGACTGGAATGATTTTATCTCCAATTCACACCTCTGTATCCTTCCCATGATTCAACAAAAGTCAGGGGGTTACTGCTACCTAGGGCCAACATCAATTTTGAGTAGGCGACCCACACTTACACAGGCTCTCTACCAATTCAGAGCTGCCTTCAACTGCGTGTACCACTCCAAAACAGAGTGAGCTTGCTACGAAATCCTGCTGGACCAGAGGCTCAACAGGGTGTATTGACTGAATATGTGACTTCTGTGCAGATGACAAGCCATGATACTCATATTAAAGTCTTGCTCAAAAAATAAATTGGATGGGTTTTCACATGATATCAAACTTAACACAAGGATAAGAATTTCTCTCCTTCTCTAGAACAAAGACCTCTTGTTATATAATCAAAGACTTTATATTTGAGAAGAGTTTCTGACCGTCATGCTTGCTAAGAAAATAGCTAACACATGGATGAACTGCCCCTTTTTTCCAACTCTGAAATCTAAAGAGGGCAATATAAAATGTCAGCATTGTTAGCTACACCACTGCACAAAGTTCTATAGATTCAAGGATACTAAAGACAACAGACATTAATGGGCTAATGTAATCTTAGACTCGAGGTGAGGAGGAAGTTCTTCACCGAGCGAGTCATTCGTCATTGGAACGGGCTGCCCAGGGAGGTGGTGGAGTCACCGTCCCTGGAGGTATTCAAGAGGGGATTGGACATGGCACTTGGTGCCATAGTCTAGTCATGGGGTCTGTGTTGATAGGTTAGACTCGATGATCCTCGAGGTCCTTTCCAACCTTAGTTATACTGTGATACTGTAATTTGACCTGCATAATATATGTCACTGAATTCAACCCATCCTTTCCTGCACTGGATCAATAACCCAAGGCAAGCCCATGTCTGATGAACAAGCCATCATATTCCAGAATAAGATATTCCTGCCATTAATTAAAAATAAGCCTACTTGTGTGTAATGATCATAAGGAGGCTATGAATATTCAACAGGCAGAACTGTTAATAAAAATATTAATAACTTTATTAATCATAAAAAAATCCTGTGTAAAATATTAATAAAACCTATTTACTGGTTTGAAATATTCGGTTGTGGAACAGATATCTCACCAGCAGGAACAAGTAACAATTTAAACAATATAAGCAAAAATCCAGAAACAACAAACAGCACTTTAAACTGTAAAGGAAAAAAAGGGAACATCGGCAACGAAGATTCAGCACTGGTTAGGCCACACCTTGAGTCCTGTGTCCAGTTCTGGGCCCTTCAGTTTAGGAAAGATGTTGACTTGCTGGTACATGTCCAGAGAAGGGCAACAAAGCTGGTGAGGGGTCTGGAGCACACCCTATGAGGAGAGGCTGAGGGAGCTGGGGTTGCTTAGCCTGGAGAAGAGGAGGCTCAGGGGAGACCTCCTTGCTCTCTACAACTACCTGAAGGGAGGTTGTAGCCAGGTGGGAGTTGGTCTCTTCTCCCAGGCAGCCAGCATCAGAACAAGGGGACACAGTCTCAAGCTGTGCCAGGGGAGGTTTAGGCTGGATGTTAGGAAGAAATTCTTCATAGAGAGAGTGATTGCCCATTGGAATGTGCTGCCTGAGGAGGTGGTGGAGTCACCATCACTGGAGGTGTTTAGGAAGAGATTGAATGGGGTGCTTGGTGCCATGGTATCATTGATTAGATAGTGTTGGGTGATTGGTTGGACTTGATGATCTCAAAGGTCTCTTCCAACCTGGTTTATTCTATCCTATTCTATCTTACTCTATTCTATTCCCCACAAGGGCGTTCCATTGTAGAGTGTAGTTTTTGCTTGTAAATACAGCTTCATTTGCTTCTGAGTTAATCTGGATGAAGTTAACCCTGGGGGGAAACTTCAGCCCACCACAAAACCCCATGTAGTTCAGCTTCTCAGTAGGACTTACAAAATTCAGACCCAGAGCCATGTGAACACAGCATAAAGACCAGAAAACATCTTCTTGCCTTGCATGTATTTCAAGAACCTTTGTGAAGTCACCCTGCAGCTACAGACTTCCAGTGGAAAAAGACATTGCTCTCAGTGCATTAATTTTCTCTTTTCTTCATTATTGTAATCTCATCATTCCTTTTTCTTCTTTTCATTAAAAGCTGTAGTAAAAACATTGTCACAGTCTATCACTGCTCCAAATTCAAGGTTTCTTTCACAGGCTCAAGGGTTTCCACTCCTGGCTATCGCTGTCCTGATCTCTTCCTTGAGCAGTTCAAAAAAACCTTGCTATTTGGGGTCAGTTCCCCAGGTTCAGCTCTTCTCTTTTAAACAGTTCCCTCAATATCTTCAAATCAAGTTTCCACAATTGAGTCTATTTCTAATTAGGGAATTACAGACTAGGAGTTTTCATAGAAGCAGTTAGATATGACAGAATGCTTGGTGCTCTAATGCTTTGATTCATTTTTCTACTTCCCAGTTTCAGAATGAAATTAAAATCAAAATAAAACCTTCTCCTCTACAGTCTCATTGCAGCAGGCACATTCTGTTCTCAGCACTTCCCACAGCAACAGCATTATCCCGTCTTTATTGTCAATGGTCAGTTCTGCAAACTGACGTTTCCATTGTTCTAAAATCCAACATGGGACTTCCTGCACAAAAATCTGTCTTTCCCTAAAGATCACTCCTGCAATGATGCTGACTCGTTCTGTTTGTAGTTGCTGTTCTCTCTCACATCTCCTCCCTGCTGTGAGTCTCACTTGACTGATTGTCACCACACTTCATACACATGCACACTAATCAAAGAGAAGGTCTTCCAAGCCAAACCAGAATAATTTGCTGTACTTGCAGGCAGCATTTAACCCATGCACATACTAACCTTTTCCTCCTCTTTTAAAAATCAACCTAGAGATAATTGTCCTACTTAAATTTGCTGCTAAGTGCAAAAGAGATGTTTCTAGTCCTATCCTTGCCACAAATGAAGTCTACAAAGAAGAAAACAATTTGATTCCAAACCACCATGTCATGTTGGAATTTACCTGCAAAGCTGTTGTGGTGGTTTGGCCCTGGCCTGGAGGCCAGATGCTCTATCACTCCCCCTCTTAAGTGAACAGGGGAAGAAGGGAAAAAAAATACAACAGAAGCCAGTAACAGGACAGGAGCAATTTTAGTAACACTAATAAACACACAACAATAGACCACATGGAAGCAAAAAGCAGAGAGAGAGAGATGTGAGTCTCTACTTCCCATCAGCAGGATGATGGTTGGTCTTGGGAAGCAGGGTTCTCTAAGCTTGGTGGTTACTTGGGAGGATAGACCCCATGGACAAATCCCCACACTTCTTCTTTCACTTCATTCATATAACTGAGATGATGTCACATGGTATGGAACACCTCTTTAGTCAGTCTGATTCAGCTGTCTCAGCCATGTCCCCTCCCAGGATTTTGCCCACCCCTCAATGTACTCTTGGGGCAGGGAAATGTTGAAAGGGGACAGCCTGGATACTAGATTCAACAGTAGCCAAAACACTGCTATGTTATCAACTACTGCTGCAAAAAACACGGTACTAGAAAGATGCTGTGAGGAGAATTAACTCCAACCCAATACAGCTGTACTGAAGTGCATTGTGCCAACACCAAAAGCCTGTCATCAATAGCTAAACTGCAATGCAGTGTGTAGCATCATCTGTAGCACTACCTGTAAAAGGTATGGGCAAAGCTCAAGCCAGCGGAAAGGAAAATTAGCTAAAAAAATTAAAAGGATTCAATAAATACCATATGAACAATGGTCTAGATTTGCTTCTTTCAGCATTTTTTTCCTGTCATTGCCAAATGACATTTAAACATTTGACATTTAAACATCTGACACATTTCAGGAGGAGACTTGATGGGGTGCTTGGTGCCATGGGTTAGCTGTTTGGGTGGGTTGGATTGGTTGATGGGTTGGACACGATGATCTTGAAGGTCTCTTCCAACCTGGTTTAGTTTATTCTAATAAAGGTTTATTCTAACAAGACTCAGATGGAGCCAAACCTTTGAGACAAACCTCCTACATATTATTCCAAAAGTAAGGACACCTAGGTCCCCCATCAAATCTGAATCTCAAAAGTGCATTCTTACCTGAACTCCAATTAGTAAAATTTAATATTTTAAATAGAAAAACTAATCTAATGAGTAAGGAAAAAAAAAAATAACTGAATACCTCTAGTCCTGTCTGTTTCAAAGATCAGCTTCATTCTCAGCCCAGGAACTTGCAGTGGCTTTGTAGAATACATTCCCCATTCTACTGTACATTGCACTGTCCCTGAAATATTCAGCACCAAATTGTACAGGGCTCCGAGCAACCCGATCTAGATGAAGGTGCCCCAGCTCATTGCAGGGGGGTTGTACCGGGTGACCTTTGAAGATACCTTCCAGCCCTAGCTATTCTATGACTGATTCTGTGAATTTGTTCTAGTCCATGGAGAAAAAAAACTTCCTCTTCATCACAGCTTTGCCTGTGCTTTGGTCTATCTCACTTCTCAGAAAATTTCCACTCAGGTTTCCACCAGAGCATCCTGCAGAGTGTGCCCTTCTGCCAGCTCGCTCAGCTTACCTCCATATCCAGCTTCTCAGAAAAGGGCTCTCATCTTCTTCCCTGAGAGGACTTCACCTGTCAAAAAAAAAAAAAAAGAAAAAAGAAATAAAAAAAAAAGTGCAGTCAGAGTGGCTGGAGAGCAGCCAGGCAGAGAGGGACCTGGGGGTACTGGTCGATGGTAGGCTGAACATGAGCCTGCAGTGTGCCCAGGCAGCCAAGAGGGCCAATGGCATCCTGGTCTGCATCAGGAACAGTGTGGCCAGCAGGAGCAGGGAAGTCATTCTGCCCCTGTACACTGCACTGGTTAGGCCACACCTTGAGTACTGTGTCCATTTCTAGGCCCCTCAGTTTAGGAAGGAGGTTGACTTGCTGGAGCGTGTCCAGAGAAGAGCAATAAAGTTGGTGAGGGGTTTGGAACACAAGCCCTATGAGGAGAGACTGAGGGAGCTGGGGTTGCTTAGCCTGGAGAAGAGGAGACTCAGGGGTGACCTTATCACTCTCTACAACTACCTGAAGGGAGGTTGTAGACAGGCGGATGATGGTCTCTTCTCCCAGGCACCCAGTACCAGAAGAAGAGGACACAGTCTCAGGCTGCGCCAGGGGAGGTTCAGGTTGGATGTTAGGAAGAAGTTCTGTACAGAAAGAGTGATTGCGCTATGGAATGGGTTTGCCGGGGAGGTGGTGGAGTCGCCGTCATTGAAGGTGTTCAGAAGGAGACTTGATGGGGTGCTTGGTGCCATGGGTTAGCTGTTTGGGTGGGTTGGATTGGTTGATGGGTTGGACACAATGATCTTGAAGGTCTCTTCCAACCTGGTTTGGTTTATTCTATTCTAATAAACCAGAGCATTTTAAAGGAATATATTCAGCAATTAGATACAGCACACGGTGAATGAAGAAGTTTAGACATAGGCTGTCATAAAGCAGGTAAATATTACTCCCTGGCAAAAGACCTGGAGGATACATCTGTTCTCAGTACTGGGGGATTGTATTTGAAGCTTTTGTGGTAATTCTCAGGGCAAATCAAGATTAATTCAGAACTGACAACTTGCTCAGGCCTCAGTAATAAAAGGGCATAAAAACTGCCAAACTAGGTCAGTCTTGCTTCCAGTAGTAGTCTGCTAATGGATGCTTTGGGAAAGACTGTGATAGGAAAAATAGGAATAGTGTCAACCAAGCATAGCCTCATGGCTTCCAGCAGTGAGTGCTTAGGGATTTCAAGAGCTGGACACTGCATCTGGCCATCATATTTATTGTCTACCAAGGGAACTGACTTCCATGAGCTTGTCTAATCTCTCTTTGAATTAATTTTAACTCCTGGCCTCCACAGCCTCTTGTGACAACAAATGCAATAATTTTATTATGAATTATGTGAAAGAAAAGTTTATCTTCACCTCACCAACTGTTCATTCCTTGCTTCTTGCATGATGAAGCTATCAGCCCCTGCTCACCCCCAAACCATTCATGGTTTTATAATCCCTCACAATATAGCTTTTCCAAGATGGACTTCTCCTATATTTTCTCCTTTATTTAGCAGGTTTTTGGGGAGTCCTTATTAAGGGATGTTAGGTGCAGATGCTCCAGTAACTCAGGTCCAGGATTCCTCCTGCTTGATTCCAGCCAGTACATGCAAGGACTTAGGGTTTCTGCCTAGTGCTGCAAGTTCAGCTTATGGTGAAGGTGAGCACATACCCCAGACACACACACACACCCTGCTGACACACTAGTGAGGGCACACACGTGGCCCTCTCTGGAGTCACACACATAGATTTGCAGGTCTCCTGAGCACCAGCACAAGACACCCTGCCCACCTGATCTCCCTGTGTAGATCTGGGCTTCTATGGTCATTGGTTGCTCCAGTCAGAGGTTTGCTGCTGAATCACACACACCACACACACACAATTCTGGGAAAATGCAGACACTGGGTCCTCCAGCAGCTGCAACCAGGCACACAGGAAGTGTTCACAGGCCCACTCTAGCTGCCAGCACTGAAAATCTCACTCACCTTACTCATGCTGGTCATCCCCAGTAGCTGTGCTTTTTGGAACACTTATTTTTTTCCCACCCCACTGGTAAGAGGCAGAGACCTTACATCCACTGCAGCAGCTGAGACCCCACTTGCTCCAGCAGCTGATACCACATCTGCTTGCATCAAATGCCCCAGTAACTGGCATCTAGTCTTTGCAGGCCATGTAGGATAGCAAGTGGGATTACACAGAAAGACAGTCAAGAAAAGATTTAATAATAAGACAAGACAGACTGAGGTGATCTGCAGACTGTCAGATGAATGTAATGACTGGCCCTGTTTTACCAGCAACTGGTCCTTTCACACTTCTTTCTGTATATTCCCCTGCTGTTCTCTCCCAGTCCCTTTCCCTTCCTCCTTCCTCCATCAGTTTGTAAAGTCTCCCAAGTTTGTAAAGTCTTCCCTGCTAATACCTTGAACACTCAGGTTTGCATCCTTGTGAAATGCAATGTACCAATTTGTCTGCATGTTCTACGTAGCTCATCAAACAGTATGTCTGAGGAGGTTTGTTCTTCTCTTTGCCTCCCTTATTTTCATCTATCAAGTTTGTGTCTTTGTATATTCTTTTTATGATTTCATCCTTTTCTTATTCATATTTTATATTGAAAAGACCCTTGACCAGACAATATCTAGGGAATATATGTTGTCTTCTTTCACATACCCTTCATTCCTTAGCCTGTTCTTCCCAGAATTTGCATTTCTTCTGGGGCTACTATGCCAAGTTGGAGGTCTCCATAAACTGTTATAAAATGTTAGCATGAAAATGTTTTCTACTTCATTCTTACTCTGTGATTCCTGAAACTCCATCTATATTTTCAATTGTCACTAAGCTCACTCCTTTTGTCATTGGAGAACTTTATGCCTCACCTCTCAGATATTTACATTTACCACGGTGACCTTTTATATGGTCCTGTACGATAACGTTGCACCACTTGTAACAAAAATTTTCAGGTGTTGTACAGTGTTTTGCTTCTTTGCAATTATAATTCCAAAGCACAGAAATGATGACTATATCTTTGTCCAATACTTCAAACACAGGTCCAAATTTTAAATGTCTGCTGTAGAAAAATAAAGATAGGTTGTTTGTTTGTTACATTTTCATAGCAAGTATTTATTATGTGACCCAGGAGAGAGAGAGAGAGAGAGAGAGATAGGTAGATAGATAGATAAATGATGGATAGATAGATAGATAGATAGATACATAGATAGATATGGAAAATTAAACTATTTCTTCAAAAGCATATAATTAAACCATATATTATTTTTAATGCCACGGTTTTGGTGATCCATATCTGACTGCCTAAACTGGGGGATGTAACTACATTTCTAATTATGCTGTTTCTATCAGTCATTGTATGTTTTAATTTTGTTACTTAGGGGTAGAGGTCTTGCCCAACCTTGTTGTGACTTGAGAACAGTCATTTATTATCGATGAATGAGATACTAAGGAATGTAGTCATTTGGGCTTTTAGTTTACCTAAACTTCTAGAAGACCAGCAGAGCAGAGAGAATGAGCAGAGACTCAGCAACTGGATCTGAAGCTGTGGTGCTGTGCTACGTTTAGGAAACTTTTCCTAGCAAGCCTATCAATCCAAGAAAATCCCTGATAAAAGGCACATTACCCATCAGTACCTTTTTTTGCCTGAGATGTGGTAGGCAGTGTAGGCAGTGCAGTCTGACAAGCAGGATTTCCCACAATGCAGTTCAGAGATCCAGATCACCAGGAAGAGAGAGTGCAATTTGCACCAGAACAAGAGGACACAGTCTCAAACAGGGGAGGTTTAGACTGGATGTTAGGAAGAAATTCTTCATAGAGAGAGTGATTGCCCATTGGAATGGGCTGCCCAGGGAGGTGGTGGAGTTGCCATCATTGGAGGTGTTTAGGGGGAGACTTCATAGGGTGCTTAGTGGCATGGTGTAGTTGATTAGGTGGTGTTGGATGATAGGTTGGATGCGATGATCTTGAAGGTCTCTTCCAATCTATTCTATTCTATTCCATTCTATTCCATTCTATTCTATTCTATTCTATTCTATTCTATTCTATTCTATTCTATTCTATTCTATTCTATTCCATTCCATTCCATTCCATTCCATTCCATTCCATTCCATTCTATCTCGGGGACAAGGAAGAGAGGGAAATATCCCTGCTCTTTCTTAAGCAGAAGCACAAGAAAAATAAAACCAGCAGAGAAAGCTGTCAAAGGCAGTTCCACCTTAATACAGTCAGAAAGGGTATAAACATAGATACATTTTTTGGAAGTAGTATAAAATACTATCTACTATTAAAAAGCAAGATGTGCAAGCATAAATTATTTGGCCAGTTTGCACAGAGTATTTTTTTATATTGCTGTTTACCATAAAAAGTATAGTAAAAATCATAAATTATTCCAAAGTCAAAGTGACTAGAAAGCATTACAAATTTACATGCATAATAACAAAGTAACTTCTAATTAAACTTAACATGTTTTCATCAAACTTCAGGTGAGGATTAAAATTCATTACAGCTTTCTTTCCTCCTGGAAGAGTGTCATGTTCCTGATCTGCTTCCCTGATATCAATACTTAAACAGGTCTTGGTTTTAGCAGGGGCTCAAAGACAAGAGCAAGAATGACACAGGAAAAAAAATCTAGTAATGTATCAGAAGAGAAAATTGCTTGTTGTAAATTACAGCAATTTATCTTGAGAAGAGGAGACTGCAGGGGATCCCATCAATGTGTATAAATATCTGAGGGGTGGGTGTCAAGTGGAGGGGGCCAAGCTCCTTTCAGTGGCATGCACTAATAAGACAAGAAACAATAGGTTCAAGCTTGAATATAGAAGATTTTATCTCAACATGAGGAGAAACTTCTTTACAGTGAGGGTGATGGAGCACGAGAAGGCTGCCCAGAGGTTGTGGAGTCTCCTTCTCTGGAGACTTTCCAAACCCACCTGAATGCATTCCTGTGCGGACTACACTAAGTGATCCTGCTTTGGCAGGGGGGTTGGACTCCATGGTCTCTGGCGGTCCCTTCCAACCTCTAATGTACTGTAATGTACTGTGATACTGTGACCTCTATTCTATAAGCATCAATAGTTAGAGAATTTTATTCTTTCTTGTAATTTAGGCAAGGTGCTCTGTTTGTGCTACTAGAATGGCAGGGAAGAGTGATGACACAGCATTTTTCCATTATATTTTTGAAGATAACAGAGTGTAATATGGACCACTCCCTTACACAGACTGGCAAACCTTAAGTTTCATTCAAACAAGCATGTTCTTTTACAACTGAATGTAGCCAAAACCATAAATGTCTGATGTGGATTGAAGTACCAAAAGCCTACTACCTGATTTTGTAATCAGGTGATAAAATGTTGCCATGCAGAGGAATATGCTCAAACAATAGGCATATACCAAACGATCATCCTGTTATTGTCCTTTGGAGAGCAGCTTTAAGAGTTTATTAATAATGTCAGTCCCTGGAAACCAACACATTGCTACAGACAAGCAAGAAGAGGGAGTTCAGGTTTACTGCTAGTTCTTGATAGGGATGCAGTACATGGAGTTTCACAAGGGAGGGGGAACATGAAACAGTAGCTTATGAACTAGTTCAACGTTTTAAAAGTGTTTTAGCAAACAGACTCTAAGGATATACACTTAAAATCTTTCAGAATCTTACTCCCCATGCAGAAATACCTCCTACATGGCTGTAATGCTGAAGTTGTAATGCCACATATGCTACTTTTCCCAGGGAGCATGCAATAGACATAGCTAAAAAGTTGCCATGGCAGAAGTCCTCCTGAAGTCCACTCCACATTCCCTATGTAAGCCCCCTTCCCACTGCAGTGATTCTTCCACTGCCCTAGCTCAAGTTTTTCACAGAACTGCTGCAATAAAAGAAGTTCCCAGGCTATAATCTCTTTCTATCTCTGATCCTGGCTTACTTCAAAACATGCTTCAGTAATTTTAGAAAACAGAGTACAAATAGTAAGGTCAGAGCAAGTTACCCTCCACCTTGTTAACCATGCCATTTTTCCCCAAACATGGATCCACTGAACATAGAAGCTTTCCTCCACTGTTTTTGAGTTTGATGACATTTTTGACAAGACTGTTGTTTGGCAGCTTGGAAGGCTCTCTGCTCGTTCAGTGCTATTTTAGCTTTTTTACTAGCTGTGCAGCTTTGTTTCCACCAGAGGAAAGAAATGTTTTCTTTGGTTCCACTTCACCCCACTCATTATCTCCTTGGGTAAGCCTGTTTTAAGTTTTGACCAGCTCAGGTAGGTGCTTTTAAGTTACACTTCAAGCCATGCTTCAAATAGGCCATTTAATTTTGTCTGAAGCTAAGCTGATCCTTATCTCTGCATCACTGTGGTTGCACCTCAAGTGAAAGACATAGGGAGAGCAAGTTATAATTCCTCCAGCATTTCAGAACAGTGTAAGGTTTCCTTTCTTAAGCTGACATACTCACAAGTGTTGTTAGAGGAAGAAGCAGTGCATGACCTTTACCTGACACCTGCAACAATCTGAATTCCTCTCCTCCATTTTGTTTCTTCTGTTTTACAAAATGAGGAGAAAAGGGTAGTGAAACAGAGTTCCTTTCAAACTCAAAAGAGGGAACATGGGCCATCCAGTCTATTTGGGCAGTTTTGCTTTGGTGGAATGGAATGGAATGGAATGGAATGGAATGGAATGGAATGGAATGGAATTAATCAGATTGGAAAAGACCTTTGAGATCATAGAGTCCAAACTATCATCCAACATTATCTAATCAACTAAACCATGGGACCAAGCACCCCATCCAGTCTCTTCCTAAACACCTCCAGTGATGGTGACTCTACCACCTCCCTGGGCAGCCCATTGCAATGGCCAGTCACTCTTTCTATGAAGAACTTCTTCCTAACATCCAGCCTAAACCTCCATTGGTGCAGCTTGAGACTGTGTCCTCTTGTTCTGGTCCTGGCTGCCTGGGAGAAAAGACCAACCCCCACCTGGCTACAGCCTCCCTTCCTCCCATCTGACAAGACATAGAGTAAGTCCTCTCCTAAACTGCAGTCCTCTAAAAGTATGAAAAGTAAAGAAAGTATCTCTGGGGAAAAGTATTATTTCTGAAAAATTAATTCCAGATTGGAAACCTGCAGAAATGACTTCAGCTGTGGTGAAAAAGACTTCTCCGTTTGGGTACAAAGCTGGTGACACTGATGAAACAAAAAAGCAAGCGGTTAATATATGCACAGTTTGTCAAGCAAAATAGTAGAGTGTTTTCTTTCCCAAGCTATTATTCAGGGATTATCAGTTTTCACAAACATGAGTCTCATTCTCAGAGCTCTGAAGCAAGGAGAAAGTTTCCTTCATATTCTGTCACTGAATTCAGGCCTTTGCTCTAGGAAGTGACAAGACATGAGTGCTGCAGAATGATGAAACACAAAGGTACTCTCTCATTCAGCACAAGGAGGAAGACAACAGTCTGTTCATGTTCCCTTCTCAAGGCACAGGCACTGGCACTAGCCACCCAAGGCTGGTAGAGGTGTATTTTTCAGAAAAGACACTGACAGTGAACTGCCTAAGATTAACTTTGTCAGTATCAGCTCAAGTGCTGTGCTTCTCGTTGTTAATAATATCAACGACCAATTAATTTCAGGTTTGTGAATTAATAATATTTCAGCAAAATCCAAGATGAGGACAAGAGGATCATCAGCTCCCAATTCTGAGGACATGTAAAAGAAGGAAAGGAAGAGGCCATTTCCCACCCCACCCTTTTTATTTTCCTATTTTTAGTTTTAGTTTGTTCAGTTTAGTTTACTTGTAAACCACTTGTCTCCAGACATGAAATAGTAGAGTCCAGTTAAGCAACATGCCTTTCCCAACTCAATTTGAATCCAGTCAATGTGACCAAAACAATGAAGATCACTCTCAAATGTCTCAATCTTAACAACAAAGTTTGTTATTCCTCTTCCAGTGGGGAAATTCTTGCTACTTCAAAACATGTCCTGCTGCTGTATCTTATTATTTCATATACTATCCATTGTAATGATTTAACAGTACAAACAGCCAATGAAATTGTTTAGAAGGGGTGGACTGTGACCGTTTGAGGCTGTGCCTTTAAGAAAGGGACAGTGCTGGAACACTCTGGCTGAATGTTTTGGAATAATAATGAAAACAATCAGATACTCTAAACTAATTTAATTGGTAGATTGGTAGAATGCAACTAAGTTTTAGTGCAGCTGGAATTTCTTCTCAGTTCGTTCCTTTCCCTCTCCCTTCCAGCTTGCCTGCTTCTGGGCTCCTAGCCAGAACAACCTTGGACAAGATAAGCACTAATCCTGTACTGATAGGCCTACTAAAATTCTTCTTTCTTAATAACTACCTTTTTCTCTCTCTAACCCTCTCTGGGAAAAAAAGGGAGGTAGGGGAAGAGAAGGGGGCACAGCAGGGAACCCTCCTCTGTCTGGAGGAGGGAATTTCGTTCTTGTATTCTTTTTTTTCCTTGCTGTATATTTCTGTATATATATTGTAAATACTGTATATATTGTGTATATCTAACCTGCCTTTCCACATTGTTTGTAAAATATAGCATCCCTTCCGCTTCTCCAATTGAGTCAGCTGTGGTTTTTTTTCCTCTTTGTGGGGGAGGGAGAGCTAGGCCTTCTCTCAATCCACTACAGTAGCAAAGAGACTTGATTTTCTTTCACAGTATCACAGTATCACAGTGTAACTAAGGTTGGAAAGGACCTCGAGGACCATCGAGTCCAACCTATCAACACAGACCCCATGACTAGACCATGGCACCAAGTGCCACGTCCAATCTCCCCTTGAACGCCTCCAGGGTCAATGACTCCACCACCTCCCTGGGCAGCACATTCCAATGACTAATGACTCGCTCGGTGAAGAACTTCCTCCTCACCTCGAGTCTAAACCTCCCCTGGCGCAGCTTGAGACTGTGTCCCCTTGTTCTGGTGCTGGTTGCCTGGGAGAAGAGGCCAACCCCTTCCTGGCTACAACCACCTTTCAGGTAGTTGTAGAGGGCAATGAGGTCACCCCTGAGCCTCCTCTTCTCCAGGCTAAACAATCCCAGCTCCCTCAGCCTCTCCTCATAGGGCTTCTTTTTCACATTGATCAATTCTTTGAAGATTATTTGGTGCTCATTCTACAACTTTCAAGAAAAATTCTTTTAAAGGGATAAATAAAAGTTTCTTGAAATATAACATTATTGTATCAAAACTCTTTACACTCCAAATCTTTGCAGTTCACTACAGAGATAATACCTCCTGAGGTGGTTTCCTGGCATCATGTTTGACAGTTCACAATATGTCTCTCTTCCAAGAATTTGTCAGCTGGGTTTTTGCAGCCACTTCGTCAGAGGTGTTTAACTTGAAATAATGGAAAGCAGTAAGTGGTATACATGGTTATGGATGTCTCAGAGTAGTGTGATGTACATGGTTTTGGACGGCTCAGAGTGGTCGTCACTATCCCACTTTTCTGTTTTAGCTTTTCATGTGCTCAGAAAGAAGATTAGACCAACAGAATTCAAACTTGAGATAGCAAAACCACCTTCTTGCACACAACTAATTCACATGTCCCCTGCCCAGCACATGAGCCTGCCCCTTCTCTCACTCTTGCCAGAGAGGATCTTGCCAAGCTGACTGTCCCACTGCAAGTGTAATTCATTCCTTGTCTTATCCTTCAAGAACAGGATCCAAGCACCACCTATGGAATGTGCACACTCAGAAAGGCAAAGAAAAAGGAGGACTAAGTGAGCAGGAGTGGCACTCAGCAACATCTGCCACTACTGGTAAGTGCTCTTATGTGCCTCAATGGCCAAACCCCCTCTTCTCTGTGACACACTAGTTCAACTCCATTTTTCCTCATTTTCATATAGTCTTTGCCTATCACAGCTTAGGTTTTAGATATGTCAATCTGCTCAATCTATTATTATTGCTGTCTACAACTACCTGAAGGGGGGTTGTAAACAGGCAGAGGTTGGTCTCTTCTCCCAGGCAGCCAGCACCAGAACAAGAGGACACAGTCTGAGGCTGCACCAGGGGAAGTTCAGGCTGGAGGTCAGGAGGAAGTTTTACACAGAGAGAGTGATTGCCCATTGGAATGAACTGCCCAGGAAGGTGGTGTAGTCGCCGTCACTGGAGGTGTTCAGGAGGAGACTTGACGGGGTGCTTGGTTACATGGGTTAGTTGATTAGGTGGTGTTGGATGATAGGTTGGATGCAATGATCTTGAAGGTCTCTTCCAACCTGGTCTATTCTATTCTATTCTATTCTATTCTATTCTATTCTATTCTATTCTATTCTATTCTATCTATTCAATCTTTCAATCTATCTTATCCTATCCTATCCTATCCTATCCTATCCTATCCTATCCTATGCTATTCTATTCTATTCTATTCTATTCTATTCTATTCTATTCTATTCTATTCTATTCTATTCTATTCTATTCTATATATCCAGTTCAGCACTCAGCTATCTCCCCACAGTACATTAAAATTAAAGCCAGACTGACAAAGAGACACCATCCCATTTCAGGTCAGAAAAAGTTTTTATTTCACAGTGTCAGTATGCTGTGCTAGAATGCACTGGTTTGATTTTAAGCTAGTAAATCAACTAGTCAATATCATTCTACAACTTGGGCTGCTTCTTTTTATGTTGTTTTTGGTTTTATTTATTTACCATTTCCAAGATCCAGCATATGTGATGTTATTAACAACACAAGAACAAAGTGTATAAAAAAATTAAACACATTATTAATGAGGTAGACATGTGTCAGTTATGTAAATATTTAAATTTATACAGCAATTTAGGGTATGAGGAGCTGAGGGCTAGTGGGTACTCATAGTGACACCATCTAGAGAGATCAGCAAGCACATTCATGGAGCTTTCTGAAGATATTTCAGATACACTCCTCAAGTTGGGTTATCTGAATTTCAGAGGAATCCCGATTATTAGCCTGTAGAAGATTAGATCTATTGAGCCAGTTAAGTTTTAATTAGGGAAACTAAATTAAAATGAGAAGTTTGGCTTCTCAGTATAATTGTAACCAGCCGTGCTTAAGAAAGATGCATTCAAACTCAAACTCTTGCAGAGCGTGGTCAGTAGTATGAAAAGGGAAAAGGAGATTTGTTTAGCCTAACCTAGGAGAGGCTATAATGATATGCATTAGCAGGAAAAAAAGGGGTAACAAATGAGTATAAAGTGACCATGACTAAATGTAGTGTGGGGAAAGAAAAAAAAACAAAGCAGCCTGTCACAAAGTAAATGGCGATAGCAGAAACATGTTGATCAATTAAATCTATCACATGGTAGGCTGAAATAGCAGGAACTTCTGAATTAATTTGCCTGCATCCAGAGGCAATTCTTCTACACCCCACACACCCCCACCCCTCACCCCCCAAGGAAATATTCATCTGGCACTCAAAAGGAGCTTCTACAGCTACAAACCTTAACCAACTGGATTTTGTGGAAAAAGATCTGTCATGGTAATGGAATGGAATGGAATGGAATGGAATGGAATGGAATGGAATGGAATAGAATAGAATAGAATAGAATAGAATAGAATAGAATAGAATAGAATAGAATAGAATAGAATAGAATAGAATAGAATAGAATTAACCAGGTTGGAAAAGACCTTTGAGATCATCAAGTCCAACCTATCATCCAACATTATCTAATCAACTAAACCATGGCACCAAGAACCCCATCAAGTCTCTTCCTAAACACTTCCAGTGATGGTGACTCCACCACCTCCCTGGGCAGCACATTCCAATGGCCAATCAATCTTTCTGTGAAGAACTTCTTCCTAACATCCAGCCTAAACCTCCCCTGGTGCAGCCTGAGACTGTGTCCTCTTGTTCTGGTGCTGGTTGCCTGAGAGAAGAGACCAACCCCCTCCTGCCTAAAACCTCCCTTCAGGTAGTTGTAGAGAGCAATAAGCTCTGCCCTGAGCCTCCTCTTCTCCAGGCTAAGCAACTCCAACTCCCTCAGCCTCTCCTCATAGGGCTTGTGCTCCAAACCCCTCACCAGCTTTGTTGTCCTTTTCTGGACACGTTCCAGCAACTCAACATCTTTCCTAAACTGAGGGGCCCAGAACTGGACACAGGACTCAAGGTGTGGCCAAACCAGTGCTGAGTACAGGAGCAGAATGACTTCCCTGCTCCTGCTGGCCACGCTATTCCTGATACAGGGCAGGATGCCTGGGCACACTGCTGGCTCATGTTCAGCCTACTATCAATCAGTACCCCTAGGTCCCTTTCTACCTCGCTGCTCTCCAGCCACTCTGACCCCAGCCTGTAGCACTGCATGGGGTTGTAGTGGCCAGTGTGTAGAACCCGGCACTTGGATGTGTTAAGTCTCATGCCCTTGGACTCTGCCCATCTGCTCAGCCTGTCAAGGTCCTTCTGCAGAGCTCTCCAGAGTGGCTGGAGAGCAGCCAGGCAGAGAGGGACCTGGGGGTGCTGGTTGATGGTAGGATGAACATGAGCCTGCAGTGTGCCCAGGCAGCCAAGAGGGCCAATGGCATCCTGGCCTGCGTTAAGAACAGTGTGGCCAGCAGGAGCAGGGAGGTCATTCTGCCCCTGTACACTGCACTGGTTAGGCCACACCTCAGGTACTGTTTCCAGTTCTGGGCCCCTCAGTTTGGGAAGGAGGTTGACTTGCTGGAACGAGTCCAGAGAAGGGCAACGAAGTTAGTGAGGGGCTTGGAACACAAGCCCTATGAGGAGAGGCTGAGGGAGCTGGGGCTGCTTAGCCTGGAGAAGAGGAGACTCAGGGGTGACCTTATTGCTCTCTACAACTACCTGAAGGGGGGTTGTAAACAGGCAGAGGTTGGTCTCTTCTCCCAGACAGCCAGCACCAGAACAAGAGGACACAGTCTCAAGCTGCGCCAGGGGAAGTTCAGGCTGGAGGTCAGGAGGAAGTTCTACACAGAGAGAGTGATTGCCCACTGGAATGGACTGCCCGGGGAGGTGGTGGAGTCGCCGTCAGTGGAGGTGCTCAAGAGGAGGAGACTTGACAAGGTGCTTGGTTACATGGGTTAGTTGATTAGGTGGTGTTGGATGATAGGTTGGACGCGATGATCTTGAAGGTCTCTTCCAACCTGGTTTATTCTATATTCTATATTCTATACTCTCTAACAGATCAACACCCAGCCCCAGCTTGGTTTTAGGGAGTGGACAGAAACTCTTGACTCCAAAAGAAAATGCCCCCCACAGAATTGGAAAGAATTGGAAGTTTAAATAGAAGTACTATTCACAGCTATATACAACAGTACAAAAATACCCAACAATTCATACTCAGCCTCAGCCCAGCTCTCCAGCCTGGGCTTCCCCATACCTCACTAAGCTATCACCTTCTAAAACCTCCACCAAGCCAGACCTCAATACCCCAGACTTCAGAGCCCCAAGGCCTTCGCCACCCCTGGGCTCCATGGCATAGCCAGAAAATCAGCTTGCCTGCAACAGGGCCTGCTCCCCCACAGACCAGAGAGATAAGAGTTCATATGTGCCAAAATAAGAGAGGGAGGAAAAGGGTAGAAACCGACTATGCAGCCAGTTTATATAGGGGAGGGAGATGCAGGCTGATGGGAAGGAAATAACAAAAGATTACATTTTCTGGTCCACCTCCTTGCAGGACTTTCAACTCCAGGGTTAAGACATCCAAGTTCTTAAACCCTTAACAAGATCTTTTAGGCCTTATGTAAGTTGGATTTTTCCTGTGTAAAGAGGACTAGGAAATACATTCAGCGTACTTGTTTGTGTTGTTGTACCATTCTTGCAATGTCTTTGGAAAGTTTTGTTTAGATAGGTGAGTTCATACAATCCTTGAGATAAATTCTTGGACAAAAGAAGCAGTCGTTGGGAATTGTGTAAAAATCATAGGGGGAAATAATTTAGTTAAGCCTAATTTAGTTTCTGCTTCAAAACTCTTCTGTCTGAGTTTGCTTTATGACTCCTCTGCTACTTTAATGTATGGCATGTTACTATAAATATGACAGCATTTCAAAAAACACTCGTTTCTGGCTGACTGCTTTAATGGCTTAGCAAAAGTCAAGTGGATTATTTTTGCAATATGTTCCCCCCCATTAAGCCTTCTGTCCCAGCCTGAGAAGAACCAAGATTGTCCCAGAAGAATGCACTCTAAACTGTAGTTTGGGGAAGCCGCTAATGCTGCTGTGCTTGCTTTTATTAGCCATCGCTAGCTAACAACATTGGCAAGGAACTTGGTTTTTTGTTCTTGGCTGCAATTCTGTGACAAGTGTTTTCAATGTAGGGCATTACTTTTTGACCTGTTAAACCAGAAGGATTCCCTCAGTAGCAAAAGGGGATATTGAGTCTGACAACTCTGAAGCTTCATTTAGTTCTGTCCTAAGTGCTGTCCAGACAGAAGTTAGGAAGGTCAAGAGAAACTGAGAAAGAGTATTCTTTCCTCAGTTAAAATCTTTATAGTGAGTTCATCAGGCAGCAGTAAAGCTTCCTCTGGGCTCTGGTTTTAATCAGGGGTTGTCAGTGATCCTCGATCCAGAAGTAGCCTGGGGTGTTACTGGTTGATTTTCAGGATTGAGTGTACCACCTGTGGCCCTCTAATTTAGGCTTCAGGTCACTATGGATGAAGACAGTGGTGACACTGAGCATCTACTTTTAAATTACCTTTGCATATACAGATGCAACAGCGCTCACTGAGATATCACAGCCCCATGTGCAGGCTGATCCACAAGAGTTACATCAGTTAAGCTTCTCCCATAATTTCTCTGCTTCTACCAAATTCCTTGCAAAGTTGATAGCAGAAATTTTGAAATCACACAGTACATTTTTGGAAGGTAAAGCAAAACCGCCAGTCTTCATTTGGACTAATATCTCCAAAGAATTGATCCATCTTCACCCAGTGAAGAAACATCAGAAACTGGTCTCCAAGAAAGCCTTCTGTTAGCCAGATGACCTTATCAAGTTACGGGGACTACTATCTATGCTCTTTCTACCTGTGCAGCATTTTCTTGTTTTAGAGTCTCCCTCTCCATTTGATATTCCCCACTGTAAGTTAGTGCTTCTTAATAACTCTGTGTTCATTAATACAAGTTTTGTATAACACATTATGGGATAAAATTCATTTGCATAAGAATTACAGTAGGAAGTACATCCAAGTGCCGAGTTCTGCACATCGGCCACAACAACCCCATGCAGTGCTACAGGCTGGGGTCAGAGTGGCTGGAGAGCAGCCAGGCAGAGAGGGACCTGGGGGTGCTGGTTGATGGTAGGATGAACATGAGCCAGCAGTGTGCCCAGGTGGCCAGGATGGCCAATGGCATCCTGACCTGCATTCAGAACAGTGTGGCCAGCAGGAGCAGGGAGGTCATTCTGCCCCTGTACACTGCACTGGTTAGGCCACACCTCGAGTACTGTGTCCAGTTCTGGGCCCCTCAGTTTAGGAAGGACATTGACTTGCTGGAGTGTATCCAGAAAAGGGCAACGAAGTTGGTGAGGGGCTTGGAACACAAGCCCTATGAGGAGAGACTGAAGGAGCTGGTGCTGCTTAGCCTGGAGAGAAGGAGACTCAGGGGTGACCTTATTGCTCTCTACAACTACCTGAAGGGGGGTTGTAAACAGGCAGAGGTTGGTCTCTTCTCCCAGGCAGCCAGCACCAGAACAAGAGGACACAGTCTCAGGCTGCGCCAGGGGAAGTTCAGGCTGGAGGTCAGGAGGAAGTTTTACACAGAGAGAGTGATTGCCCATTGGAATGGGCTGCCTGGGGAGGTGGTGGAGTCGCCGTCACTGGAGGTGTTCAGGAGGAGACTTGACAGGGTGCTTGGTTGCATGGGTTAGTTGGTTGGGTGGTGTTGGATGATAGGTTGGACGCGATGATCTTGAAGGTCTCTTCCAACTTGGTTTATTCTATTCTATTCTATTCTACATGAAATAATAAACAGAAAGTTAGATATTTCAGTCTTCAAAGATTTTCAAGGCCAAAACCAAGATGAGAAGTGAAAAAAATCTCCTCATTTACTGAGGCTTTGGGATTTCTCGTCCTCTCTTTAACGAACATTTTAGAAATGTATTTGCTGCTGCCAAAAGCTGCAGCACAAGGTAAAATTTCCAGAGATATTTCTGCAGAAATTAGGGAACAAAATTAAAAGTATCTTTTAGAATGGCCCATGACATGACACAATATTTCTATGTCAACCTGAGTCAGATTGGACATTAGGAAAAAGTTCTTTGCCATGAGGGTGGTGAGACACTGGAACAGGTTGCCCAGGGAGGTGGTGGAAGCCCCATCCCTGGAAGTTTTTAAGGCCAGCCTGGATGTGGCTCTGGGCAACCTGATCTAGTGTGAGATGCCCCTCCCCATGGCAGAGGGATTGGAACTGGATGATCTTTGAGGTCCTTTCCAACCCTGACAATTCTATGATTCTATGTGTAGGTCTGCTGCAAGCACTCAGACTTTTGGAGGTGTTTCCATATCTGTGCACATGGCTGCTAATAGCATTCTAACCTATGACTTCTTAATTATTACTGTCTACTTGCATCATTCACCAACTCAACTTTTAGCCCCTGTTAACTTCTTATAAGACATTAATAGACCTTTTATTACCAATTATATTACAGAATTACTTTTCATATAACTGCCCTGTTGCTAAGTGTATGTCATCTCATTGATTCTACTACAGTCTACCAAACACGGTAGTTAAAAATGGCTAATAACTCACTCCTGTAACGTTGCAGGTACAATTGGTACCTTTCTGTCCTCTGATTATAGATGTATCAGCTCATTAAATGCCAGTCTATGAGCACTAGCTGAGCCCTTCCTTTTACAAAATGACCAGTGTGAAACCAGAGGCTAAGCCCTTCTCTTTTAATGAATCAGTAGTACTGCCTTCATAATCAGCAGAGGCTGGGAAGAGATGGAAAGAGAGCACAGTATTTCTACCAGCACTTATAACTACAGAGGTGATGATTTTTCATGTCTGATTTCAGGCATTTTTTTTAAATGTCCTTTTGTGCCCTTTTCTGGTTGCTTCTCTTATTAAAACCATTGATATTCATGATCAGAAAGGTTGCTGTACTTGAGTGACACATTGGACAGAATTACTCCATGCAATCATCTAGAAACAGATATCATTCCAAAGTAATATAGCTGGTAAATATGCATGTACTAAATAATATAACATATAAGTATGCAAAATTATATGTCTCACAAGTCAAACTCTAATTTGGAGCCATTAGAGGTCAGGGAGACATTTGTTTCTCAAGAGAATATGACAGCGTTTCTTTTGGTTGCTTTAAAGAATAAAAGCAGACATTTTTTTGATCCCAGTCCAATTGCGTACAAACTGTAAAGTCTTTCATGGCTCTAATGAGTTTCCTCTCCTGAGGCTTTAAAGGGATAAAATGGCTTTATCTTCACCCAGAATTGAGCCTGCATCATCTGGAAGGTCCTCTACACTTACCACAGGAAACTTAGCCCTGCAGCTATTGATATGGAGGTCCTTCCTTTATGCATTTTGCCAGTGATCAGAAAGAAAACCAGATGCAGAACTAAAATCAAAGTGAAACACTTGTCCCTTAGATATTCTTGGGTGGAACTCCACCCCCATACCACAGAGCAGGTCCCAGGGCCCCTCCTCGCTCTGCAAAAGCACACAAAAAAATAGTTGCCTCAGAGACAGTTGTCTTAAAGAGTGCTCCCTAGGCGTAGAGGACTCTGCATGAGCCTGTGCTTTCCCCTATTCCACTTGCTCATGGTTTCTCTTTTCCTTTCCCTTCCTTTAAATCCGATCTTCTTACTGGCAGGATGGGGTAGAACTGCTGGATCTCACCATAGCTCATTAACACTGTATTTACCACCAGCATGTCTGCACAGCTGCTTACATGGCACCATGTAAACAGTGCAAGAAACATTTCAGCAGAAATATATGCCATAACAATAAAATAGTGCCCATCTGACTTTTGGCTGATTTTCATGGCCAAAGGTAAGTAGAGGTGTAATAACTAATTCTACAGTAGATGAGGATTTAGGGTTCCTAATCTTTTCTTTGCTGAATATTTAAATAAAATGCATTTTATAGCTGCTGGGGAAAAAAAATATTACAGCATATACCACAATTTGCAGTTTCATTACCCAAGACAAATTAATTCAGTATGACAAAGTGATTCAACAGACTTGCTCTGTTATTATTACCTGTTTCAGAACTCCCAAATAAAATCAGTCAGCTGCAGTGTATGTTGTGTCTCCCAGAGTTCCATTAGTTCTCTCAGTACCTTAGACAGGAATAACTGCTGGAAAGAGAAAGGCTGTATTAATGCCTCTAAATAACACACCAAATAATTAAGATCTTCCTTATGCTAACAGTTTGGTAATATTGGTAGTCAAAAAGGTCCACAACCTCAAGGGCTATTAAATTACTTTACAAATGACAGTGCAGAAAATAGCATTATGTCGAGGGTTAGAGCTGGTCATTAACCCCTCTCCCTTCCCAAAAGGCAAAAAGAAAGAAGAAAATAAAGGAGAGAGACCTATGATTTGGAAAAGAAAACTAAAACTACTTTAACACAAATACTAATAAAACCCCAGAAATTTATACAAGTATACACAAGCCCAACTCTGCTGATGGCAATCACTCACCATTGCCACTGATGCTGTGGCAGAAGTCCCAGACTGGACTCACCTGCAGACAAGAACCAGATTGAGAAGTTGGATTCAGGAACTCAGGTATTGATGGCAGAACAGAGAGTGTCCTCTTTGAATGCTGTCTATTGAAGAGGAGGGCTTGGACCTCATGATCCCTCAGCTTTATACCAAATGAAATATATGGAATGGAATACCTTGTTGGGCAGTTTAGGGTCACCCAAACTGCCTGCTCCTCCCTGCAGGTACAGCCTTTTACTCTGCACTGCCAAGGCAGTAAACAAGATTCAGCAGTGACTTCGGTCGGCACACCAGTCTTTGGTACTAACTAGAAACACTGATGGTTACCACTACTTGAAGCACACAATGTCTGCAACAGCATGGTGTTATTTCAGAAAGTGCAGTCACTTAGAAGAGGCAGAGCTGGAAAGGAAAATCACTGAATAGAATTAGTTCTGTTCCAACTCAAACCAGAACAATTTTTTTTGCATTTTTAAACTAAGGAAGAGAAATTGTGCTAGACAAAACATATATGGTGAATCACATAAAAGGCATAAAAGAACAGAAATTGCAGCAGGTTCATTTAAAAGCATTAACTGGGTCAAGATCAGAGTACAGTCACACCACATTTCCTTCACTGAGATAGAGAGCTGCCCCACAAACACAGTTTTGCCATTACTGACAAAAGGCCACAGGCTTTGTATAGTGTTGGGTCTGAGGAGTTGCCAGGGCTTATCTTGGCATGGCTTAACCATGATATCAGTTGTTTAGGAGTGAGGTAATTAGCGTCAAAATTTTCTTTAGCTTAGTTTTAGTTCTCAATAACGAATAGTTATTCTATTTGGATTAAGCCACGTAGGACTCTAGTGAGAAAGTCAGAATAATGAGGTCCCAATGACAAATACCAATGGCAATGTTCAAGAAGAGCATACAAGTACAGCCTCATGAGTGATATGACACCAGCTGCAAAGAAAAAAGCAAACAGAAAAACTGAGTAATCTGGAAGCAATTAAAATAAGCAACATGTAAGAAATCCATGTGAAGAAAACACAAGAAAAAACATTCAAGCATATGCAGAGTAAGGAATAAATAATCAGACAAAGTCTTCAGGATTCTAATGACTTTTGATAGACCTCTTTTCTCCATTGTTCTTCAGAAACATTTGAAGGATCAATCTCATATCCAGAGGGGCACTGAAAGGCTGAGAACAACACATATTAACAAAGCAGGGATACTGCGAAGGTGTGGTATAAAAATGTTAGGAATATTAACTCCTCTGCGTTAGTTTCCACTATTAGGCTACTAAAACATCAACTGGGCTAGCAATAAATTCTTAGCTCCATATATGTATGATATTAAAGTCTTTTGCTCATAACTGAATTTTGAGCATAGTGAGACAGAGAGCCTGCTCAGATCCTAAGGCACTTTGACTGCCTTAAGATATATGATTCTCTCTTAACCAGAGTGAAGAACTGCAGGCTCTTCAGGAGCTTCGTGCCAGCAATAATTCCCCTATTTACAGACTCAATTATGAATTCTTATTGTATATTTAGAGGAAATTAAACTGAGTTAAACATATAATAATTATCATAGAATCATATAATGCATTGGGCTGAAAGGGACTTTTAAAGGTCATCTATTCCAGCTCCCCTGCAGTAAACAGAGACATTCCCAACTAGATCAGGTTATAGGTACATTTGAATGCAAAACTCTTCTTTTAATGTGAATTACCAATAAATAATGTCCATTTCAGAAGGAGGAGTTGAACTTCTGGTCAGTTTCAAAGATAATCTAATTGCCAATTAGAATTACAAATTAGAATTACAAATAACACCGTTCCACAAAAGCGCTTTCATCCTTTCTGGTAATGGCTTTACTCCTTTCAGTCTTACAGTATATGTTACTGTTGCTTTCTGCCCAATCTGGAATGGCTTCATTTCAATAAGAGATGTGTGGTAGGGTTGGAAGGGTAAGGCCAAGAAGCCTCTTCCCTCCCCCCTGTAAAGTAAAGGGAAAGAAAATTGAAGGGAAAGGAAAAAAAAACTCATAGCTGAATTAGCAAAGCAGTGAAGCTGTATATTTACAAAGCAACGTAGGATATGCAGGGGAATATATACAAATTTACAATATGTACAATATATACAAAGATGTACAACAGAGTAGCACAGAAATGAGAGTTCCCCCCTCTGCTGAGGGGGGTTTCCCACCTCCGCTCTCCCCTCTTTCCCCCTTTCCCCAGAGTGGGTTATAAAGAGAAAGAAAAGAGAGAAAAAAAGTTAGAAGCAGTTTGTGTTAATTGGAAAGGAGTTAATACAGGCCTTTATCAGTTTCAAGGCCGAAGCCTTGGCAGAAAGCCCAGGAGCTGCAAGCTGCTGCCCGAAGGAGAAGCGGAAGCAAGACTGAAGATAGAGTGCTGGAAAGCCCAGTATACCTTCCTGCGCTCCCAGTTCAGAAGGTGCTTCCTCCCACTTTACCAATGAAATTAGTTTAGATTGTTCTTTTCGTATACCAACTTCCGTCCACCATATTCCCTTTCTTAAAGGCACAGCCTCAAACGGTCACAAGATGAAATAACAGTCTTCCTAATACACATGCCAAAAAAAACCCTACCATGTAAATAGAATGAGATTTTTCCCAGACCATTCTTCATAACGTAGAGTTAGCCCTTTTCACATGATTATCATGTTATAGAATATATTCTTTCTCTCTTATGTTTAGTACCCTTAACCCACAACACAAAATATCATGGTAGATTAATCCTGTTCAGTAGAATGATACCTCACCAGGAGCACTAGGGAAAAAACACCCCAGCATTTTCAAAATCAAAGTTCCTGGAAAAGAACCTTTCATTTCTTTAGAATTCATTATTTCTCACTGAGCAAGAGTAAGAGTTGGAAATTACTGACAAAGAGCCTAAACCAAAAGCAGACGAATAAACTCAGCATTTGTTAAGTCAAATCCTGGGCAAGAGAACAGCGGGAATATTATTATGTGGCCTGCAATCAGTGCAAAACAAAAACTTAACCAATTCCAAAAAGGAAATGCAGCAAGACTAATTTGGGCTCACAGAGAGCTCTCTGAGTATTTTGGAACAGAAATAAAGGATTTTCCAAATATGAACAGGGAGAATTACTTGGGGTGGTTAAGAAAGCAGAACAGAAGCACAAACATACAAACCCAGGAGTGGGTAACTGTAAATGTGCAAAAATCCAGCAATGGATAATAATCTAGGAAATTGATTTAAATATATATATATATATATATATATGCAAAGATTAGAGGGCATGGCAAAGATAAGTAAAATGTCTTGAGCTTTATGGAGAACGTGAGTAGTTAAAAGATGATATAGTAAAGGCAGAAAATGTCCCTGGCTTTTTCACTACTTTTTCTACAAAAAGGTTAATAGTGATCAGATGCTTCACAAGATTGCTGCTAATTCAAAGGGATGTGAACGTAGGCCAGACTAAATTAAGAACACATCACAGAACATTTAGGTATTTGGGCAAGTCATGTATATATTCAAGTCACAAGGCCTGAGAAAATTTATCACAGAGCAAAGCGATCTTTGAATTGTTAGTGATTATCTTCTGGTCTTCATGGAGAATAGATGAAATCTGAAAGGGATGAAGAAGGATAAATATTGATCTTACCTTTAAGAAAAGGAAAAATAAACACCTGGGGAATTAAAGGTCAATAAACATAGTTTTGTTATGCAGAAGGATACTGAAGCAAATGATTAAATAATCAATTTATAAGCCCCTAAAAACAAGGAAGCAACATTAAGGATCCACTATCCATTTCTTGAGACAAAAGCGATTCAATTAATGTCCTGTTTTCCTGTGCTGACCATCTCTCCCTCAGTAAACAGACAAAAAGCACAAGTTAAGCTGTGTGTAGAACTGGGGAATGTTTTTTGGCACAGTTAATCTCAGAAGAAAAAGCAGGAGCAAATGGTATGCTGTGACATCACCCTAGCCCCTGAAGGAGTTAATGAGAATGATCAGTGTCTGGCATTTTGATTCTGCCTGAAGACAGGGACATATCAGGTAAAAGAGCCATGTGTTATGGCAATTATCACTAGGTCACTCCACACTGGAAGATCACATTAGGTAGGGACAATGTAAGGCTGCACTACACACAGTTGTAGTCAATGCTTTCTTAAACATAAATAGTGGAAAAAACCCTTAAAATATTCAGGGACAATTGAGCTGGGAGGATTGCAAGCACTTCAGAGAGTAGATTTAAAATTCAAAATAATCTTGACAAATTGGTGAAAAGAACTGAGATCAATATGGCAAAATGCAAAAACAACACCTATGAACCGCTGTAGGAAACTCAAATGTACACATGAAACAAGTGACTAAGTAGCTACTCTGTCAATAAGGACATGAGTGATGTAAGAACTGAAAGCTGTATGCAAGGGTGTCAAGTCAAGAGTGTGCAGCTGTTGCAAAAGAAAGGGTGAACAGAAGGCAGACATCCTATTTCCCTGCTCCTGCTGGCCACACTACTCTTGATGCAGGCCAGGATGCCATTGTCCTTCTTGGCCACCAGTGTGCCCAGGTGGCCAAGAAGGCCAATGGCATCCTGGTCTGCATCAAGAATAGTGTGGCCAGCAGGAACAGGGAAGTCATTGTGCCCCTGTATTAAGCATTGGTTAGGCCACACCTTGAGTACTGTGTCCAGTTCTGGGACCCTCAGTTTAAGAAGGACATCAAGACACTTGAACGTGTTCAGAGAAGGGCAACAAGGCTGGGGAGAGGCCTTGAGCACAAGTCCTACGGGGAGCAGCTGAGGGAGCTGGGATTGTTTATCCTGGAGAAGAGGAGGCTCAGGGCAGACCTCATTGCTGTCTACAACTACCTGAAGGGTGATTGCAACCATGAGGGAGTTGGTCTCTTCTTCCAGGCAACCAGCACCAGAACAAGAGGACACAGTCTCAAGCTGCACTAGGGGAAGTTTAGGCTCGAGGTGAGGAGAAAGTTCTTCACCGAGCAAGTAGTTTGTCATTGGAATGTGCTGCCCATGGAGGTGGTGAAGTCACCGTCCCTGGAGGTGTTCAAGAGGGGACTGGACATGGCACTTGGTGCCATGGTTTAGTAGTCATGAGGTCTGCGGTGACAGGTTGGACTTGGTGATCTTTGAGGTCTTTTCTGACCTTATTGATTCTATGATACTGTACAAAGTGCGGGAGTGGCATCCACCAGAGTTCAGTTTTCAGCAGCACACTTTCAGAAAGATGCAAATAAGGCAAAGAAACTACAGAAGACAGCAATAGCTATAAACACAAACTGTAAAATGAGATTGAAAGAACAGAGTATTTTTAGGTTGGAAAAGTCAAAAGGGAAGACAAGATCCAATCCATCATTGGTACTCTATGATTTGTCATAAGCTTCATGGCTCAGCTGACTCCCCCTGAGTCTGTCTCTTTTTCTTGTCAATTGAAATTAAAAATAAAGAAGTAAAAAGTAAAGAAAAATAAATTCTTCCATGTTAGCAGCTGGGTGAATTCAAACTGAAACAGTCTATTTACTTTGACAAGACATTTGTCCCATCTTTAGACTTCCTCATCTAAATCCCGGTTTCTTTCATCTTTTATTAATAATCCCATGCCTGTAGTATATAAATTAATCTGCCTTTGAAAAAGTGCAACTAGACATTACAGACTAGATTTAGTTCAGTGCATGACTTATTAACTGGGACATTTATGAGCATAAACTGATCTGTCATTTTTAGGACCAGATACTTGATAATATGCATAATCCTTAAAATATGCAAGATAAAGATAAAAATGCAGCCTGTTATCAGGGAACCATTTAAAATCAGCTCCGAACTCATATCAACTAAAATGGCACTTCTCAGCTGATTTCTTTCTCTCATATAGTACCATAAACAAATTATGTGCATATAGAACCTTGCTCACATAGTACCATAAACAAATTTTGCATTTCCTCAGAAGAAACTTAGCTTCTTTGTTGCGCTTGAGCGCAGTAAAGTTCTTGACAAGGCTTGAGGTACGTGGTAATAACCCTGAAGTCTTATGAACTGGCTCAGCAAGTAAAGAATTTCAGCCAGGATATAGAATCATAGAATTGTTTTGGTTGGAAAAGGCTTTTAAGATCATTGAGACCAACCATTATCTAACTATACCAAGACTGGTGGTAAAACATGCCCCTTAGCATCATACATATACATCTTATAAACACCTACAGGGATGGGGAATAAACCACCTCCCTGGGGAGCCTGTTCCAGTAGAAAAACTTCTAATATCTGATCTAAACTCGATGATCTCAAAAGTCTTTTCCAACCTGGTTAATTCTATTCTATTCTATTCTATTCTATTCTATTCTATTCTATTCTATTCTATTCTATTCTATTCTATTCTATTCTATTCTATTCTATTCTAAACTTCCACTGGTGCTACCTGAAGCCATTTCCTCTCATTCTATTACTTGTTACTAGGGATAAGAGACCAACACCCACTTCACTACAACCTTCTTTCAGGAAGCTGCAGAGAGCCTCCTTTTCTTCAGACTAAACAACCCTAGTTCCTTTAGATGAGGCCACAAAACCTACCATTCAGTCACATCATGGTGATTCTCTTCAGATGCTTTAGGGTAAGCTTGTATTTCCTCCTCAGTTTTGATTTTCCATTGCTGGACAGATCTTCTTCCGATTTCACAGTGTATTTCCCCTGCAGACAAGATTTCTTTCTACCTTCCTGTTATCTGACTAGGACAGAGTGATGACCCAATAAAACATGGCATCAAATGTGGCCATGGCATGGTGCCTGGGTAGGCATGAAGGGCTGGGATGCCCTACTACAGCACTTGCCCAAGGTGGTGGGGCTGGAGGGGGGTGTGTGCAGCCTGAGCAGAAATGGAGAATGGGCTTAGAGGGCTTCTCCAGCCAAAACAGTTCTGTGAGTCTACGATGTTAGCCTGGAGGAGATGGCACTCAGGGGAGACCTTATTGCTCTCTACAACTAGCTGAAGGGTGATTGTAGCCTGATGAGGGTTAGTCTCTGTTCCCAGGCAACCACTGACAGAAGGAAAGGACACAGTCTCAAGCTGCACCAGAGGACGTTTAGGCTGGATGTTAGGAAAAAGTTCTTCACAGAAAGAGAGATTGGCCATTGGAATGGGCTGCCCAGGGAGGTGGTGGAGTCACCATCCCTGGAAGTGCTTAAAATAAGACTGGATGAGGCACTTAGTGCCAAGGTTTAGTTGATTAGATGGTGTTGGGTAATAGGTTGGACTTTTTGATCTCAAAGGTCTTTTCCAACCTGGTTAATTCTCTGTGATTCTGTAATATTGGTAAGAACTGGAAAGTTACTTAGGAGTTTTAGCAGTGAATTTTGGTTTTCTATTATTTTTTCTTTACTCTTTGGGCTGGAGTCTGACATGACAGCACAAGGCTTTCATATCCTAAGGAATCACAGATATAGAAATAAATAGAAAGAGAAAAGCAGTAAGGTAATTGCTTCTAATCAGGGTACAGAAGTGGTGGTAAAAAAAGAAGCAGAGATTATAAGTTCTCCTAAATCAGACTGTTTTCTTTCTTATATCAGAGCTTCACCAGTTCATAGATACCAATGTAGCAATCTCCATGTTTATGAGAATTTGAAACATATTATCACAGCAGAGAGAAAGCTCGTGAAACAATGCAGTTTTATCAGCTCCCCTGCTTAAAGCCCAGAGTGAAAAGTGAATATTAGGAGAAATCAGGCCAGATATGGCAGGGCAACAGATGTGAGGCTGCCACAACTCCACAGCCTGGGACCAGCTGGCAGCAAGGCTGAGCAGGGCCTCCTGGTAGGCAGTGCATACGTGCAAATGTGTGCCGCTGGCCATGCAAATAACCTGCACATCATTCACTCAAACACAGGCAGCACTAGAAGCCTCAAGCCTGTATCAGGAACAGTGTGGCCAGCAGGAGCAGGGAAGCAGTATCTGAAGGGGGCCTACAGGAAGGCTGGGGAAGGACTTCTCAGGATATCAGGTAGTGATAGGACTAGGGGGAATGGAATGAAGCTGGAGGTGGGGAGATTCAGGCTAGATGTGAGGAGGAGGTTCTTCACCATGAGAGTGGGGAAACCCTGGAATGGGTTGTCCAGGGAGGTGGTCGAGGCCCCGTCCCTGGGGGTGTTTAAGAGCAGGCTGGATGAGGCTCTGTCCAGCCTGATCTAGTGTGGGGTGTCCCTGCCCATGGCAGGGGGATTGGAACTAGATGATCCTTGTGGTCCCTTCCAACCCTGAATGAAACTATGAAACTATGAAACTAAGTCATTCTGCCCCTGTGCTCAGCACTGGTTAGGCCACACCTTGAGTCCTGTGTCCAGTTCTGGGCCCCTCAGTTTAGGAAAGATGTTGAGTTGCTGGAACGTGTCCAGAGAAGGACAACAAAGCTGGTGAGAGGCCTGAGGCACAAGCCCTATGAGGAGAGGCTGAGGGAGCTGGGATTGCTTAGCCTGGAGAAGACGAGGCTCCGGGCAGACCCTATTGCTGTCTACAACTACCTGAAGGGAGGTTGTAGCCAGGTGGGAGTTCATCTCTTCTCCCAGGCAACCAGTACCAGAACAAGAGGACACAGTCTCAAGCTGCACCAGGGGAGATTTAGGCTTGAGGTTAGGAAGAAGTTCTTCACAGAAAGAGTGATTTGCCATTGAAATGTGCTGCCCAGGGAGGTGCTGGAGTCACCATCCCCAGAGGTGTTCAAGAGGGATTGGACATGGCACTTGGTGCCATGGTCTAGTAGGCGTGAGGTCTTGGGTGACAGGTTGGACTTGATGGTCCTTGAGGTCTTTTCCAAGCTTATTGATTCTATGATTCTATTCTATGATACACAGACTTTTGGAGTGTTTTTACCTTAAGAACTTTTGCATTTAAACCAAGTAGTCCATTGAACTCAAATTGTCTTAGAATGTCACTTTGTGACATCTGTCACTATAAATGTCATTAAATTATGACAAAAGAAGAGGGTGAGCTTCGGGGACAATCTGGGATGGAGATTTTCTGTCAGCTAAACCTACTTTCCCTTGTTCAAGTACCATGAATCTTATCGCCGATAGCTAGAGAGAATTAGAAAGCCAAGGAGCTTTTCATTAGCAGAAGGATTATGGAGGCAGAATTGCAACCTGCAAGAGTCTGACTTTCTGTTATCTCAAACCTGGAGATGTTGCCAAATCCAAGGGTCTCACTATCTGTATTTCTTTTTCCTCTCTCTTTCTCTTGCTACTCACTTTTCTCACTTTGATAGACATAACCTGGTTGTGCCTTGAAGTAGTTGGATCCACACCATTTATTGTTGCTAGGACAAGGTAATAAATTGCTTTTTGTTGTTCCTCTGAGTCAGCCATTTTGTCTCAGTTCACCTTAATTTACTCCAAGGGGATTTTCAAATCCAGCACAACTCCCAGAGCTGGTTTAAGAATCAGGTTGTGATACAACCTCCCACCGCATCCTATTTAGTGCAATGGATAGGAAGGAATAGTTCTTAGTAATGGTGCTGGAGTAGAAATCTTATGAGGATTGACTGAAAGAGCTGGGGCTGTTTAGTTTGAAAAAGAGGAGGCTGAGGGGAGACCTCATTGCTCTCTACAAGTACTTGAAAGGACACTGGGGAGAGGCTAGTGCTGGTCTCTTCTCACAGGTAATTAGTGACTGAACAAGAGGCAATGACCTCAAGCTGCAACTGAGTAGGTTTAGACTGGACATTAGGAAAAAAATTTTCACAGAAAGCCTGGAGAGGCATTGGAATGTGCTGCCCAGGGAGGTGGTGGAGTCACCAACCCTGAATGTATTTAAAGGTCATTTGGATATGTTGCTTGGGGATACAGTTTAGGGGTGAACCTTGTAGAGTAGGGTTGTCTAATTTGGTTATCTCATATTGCACTCTTTGTGAAGGGCTTTCATTTTTGTTCCAAGTTTCTTTATCCTAAAATTTTCTTTAAATGTGGAAGAGAATGCACAAGTTAGGCAATAATGCAAGAACTGGGAGCAGTCAGAACAATTACTGGAAAAACAACATCCTTTCCATAACTAGAGCATTATGGGTATTGACAAGAACAACAAGAAAATTTATTCTGTACAAGATTCTGATTTCCATTCAGGCGAGAAATTGATGCCCTTTAAAAGCAGTAATTCTTAACACTGTGGAAAACTCTCACTATAGTGAACATGCAGCAGCTGGTGGGATGCTCCAATGTCATGCTTTCTCTACGAGGAGATGAAACTACTGAAGAGTAAATATGTTAAAAGTAAAACAGAGTTAAGGAGGGTTTTGTGGCGTGGGAGATTTACACTTCCAAATGTTGTCCTGATAACAAGGTTGTTATGTCCACGGCAATTAAAAGTTATGAAGCAGCTGACAGAGCATTTGTTACTGGTGGACATGAAGGAAGAAAAGAAAAATATATTACCTTACTTGGAAAGTCATACAAAACTTGTGTATAGACTGTTTTCTTGCTAGTTGTGATCTCAGTTACACGGTTATAATGGTAGGTTATGGAACGTCTTTCAGTTTGTCTCTCAATGAGTGATTGTTGTTTTCCCTCTTAGAAGAAAATATATATTGCTAAACATTATATATTGCCACAAATTGTTTTGCAAAACCAAAAACAGAATAGGTAGTTAAAGGTAGTAGAAGGTGCATACAGGGAACTGCAGGTGTTTAAGAAGAGATTGGATGAGGCACTTGGTGCCAAGGCTTAGTTGATTAGATGGTATTGAGTGATGGGTTGAACTTGATGATCTCAAAGGTCTTTTCCAACCTGGTCTGGTCTGGTGTATTCTATTCTATTCTATTCTATTCTATTCTATTCTATTCTATTCTATTCTATTCTATTCTATTCTATTCTATTCTAAATACAGCTGGATATTGATCATTTTCTGCACTGGTTTCCAGACTTCACATATTAACTTCCAATAAGAATCTGCTGTATGTGTTTCAAATCCTGTCAAACTAAAAACTTTCACATATTTCTGGAGGCTAATCTTTAACTAATCTAAAATTTGCATTTAATACATGTGGATCAAATAATGGCACATATTTTGTTTGTTGCTCTGATAATTGTTAATATCTTTAGCTAGTGTTTCCATTAACATATATGAGATACATCAGATACATCATCTTGTGGATTGAGCATTACAGGGGCAAATTAATTGTATTTGAGTCTCATTTCTTATACTTTCATGAAGGGTAAATTGTTGTGGGGATGTAACCATTAAAAAAAAAATCCTAATTTTGGGTTTTTTTCAGATTTTAAATAAGATCTGCCTTAATGCTTTTGGTTATACAGCTCATTATTAACAGTTTCAGAATGCAAAATGTGCTGCAAATCTTCCATTCCACTAAAGAGCTAGGTGACATTTAGTGCTAGAAAAATAGTGTGCACACATCATACTGTGCACTTCTGTCCTGCAGTAAAGGGTCATCTTGAAACTGAAGTCTGAAGACTTCACAACCCTTCTAACCTGACCTTTTATGATAAAGTTGCCAGTAAAAGATGATAATGACTTTGAAATACAAAACTCGCCCAATAGAAATGAGTGGATGAGTGAAGATATTTGCAAGAGTCACTGGGGAAAAAAATTCCCTATGAAATGGATACCACTTTCTGATTCAGAGGCAGAATACAAGGAATTAGTCTAATTTGTAATGGTTATTAGCTCTGTAGTAGGCTTTTCTCTAGCCAAGGAAAGGCTTACTGGAACTACATGCAGCACACAGCAAGCAAAATACTACTAGCCTGTCCTCATGAATTTGTCTAAAAGGCATGTAGCTCTCAGGTACCTGCATTCAAATATGCCTACTGATTCTCACCTTTGGCACTAGGGTGCTTTGAGGGCCATCCCAAGTTTAGCAGTAATGTATGGAACTGCATAAAGTATAACTACATGAGGCACAGTGAGGAAGGTCTCATCTCAGTGTGACGGATTTTTGCCGGCTAAGCACACTTGCCAGTTCAGCGTCTTTGCTGTGAAGACAAAAGCAGGATCCATTAGAAGAGATTCCAATAAGTACATTACAGTGTTAATCATTTAGAACCACCTTTCAGAGAGGCTGCACCAGCTTTCAGGCACCAGCGAATCATCTGTATCACCAAAGAGGAATTTTTTTGTGTGGAGTGGTCATCGTGCACTGAAGCATACTCCATAGCACTATCGCAGCACCTAGAAGGCACCCTAGGTGCAGTACAGTCCCAGGGGGAATGCAGACAAGAAAACTCCAGCAGCCTTGTCAATGCTCACATCTGTGGTGAACATGGTGATTTAGATCAGTCATTGATAGTAAATGCACATATTCTAATGGAAAGACTTTAAAACCTGCTATATTTACATGTGTTTTTAAAGGACTGTGTGATTAATATATTTTCATTTCTGTGGTGAGGGTGCTGTTAATCTACACTCAGTATATTGCATCTGATAAATGTTATGGGTTTGACTGTATAAGAGTTGATTTCTGTGTCAAGGAAAATACCAATTTAAGCACAAGCCACTATGCTTTTTACTTCAGGGACATAGAGTGCTATTTAATTGGCTGGTGTAGATTGCTTGCTGATTTCTGATACTTTAATAAAAGCCTTTGGCATTGCTATGGTTTCCCATTTCCTTACAATTAATCAGAAAACAAGGCTGTAATACAAATGCAGAACTTTATTAAACTTACGAATCTATGCAATAAAAAATACCAGAGCAGTGAATTCTAATCTGCTGATGGCTGAGAAGGTATTGAGGTGCTTTTTGAAATTATCAAACAATGCTTAATCTAAAAAGAGGAAAATAAAAAGGAGAGGGAGTTGATTAAAACTAAAGCACAGCTTGCCTACACCTACCTATTATGCACCCTTTATGTGGAGCTGTACCAGAGCTGAACAAGTGGGGAGTATTTGATCTACTCCTCCTACAGCTATTCAAGCTGAGCATGCTCTAAAAAATGTGGCTGTAGCTAGTAAATCCCATGCTTGGGTACCCACTTGTTCCCTGCCTGATGGATTGCCAATTCATATGGCACCTTCCCTGATTCTCTCATCTCATAGTATGAAATTTTGTGAGGAACACAGAGAGAGAGAAAATTCAAGCCATCTGCAATATCACAGAATCACAGTATTAACCAGGCTGGAAAAGACCTTCAAGATCATCAAGTCCAACCTATTTCCAAACACCATCCAATCAACTAAACCATGGCACTGAGTGCCTCATCCAGTCTTTTTTTAAACACTTGCAGGGATGGTGAGTCTACTACCTCCCTGGGCAGCCCATTCCAATGGCAAATCACTCTATGAAGAATTTTTAACTAACATCCAGCCTAAACTTCCCCTGGCACAGCTTGAGACCGTGTCCTCTCATCCTGTCACTAGTTGCGTGGGAGAAGAGGCCAACCCTCCCACCCCCAGCTACAACCTCCTTTCAGGTAGTTGTAGAGGGCAATAAGGTCTCCCCTGAGCCTCCTCTTCTCCAGGCTAAACAACCCAGCTCCCTTAGCCACTCCTCATACAGATGAAATTTCATAGTATCATAGTATCAGTCAGGGTTGGAAGGGACCACAAGGATCATCTAGTTCCAACCCCCCTGCCATGGCCAGGGACACCCCACACATCATCAGGCTGCCCAGAGCCTTGTCCAGCCTGGTCTTAAACAACTCCAGGGATGGAGCCTCAACCACCTACCTGGACAACCCATTCCAGGGCTTCACCACTCTCATGGTGAAGAACCTCCTCCTCACATCCAGCCTGAATCTCCCCACCTCCAGCTTCATTCCATAATTTCACAATTCCATGTTGTTATACAGAGAGAAAGACCACAGCAAAATCTCAGCCTGAGATGGAAATTGACTGCAGTTTACTGTGTCTTTCAGCTGTAGCAAGCTGTAACTTGTGTCAACTGGGGGGGGGGTGTGCAGATGGATTAAGCTGAGAGGCCTGATTTTGCCAGTCACGGGCACAAGGGATACAACTGTTGAACATCTTGTGAAGACTTAATGGATATGCAGCTGTGGGAATGCCTGGGAAACGGTACACTGGCAAATTTCAATCCTGATCAGCCAGGGAGTGGAAAAGGATTGGGCAATATGTGTTGCATGTGTCTATGTGCATGCCTTGTGTGTAAGCAGGTGCTGATAAAGACACCAGTCTCTTGCATATGTTGATCTACTTTGTATGCATTTGTTTCTTCAAAGTACATGTCCAGCTTTGCTACAGCCTGTACCTGGAATAGGGACCATCAGGGGCCATGTCTGGCAGACTGGGAGGAGAAACCCTCTATTTCTTATAGCCCTCAAGACCTAGCTTCCCTTAATATTATTAGAAGCTCAGCTTCAGAATATATGTTCTTCTGGAGGCTAATTTATCATATCATTGTGGCATTGTGATAAGGAGAAATACTTTAGCATGAACGTGAGCCACCATAAAAGAAGTCCCTATTCCACAGGCAAGATATCTTGTACCAGCCAGTTTGTGTGTAGCCAGAAATGTTCCTCACTGACAGCAAGACTGAGTAGCTGTCTTTGATGGCTGGTGTGGCTCACAGTGTCTTTGATAGCAGCTGACTTACAGTTAGGAACATGGACGTGAACAGAAATCCTTCCAGTTCTGCTGGACTCCTTCCCTCCCTCAAAGAAGGAAAAGCATTACAGTCTAGTTTTGTTACAAATGCAAAGCATACATAGCCAATAAAAAGTTTATTGCAAAGAAAATATCATTCCTCTATCAAAACCCAAGACAAAACAAAACCAGCACAGCACAGCAATCCCAGGGTTGATTTTAAAAAGCAGGGTTGCAGGTTACCATATTATTAATGGGTGTAGAGCATCACAGAGCGCTGCAACCCCCATCATGTGGTCCAGACCACAGACACTATTACACCTACTCCCACTCAGATCTCTGCAAAGTAAATCAGCTATGCTGCTGTGCAGATTCCTGCTGCTGCTCGCACTAGCTCATTGTGAGCTGGTTTAGGCATCTCTGCAGTCTTTGGTGTGGATGCCCCAAAGTGCACACAGCTCAGCACAGTCTACAATATTAAACTCCTCAGCTCACACTCTTAGGCATTCACACAGCATCTTTTGTTGTAACTGTGAGTGAAGCATGTGGAAATTCTAAGCCAGCAATCACCAATATTTCAACCAAACTCATTTGTGCACTTAGTAGTTGATCCACAGCCCACTAGAGACAACGGGAACATTGCCATTAACTTCACATCAGGCTCATAAAAAATGAGGCAGATAACTCCCATTAATGCTAATGAGAGCCATGTATATAAATCACCAAACCACTGATGGAAAAAGAAACCTTTTTCTGTTCCGATTTTTACACGGCTTCCACAGGCTGTGATGTTGTTCCTCCTCCAACAGCATTGTGAAGACAAAAGGTTTTTCAACATCCACGTCTTTCTACTGGTTTAGCTTTCTGTCAATCTGTGTCAAGCTTCATGTAGACAGAATACATTTAATCACACAGTCATGAAATAATTATGTTTTAACATGGCAATGAGCAGACATTACAGCAAAATTGTTTCCTAGAAGTCAAACGATTATTATTTCTCAATTATTACAGTCTCACAGTATCACCAAGGTTGGAAGACACCTCAAAGATCACCAAGTCCAACCTGTCGCCACAGACCTCATGACTAAACCATGGCACCAAGTGCCATGTCCAATCCCCTCTTGAACACCTCCGGGGATGGTGACTCCACCACCTCCCTGGGTAGCACATTTCAATGGCAAATTACTCTTTCTGTGAAGAACTTCTTCCTAACCTCAAGCCTAAACCTCCCCTGGTGCAGCTTGAGACTGTGTCGTCTTGTTCTCGTGCAGGTGGCCTGAGAGAAGAGACGAACTCCCACCTGGCTACAACCTCCCTTCAGGTAGTTGTAGACAGCAATAGGGTCTGCCCTGAGCCTCCACTTCTCGAGGCTAAACAATCCCAGCTCCCTCAGCCTCTCCTCATAGGGCTTGTGCTCGAGGCCTCTCACCAGCTTTGTTGTCCTTCTCTGGACACGTTCCAGCATCTCAACATCTTTCCTAAACTGAGGAGCCCAGAACTGGACACAGGACTCAAGGTGTGGCCGAACCAGTGCAGAGTACAGGGGCAGAATGACTTCCCTGCTCCTGCTGGCCACACTATTCTTGATGCAGGCCAGGATGCCATTGGCCTTCTTGGCCACCTGGGCAGACTGCTGGCTCAATTATTGTTGAGAAAGTACACTAACAACTCTTGGGCTAGTTGTCAATTCACTTAAAAATAGAGAAAAACTATTTGTTCTGTATTTGAATTGTATATTTTTGAATGGCAAAGATGACTATTTCCCCTTTTTCTGACACCTCTGCTCCCCAAAAGATGAGTTTTTCACTACTTCCTATGATTGCTTTGTGGTGTCTTTGCATCCTATAAAACCCCTTGCCTTACAACAGGCATATGCCAGATTTACAAGTCCTGTTTTCATTACCTTTCCTCTGTATACAGTGGATATGTCCTGGGTAGGCAAGAATTCGTGTATCACTCATTCTAGTTTATCATACTAATCCCTAGTGGTTTTTTTTGTACAGCTTAAAACTTTTATTAGCTCTTAAAACTTTTATTAACACTCAAAACTTTTATTAACAATTTTTTTTCTACACACACAACCAAAGAGCTTTGAGATTTTCAGTATTGTTCTAACTCTGTATAAATTCATAGATACATTCTTTAAAACAAACAGAAATTAATTTCCTTTTAAAAATATAGACTAAAAATATACTGTGGCATTAGCCTCACTCATACTTGAGTTTGAGAGGAATTTTAACAGCACTCCAGAGGTTGCATTTTCCTGTACATTTCAATGATTATGGATGGTTGAGGCAGAGTGCAAGAAAAATTAGCTATTGTTAATGAGTTGACACCAGCAAGAGATGCTAGGATTCTAGAAAGCATTGCAAATGGATTCTTAGTTTTCAAGACTAGACTGCATCTGCTTTGCTCCACCAGATTTAGTCTTTCTATGGCTGCTTATCCTTAACTTCCTAATGTGGCACATTAATTATAGCCCCTCAAATGTTCCATTCTTTCAGGCTCCTGTGCCCAGAAACGTTGCCACTCAAATAGCAAAGTGCAAGCTTTCCATCATTGTAATAGTTAAATAATGGCAAGGCTATGCAATTGAAACAGCATGAAAGGTCACCTTGACAATACTCTGACTGGTAAAAAGTAGCTTGAGGCATCACAGTTCTATATTGTGAAGGAGTTGACTGAATTTATGACTATTTAGGGTATTTTAACAATTCCCAAGTTTGACACAAAGTAAGAAATGCCATTTTGGAACTGCTGCAGATGACCAAATAAGTCAAATTTGAAGGCAATATTTACAGAGTATGGTTTTTTACTATCTCAACCAATTAAAAAGAAGAAAACAATAGTGAGGGCAGGCATGAGTTTGAATCGGTGAGAAAGTTTTTGTAACAGCTGGCATAGGTAGTCAGGATGAAATTTAAACCTGAGCAAAAGTCCATAAGAAGCTTTAGTCACCAGCAAAGTTCTGATAAAGCTCTGTTTTCAAGATTTAAGGAAAACAGGCATGGACTAGAGATCTGGGGCTTTGAGAGGAAAAGTTTTGTGCCAAATGCCTTTCACAAATTGCCTTTGGTATATGTTTTACAGTTGGACTAAGAGCAGGACTAAATGTGACATCTTTCTCTGTTGCAGGTGGGACCTGGACAATATACAGCAACAGGATATCTGGTAGAACTGTAAAGGATTTTTTGTCATCTGTATTTTGCTCCTACCCAGGCCCTTGAAGTTTCCTATGCCCTTTCATCTAGGTGTTCAAATTAACTGCAGCTTAGTTTTCTAAATTATTTAGCTAGAATGCCTAAGAGCAGAATTACCCAGAGAATAACTTCACTGAAGACAGTGGAGCTAACCCAGGCATAAGCTGCCTTCTACTTCCTTTTGTGTCTCCTTTCAGAACTGCTAATTGCAGAAATTGATTGGTTTAAGGTCGTTCTGTTACATGCTTTAACAAAATGTGAGGCAAGATCCAAGCTGTATGAACTTGGGCAATAAACACCTCATTAACTGAAGTCCAGCCAGCACTTTAGCTGCCAGTCATCTAATATATCTCTATTTCCTTCCAAAGCCATAAAAATGGGGAAAATACTTGCTACTTTCCTTAGCCATTAGGAACATCAGGTAAAGCCTTGAATTTGAGACCTCTTGGATATTTCACTGCATACATCAGTACTTAAGGATCCATCTTTCAAGTAGCTATTAAACTTTTATATTTGTATCACTACTGCACAAAGTTCTGTATAATCAAATTTGAATCAAAGCAGAGGGCCAGATATTCTGAATGATGGAACACAATCTTACACACAGAAGCTGTAACTTCCTTTGCTGAGCAAGGTCTAGCTGTTTGCCTGAGAGTAATTACATCAGTACATCTTCAAAGCTCTTTTACCTCTTTTACTACTTTGTCGTCTAGTTTCTAATGCCGGTACTGACAGAATGGAAAAACCACAACATGCTACTGAAAAACGTGCAACTTAATGAGCACTTTCCTGCACTGACTATAAAGGACATTGTGTAGAGTCTGGTGCTGGTCTCTTCTAACAGGTAATTAGTGATAGAACAAGTGGGAATGGCCTCAAGCGGTGACTGGGTAGGATTAGACTGGACATTAGGGAAAAAAAATTCATGGAAACAGTGGAAACATTGGAATGTGCTGCCCAGGGAGGCGGTTGAGTCATCAACCCTGGATGTGTTTAAAGGTAGTTTGGATGTGGTGCTCGGGGATATGGTATAGCCATGAACCTTGTGGAGTAGGATTATCAGTTGGACTTGGTGATCCCAAGGGTCTTTCCCAACCTGATTGTTCCTGTGATCCCAGTCATTAATCAAGGACACAGTTGCCACAATAATGACACAGGTGCACTAGTAACTGACAGAGAGGCTAATACCTCTACAGCACAAATACATAAGTTGTAATAAGATGAACAGATAAGAAGCTGCAAAATACATCTCTTATGTGCATTGTTCAGACTGGCTCAAAATAATACCTTCTAAAATTGTATCTAGTAATAAACATTTATCCTGTAGCTGTCAGAAAAGAACTTACAGATCAGGGTTGTCAGTATGACAAAAGCATGTACGGTAATGCATGTTTTGTTTCCTGCTGAGGCTTGTCAGAGCAACTACTCTGCTCTATAAGGTATAGAGCAAGCCATGCAGCTTACCAGCAGCACACTGCGCAGCTCTGACTTACTGTATAGGTACACACCCCAATTTCAGAAGTAATGGGAGAGGATTTGAGGCCCTCCCCTGAGACATGTATGCTGGTTTTGACTGGGAGAGTTTATTTTCTTCACAGTAGCTAGTGTGTATCTGTGTTTTGGATATATTCCAAAAAGAGTGTTGAGAATATAGTTTTTGTTATTGCTGAGCAAGGCCTTTTCTGCTTGTCACAACAACCTACCAGTGAGTAGGCTGGGGGTTCACAAGGAATGGGGCTTAGATGCCAGGCGATGATAAACCGTGACATCACGACACCAAATCTTGGCTTTACACAGAGTTATTTGCCAGCAGAAACACACATGGCTCTACTACAAGTGCTACCTAATGAGTCATTTTGTGTCTCCTTTTGGAAAGGCAAAGACATAGCCAGAAACATCCTGTGGACATATCTGACATTTTAAAAGCCTGTAGAGCCGCACTCTCAGAGATGTCCACACTGTTTCTCTGTGTCCTTCCAATATTCATTTAGGCATGACATTTGATTCAGATGCATACAATATGATATCCTGTTCAGAATTGTTCCTCTAGGAGCTAGGCAACAATGATGTCTGCAGAAGTGTTCCTCTAGGTGATAGGTTGTATTTCACCTGCCACTGCAGTAAAGTCATGGTGTACCCAGATACCAGTTTACCCACCTCCCACCTGCCAGCTGGGTAACTTCTGCTAGTGGCCACCTCCACCACTGGGAGTCTTTAGAGTATCCAAAATGGTCCCTGTGGAAAGCAGCTTCATGGCCAGCAGTGAGTCAAAATCAAGCACAGACAAGATTTGCCATAAACCAGAAAGACTCCTAAGTGTCATTTAAAAAAAAAGAATCACAGACATCAGCATATATTTTGAATTTATGTATAATTAGGTTGCTGTTGCTTTATTTACTCATAAGAAAGAACAAAGAACAAATTACTAATATTCAGTAGTCATTAGAAGAACTCTGCACTGATCTCATCCCCATCCATCAGTCAGCTGAGCTGGGTAAAAGGAACTTCATCACTTTATTTTGTGAAACACAGACAAGTTAATCATAAAAATCACAAGCCCATACCCAAAGAGCTGATCCTGCCATCAGATTTGAATGGGTAGGACCTTGACTTCTCATCATTCCTATTAGCAAAAAGATCTTACACAACTATAGTTTAATTAAATATTTGGAAAAGCAAAGTAAGAAATACAGAGCTGACCTCAAATTAGCAGCAAAATTCTAACCAATATCCCTGAAGCAAGTCTTTAACCCAGCACCTATGGGTGTCTTTGAATGCACTGAGATAACAGCCCCACAAATGTCAATTTCCATATGAAGCAGGACAAAAGGGTTTGAACTTTCTCCACTAAGTTTGCTTGTGCACAGAGGTCTTTTATAATATAAATTTAAATACACAATCTGTTTTACAATGTTTTCTGTCATCTCTCCTCTCCATATGTTCTCCCACTAGGAATCTAATGAGTTCTACATATGAGGGATGACAAGGGAATATGCCTGAGAAATAATTCCAGCAATTATGGCATATGGAGGCATTGTTTTTGAGCTGCTTTTGCCATGAACGTTAGGTAGAGCATCTGGGACCAAATTCTGTCTACCTGCCCATGGACATTAGCAAAATCATCATCTTCCATTTGTAAATTCTGCTGAGGTAATCTGCCATACAGAGAGGATCATTTCATCAGCTTTATGATCAGAGAGCATATTGAAACACAGACCATTTATAGTTAGGGAAAATGCTTCTATTCAGACAGAATAGTTCCAGCTGGAAACCATTTTAAAAGCAAATGAGAGAAACACATCATATCTCTTTCTCTTCTTTCCAAGAACTATGAAGAGCCTATGTTCAGTTCCAGGTCATTATTTATTAGAAAACTTTTCTCAACACTACTGAAGTTTCCTAAGAACTGACTGAATCCCAGAAAACGAGTAGATGACCAAAGACAAGTAAAAAGAACAACAATGACAACAGAGAGACTTAAACTCTAAATGATTAAAGGGAAGGTTTGTATTCCCAACCCCTAAACATTGGCAGGGTATCCAGAATTAATCATAAAGAAATAGACTAAAGAAAAGGTTTCTTTATATAGAGATGTAGTGACTAAAACAACTATGACACATCTTTGCAAGTTCTGGATATCAGATCTAAATGCTAAGAAATAAGGCTGGAGAAATTACTATCAGGTTTTGGCATGCTTGTTAGGAGAGAAAGGAGAAAAGACACCGAGAGATTCAACCAATATGCTGATATGGAGGCAACTTGCAACTCCGTCTGTTCATCATAGTCAAGAAAAATGTCTCAGCAATGCAAGTAACATAAACATTTTTATATGTTTGGGTTTTCTTCCCCAGCTGAAGCAGTGGGAGCAAAGCAATAAATACCAAACTCCAGCTTCTTTGGGTTACCTCAGTATTCAAGGAGGAAAAACAAATAAACAAACAAGAACAACCACAACAAAAAAAAAAGACAGAGTACCTAGACAGAATTTTACAGTTATGAATATAAAAGCAATGCAAAGAGCTGGTGCAGAACTTTTACAGGTAGTGTTACATATGGACAATAATATTTGTTTTACACAAACTATTTCTTGAACTAAGTTGGGCAACAAACTGGTTTCTAGAACTGAAAACCACATGTATTTCAAGTCTCTCACTCTGATATGATTAGTGACACTTAAGAGAATTTAGTATTAAGGAATAACTGCATTTCACTTTCCATTGCCACACAGAATTACCTGTGTAGTAACAAGGAAGGACTGAAAATAGAGAGAAGGTTCTTTAACCATCAACCTGAATAAGGACAGGCATGTAAAGCGTAATGAAGTGACTAATGCAGAATTTCTGAGCAAAATGAGGAAAACTGAACCACACCTGAAGGCCTTATCCAAACCCCACTGAAATCACAAAGGACCTTGTCATTTCTGCTGTGCAGCTTTAGAATAAATCCCAGAGGCACATGAGACAGAACCTTCCACTACTCTAGAGAAGAGGTACAAAGACCCAACAGAGAGCTACAGGAATGATTAAAGGACTGGAGCACTGCCATATGAAAAAAGGTGGAGAGACCTGGGGCTGTTTAATCTGGAGAGGGGAAGACTGAGAGAGGATCTAATAAATGTTTATAAATATATAAGGGCTGGGTGTCAGAAAGGAAGGGACAGTCTCTTCTCACTTGTGCCCTGTGATAGGACAAGGGGCAATGGATGCAAACTACAGCACAGGAAGTTTCACCTCAACACAAGGAAGAATGTCTTTACTGTAAGGGTCACAGAGCACTGGAACAGGCTGCCCAGAGAGGTTATGGAGTCTCCTTCTCTGGAGACTTTCAAGACCTATCTGGGTGCCTTCCTGTGTGTGGTGGGTTTACACACTGTGCAACCTGCTCTAGAGTCTATGGTCCTGCTCTGGCAGAGGGGCTGGACCAGAAGATCTCCAAAGGTCCCTTCCAACCTTTAACATCCTGTGAAATCCTGTGATCCTGTGGCCTGCTGTTACCACTGCCAGGTCCCAACTACACCCCAGCACTCCCATGCTGTACCCACTGTTTTGACTACCCTGGCATCCCACTAACAGCAACCTGAGAAAGAGGAATAGTCATTCCCTTAACCAATAGCTCCCAGCTGTCACTGTCAGTGGTCCTCCTGCCAGATGGTCTTCAGTTAGTTTTGGATTAAGAGATGTTGGCAACGCTTGTCATCACCTGTCAAAACAAAGTTGTGGGGAATTCAGCCTTTTCATACACTGCCTTTTGTAATCACTGCATGAGCAATGCAGATGGATAAAAAAGTTGCAAAACCACAGCCATGGAAAATATTCTTTGCTAAAATATTAGCAATGACTGACTGTAAAGTAGTATCAGAAAGTCACATAACCTCTGACAGAAACGAGATCAAAGATGCTATTTGGAAATCTTTTCTCATTCTATAAAAGAATAAACAGAAAACAAACTGCATTAGAAAGAGTAACTCATTATTCAATTTAATACCACTGATACCATGAGCATTTATTCAGTGTAATCCCATTGTTCAGGTATGACATATTTGATACAGAGCTATCTAACAATCTGCACAAAGAAACTAGAGATTAAGTCAACATTTCTCTCAGAAGCAAAACCTGTGCTCCTTTTGCCTGCCAATATCTTGGTTAACAGATGTGTAAAATTCAAAGCATGAAGGAGGAGGCAGTAAATGAACAGAAAAGGATGGCAACCACATCTTTCTGGCTTGTCACTATAGACGTCCATGCATTACCTGGAAACTATAAAGGCCATCTGTACGATTATAATGAGCAAAAATCCCCCTGCCTATATTTTTAGGAAAGATAACAAAGGAACATGCTTCATAGCAGATTTTTACTTTCAAAACAAACCTATCTCATCCACTCTCTCTCCAGTTTTAAGGCATGTATGTTCCACATGAAACAAGAGCTGCACTGGCTCAGTGAAATACTGAAACACTACACCAGGAATGTTCTTGAGTAGGGCTGGAGGAGCCAAGATGTAAAAGATACTGGAGAAATAGGAAGAGCACAAGCCCTGTGAGGAGAGTCTGAGGGAGCTGGGATTGTTTAGCCTGGAGAAGAGGAGGCTCAGGGGACATCATACTGCTGTCTGCAAATACATGAAGGGAGGTTGTAGCCAGGTGAGGGTTGGTCTCTTCTCCCATGCAACCAGCACCAGAACAAGAGGACAGAGCCTCAAATTGCACCAGGGGAGGTTTAGGCTGAATGTTAGGAAGAAGTTCTTCACAGAGAGAGTTGTTGGCCATTGGAATATGCTGCCCAGGGAGGTGGTAGAGTCACTGTCCCTGGAGGTGTTCAAAAAGGGATTGGACATGGCACTTGCAGCCATGATTTAGTAGCCATGAGGTGTTGGGTGACAGGTTGGACTTGATGATCTTTGAGGTCTTTTCCAACCTTGGTGATTCTATGATTCTATGATTTAAAACATATAGGATACTAGGTGGATTTAAATGTAATAAAAGTGGTATCTGCAGTGGTGCTGTTTCAAAGGATAGTGCTCACTTATGATCAATAAACCAGATACAACCAAAATATAATCTTGAACATTTCTGAAGCTCTTCTTTGGATTTTCATCAAGATTCATATCAGGATTTCCTTTATGCTTTGTTGAACAGATCCAGTACATTTCATTTTGGAAAGAGCAGTGAGTTTTCATCAATGTGCTGCCACATGGAACTGCAGAACAGGAATACACATTCCCCTGCAGTTCAGAGTTCCTGATGATTACTGACTTCAAAGGGTAACATGGATTTCCCTCTGATCATAATGCCTGGTCATCTGTGTAATAAAAATAAGCTGGGTAGACCAAATAATATGGGAAGTAGCATATAAGGAAAAAAGGAGTGTCATCTTTGCATGCATACAATGAATGTCCATAGCTGTTCTAGTCACCTGAACTCAATTTTCAAAGGCAGTGCTAAAACAGGTACTATGGACAGCTGAGCTATGCCTCACAGTTTGTTTCAAGAGTTCATTGCTGAACTGGGGCTTTGCTTGCTTGTTTGTTTTTTTCTTTTAAACAGCTTGACAAATTAACCTGAAACATGCCCTTTTGGGGAATGTCCATCATGTTCTGCTGCTGCTGGAAGGGTATAAAGGAGACATTTTCAGGATTCACCATTCTGTGAAGGAAAAAATAAAAACCAAACAATTTTCATCCACCAGAACATCCACCAGAAATTCTCATGAAAATGCTAGAACAGTTATGCTAGACATTCAGAATGTATGCTGTTGTGAGAGACTAAATCTTATCTCTCCTCATGTGACTCAACAAAATCGCCTTTGCTGCTTGCCCAGACAACAGCTGATGTGTATTGGGCAGAGCCACTGGAACGACTCTGGGGAACAACAATGGACCGAGGCCACTGCCATCTATACCTTCGGTAATATGCATACAAGATCACCTCCACCCATCAGGACCATTCCTGGATGCAAATCACCTTGTGATTTTATCATGAACTGAGATGTGCCCCAGCAAAGGATAATGATTGCTCACTGGACTGCAGCTGTCCTGGAAATGGGCAGAGGCAAATCAACCTAAAAACTGCATAAAAGATTTGAGCAACTACTGGCTGGATATAAGAAAAACACAGGAGAAGGACAACGCCGCTGAGAAGGAAAACACAGAGAAGGAAAAGCCCGAGGCAACGCTGCTCTTAAGAATGGAGAGAATACTAGGAGAGAAAAAATGACAGAGACATCACCATGGAGCCTGGACACAGACCAAGAGGAACCCTCTCTCTGTGTCCTAAGTTCCATCTACTGCAACTCATGGAGCTGAAGAGGCTGCCCAGAGGACAACATCTCTTCTACAGCCAAAGCTGCAGCACCCCTCCTCTACAGACCCAAAGCTGCAGCACCTTTCTGCACAGACTCAAACTGTCTTGGGGGGTGAGGGGTGTGGTAATATAATTCCTTTCCTCTTCTCTCTCTCCCTCTCGATTTTCTCTCTCTCCCCTTCTGATCCATCCACTTTATTTGCGTAATAAATAGTCTAGCAGTTGGTATTTTGGCCTCATTTGTGCCTTTAATTTCATAACATGGGAATATTCAAGAGAACTGAGTCCCTTTCCCTCTCTGGACCGAGACAGCTATGCATCCAGAAAGAGGACTTTTCAAAGTGGCAGGAGATCTTCTCAGGTCTGAATACAAAATCCATGTAACTGAAAAAACAAAGTTATTTTGTTCCCTGGGTAAACAGCCATACGTGGAGCTCTCTTTTATATTACAATTTTATTCACTTGCTATAAATATTCACAACATTAATCTACTGCAGATCATCTATTCAGCATATTTGAAAATCCATTTATTGTCACGTATTGATATGCATGTGTTACACTTGTATATGATACAGAGTATTTTCAGTGTTGGCTTAAGAACAAAGAAACAAAGTAAACAAATATTGAGAAGCATGATGTAGATTTTTGACCCACATGAGGTCAGATTCAGATTTTACAAAATAGCACATTTACACTTTGCTCTGTTCCAGACACTCTCTTTAAGATGCTGCCTTCTGTCCTGCACCTGGTAACGTAAATTCATACAATATTAATCCATCCTAAAATACTGAGATACCTAGCTGCTGCTACAAACAGTTTATCCTAATTAAATTTTAATCAGAAGAGAGTATCTTTCCCTGCCAGCATTTTTTATTATTTCTCAGCAGACTGATAGGATGCACTTCTCATTTTTATTCCCAAGAGTCATTTGTTTTATTTAAGCTCTCCTGTACAATGATACAGCAGAGGTAATGAAACGGTTTGGGGATCAGCAGGGGCGACTGTGACAGGCAGAGCACCCCAGGGTGTTCATCCATCACAGAACTTAATATGTAATTACCTAGCCATGTCAATGGCTTGTAATGATGAAATAATTTCCCTCTTTTTCTGGGAGTCTGGGAACCACACAGGACTTTTAAATGAGCTTGCCCCTATATATTCTTGACTACCATAAAGTTGCGGTGTGTTTGTCCCTTTCAATGCATCAAAGCACGCAGTCAGAATTCACTCTCCCTCTCCAGTCAGCATGCTTATGCAGGGTCACTAAAAGGGATTGCCAAATTTCTGTTGTACTGGTATTACAGAGATGCTACAATATCCATTACATGGAGTATAAAATTATACATTCTGTAACAACTTAGAAAAAAAGCTCATAGATGCTTAAGGCCTTTAAATATTGAGGGTTTGTTTTTTTGTTTTTTTATTCAGTAACAGCACATCACAAAGTTCAAAAATTGATACTGAAACAAAACAAACAAAAAGAAATGTAAGTGTGATTTTGGCCAGGATCATATATGAATTGGATGACTGTAAGCAAGCAAAATTCCCACAAAGTAAACCTGGGAGGCCACTAGGACTTTTTTTCCTGTATAGCAAACAGACTGAGCAGACATCTACATAAGCATCCAACAGTACTTAGGGTCAAGCAAGAGATTTTATTGTTTAATAAAAAGACAAAATATCTGAATTATTACCATCCAATTTCATAATTGCAAAACTCATTTACATCCCTGCCTACATTTAGTGAAATAAAAAACCAAAAACCCAACAAAATAATAGATGAAACACTGTCATTGACTCCTGACCATGAATTTCAATGAATTCCAGGCTGGGAAAGCAAAATACGTATTGGGAACAGCCATCTCCTTCAGACTGAATAGAAATGTGTATCTTAAGATATAAAATGCCAGATAATGGGAAGTGGTAATTGAGTTTTGACCACTGCTTTTTTAAACTGCCAAAGAGCTGCAGTAGTTGGTTAGCCTTAGGGAAACATGTCAACCTGACTATACATTCTAGTATGACTGATGTATTCGGGTAACTATTACTTGTCAACAATAATTATTAACAATGGATATATATTTCCATTCCTATAACAAAAACAACTTCAAGATGTTTAAATATGTACCTTTGAAAGTTCCAAGGTTAGGATACAAATAAAAATGTCTAAAACTGCGCCATGCCAGAGGACAAGTTGTGCAACGGAAATGCAATTAAAGCAGCGTGCAGTCCCACTAGCAATCTGAATGGTGGACCTGGGATCATTTTAGAGAGAAGGAGCCCACTTATTGTGGAGGTTGACTTCATCAAGATGAAAAGCCACCAGTCTGGAATGGAGAATCCGAAAGATTGCTGCTTTTCTGCACCTTTGGAATATCAGTTCTTGTGATTACAGCTGCAAATTCCTCAGCAAGTGCAATTTTACAGGTGTACACAGTTCAATCAGTCGAAATCTTTGTGAACACAGAAGTTCAGAATAACTTTCCAGTAGTTCTGATCTCAAGGCTGTTGCTGATTGCAAGTCAGGTTCTCACAGAAACAATTGGTTCTGAGGGATACACCCCAGCAGTATAAAATTTCACTTCGAGGATTGCCTGAAGGAATGAAATTCCTATGTGTTGCATTTAATGTTATCAGCCTTCAGACTGACTTGATTTGTCTTTAGCTATCGGGTTACCTGTAAAGAAAAAGAAAATCAGAAAATCAAAACTGTACTTCCAAAGTACTGGGAACTGAGACTGAACTGTAAGATCCCTATCCAGCAAAGCTCTTGCAATTGTTTTTACATAAGTGAATGATTCTCAATGGTTTTACATGGGGTTGCTCCCCATCTTAAATTACGTGTTTCGGTGCTTTGCTGGAATTGGATTTGATCAGGAGAAACCGAAACGTGACCAGGCTTGAAAGTAACAAAAAAAAACAAATTAACAAATTGAAATATGAAGGTCATAAATTACCAACCCACAAATATCAAAAGCATTGGTTTCAAGGAAAATTTCTCCTCATCCTTTTCAATGTTAGAACTTCTGTATGGCAACAACTATGCTTGTAAAATATCAGCAATTGAGTATTACGATGACTGATACTGGAGATGTATTCTTCCATTCTTTGCATGATACTTTAAAACACTGCCACAGAATGATTGAATCATTTAGGTTGGAATAGGGAATGTCCTGCTAAGGGCTAAATGCATCTTAGCAAGCAACAATCACTTAGTGGAGAAACAGAACCAAAATCATGCATACATAAACAAGAGAGATATATCCTGTTATTTGCAAGGTACAAAAAAAAACCTGCCACGGAGTTCACTTAGAGTGGTTTGACCTAGCCTAACATGAAACAAGAGTGGAACAGCAGGACCACAGAGAAAGTGTAAGACAGAGCATTTCACAGTAATTAGACTTTCCCTGTGTCTGATTTGGATTCTAAACATAAAATAAATAAAATAAAGCAAAATAAATCCATCATATCAAAGAAAAACAACTTTGAGGAATATTTCTGCTGTGTCAGTGGATGCAATTAATGACCATGTTGTATTTTAATATCAAATTGTATCAAGGTACCACATCTCACCTCTTGAGGAACAAGCCAGTGGAACTTCACAAGAACACTTTGTGACGTGAAGGGGCATATGCTTTTAATTTTGGTCACAGAAAGAAGGGTCATGCTCCTTAATGGTGGAACATTCTTTTTGCCTTCAGCAAAAATGTTTGCATACAGCTCTTGTCAGCTCTGCAGAGCACGGACATAGAGCAGAATATTAAAAAGACTCTTCAAGGTGTTCATTGCTTCACTCTGCCTTCTCCAGCAGTTGTTTCTATGAGCTGCACTTAAGAAGGCAATAACAAAAGTGTGCTTTGTGATTCTTATGATACATGGGTTTATTTATTCTGCTGCTTTTATTTTGTTTTGTTCCAGCTGTTAGAAACAGCCCCATGTGAGCCCCTTCCACAGAGGAAGACTGCCTGAAAAAAATTCATTAAGAATTAATTTTAAAATCAGGGAACATATTTCTGTGCCAAAGCTCAAAAGGCTGTTATTTATTTTTGTCATATTGTAACAGCTGGAATTCTACTCAGGGACCTAGGTGCCACTGAGCTATATACTGCAGAATACACATTTTCTAATCCTGGTCAGTTGTGGATTAGCTTCCCTTGAAAGCTCCCCAGCAAAAAGACATATGTAAAACTACTGGAGAGAAGCCAGTAAAGGGCCACTAAAGCAAATAAGGGACTAGAGCATCTTCATATGAAGAAAGACTGAGACAGCTGGGACTGTTCAGCCTGTAGAAGTGGGGGATCTCATCAATGCATGGGAATACCTGAAGGGAGGGTGCAAAGAACAGGGAGACAGTCTCTCTTCAAGCAGTTCCCCAGAGACAGGACAAGGGTCCAATAAGCACAAACTGAAGCAGAGGAGGCTCCCTCTCAGGAAAACACGTGTTTTACAGTGAGGGAGATTGAGCGCTTGCACAGGTTGCCCAGGGCATTGTGACGTCTCCATCTTTGAAGACATTCAAAAGCCATCTAGTCCTGTGCCACCAGCTCCAGGTGGATCTCTGTTTGAGCAGGGGGTACATTCCAACCACAACCATTCTGTGATTTGTGATTTCTATTACATCTGGCTCTGTCAATGCATAGGCTAAGGTTATAAACTGCAGCTAGCAGAGTACTTTCACACACAGGTGACTGCTGAGTTACATGGGTGTTTGGAATTGCCAATGTGTTCTCTTCAGTCACAAACTCAGTACCATTACAATCTGCAGACCTCTTTGCTCCCCCTCATCTAGCCCTGTGACTGTGTGGTGAAAACATCCCTCAAAAAGCAACATACACTCTTACATAGAATAAATAGGTGATATAAAAAAGAAAAGGAAAAAAAAAAAAGCCTTGATAGCCATTCCAATCTCTGCTCTCTAACAGGTGGCTAACCACATACCAAGGTCATTTTGTTGATACAGATACACAAGCAGTCAAGCTGCATACTTCTAATTTTTGGATGATTACATGACTGTGGTTTTTAACTGCTTTCCCTTCACAGAATTTTTACTACTCTGCCTGCCTCTTTTTATTTTCTTTTTTTTTTTCCCAATTTATTTCATCTTTTTTCTTTTCCGTTAACTTCCAGGTCACACAATCACACAATGTGTCCTAGTTGTGAGCCACAAGCCGCCCAGACCAAAAGGACAGAAAAGATATTTTGTCCAAGATATTTTCTCCCTTCCAAAGGAGTAAAACAATAAATGCTCCATACTAGATTGGAAGTTTAAATGGAAATTCTATTTACAAATATGTACAAAAGGTATTCAGGTAAAGGGAATACATTTGGGCCTCTCAGGACAAAACTTTCCAGATCCTTCCAGAAACCTCCACCCCACTCAGCCTCAGCAAGCCTAAGAGTAGCCAAACTGCCCAGCCCTGCTCCCATCCTCCCCCTGCCACACACACACTAGAACCAGGCCTTCTGCAGGCTTCAAGAGACCCAGCAGTGTAGCTGGAAATTCGCTGCCAGCCAAGTCCAGGAGAAAGCCTCTTCCCCACAAACCATAAAGGTTGTGTGTACAGCACTTTGGCTGTACACTCCCTTAAAGAGAGAAATACAGGAAAACGAAATATAATAACAGATTGCAATATCCTGGGATGAAGTAGAGTAGAGTAGAGTACAGTAGAGTAGAATAGAATAGAATAGAATAGAATAGAATAGAATAGAATAGAATAGAATAGAATAGAATAGAATAGAATAATAGAATAATAGAATAATAGAATAATAGAATAATAGAATAATAGAATAATAGAATAATAGAATAATAGAATAATAGAATAGAGCAGGTTGGAAAAGACCTTTGAGATCATCGAGTCCAACCTATCATCCAACACTAAGCAACTAAACCATGGCACCAATTGCCCCATTCAGTCTCTTCCTAAACACTTCCAGTGATGGTGACTCTACCACCCCCCTGGGCAGCCCATTCCAATGGCCAGTCACACTTTCTATGAAGAACTTCTTCCTAACACCCAGCCTAAACCTCCCCTGGCACAGCTTGAGACTTTGTCCTCTTGTTCTGGTGCCATCCCCTTGGGACTCTCCAGCCTCTGCAGGAATTTTCTTTGTGGCTATACCAATTAACTCTTGATTTCCCCTAACCTACAACACAATGCTGCTCTGAGTACCACACATGGTGATCCACATTTCCATATAGGTAGGAAGGTAATACTTGTTATGTGCAAACACTGTCCCACTGTTAACATTAATGAAAGTTATATATCCATACACATTAGGGAGAGCATAGACATCCTGGATGCTAAAGGCAGTTTGATAAAGTAGCAATGAAATTTTAGCTAATATGCTTAATTTTGGATGTAGCAAAAGTCATTTGGTTTGAGTGGCTGGGAAGTGGGGTATTGTGGCAACGTCTTTACAGGAGAAGGGGGGGTTGATATCAGTGTGTGTCTAACCTGAATAGGTGCAAACCAACTCTAATCAATTTTCCAGTTAATAATTACTATGTATGGAAAATTAACTTTGCTTCTGTTTAGCAATACAAATGCAAAAAAGGACATAAGCCCTTTAGCAGCCTAGGTGTTGATTTGAATTAATTTGTTCATTCTTGGAACGTAATGACTCTCTTTATGCTAATATATTTCTTCACATGGTGGTTATATCATAAATACAATGCGTCAGACTCTCTTCACTTTCTTCTACTAAATATGCAATTAAAGTACAATTACTCTGCAGTTGTAGACTTTTTAATTCAAATTAGTGGCTGGCTGCTGAAAATTGGCAATTGCATGTGAACTTGCTTTTTTGTTTTAAAACAACAATATATAATTAAATGCAAATGAGTTTTTCACATTTCTTCTGCTTGCTAAATGTTCAGAACAGGCTCAGGTTTGGGGCAAAACAATTTCACCAGGGTAACCCAGAATGGAATAGAGAGGAAAAGACCTTATAGCTAACACATCAGAAAAGCTATCAGCTCAAGAGATTTTTTCTGGGTAGCCTCCATTCTGGTACTGCTGACAATGGATGAAAAATGTCCTGACTTGTGAAATCCCCACAGCTGATGAATACAACCAATAATATCATCTATTTCAAAAGAATAGATTCCCCATAAAACCACAGCCTGATATTTTTATTTAAGGATTCCTTCTGCCTTGGAAGAGGAAGTGAGGAAAAGCAACACTCTAAGATGTAATGAATGACTGAGTGAATATTCCCTGAATAATGAAGCACTTTTCTTTACTGTCCTGCACCTAAGCATCAAATTTACAGGATCATAAATAGGTATAGTACAAATCCTCTAATCACTAAGGGAGGTCATAGTGCCCCTGTACTCTGCTCTGGTTAGGCCGCACCTTGAGTACTGTGTCCAGTTCTGGGCCCCTCAGTTTAGGAAGGACATCGAAACACTTGAGCGTGTCCAGAGAAGGGCAACAAGGCTGGGGAGAGGCCTTGAACACAAGCCCTATGAGGAGAGGCTGAGGGAGCTGTGATTGTTTAGCCTGGAGAAGAGGAGGCTCAGGGGTGACCTCATTGCCCTCTACAACTACCTGAAGGGTGGTTGTAGCCAGGAGGGGGTTGGCCTCTTCTCCCAGGCAACCAGCACCAGAACAAGGGGACACGGTCTCAAGCTGCGCCAGGGGAGGTTCAGACTCGAGGTGAGGAGGAAGTTCTTCACCGAGCGAGTCATTCGGCATTGGAACGGGTTGCCCAGGGAGGTGGTTGAGTCATCGACCCTGGAGGCGTTCAAGGGGAGATTGGACGTGGCACTTGGTGCCATGGTCTAGTCATGGGGTCTGTGTTGATAGGTTGGACTCGATGATCCTCGAGGTCCTTTCCAACCTAAGTGATACTGTGATACTGTGATATTTGCCAACTACAAAGTAGTTTATACATGTAAATTAGGAACATAATTACTACTTAATAAAGTTAGAAGAAAACAGCAGTATGCTAAATTAAATGTGTTCTGGAACATTTCGTAATGCAACTTTTAAAATGATTTGGTTTGTGACTGAAATATTTTTCAGTCTTTTTCAATGCTCATCACAAACCATACACAAAATCTGCATTAAAAACAGACTCGAGTCTGCAAAGTCAAGCACTTGAAAATTAGCAACTCACTTTTCTATGGGTGCCCTTGAAACTTCAGTTCTCTCTCTTTTACATCATGTAAAGTAAAGAGCAAAATTGAGGGGAGGAGTAGTGTTGGATAGAAGCCTACTAGCATGTCATCAGGACTAGGCATCAATGTGAATGCAGAAAGGGGCAAATTTTAAAGCCAGTGTTTCTTCTCTCCACAGATGGTTCATCAGTATTATGGACTCCCTGTTCCAGGTTTTCACTAAAGAGTATAAATAAGCACAAGTAATAGAAAGAGCTTAATAGCAGGTTTTAAGCCACTCTCCCCCAAGCCTGTAGCATTGAAAGGGGTTGTTGTGACCCAAGTGCAGGAGCCAACACTTCTCTTTGTTAAGCCTCATACAATTGACCTTAGCCCATTGATTTAGTTTATCCAGATCCCTTTGCAGAGCCTCCCTACCTCCCAGCAGATCAACACTCCAACCCAGTTTGGTGTCAACCACAAACTTAGTGAGGGATCATTCAATCCCCTTGTGCAGACTACTGATATTAAAGAAAAGTGCCCCCACAACAGAGCCCTGGGGAGCACCACTTGTGACCAGCACCAACTGCATTTAACTTCATTCATCACAACTCTGGGCCTGGCCATCCAGCCAGTTTTTAACCCAGAGAAGCATCCACCCATCCGTGTCATGTGCAGCCAGTTTCTCCAAGAGGAGGCTATGGAAGACAGTGTCCAAGGCTTTACTAAAGTCCAGGTAAACAACATACACAGCCTTTTCCTCATTCAATAAACAAGTCAGCTTCTCATAGAAAGACATCGGGCTCGCCTTTCATGAACGCATGCAGACTGTGCCTGATATCCTCAAGACAAAGAAAAGCCATTGTGACACTTCTATAAACTATTAAAGGTCTGTAGGAAACACAAATGGTGTGGGGATTTGTTTTTGGAGAAATAAAAAGGGTCTCACAAATCTATTTAATGACCAACATGACACAATACAGGCTACAAGAATCCCTCAAATAAATGCTTTAAGGAAAAGGTCTAAGAAATGACTTGAAGAGATGCCTAGCTATGGATTGTCCATGAAGACATGGAGATAAAACAAAGATCTTGTACCAAGGCAGCCCTTATTTGTTTGCAGCACATTTCCACCACTTTTGTCTCATTGCTTATATTCTTTCTTACACCGTACATAAAGAGACCACAGAAAAAAAACCTTAACAAAACACAGTCAGCAACATGATTCTTTAGCAAACCTTTCCTGATAAGGAATGGACTTGAAGAGGGCTTTGTCAGTCATATTTTTTCCATGACATAAGTAACTGTTTGGGTAGTGAAAATCTAATATGAATAGCACAACGAAGAGACAGAAAGGCCCATGCAACAAGAAACAAATACCTGCCAATGCATGTATTCAACTTCTGCACTCTGCAAATGGGGTTGAGGTTGGAAATAAATCCTTTGAACAGATGGAAGTGCACTGTTTCCTCGAACTTCAAAATGTATACGTGGCTTACAAAAGCAAATGACAATTTGCATTGCCACTTGTGCATGTCTACTGACTGAATAGTTCACCTTGCAAGTTTGGAATGGGCTTCAGATCTAATACTACTGCCTTGTTAGTGATACTCAAAAGTACTTTGCAAATGTTAACAAAAGAAAGGCTCACAGTTTCCTCACAGCTTGAGAATCCTGTGACTTCTTACCTACAGAAGTGAGGAAGATGGTAAAAAAGAGCTGTAAAAGACCTTTTTCCAATAGGGGTCCATATGCATACACACTTTACGGCAGATAGTTGTGGATTTGGATGCTTATGCTAGGTAACTAAGTTGCTGGAGTAACAAGAAACCATTCCAAAAGTATGAGAAATTTTAAGGTGATTCAACCATATTTCAAGGGTATACTTGATAAACTATGCTTGTTTCAGTATCACAGACCACCATTTGACTTGGAGTAATGACAGATGGCAAACTTTGAGTGATTCGTGAGCGCTTAGGAAAACAGATATTTAATGACAGTTACATGACTTCATTTACCTTCAGAGAAGATTATATATACATGTTGACAAACATTTTTTGAACTCTTCAGATATTTCATGAAACTTTGACCCTATCTAACTTTTGATGTCAAGACTCGAGGGCTTTAAATGTTTTCCTTCACTTTACTTTAGTCACTTTAATATGAAAAGTGTTACTTAAATCTTCCCAAGCCTGTAATGGAGCTATTTAGAATTCTAGATGTTTGGGTCTGTCCTTCGGCAAACATCTCTAGCTCATTTTATTAATTAAACAGGACATTTCCCAGTACACTTAAATGGCTCAGAAGTTTCCCACATCTTTGATAACCACCAGACTCTAAAGCTTTTAATTCCTTCATACTTTCATTGCGCTGTGACTAATCAGAATTGCATTTGTGGTAATTCTTGTGTGGAAGACCTTCCATTAGAAAGACATAAAACTGATTTTGCACAATGTCATTTGAAGTAGAATTCTGTATTTCTTGTTTATCCACTGCTCTTAATTATTTCAGCAGGAGATTTTTGATGTTAAAGTGAGGACCCAGACAGTCAGTGTTAAAAATTGTAATTAAAACTAAAAGGATTCCGAAAACTTTCGCACATAAAACAAGGTTTCCATTTGCTCCAAATAATCTTAAAGTTAGCACTAGAATAGAAAAATAGGCAAAGGAAAAATACTTTAGAGCATGGCACAAATTCATGAAAATTACAGAATTCTTCATCTAAATGTGGCTTTAAGATTAGACAGACAACGTGTAGAATTTCTGAATTTTAAGTAATCCAATATGGGAGGCAGAGCTTTTAACTACAAAGTGGCATTCAACAAAGTACCAAGACATGCCTTCTTTCTCAGTGCTGTTCACTTCTCCAGAGCATCTGTTGCTTTCCCATGATAGTAAGTTAAGTTCATCAACTGAGTCTACCTTTAAAGGAGGGTGAGTGAAGACATTTTAAGGCTCCGACAAGCATCTGACTGACACACAGAGTCTGCTTAGGAGTGCAATGCAAACTCTTCCTTCAACCACCCTCCTGAAGCTCTGCCCAAATAATTCTGTCCACGATTCAGGGGTGTCTGCAGCAAACTAAGCCACTACAATGAGGAGTAAGGTACAACAATTCCTCTTAATACTGCGTAAACCTGTATTTGTACACACCTGCTGCTCTGTGAGTAATAAACCAGGACTGGAACACATTTTCTGGAGTGGTTTGACTCTTTATTCCTCAACGAACGTTCTGGCCCTTCCTTAGAATCCGACCAAGACTAGGATTCATCACAACTAGTGCTCCAACATGGAGCCAGAATATTTTGTGTGTGTGGAAAAATCAAAATTTGTCATCAGGCACAGCAGAAACCTCCTTTCTCTACTTCTCCATTCGGACTTGAGGAGTTTTACACGTTTGCCTAAGAAACAAACACAAGTCAAGTACTACACTCTTACGTTACAGAAAACAAAACTGGGAGAGATGGAACTTTCTTTAACCAACATGGAAAAGTACAAAACGACAGGAAAAAACATACTTCAGAATCAGAGCAACTTTTTTAGCAAAAGAGCATGGTCTCAAAAACACTCTCAAGCAAGAACAGTAACCCCAGAGGAAAAGGTTTAAACATACTCAAAATCAAACTCATTGATTTGTCACCAAAGGCAATAGAGAGTGATGGATAAGATTCAGTTTTGCAAGTACATCAGCAATCTTTAACTATGATAGAACAGTGATTGAAAAGTTTTCTGAAAATAAGTTCATGGACAGACCTGTGGTATAGAAAAAAGAAAACAATGAGGTAGAATACAGTTCCTTCTAAGTTAAGAGATTTGCGTTCTTCCCAGACATGTTTAAAGCAAATAAACCAGCAAATAACCCCCAAACATTTAAAGCTTGAAAAATGTGAGCATTCTGAGCAGAACTTTACTTAGAGCCATTTCTGTGCTTAGTAGGTTACAGGAAACGTCATAAAATAGTAACACATTGCAAAAGACAATACTCAATTCAGACAGCTAGTTTCTTATCTAGATATTTGATGTAGTTTCTGGACGTGCTGATAGTATTTGCTTGCAAAAAGGGCTGCACAGTACCTCAAAAGATCATCTACATTTCTTTAAATAATGCTTACAAATAGGCTATTACCTTCCCCCCCCCCCTTTTTTTTTTTTCCTTTAGTTGTTTTTTTTAACTTACATGTGATGCTGTAGATCATTAGAACCATACATTACAAGAACAAACTCATCTCCTCAATAGCTTGTTGCTTGAATAAAATCTCTACACTTTCAAATACCATTTCCTTGAACCTGGTAGTTTACAACATAAACTGGGACAATTATCACAGTGTATATCTGATGAAGACATGAGAGTTCCACCAAGGCTAAATCAAACTCTTTCAAACTGACTTCCTGATTATTCTCTTCCGCTACGGTGCACATGCCTGAACTTTGTCAATGTTTCTATAACTCAGCAGAAAAAAATAAGTGTTAACTTGACAACCATTTTATATTAAAGGAAGACTTAAACATAAACCTTATTTTACTTTCTGTAACAGATAGTAACTGTAGCAATTCAGACAAGGATATATCTTCTTGAGGTTTTGTGGTGATCACAACTCCATAGTGAGACTGCAGCATGGCGGCATAAATGACTGCAAGAAAATTAATTCAATACATGTAATTTTCTTCTCTGTTACACCACATAGTCCACACAGTTATCTCAACTGGAAGATTAAAAACAATCTCCTTACTTTCTACTGATGAGGGAACTGAAGAACAATAAAGAGTGAACACTACACCCTTCCAACTGTGAGAAAGCGAATGGAGAAGGAGGGATGGGAACAGAGTCCTTACATCTTTGGCTTTATCTGAACTCACTTACCTAAAGAAAAGCCTACTGGTTTTCTTAATGAGAAAGAAAACCCTGTGACAAGCAGTTTCCTGTGTTTAATACTCTAAAAAATGGAAGTAAATAAATAAACAAACAAGCACACCATGTTCCCCCCACCCCAGACTTGCTTTAAGACTAGGTTGAGGCTTGAAATTGCCTGGTAGGTATAATGGATTTTCATCTTTTAATATATATTGTTCCAAAAAACTGAGTAAGATTGAACTTCAAAGTATCCCCACTATAAAATCAGGTAGTCCAAATTCAGAACATTGGAAATATTTTTCTCCTTCACATGTTTGGGTGTGCTATTTTTTCTGGGATTTTGGATGGGGAGTAACGAGCCATTTTGATGAGACCAAAACAGAAATGTAAATCATTTCCTTACCTGAAATTTTATCTTCTCTATGTGGGTACCTGCTGCTCTGTTAGTGCAGTACTGATGTGTTTTCTGCCTTTGTCCCAAGCTTCAGAGATTCCTCTGGTGATTTTTTCCCCACTTTCTTACCAGCTTCCACTGCTGGCATTTTGAGGTAGTGCACTCACATTTGGCTCCAGGAATAACTGCCACAGCTGAGGGAATATAAGACAACTAAAAAACAAGTTAGAAACAGCAGAGCAATATCCAGGCAGGAAAAAAAATTGTTTAAAAACAATGAATCAGTCATCAACTTGAAACCCTTTGATCATTGTCCTTTCTCTTTCCATCCATTCATTCCATATGAAGAAAAGATTTTCCCATACTTGGACAAATTTTAGCAAAGGAGTGGGTACCCATTCAGAGTGTCTAAAATTATTTTAAGGGAATTCAATTGCAACTTTCTCCTGTATGAGTAACCATCACGCCATCAGCCTACTACAGATAAGAAACAGAAGAAAGGTGGCAGATTTGGAGGATTTCAGAAAAATCCCTGTCACTCTGTCTCAAGTCTTAATAGAACTGAGGAAAAGGAAGATTTGTGGCTTTTTCACCTGAAAAGCTGTCATGGGCAATCATTTAGAAGGATTTCTTATTGCCCAGGAGAAAATACATATAGTCTGATTCATTAAGAAGTAGTCAAGATTATGGCTGCTGATCCCCAAAGAAAAAGAAGGAAAAAGGGCAACCTGTGCCATCAAATTAATGAACATGAAACACAGAGTGAATCCACCATCCATGCTGGATGTTCCACGTAGACAAAAAACGTTCACTGTCAGTCTTGTGTTTTCACATGGAATGGTCACAGGTTTCTGTGGCATTCTTGGAAGAAGATACCATAACATACAGGTATCCCAGCAAATTTTGGCTTTGATGCTTTTCTCTGGTATTTTTTTTCTGCATGCATGATAAACTGAAGCAAGTTGCTAGCATCATTCCTGAATTCACTAGAAATGTCTTCTTGCTTAAGTGTTACGCAGATTTCCAGTGGAAAGCTACAACTGCTTATAACTCCTCTGTACTGAGGAGCATCTTGATACTGTTTTAGAACTTCATAGTACACAGAAAAGATGCCTTCTGTCAAAAGGAATGATCACTTCTGGAAATTTAAGCAAGAACCTGCTTAATGTCAATTTAATTTGTCCATCTTAAAGGACATGACCAGCTGTGTTCATACCTGTGTCTTCTCCTTATCTTCTGACAAGTATGTGACCCATGTATGAATGACTCAGTAGTTAATCACAGTTAGTCACTGGTATCCTAAAATCTCAAGTAATGAAGGAAAGACCAACTGGCTCTGAAAAGTTTGTTGCCTTCAAATTTCAGGAATGTGCATACAAACGATGTGCCTTGAGGTCGAGGGAGAAAAAGGACTCTGGCAATTTCTTGAATGACTCTCTAAAAGAAATAGGCTTGGCAAAGTAATCAGCTTCAAATTTGCCATGTTGAATTTTTTTTTAGGAGAAAGGCTCCTGTTACTCTTTTGCACTTTGAAAATGTAGACCATTATTAACAACTGGCATCAGAATGATGCCTTGAAAATTATATATTTGGTATGCTCTAATTTTCTAAGATCATGCTGAAAAGGTGACGGGGAGGATGTCTCAGAATTCTAGAGGAACTACTTTGATTTTTCAATGCATTTGCCTGAATTGGTAACAGCACAAGCAGATGTAAGGTCCTCTGGTCTTCTTTTGGCAGGGATGTGTTCATGAGCCACACTGTTTGAATTCAAGGTGAATGAACAAACTGTTGTTCTTCTGGCTGGCATCACCACGATATTTTCTGGCATTCTTGAAGTGGCAAAGCTGTTTTGAACTTCTTAAAATATGCAGCTCCATTAAAACTGTCAATTTTGCTGTTACTACTGAGTTGCAGATACAGTCTGGTTAGACACAATCCATCGTTTCCTTGAGATCATATAATCATCTTCATAAACTGGAGATACCCTTCTGGCTTTGGAGGTCTTGCCAGCGTAATTCTACAGGTCACATCGTACAAAGCAGTCATGGTGAACTGATATATTGTAGCTTCCTTCAGAATCTTCACTTCAGAGCTCTATGACACTTGCAGTTACGAAAGTGGATGAATGACGGAACTGCAGGAGCTGAGAAGGAATCCTAATAATGCAGTTCATTTTATAGAACATATAAAGTCCTTTGGAGTCTTTTCTCCATACACAGCAGTAGAGTACTTCCTAGGATAAAGCCACTATTCACCAAGGCAGATGGAGTCAAGTACAAGCTATGAAAAAAGTCAACACTTTGAAATTCTTCTGGAAATTAATTTTATGTTGTCTTCTTTTTTTAATTCAGCCCCAGACAACAATCTTTCACTTATTCTTTCCTGACAAACATTTTTCCTTCATTTTGAACAGTTCTCAGACAGGACAGGATTATCTTCATGATTCTTATGGAGAAACAAGTTAGGTTTACAACCATTCTCATTTTGCTCTGCCAGGGAATAATATCTGAGTCATCTGATTTCAACTGGTTTGAGAGCTGTTCACTCCTTCAGCAGTGACTGTGCATAATGCTCTGCATGACTGACTTTATCTACTTCGTATTGATTACTATCCATTTCTTTCCTTCCCTATTAAAAGGAAGAAAAGCAGGCCTGTGACAGGGCAGTACTTACAAGGTTTTCTATGAGCATTCCTAATGAGCAAGGAAAAACCTTCAGAAAACCATGAGATTTGGGAGAACTGAACCTAATACTTTTTGGACAGTTGAGAGCCACTTTTTCACTCCCTCATATGAATTCTGCAACTAAGCAGTGATGCACAGTTTGTGAAGCCTGTGCCAAATATTCATGGAAAGAGTCAAGAGTTCTGCCTGCAGCTATTTATGCACTAGGTAATGTGAGGTTTCAGAATACTCCAGGCCCTCTGAGCGGAAATGTATTGTTTCTGACCTACACAAATGATGCCCAAAAGTCCTTACAGACTGCAAAGGAGGATGAGATAAAAAAGCAGCACAAGTTTTAGAGCATGGCACCATGACTCACACACTACTGGCATTTCAGTATCATCCTCCTATATGGCAATTTGTAAGGTAGTAGAAGACAATGACTTTTTTCAGGGAGACTAAAAAGAACCGCTAGATATTCAAGGAGCCCTTCTTGCTCTGCTGTGAAAGGGCAGGGAGATTGGCATACTGGATTTGCAAATGAGAGTGGAAACATCTTTGATTTCAGAGTTCTTTTATACTTCCTGGAGAAGTGGAGAAAACAGTAATTTACATACAGCCTTCAGAATTCATTCTTATTTTCCATCACAGAGGCAGAAAATTATTCCTCAGACATGAGATCAGTATCTCAAACATGCCAGCAAAGTACAAATTGGGGGGGTGGGGGGTGAGGAGGGGGGTAAGAAAAGAAAAATAATAAATCACAAGATGAATCTTTTGGGACAAAGGCAGAAAATCTTGTGGCTGGACTGACGGATTGGAGGATTCCCATGTAGAAGAAAGTAACGTTTGAAAGATCACTGATTAGTTAATTAACTAATTAATGCAACTGACATGCATTTGCATATTTATTTTTGTTTTAATATTGGAGGAATATTTTCCCTTCATTTCAGAGCAATTCTGACAGTTTTCAGGTTCTGTGGAAGCTAAAATGAAGCTTTACAATGGATGCTAGTTGCAGTCTTACCTTAGGAAATACTGTTCCCTCATGAAAATGTATAAACCCCAGAACATATTAATAAAATTCTGTGAGTGTGATGAAGGGATTGTAAAAGACTCCATTCCTCATGATTTGTACAGTGTGTCTTACAAAAAAAAACCAAATGAGAGTACCATTTCTGAATAGCTAGAGACAAGACTGTGTTCACAAGGAGATGCAGCAAGGCATTGCAAACAGTCAAGGAAAAATTGCAAACCTTCCAGGCAAAACCTGCTAATAAACAATAACAAAAGGAAAAGTAGAAACTGCTCTGATTTTAGAAATTATTTTAAGTAACACATTAAAAGACTCTTTTCCAAAACAGCTGTACCTGTGCATATTGCTTTTAACCCATTCTGCATTCTGTTGCTCACTTTCAGTTCAGTTGTCTGGGTTACCTTCACCCACCCAAGATGTTATAGAATAGAATAGAATAAACCAGGTTGGAAGACACCTTCAAGATCATTGTGTCCATCCCATCAACCAATCCAACCCACCTAAACAACTAAACCATGGCACCAAGCACCCCATCAAGTCTCCTCCTGAAAACCTCCAATGGTGGTGACTCCACCACCTCCCCGAGGCAGCCCATTCCAATGGGCAATCACTCTCTCTGTGTAAAACTTCCTCCTGACCTCCAGCCTGAACTTCTTCCTAACATCCAACCTAAACCTCCCCTGGCACAGCCTGAGACTGTGTCCTCTTGTTCTGGTACTGGCTGCCTGGGAGAAGAGACCAACCTCTGCCTGTCTACAACCTCCCTTCAGGTAGTTGTAGAGAGCAATAAGGTCACCCCTGAGTCTCCTCTTCTCCAGGCTAAGCAACCCCAGCTCCCTCAGTCTCTCCTCATAGGGCTTGTGTTCCAAACCCCTCACCAACTTTGTTGCCCTTCTCTGGACTCGTTCCAGCAAGTCAACCTCCTTCCTAAACTGAGGGGCCCAGAACTGGACACAGGACTCAAGGTGCAGCCTAACCAGTGCAGTGTACAGGGGCAGAATGAACTTCCCTGCTCCTGCTGGCCACACTGTTCCTGATGCAGGCCAGGATGCCATTGGCCCTCTTGGCTGCCTGGGCACACTGCAGGCTCATGTTCAGCCTACCATCGACCAGTACCCCCAGGTCCCTCTCTGCCTGGCTGCTCTCCAGCCACTCTGACCCCAGCCTGTAGCACTTCATGGGGTTGTTGTGGCCAATGTGCAGAACCCAGCACTTGGATGTTTTCAATATCATGCCGTTGGACTCTGCCCATCTGTCCAGCCTGTCGAGGTCCATGACTTTGCTTATAACATTTCACACCACAGCACTTCTTGCTTTAATCCCTTTCACCTGAGCTTGTGTTTTCTGGGTATTCTAAAGTACATTTACCTTTGGGGAAAGGACTATGATTTTTCTAGATTTTTGTGACCTATAATGAACATTATCAAGCTGTTGATCTAAACTCATGTTAGATAGAGACTTGCAAATTCATATTCAAGAAATAAATTTGGTATGTAGTAGCTATTTTAAAGAAAACCAGTGAATTACATAGCCCTGAATATTGATGAGTCCTTTCAACATGTGTTGGCTGGAATGCTAAATATTTCCATCAAAACGTTCAATCGTCCTAAAAAAATTAGTGTTTAGGTTCCATACTAAAAATACTGAGCTTCACTATGAGAGACAGTGTGCCCAGGTGGCCACAGAAGCCAAGTACATCTGGCTTGTATTAGGAACACATTGGCCATCAGGAACAGGGAGGTGATGATGCCCCTGTGCTCAGCACTGGTGAGGCCACATCTGTGTTTAGTTCTGGTCCCCTCAGTACAAGAAGGACATTGAGGTTCTGGAGCGTGTCCAGAGAAGAGCAATGAGGCTGGTGAAGGGCCTGGAGCACATGGCCTGCAAGGAGCATCTGAGGGAGCCGAGGGTGTTCAGTCTAGACAAGAGGAGGCTGAAGGGAGACCTCATCACTCTCTACAACTACCTGAAGGGTGAGGCCGCTTCTCTTTTGTGTCAAGCGACAGGACTAGAGGAAATGGTTTCAGGCTGCACCAGGGGTGGTTCAGGCTGGATGGTAGGAAATATTTCTCCACAGAGAGGGTTATCAAACATTGGAATGGTCTGGCCAGGGCAGCAGTGGAGTTGCCATCCCTGGAGGTGTTTAAGCAGCATGTGAACCTGGTGCTTAGGAACATGGTTTAGGATTGACCCTAAACTGGGTCTAAGGTTGGACTGGATAAGCTCTGCAGTCTCTTCCAACCAGATGTTTTCCGTGATTCTGTAATTGTTATGCTAGATCAAAACAATAATTACTGCCTAATAGATGAAGCTAACCTGATCCCAGAAAATTCCATCCTAGTTCAATCACCAGCTCGTTTGCTCCCTGAAACGCACATGTATTTTTAGAAAAATGGGAACATACCACTTACTGCTATGTTAACAGCAGTTTTGCTATAGTGGATCTCTGAGTTGGCAATAAGAAACGTGCTGAGACAGCTGCAAATTTCTCCTAGTGACAGATTAGCCAAAGGCAGGGGAAGAGATACCATAGCAACAAAGAGGCTCTCACAAGTGCAGTCACTCTTTTCCACGGGTAATATTTTGCTACAGTCTGTGCACTTACTTATATTGGAATCACCTCCTTTTGATGAACCACAAGGAATCATGAGTTACTGCATATATGTGTCTTATTCCTACAAGTCTTCATGTGAAAATAAGGTAGAAGGTGAGAAGTCTACAGACAGATGTATTTCAAGTCAGGCAGAGGAACAGAAGAGTTTTGCAATGAGTTCATTTCTTAATTTATTCACGCATCCACTTAAACAGTATTAAGAAAAGCACTTCCTGTCATTATTTACTAGTGTAAGTATTATACAGTGGTCAAAGCAAAAGGCAAATTGTTTAATGTGACAGTCATGTGAGAAACACATTGTCTTAGCACTGAGCACAACCACTGCCACATCAGGAACATCCTGGAAAAACCTATACAAAATATTTAGGTGATAAATCTCTTCTCTTTCCAATTCCCTGCTATGACTATGGCTGTTTTAAAGAAAACATGGAGGAGGATGAGGAATAAAGATGTGAGGGGAGAGGCCTCCACAAGGGCAGTATTTCTTTTCAACTTTGGCAGAAGAAACAACAGTAATACTTGCTCCATGTTTTTCCCCTCTGCTGCTTAAAAAAACCTATGCATCTGTTGGTCATGCAGAGAAGCACAGATCAAGAACTAATGTAGCTGCATTGCTAACACTGATGTTAGGCTCAGTTACAAGAAAAATGTCATTTTCTTCTCATATCCAGTTCTGTATTATGTGGTCTCACTCAAGCAGTAGTTATAGCAGCACTGATAGCAGCTGACTCACCACTAATGCTTCCTCCTAATACTGGGAATCTCAGGAGCCACCTGCAAAGCATTACTATGGAGAGACACCTAACAGAGGTCCTTTCATTCCTTGTGCTGTAAATGGAAACATTAATAAAATTACTACCTCTCCTTTCAGCAGTTGTAATTGATTTAGAAACAATCCAGCATCTCCAAGTGAAAGAGAGGAGATAAGGTAAAAATGTAGGCAGCATTTATAGACAGCAACAGAACTCCATTGATTCAGAGTATTGGAATGCACAGACTGAGCACCATTTGGCTTCATGTGTGTTTGGATGGTACACTTTCTCCTCTTCCAAGATGCCATAATGTAAAACCAGATTAAACTGAATATTACAAATGTCTGACTTCAGGCTCTTTCCAATATTATTTTGGAATGTAGATATGAATTTCTCTCCATCCTGGCAATATTTCTGTTCTTTTCACACTAGCCCATCTACCCGTGATATTGATTTGGAAAGCAGATTTGGATTTGGAATGTAGATAAATACACTCGATATGGATTTATTTTTGGCCCTGTAATATTTCTCTTTTATTTCTCTCTGTCCTTGTAATTTTTTTTTTCCCCCAGTACTTTATTTCTAAAATTGGTTTGGCATATAGTTACATAGTAATATATTAGATATCGATTTCTTTCTGTTCTGCACTCTGCTTTTCCTCACATATTAAATATAATAGCCTGTTTCCAGAGTCACAATTGCAGTTCCTTCTGCCCCTCAGAAAAGTGTGGGTGCTCAACTATTCCACAACTTGGATCTTCATTCCAAAAGATGGCCCTTTATGACCTGTCTGAAACTACTTTCACTTGTTTACAGGAAAATCTTCACTTTCAGCCTCTAGAGATTTTCAGAGGTTAATAATTGATACCTGCATTATACCTGATCTTTTTGGTTCATTTATACTATTAGTATTTGTATTTATAGCTATGTGTCTGCAGAACACCAATATAAAACTTCTGTCATAATATATTGGCACTTGTTAGTAGTCAAAGTTCAAAGCTTCCCAAATTGGCAAAGAATAAAGGGGCTTTTTTGATCATTTTCCTGCTGAGATCACCTTAAAGAAAGTCTCCAAGCAAGCATCTTCCTATTCACCATTAAGTATCTAAATGTTAGGCACTATGGTAGTGATCATTGCTTTCCTTCAGAGACATAGAGTCATTAGTCCATAGGATAATTCACCTGACTTATCTTAGGACAAAATGAATTGTCCTTGGAATTGAATAGTTCTTTCCAATACTAAAAAGATAGCCTAGAGCTTAGGATAGTGATCTCACTCTAGAGAGCCTTAACCCAAGCAAAGTCCTGTAAATTCCATCCCACACATTTTAACCAAAACATAGTGTAGTGTTAAACTATGCCTCATTCTACAAGCAGTTCTACCAACTCAAACGAAAAACTTAAGGACAAGCTACCATTTCATTAACACAGTGGTTCAGTGCTGTGCCACGGGAGGTTTACACTGGACATTAGAAAGCATTTCTTCATTGTGAGGGTGGTCAACAACTGGAACAAGCTTCCTAAAGAGGTGGGCAACACCCTAAGCCCATCAGTGTTTAAGAGGCATTTGGGCAATGCTCTTTATAGCATGCTTTAACTTAGCTTAGAATTGGTCAGGCAGTTGGACCTGATGATCATTGTAGGTTCCTTGCAACTGAAATAGTCTATTACATTTCACATGAAAAATAATAATGCCTATTTCTCTGTATCTTCATAGAATATTCACCCAGGGACTCTTCCCCACTCCTGGGAACAAGTACAGTCTTCTTCAGTCATGTCTCAGCTCCAGGATCTAAAGATGAGACCCAGGATGCACCATTTATCTCATGGTACTCTGCTCTAGTTTCTGCAAGAAAGACATACAGCTTTATGGGCTGTCCAGGAGCCATGACAGGCTCCAAGTTAGTTCCACAGCAGAAGCCTAGGAAACTCAGACCCCAGGAGGCACAGCAACATACACTTTCATACAGGTTAGATGTAGCTTGTAGTGCTCTTATTCAAAGTCAGCCTCTATTATGAAGATAACATGCAATGTACTGTTCTTAAAAACAGAAGTCTGCCATCTTCTGAATTGGCCCTTGAAAAATGCAGAGATATCTGATATGGAATATACCCCATAACTGAAAAAAAGGTTAAATTCTCTCTCCTCAGATTTTATCTGACTCCAAAATGTGCTTTTTCCAGGCCTTGTATGGAGCTCCTTTGTTTAATACAAATTCATAACACTTTTTTAATATCATTGTCAATTGCATAGATGTTTTAAAGGAACTTTTTCCTTACTTTGCAAAATTGAAAGGAAACCCAAGCAAGAAAGCTTTTTGAACTGAAAATATCCATATCAGCAGCAAGGCTGTAAGAAGAAAAAAAACATTTCAAAGGTAGAAAAACACTCCCTGGATTTTCCCTTAAAAAAAAAAAGAAGCAAACCACAATTTTGCCATCATTTAAAGAAGGCATCATGATAAAATGTTGTGCTTCTTTTATCAAAACATTCAGGCTGGTTATACAGGGGGGAAAAAAAAAAATCAATTATTTCATTTCAGAGCAGTTTATCTGGAGGAAAGTGCCACAATGTGCCTGGTGAATCTCAGCTATGCACATAATCATTTCATAATTCTCCTAACATGTTCCTGAACATCCTCTTTTGTTGTGGTATAATGCTTAGAACACAAACAAGCATCCCTTTATATGAAGTAAAAAAAAAAACCAAACTGTTTTAGCTAAATTGTCATTGCCTTTTCTGCCCTTCTCCTCCTGCTATATAGAGCCAAAATAGTCAGTTCTAAACCAGCACAAATTAATTCAGTACTCAGCATATTCACACACACTTCCTCCCTCCCCATATTTATTCCTTTCCCATGGTTAACTAGCCCTCTCTCACTGCTTTGCAGACGAATTAGGAAAAGCAGTTTAATCTTTCCATAATACCTGGTTTTGCATTCTGAAGGTAAACAATTTCCATCTGACCTTTTGTAACATTTGAATTGTGTATCCCAAAACATTCAGCTATTTCTAACTCATTACTCATGTGTTGCCTTGTTTGCCCCCCAAACTGGAAATAACATGCAAAACCTCAAGCAGACCACATTCTAAAAGTCAGTTCATTGGCTCCCATTATCCACTTAGCCTTTTTGCTTATTATATGATATAGAATCACAGAATTATTGAGACTGGAATAGACCTCTGAGATCATTAAGTCCATCCTATGACCTAACACCACCACATAGACCAGACCATGTCACTAAGTGCCACATTCAAGCTTTGCTCCAGGGACGGCAACTCCACCACCTCACAGGGCAGGCCATTCCAGTCTGTAATTCCCCTTTTCATGAGGAAGTGCTTCCTAGCATCTAACCTAAAACTCCCCTGGCACAACTTCAGGCCATGCCCTCTCATCTTGTCACAAGTTGCCTGGGAGAAGAGCCTGACCCCCACCTTACTACAACTTCCTTTCAGGTACTTGTAGAGTGTCCCCTCTGAGTCTCCTCTCCTCCAGGCTAAACAACCTCAGCTCCCACAGCCTCTCCTCATCAGACTTTCCCTACAGTTCCTTCAGCAGTCTCATCGCTCTCCTCTGGACCCACTCCAGCACCTCAATATCTTTCTTGCAGTGAGAGGACCAGAACTGCACACAGTACTCAAGGTGAGGCCTCAGGAGTGCCATGCACAGGGGCAGGATTCCATCCCTAGTCCTGCTGGCCACACTATTCCTGATACAAGCTAAGATACCATTGGCCTTCCATGCCAGCTGGGCACACTGCTGGCTTATGTTCAGCCAGTAGTAACCCAGCACTCCCAGGTCCCTCTCTGCCAGGCTGCTCTCCAGCCTCTCATCCTCCAGTCTGCATGGAATTATTGTGGCCAAAGTGTAGGACCCTGCACTTGGATTTGTTAAACCTCATCCCGCTGGCCTCAGCCCATTCACCCAGCCTGTCCAGGTCTCTCTGAAGTGTCTTCCTACCTTCCAGCAGATCCACACTCCCCTTGAACTTGGTGTCATCTGTCCATTTACTAACAGTAGACTTGATCCCCTCATCCCTGATCCCTGGTGGACACCACTGGTCACTGGACACCAACTGGATGCTGCACCATTCACAACTCTGTGCCCCATCATCCAGCCAGTTTTTAACCCAGAGAAATATGCAACTGTCCAAGCCATGGGCTACCAGCTTTTCCAGGAGGATGCTGTGGGAGACTCTGTCAAAGGCTTAATACCCTAAGTATTAAAAAGTTGGAGAAGAGGAGACTTAGGGAAGGCCTTATTGCTCTCTACAACTACCTGAAGGGAGGTTATAGCCAGGTGGGGGTTGGTCTCTTCTCCCAGGCAACCAGGACCAGAACAAAAGGACACAGTCTCAAGCTGCACCAGCAGAGGTTTAAGAAGTTCTTCACAGAAATAGTGATTGGTCATTGGAATGGGCTACCCAGGCAGGTGGTGGAGTCACCATCACTGGAGGTGTTTAGGAAGAGACTTGATGGGGTGCTTGGTTCCATGGTTTAGTTGATTAGATAGTGTTGGATGATGGGTTGGACTCGATGATCTTGGAGGTCTCTTCCAACCTGGTTAATTCTATTCTATTCTATTCTATTCTGTTCTGTTCTGTTCTGTTCCCTTCCGTTCCGTTCCATTCCATTCCATTCCATTCCATTCCATTCCATTCCATTCCATTCCATTCCATTCCATTCCATTCCATTCCATTCCATTCCATTCCATTCCATTCCATCATAATTTGTACACAGCAGTTAGATCAAGTATGTTAACAGAGGTGGACAAACAAGCTACCTCCTTCCTTCACTGATTTTATCTCTAGCTTAACTTCTTTGAGCTTAACAGCTGAAAATGTAGAAACACAGGTGCTGCTTTTGAACTTGGTAGAAGAGAAGACAGTACTTCAGCAGTTATTGGGTTCTTTTTTCTGCATGTGAAGGTGGCAAACTTAGAGAAAATGTTTGGTGGTAAATACAGACTTCCTTAGGCCTTTCAGGAAAACAGTCTCAAGGCTTTTTCTGCAATACACAAATCACCCAAGCTGTTCAGTCTCTTTGTGGTTTTTTTATGCTTTTATATTTTATATGATAATAACACATAGGTTATTTCATTTGACAATTAGAAACTTATTATTCATGACTTAATACTGAGTCTCTGTACAATTCCTTTCCTTTTTCTCAAAAAAAAAAGAAAAAAGAAACAACAAATGGTTTGAAACCATAAAACGCTTAAGAATTTTTCCTGTTGTATATATAGACTTTGGAGAGAAGAAAGAAGATCTGCAAAAATATTGTAGTCAGTACCTATCAGGGTAAAGTGCTTGCTTTTTGATAATGATCTACTCTCTTTAATACAAAGAATCACTCACATTTCCAATAGCAATGTATATTTTTCTGAGGAACAGAATGACATCTGTCATTTTTAGCCCACTGTATCCTTCATTCTTGCCACCCAATTTTAATGACTTAGACCAAGCACAAATCTGAATTCAAATTTGCTGTTGTCTCAAAACAACTTTGTGCTGTGTGGGAAATTAAGGGAGAAGGGGGCAAGGTACAGAATCTAGACAAACCAGAACACAGAAACAATAGTGGGGGATGTAAGGGGATTAGCATTTTCCTTTTAGTGGTGGTAGGTCTGCAAGCAGTTTATGACAGCTTTCTCCTGCATCAGTGCCTAAGATGGCAAACACAGAAAAGGACTGGCTGTTTTGTAACACCTTCTCTGAAGAGGTGTGAAATGAGTCCTGAGAACTGCCATCATTCACAGAGGACAAGAAAAGTCTGAGTTCTTGTCGAGGGTTGGAAGGGTAAGGCCAAAATGCCTCCTCCCTCCCCCCTGTAAACAAACATCCGTCCACCATATTCCCTTTCTTAAGGGGACAGCCTCAAGCGGTCACAGTTCTGCAAAAAGTCAGACCTATGAGTGTGCAACCAAGGCATAAGCCCTTGTAGGCTTCTTTACATTCCTAACAGTGGACCAAATTTTATAACCTTGATGAATGCAGAAAAATGTATCTTCTGACAACATGCTAGGAAAAAATCACCTCAAGGTGATTCTAATTGATATCTCCCCCTTTGGTGACCTTTTTTTCCTACAGAAACAAAACCCAAACCCACAGTTTTTACTTAGTATCATAGTATCATAGTATCATTCAGGGTTGGAAGGGACCACACGAATCATCTAGTTCCAACCCCCCTGCCATGGGCAGGGACACCCCACACTAGACCAGGCTGGACAGAGCCTCATCCAGCCTGGGCTTAAATACCTCCAGGGACGGGGCCTCGACCACCTCCCTGGACAACCCATTCCAGGGTTTCACCACTCTCATGGGGAAGAACCTCCTCCTCACATCCAGCCTGAATCTCCCCACCTCCAGCTTCATTCCATTCCCCCTAGTCCTATCACTACCTGAGATGTCCCTCCCCAGCCTTCCTGTAGGCCCCCTTCAGATACTGGAAGGCCACAATTAGGTCACCTCAGAGCCTTCTCTTCTCCAGACTGAACAGCCCCAACTCCTTCAGTCTGTCCTCATAGGAGAGGTGCTCCAGCCCTCTGATCATCCTTGTGGCCCTTCTCTGGACACATTCCAGCACCTCCACATCCCTTACTACTTGTTAGAAACTTACAATAAGCATAAAATGGCATGCATTTATTTTAACAGTAATAGTGCTGTGTAGTAGTAGCAGCCAGGATAAATTTGAAAACACACATTTTAAACGCATGTAATCAGACTTCCCTGGTTCAAGAAGGACAGACACTTGCTGGAGAGGGTACAAAAAAGGGCTGCAAAGGTGATTAGAGGACTAGAACATCCCTCTTACAAGGAAAAACTGAGAGAATTTGGACTTTTTGGTCTGAGGGGACTGAGGGAAGATCTCATAAAAGCTTATAAATACTTTAAAAGGATAGATGTCAGGAGGATAGGACAAGACATTTGTCAGTGGAGCCCAGTTACAGGACAAGGGATAACTGGCACAAACTTGAGCATAACAAGTTCCATCTAAAAATGAGGAGGAGCTTCTTTAATTTTAGGGTGACAGAGCACTGGAATAGGCTGTCCAGAGAAGTGGCAGAGTCTCCATCTCTGGAAACATTCAAAACCCACCTGGACATGCTCCTGTGTGACCTTCTTTAGGTGAACCTAGATTGGCAGGGAGGCTGGATTTGATGATCTCCAGAGGTACCTTCCAACCCCTACCATTCTGTGGTTCTGTGTACAGAGGTAAGTACGGGCAGCATTCAAGCAAGCTTAGCTTCATATGAAGGACATTTGAAAGAGGATTCAGAAGAAGTGGCGTGTATCAAACATTTAGGAAGCACTCTTCCTTCAAAGAATGTTAAAATGTTTTAAAGACTTATACATACAGAAACTGAAACATGTAGAGTTGTCTGTGGAACAGAAGCAATATTATTCAGTTATACAGTGCACACTATATTTCACTAGAACTTAGGTGTCCTGGTATTCTACACTTCACTGCAACCAAGGTTTCAGTCAAACGACATATGACACTCAAACACCTGGATAGAGTAAACACCACACTGTAAAATTATGGCCTGACACTCAAAACAATTACTAAATACTTACAAGCAAACCCAGTGATCAGTATGTGTGGTGGGTGCAGGTGTTTATGCATGTGTGTCTTCAGAGCGCATTTTAATTTGGTTTATGGTGCTGAAGAACTTACTTGACCTATAGAGGCACAACACTGTTGTTTTAGGAAGTTTGTGTGCTCAATGCTTATCTGAAGAATCTTTTAATCCCCTGTTTCTTTTAGCTGCTGGAAAGGAGAGATGGCAGCATGTTTAATTTGTTTTCAGGCATTGCATACGATGGATGTACAAGGTGTTATTGTTAACCTAATTTTGAAACAATGATATAGGAAGTGTCAAATGGAGAGAAGGAACTCCTTGAAACTGTCATAGTTTTTTAGTAAATCCCAGTCAGATGAGACAGAAAGAACCAGATCATACTGTAATGACACACTGAATGCTTACCATACTCAGCGGTTTCCACGTAGGAACATGGCAATTCCATGTTATTTGACATAAATGCACATTTGCTGGCCTGTGAATGGAGAGCTTAGCAAGGAGTATAGACTGTGAAACTGGTTTCAGAGAGAAATGCATATTATAATACACTGCTAGTTCAACAAGGGGCCAGCTCTACTGTCTCCACTGCTTACCTGAAAAGGTCTGACACACTGCTTACCATTTTCAAGAAATGGTAAAGTATGCTGAGCAAAGCATGCAGGATGAGGAAGTCTTCTCGTGCTTCTTCAGTCTTGTCAGCTGAAGTCCTCGATGTGCACCCAATTTCCTGAATGTTCTCTTTAGTTATTTATTTATTTGTTTTTAACTTGTTGGTAACATGTCAGGTTGGTATCATACCTACCCTAGTTGTTTTCACTTTATTTCCAGAGGAACAGCTCCATCCTTTACGGTCTGGAAGAACTTTACACTCCTCCCCTTCAAGACATGGTTGCATGTGGCACCACCATTTCTGCTCCACTATTGAAGCTACGAGACAGGAAAACACACACATTTACGTGTTGCTGAAATGGACACTTTAACAGATTGCTATTTCACAACATTTCATTATTTTCCAGGAAAATGCTAGAAACAGACTGACTGACAGCTAGTCTGTGATTTTCAGCCAGCTTTGAACCTTTATAAGAAATTAGGTCTCAATTTGCACAAGGTGCTGTGTGCTTCAAAGTCAATCTCTTTACCAGGGTTTGTTGTTGTTTTTTCTGATTTACTACAGTTAGGAACTCATTTCACTGCATTTTTTTCTGGCCCTCATTTCTTCTTGCCAAGACAGATGTTGAAGTTTTAAGTAGAACCTCATCATTTGAGTTAGTATATTTTGCTTGATCTACTACATACTCTAGCATGGCCTGATTACATTTATTCCTGAAAGATGACATATTTACAGCGTCTCTGACAGCCAACAACATATCAACAGTAAACAGTAAAGAGATCATTCAAAGGGTGAATCCATTCTGCTCCCCTTTCAGAGAAAGAGATGTGAATAAACAGCTAGTGTTTTCCCAACTAAAACATATAAACCTGTGCCAGATTTAACTAAAACTTTTATATTTCACTGTGAACAGGGAAAATAGTGTTGGTCTAAAAAGACTAAAAGCCAGCTAGTATTGTGTTCTTTCTTTGTTCCTGTATGATAAACATAAATATATACAAAGACTGCAGCAGATTTAAATCATAGGCTCATGTAGACTTTGCATAAACACTTTTAATTAAGTGAATTTCATACAGCTCAGGGGGCCCTCAGATCAAATTTAGCTTCTCTAGAGGTCTCTTTCACTGGCATCTAGTAATTTTGCTTAGCAAATAACTCATTTTTCCCATCTTCCACCCATTCACCTTGGGCATGCCCTTTAAAACACAGAAGCTTATTTTAGATAGCTAATTGTAATGGAGTGGTTCTCTTTGATGACATTAAGCCAGCAAACCCCCCCAGGAACATGCAACAAGCGGAAAAAACAGAAGTAGTCGCACCATCAACACAAGAAGGAGCTGCCCGTGTGGTACCTGCTACCTGCCCAGGGAAGCAGGAGCACTTCACCGTCTGTGATCTTTCTTCTATCTTGTTCTTGTTGCAGCATCTGTGGAGTGCCACCACTTCACAGGTCCCAGTTTTAACATGGTGAGCTGTGAAAATAAGATGAGCAATTTGAGAACATTGTGAGGTAGCATCATACTGTTTGGCTTTTGTTTTTTAATTAGAAAGGCTTTAAACTTGGCTCTGTAAGGCAATCTGGCATGTATGAGACTAGAATTACAGTGGCACCAACACTAGAATATAAAGCTGATTTCTTTTCCAAATGCAGTATATCTATCTTGGATGGGAAACACTGCTAAAGAGGGACAATTGGAAAAGGCTCCATATAGAACTTTTCAGCAAAGTGGGAAGTGGAAATGTTATAAAACTAACCCAGAAACTGTATTAATTTCTGGACTCCTATAAACAAATGTTTGTCCCTACCAACACATTTTATTTCTGCTTCCTAAGAGAGAAACTATGACATGGAAGTGCATCAATATTTAAATACTCATACATACATGTGTTTTCAGAATCTATGTCTCCAGACTTCATGTCCAGGGCAGATGCACTTTCTCATATGATATTCCAAAACCTTCCTACAGATGGACAGAGAAGAATGGGCAGGATACAGGGACAACCCTCAAGTAAAATCTAGAAATAAAATCTACTAAGGAATAACACTTGCCTGGCACTGCAAATATTTGAAACTTGGAAGGCCACAGGACAATCTTTGTTATCCAATAAACAGTGCCCAGCACCCATGCTGCTCTAACTGATCACCAGAATCATGCTACAGGAGGACCAATTTGTTAAGGGGGTGGAGCTACCAAACTACCCCTCCTGGTTCAGCAACCAGTTATGAAAGAACATGGAATTCAGAAAGAGTAATTTTAACTGAACTTTCAGTGGTTACTCATACAAGGTGAGATATTTCTGGGGACAGTTCTTTTCCATGAGAAGGAAGAGAGAGAGAAATCTGAACTTTTAGTTGGTATTGACCTATAACCTTATACAAGAAGGAATATAAATTATGCAAACCAGTATGTGCTTTAACAGTACCCCTAACTCCTCTATTTCTGCTGCTGTTGAACTTTTTCATGCTTTATGCAAAGCCTAAATGTTGAATGCTTCAGCTACCTTTTATATCCCTAATGGAAAACAACAAACAAGAGCTTCCACAAGGAGAAGGTTCTACTGACAGGCTTTCAGGAGCCCAAGATTGATCTCTGGATCCAACCAGTTGTTATTTCACAGTATCAAGTCCCAAAAGGCCTGAGAAAGGAAAATGAATTTGATGTAGTCTATAGACCCAAAGCATGAGCCTAGAGGCAAAAAACACAGGCAGCAATTAGACTCTGGGTCTCCATCAACAAAACATAAACTACTAAACATTTCATTCAGGCAATTATGCATTTTTCAGCAGAACAAACTCCATTGAACTGCCTGTCATCTCTGTCGTCACTCACTGCATTGTACCATGTCAGCTTAGATCATACTCCACCGCAGCATCATGCTGCGCTACAGCTGAAATGATGTAACACAATGCAAGCAATTAACCCACAATCCATCACACTGCAACATACTATAAGTTACATAAAAGTAAGGAATGTAGGAGAAAAAAAATACTTTTTGTGTGCAAAAATGTTTTGTTTTTTAACTAAGACATTTTCATTCAATACAGCATGAGGAAAGCAATTCATACTATCTGCCTGAACTTTGCAATCTCTGACATTCTCCTGTCTGATGATCAGCAAATATTTTTACACCTTTTAGCAGAGTGCTGTAAAAAATTGTCCTGGTTTAGAGCCACGAGCTACTCTGGACCAGAAGACAGAAAGATATTCTACTTCTTTTGGGGGAGTGGAAATAAAGGCTGCACAAGTACATAGACATTTAAATGGAAATTCCATTTACAAATGTACATACAGAAGACATTCAGGTAGAATGAATACATTCACAAATAAGGCTGAGTTTACCAGGCCAAAATCTGCCAGCCAGAGTCATCTCCCCCACACAAACCCTGAAATAAGGAGGCATGCGAGCTCTTCTCATCAAGGAGAGGAGAAGAGAGTACTATCAGCTAGGCACTGCCTCAGATAGTGTGATACCATAACAACGTTACAATATCCTGGGATGGCCAGGTCCCCTGCTTAGGTCTCTCATTTTTTGGAGGACTTTGTCTTTATGGTCTACTGAAAGGCACCTGAACCTCAAACCACCACAAAAACACTTTTCATTGTTTTCCAAACCATTTCACTGGTACATATGCCAATAAAACAATTTAAATCACCACATGAATTTTTCTCAGTAAGTTCTAAGGCGGAGTTCTTTATTTCTGAATACGGCAGACAAATTATTCTAGGATATATTTAGAATGTATAACATGCAGTAGAATAAACACACGCTGCTTTTGTAAGTTCACATTCATTTTTATTTCGATAGGCAATTACATATGGTAGACCCACACATGTTAACAGAAATTCACTCATTTGTATTTTATGAAAGGTGCATTAAAAAAATCAGGCAGTGAATCCATAAAAGAATGTAAACTTAGTGGTAGGATGTAAAGTTCGTCCCACTTAAGTTTTCACTATATTAGCTTTCTGTCCTTATTTGTACTCTTACGTGTAGCACTGATCCTGAAATTTTGTCTCCTTGCTCTCTTATTCCTTTTCACTGTTCTACTCAAAAGTCTCTTCCAACCTGGTCTGGTCTATTCTATTCTAGTCTAGTCTATTCTATTCTATTCTATCCCACTCCATTCCATTCTACTCTATTCCATTCTACTCCATTCCATTCTACTCCATTCCATTCCATTCCATTCCATTCCATTCCATTCCATTCCATTCCATTCCACTCTATTCTATTCTACTCTATTCTATTCTACTCCATTCCATTCCATTCCACTCTCTTCTATTCTGCTCCATTGCATTCTATTCTATTCTATTCTATTCTATTCTATTCTATTCTATTCTACTCTACTCTACTCTATTCCATTCTACTCCATTCCATTCCATTCCACTCCACTCTATTCTATTCTTCTCTATTCTATTCTACTCCGTTCCATTCCATTCCATTCCACTCTCTTCTATTCTGCTCCATTGCATTCTATTCTATTCTATTCTATTCTATTCTATTCTATTCTATTCTATTCTATTCTATTCTATTCTACTCTACTCTACTCTACTCTACTCTATTCCATTCTACTCCATTCCATTCCATTCCATTCCATTCCATTCCATTCCATTCCATTCCATTCCATTCCACTCTATTCTATTCTATTCTACTCTATTCCATTCTACTCCATTCCATTCCATTCCATTCCATTCTACTCTATTCTATTCTATTCTACTCTATTCTATTCTACTCCATTCCATTCCATTCCATTCCATTCCATTCCATTCCATTCCATTCCATTCCATTCCACTCTCTTCTATTCTGCTCCATTCCATTCTATTCTGCTCTATTCTATTCTATTCTATTCTATTCTATTCTATTCCATTCCATTCCATTCCATTCCATTCCACTCCACTCTATTCCATTCCATTCCATTCCATTCTATTCTATTCTATTCTATTCCATTCTATTCTATTCTATTCTATTCTATTCTATTCCATTCTATTCTATTCTATTCTACAAGGTCTGAAAAAAAATGACATAATGTAACTGCTAGAGAAAACGAAGCACAATGTGCATCAATAGACATATGGAATGGGAGCCAGTGAAAAGAGCTGTTGCAAAATTCTGTGAGGGGAATGTTCAGACTGAAACAAAAGTTTTGAAAGACTTCTTTGATAGTAATTTGGGAGAAAAATAATCACGCATTTAAATGTCAAAAGAGTGTAATTAAATGGTCACTTGCCTTCATGTACAAAACAGAAAAGCATTTCAAAGGGGGAAAAGATAAGTGCAAAGTATGAGAGATCTTTAATAAAGCTGCTTTGCCATTTTCTAGGTATAAGGCTTAAACAACCTAGAAAAGTACACAGGCACATTTTAAAAACTGAAAATCTAGGCCAACCATCCTCTGGCTTCTATTCACCATCTAGACTGTGCAGAGAATATTCTTTGAGAGGAAATGTGGGGATTTCAGCTCCTCATGCTATCAAATAATTAAGTTCCAGTGCAGTAAGTGCAGTATCTGTCACATTCATGTGAAATAAAACCTTTTGTAAATTAGATAAAGCATTTTCCACTACCTAATACAAATTAACGTCATTAAGCCACTGAACCATTCCGTGAAAGGAGCATAGTACTTCAGGAGATTCACATTTTGGTTTTGTTTCCTTTTCCTCCTAGCATAGACTTCAAAGTATGCTGCTTGCTTTGCAGAAAATGTTTGATTTTGAATGTCACTTCTGTAATCCTACAGAAATTCATTATTCAAAACCACTGCAAACACTCAGTCTCTGCTAATGCAAGTAATCCTTCCTGAAATCAATGTGAAGCAGGCCTGCAGAAAGACTCAGAGATATCTATGTGTACAGACTGTGGAGTTTTCTTGATGATTATGCATAACATAATATATGTGTATGTTATGTTCCAGGTGATGTAACACTGTATTAGGAGCTTAACTCGGAAAAGAGACATAACCTCATCTCACCCATTAATGGTATATCCTGTCATTAACCTGCCACTTTCATAGCATTTTTATCACCAGCAGCTATCTCATAAATCAGTATGATATTAGTTCACCAAAAAACTTCAGTGTTCACAATTGTGCTCCCTGTAAAAACTAAAACTAGGCAATTATTATTGCCCATCTCACATAAAATTGAATGTACTTAAAGATTGTTTTTAAATAGAATTGGAAAAGACCTTTAAATACAGATACATTCTAGCATTTGCAGTTCCTTCAGGGCAAGTTTAAATTCCCTTCAGTTAAAGGAAAGTCCTAGTCACACAATGCATCTGACACAAAGTTATGGCCCATACTCCTTTACTTCCATGTGAAGTTTGTCACAGGTGAGAAGGCAACAAGATTATTATTTTGCAACTCACAAGTATGAATATAGGTATTTAGAGCAGATGCAGCGTTACACACAAACCTAGTGTTAAACCAAGGAAAGTCTTCTGAATTCCGTTTTTCATTACAATCTCTGGATGTTAGGAAGAAAGTCTTCATAGAGAGAGTTATTGGCCATTGGAATGGACTGCCCAGGGACGTGGTGGAGTTGCCATCACTGGAGGTGTTTAGGAGGAGACTGGATGGGGTGCTTGGTGCCATGGTTTAGTTCATTAGATGGTGTTGGGTTGTAGGTTGGATGAGATGACCTCAAAGGTCTCTTCCAACCTGATCTATTCTATTCTATTCTATTCTATTCTATTCTATTCTATTCTATTCTATTCAAGACCTTGCAACATAAACACTCATTTTTAATTCTGACGCTCATCTGCTCAGCCAGTTCAATCTTTTCTTTCCTGAAAGATGCCTTAACACATACTGGCCATTAGCAAAGAGCAAGAAATCATGTTGCTATAGACTAGGTGAGATAGCCACAGGCTGTTTCTGTACTCACGTTCCCTACCATTGCAGTGGACATATACAAACAGCTGGGGGGGAAACAAACAAACAAAACAAAACAAGCAAACAAACAAAACCCATCCTAACATTAAAAAAGCTCCATTATGAACTCTCTACAAAGGCACTGGCACAGCTGGGTGATACAGCTAAACCCACCTAATGACTAACAGCTATTGGAATGAAGATACCTTGCCCCTTCTCCCACATTCTATTCCCTTGCTTGTATAACCACTGTCATTTGATAGTGATGGCAGTAAGCCAGGGATTTTGACTGGCTGAAAAAAATATCCCCTGTTTCTGTAGGGATAGTTCTCTACCAGTTTAGCACCTACAACTGGGTGCAGAGGCTTAGTAAGAAGCAGTTTCAACCATACAGCAGCAGGAGGAAGCAGGCAGCCACGGATACATGATTACCTTCTGCTGAAACCAGGCTTACCAGCACTGCAGATCTGCATTCTTAGGTGAAACAAACGTATGTTATTTTATTCCTTTTCAGGTAATTCCTCTTAGGTCAGAGAGACTATGTAAAGTGTGCAAAGCTTTGTTTGCTTGTGGCTATGTGGGTTTTACAGCTTCTCACAAAACCAAAGCTTTAGTTGAAACAAGAAACAATACATCACCAGTAAGAAGAAAAATGGAAATTCCCCTTAGCCATGAGTTTCAATCCATATTATATGATCCTTATTACACAAACTGGCCTTGTTTCACCCTGAGTAGAATCAGGACAATGTCCTATGTTGAAATACTAGTGGCCCAATCTTTCAACATTTGTCATGTAAGTACACATGTAAACTACACCCACATGAATAATTGCATTAAGTACTATAAAGGGACTACTGTTTTTAATAACCATCTGCAAGGAAAATAAATAGTATTTCAGAAGATTATCAACCTGCTTCATCTGTTTCCCTGATTAGTCACTATTCCATACCATAATATTCAAGCAAGTGTGTGAAGGGGGTTATTGATATCAGAAAAATAAATCAAATTAGTGGTTATAATTTTCCTGATTAGGCTCTATATCACTGTCCTTCTCCTAAGTGACCAGGAGGAAAAAAAGGGATGTTCTTGTTCATGCAGTCTGTTTGCTTTGTTCATAGTGATTGACAAGGAAAACAAATGTAGGTTATCTTTCTGCTACACTTCAGCAATTTCAATATGTCATATCAGTCTCAGTGTGTCACTGTAGATAGGAAGGACACAAATAAACTTGCAAAATCTCTCACACCCAGAAACACACACCCAGAAACCCACACTCACACAGAGCATTGTTGCATCAGTAAGCGTTAGCAGCTGTCACATCTAAGCAATCAAAATTGTATGGAAGCACAGCTAAGCCAGGATTTCCATCTAAGCTTTCTCTGTTTAAACATCAGACAAAGTCCAGTTCCTTCACTTTGATATTTTTCAGTATTTTCTGTTATTTCCACCTAGTAGCTGAGAGGGTAAAACTTGAATTTATTATATTCATACTCTGTCAGCAATACTGGTGATGTTGCTGCAGTTGTGTTATCTAAGAACATAAGCAATAGAATAGAATAGAATAAACCAGGTTGGAAGAGACTTTCGAGATCATTGCATCCAACGCTATCTAATCAACTAAACCATGGCACCAAGCACCCCATCAAGTCTCCTCCTGAACATCTCCAATGATGGTGACTCCATCACCCCCTCAGGCAGCCCATTCCAATGGGCAATCACTCTCTCTGTGTAGAATTTCTTCCTAACATCCAACCTAAAACTCCCTTGGTGCAGCTTGAGACTGTGTCCTCTTGTTCTGGTGCTGCTTGCTTGGGAGAAGAGACCAACCTCTGCCTGTCTACAACCTCCTTTCTGGTAGTTGTAGACAGCAATAAGGTGTCCTCTGAGCCTCCTCTTCTCCAGCCTAAGCAACCCCATCTCTCTCAGCCTCTCCTCATAGGGCTTGTGTTCCAAACCCCTTACCAACTTTGTTGTTCTTCTCTGGACTCGTTCCAGCAAGTCAACCTCCTTCTTAAACTGAGGGGCCCAGAACTGGACACAGTACTCAAGGTGTGGCCTAACCAGTGCAGTGTACAGGGGCAGAATGACCTCCCTGCTCCTGCTGGCCACACTGTTCCTGATGCAGGCCAGGATGCCATTGGCCCTCTTGGCCGCCTGGGCACACTTCAGGCTCATGTTCAGCCTACCATCGACCAGTACCCCCATGTCCCGCTCTGCCTGGCTGCAATGTGAATCTTAGAATGCATTGGGTTGGAATGGACCTTTAAAGGTCACCTAGTCCAACATCCTGTTGTAGGTAGGGATATCCCCAAATTGATTAGTTTGCTCAGAGACCCCTCTGGGCACAGGGGCTCCACCATCTCCCTGGGCAACCCGGTCCAGTGTTCCACCACCTTCAAAGAGCTCTTTCCTAATGTCCAATCTAAATCTACCCTTCTCTTGTCTAAAATCATTTCTAGAGAAATGAGAAAATCATTTCTAGAGAAATTTGGTTACACATTTGGAACCTAAAAGTAGGCTTCCTCAAGGGGAGGGGGGGGTGAGGGAGTTGTTTACACGTTTGGTTTTAATTTAAACTTTTGACCTTTTTTTCATTACTATGACAAACTGAAGGTTTCTCTTGAAATGGAACAAATTCGCAAAGCAAAGCAAAGTGTTTTATTTGGGGGGAGAAAAATGAACTTGCTTTTTTAATTATTATTTTTTTTTCTTCCTTTTTTGGCAAGTGAACTGAAAAAATCAATTACAGACACAGCTGCAATTCCTGTGTCCTCAGTGGTGACAATGAGGCATACCACCGTTGTGGTGCATCTCAGGAAAGGCACTTACGCTGCTTTATTTTCCAGATGACACATGGGGCTGTCCTACAGAATCAGCAGGGGGGAAAAAAAAAACCCACAATCTTGTGAGACCCCACCTGGAGTACTGTGTCCAGTTCTGGAGCCCCTATTACAAGAGGGATGTGGAGGTGCTGGAACGTGTCCAGAGAAGGGCCACGAGGATGATCAGAGGGCTGGAGCACCTCTCCTATGAGGACAGACTGAAGGAGTTGGGGCTGTACAGTCTGCAGAAGAGAAGGCTCCGAGGTGACCTAATTGTCGCCTTCCAGTATCTGAAGGGGGCCTACAGGAAGGCTGGGGAAGGACTTCTCAGGATCTCAGGTAGTGATAGGACTAGGGGGAATGGAATGAAGCTGGAGGTGGGGAGATTCAGGCTGGATGTGAGGAGGAGGTTCTTCACCATGAGAGTGGTGAAACCCTGGAATGGGTTGTCCAGGGAGGTGGTCGAGGCCCCGTCCCTGGGGGTGTTTAAGAGCAGGCTGGATGAGGCTCTGTCCAGCCTGATCTAGTGTGGGGTGTCCCTGCCCATGGCAGGGGGGTTGGAACTAGATGATCCTTGTGGTCCCTTCCAACCCTGAATGAAACTATGAAACTATAATCTTGTGCTGTCTTATTCTACATTATCATTACATTTCACATGGCTACTTAAAAATCTATTTAGCTATCTATCCCATTGATGCCATGCACATTTAAAACATTCAAATGGTTCAGTGTAGTGTACAACTTCAATGCCAAATTTTACTTTTAAAGAGAGAATTTTTTGTAGTGAGAAGCTGCTAATTCAATGATGCCTTTTCCAAATACCTAGACTAGAGGATGTGCTAAATAACCCTCACCTTAGAATGACCCTTGGCTGAACATGAAGCCCTTGAGAGGGTCCAGAGAAGCCCCAGAATGCTAATGAGCACCGTAAGAGCACTCTGACCTAATCAGTCCAGCACCATCCACTGGAAGCACTCAGCCCCTGGGCATTGTAGGAAAACCATGTATCAACACAAGAAACAGCCTCCCTAGATTGCAGACTCTGGGACTTATTGCATACAGTGCTCTACTTGTTTTTCAGATGAAGGGACACAGCTTTGAGATCATGTAAAAATTACCAGCAGAAGTGTGAGAGTCATCATGGGATGTGGAAGGACCAGGGGCAAGGAATGGGGGGTGGTCACAGTGGACTGAAGAGGAACAAGCATGAGTGAATAAAGGGACCAGTGTAAGAGAGGCAGGCAAAGTACAAACAGCAACTGAACAATACAAGGCTGAGCCTTGTACTCAAATACTACATTCTCATTAAATCCCATGTATATCTTTGGTGTGTGTGTGTGTGACTGAACTGTCTTCTGTGAGTGGGTATGTGTGTATGCCAGGGAAGTTTAAGCCAGACTAGTTGGTGATAGATTAAGAGATCTGGTTACCTGCAACTGGACAAGGGAATCATAAACCTCATAGGCTCATGAATCCAGTGAAAGCAACTGGCAATATAGGGTCGCCTTGGATGATCAGCTACCAGTCAGGCAGAGTGTCTAAGACCAGCTACTAGAGATTTATCTCCCTCCACTAGTAGACTTCAATACTGATCAGCCAGTGAAGAGAAAGAGGACTGGGCCATCCATTGTGGGATTGCTGTGTGCATTAATGCTGGTGTCAGGAGAAGCATTTTGTTCTGTCTGTACTGATCTGCATGGCTGGCTCTGTGTCTACTGTGTCTGTATCTCTGCATGTCTATGCACTCATCTATATGTGTCTAAAGAGAACACATACTCAGCCTCACCACTGGCAGACCCTGGGGATAAGGAATTGGAGCTTTACATCTATTCAGCAACCTCTAAGAGATGTGAGCTTTATAAACCTTTTGGAAAGAAAAAATAAGGAAGGCAGAGGGGGCATTTGGCAAAATCACATTTACCTCTCAGCCTTTGTTTCTAAGAAATCTTGACAGTGTGTGTACATGATTCTCTCAAATTAAGCAGCTTACCTGCTAGATCAGCAGATCAATAGCTGTTGAAAGGCATATGCCAAAACACTGCCATGAGTCAAGTAAAAGTCAATCAGAACAGTCTATCCTATGCCAGAGGACATGCAAACCTCTTTTTTGCTCAATTTGGGTAATGCTGTGATATGGACAACTCCTTCCCACACAGTACCTCCTAAACGCCTACAAATAGCAATGTGCCCTTGTGGCCAAGAGGGCCAATGGTATCCTGGGGTGCATCAAGAAAAGTGTGTGTCTAGCAGGTCTAGGGAGGTTCTTCTCCCCCTCTACTTTGCCCTGATGAGAGACCACACCTGGAATACTGTGTCCAGTTTGCGGCTCTGCAATTCAAGAGAGACAGGGATCTGCTGGAGAGAGTCCAACAGAGAGCCACAAGGATGATTAGGGGATTTGAGCAGCTCCCCTGTGAAGTGAGACTGAGATCTCTGGGGCTGTTTAGTCTTGAGAAGACTGAGGGGGGATCTGATCAAAGTCTACAAATGTCTGACAGGTGGGTGTCAAGTGGATGGCACCAATCTCTTTTTGGTGGTGTGCAGTAGTAAGACAAGGAACAATGGATACAAACTTGAACATAGAAGATTTCACCTCAGCATGAGGAGAAACTTCTTTATATTGAGGGTGACAGAGTAGAGTACTGGAACAGGCTGCCCAAGGGGGTTGGAGAGTCTTCCTCCCTGGAGACTTTCAAAACCCACCTGGATGCATTTCTGTGCAGACTACCCTAGGTGATCCTGCTTTGGCAGGGGTTTTGGAGTCAATCATCTCTGGAGGTCCCTTCCAACCTCTAACATTCTGTGATTCTGTGAAATGCACCTTATTGAGAAAGCTTTGAGTACTTACTGCATTCACATTTCCATGCCTTGCACCTCAACTACAGCTGTTAAAAGTAATTTGATCACCTTAATCACTGAAAAAGTCCAGGTAGAGCACATAATTTGCTCTACTTTTACCAGTGGAGAATTGGTTTAGCTTAAATGCATAGCATTGCTTTTCATCTCTCATTTATTCTTCTGCCTCTTGCATCTTGGGATAGGTTGTCAGATGAATTGGTGTCTCATATTCTGAATCATATGGGTCTGGATTAATCCAGTAATGCAAAAGCATATGGTTCTCTATGTTTTTCTAGCAGAACATTTATACTAATGAATGTACATTAATATTATTTCTATTATGAAGTAATGTAGGTCTTGAGCAGCATTTAGCTCTGTGATGATGGATGAGAGTAGTCAGGCATTGAAACAGGTTGCCCAAGGAGGTTGTGGGTTTACCATCCCTGGAGGTGTTCAAGAAATGTGTGGATGTGGCACTTTGGGACACAGTTTAATGGCCATGGTAGAATCTCTGGAAGTGTTTAAGACCAGGCTGGATGAGGCTTTGAGTGGCCTGGTCTGGTGGGAGGTGTTCCTGCCCATGGCAGGGGCGTAGAGGTGGATGATCTTTAGAGCCCCTTCCAACTCAAGCCATTCTATAATTCTATGGATTGTGTGAAAAAACAGAGCAGATCACTTGGATAGATTATTTTTGTAGCGCCACCTGTAAGCAGCACATCCACAAAATATCCTGCTAATTGCAGCCTCTCCCAGGCTTCTGGGATACAATGTGGTGTCTGCTCTTCCGGGAGAACCATTTTAAGATGATAAAAGTAATCCTTGATAAGTGTTTACTCTGGAGAGACTAGCCCAGCATCTCTTGTTGGGTTGCCGCTACCATGCAATTAACCCACCTAGTCCACTTGGATGAAGGATGGTAGGCAGAGTTGACACAACCACAATATGCAGACAGCATCACTGGTAGCCTTTCAAAACCGAGTTAATGAATGATTTACCACAGTCACACTGCCAAGTATACTTTTCTGCACAGTGCCAAAGAAAGATCTCATCCATCAGCTTGTCTGCCAGCCACCAGTTACAACCATCTGTGTGGGAAGATTTTTTTCTCTTTTGGAAAACTACACTGTAAATGACTCTGAGATCAAGCTTCAGATATTCCCATAGCAAAACCTATGCACTGGAATGGACTGAAGGATTGAGTTATCTCCACCAAGGGAGAAAAATACTTAGTGGAATAACACAGCAACCTGGCACAGTCTCAGCTGGTCACACCATTTTAACAAACATAAAAACACAGATGGAGCATTTCATGTAGGATCTCTTGGACATTGAGAGCTTGCAGCCATCTGATTTTATCCTGCCCTTTATCCTGAGGCTAATTTTATTCAATCAGTCCTTTGGCAGGTGTAAAGCAGTCTTACTCAAACAAGCTTATCTTATCTTCTCTCCTACAAAAGTCAGAACCTTTTTATGGCAATGACTAAAAATGACACCTTCACACCAGACTTTTAGTCAAAGATGGGAATTCAAAAACACAGCTAATTATCAGGTAGCCTGAAGGATAAGGGTGAGGGTCTGCTTAGGATGTTGCGTAGTGATAGGACTAGAGGGAACAAAGCGAAACTAGAAGTGGGTAGAATCAGATTGGATGTTAGGAGGAAGTTCTTCACCATGAGGGTGGTGAGACACTGGAACAGGTTGCCCAGGGAGGTGGTAGTAGAAGCCCCATCCCTGGAAGTTTATGGCCAGGCTGGATGGGGCTCCGAGCAACCTGATCTAGTGTGAGGTGTCCCTGCCCATGACAGGAGAATTGGAACTAGATGATCTTTGAGGTTCCTTCCAACCTTAACAATTCTATGATTCTGTAATTGTCTTGTCTTCTTACAATCTCCTCTCAGCCTAGAGGCTTGTCCTCCCTAGATCCTGCTTTCAGATTTGAAATCAGATGATCACTAGGTTCACAACGAGTCCAGAGAAGAGCAACAAAGTTGGTGAGGGGTTTGGAACACAAGCCCTATGAGGAGAGGCTGAGGGAGCTGGGGCTGCTCAGCCTGGAGAAGAGGAGACTCAGGGGTGACCTTATCACTCTCTACAACTACCTGAAGGGAGGTTGTAGACAGGCGGATGATGGTCTCTTCTCCCAGGCACCCAGTACCAGAACAAGAGGACACAGTCTCAGGCTGCGCCAGGGGAGGTTCAGGTTGGATGTTAGGAAGAAGTTCTATACAGAAAGAGTGATTGCGCTATGGAATGGGTTGCCCGGGGAGGTGGTGGAGTCGCCGTCATTGAAGGTGTTCAGAAGGAGACTTGATGGGGTGCTTGGTGCCATGGGTTAGCTGTTTGGGTGGGTTGGATTGGTTGATGGGTTGGACACAATGATCTTGAAGGTCTCTTCCAACTTGGTTTGGTTTATTCTAATAAAGCCACTGTTTATTCTAATAAAGCCACTGTTTATTCTAACAAAACCACAGCAGCTTGAGAGGCAAGACCACAAGCACTGATCATTTGGAATCTTGCAGCTCTTTATATGTTCACCTGACGAACTAAGAGGAGAAGAGGCTTTTGCATGTTCTCTGAGTCCTCTCAGGCTCAGCTCCTTGGCTGCAGCCAGCCCACTAGGTCATTCACTGTCTACCACCACAGGTGATAGGATGCAACCCTGTGCAGCACAGCCGCTTGGTTTGCTGAGCAGCAGAGCAGAGAGGGGAGGAGGCTGGTGGTAGCAAAGGCTGCATGTTCCCCCATGGGCCTGGAACGGAGCTGCTTTGCTTTTCAGAGGCTAGACAGTACCCGTGTTTCTGTCTCTAGCATCTGCAGGCTGACATCATCCACAAGATGAGCCTGTGTAGAGCTGGCAGAGAAACACCCAGGGCGAGGCACAGTTTATAAATACAAGAAGTCAAAAGCCCCAGGATCTCTGAGGTTGTTATCAAACAAGTTAAGCAAACAATACATTAAAGTGTGTAGATATTTTTGAAATTAACAGGCTGAGGCTTGAGATTACTAATTATGTGATTTCATAGAGAAAAAAAGACCAATCCAGCTCTCAGGCACTCAAAAGAACATTTGGCACAAAGACTTTTTATTCTCTCCTACTCTCTCTGTGGGCCTTCTGCCAAATATCTCGACTCAGCAAGAAGCAGGAGCACATGTCTCAGAGCAGCCTTCAGCATCTGACAGAATACAAAAAAATCCCCACATTTTTTTCCTCACTCTCAAGGCTTCAGAAGACTGCAGTTTACAGAGTTGATGAGGAATATGTTTCCCCTGTTGCCTTAAGATTACTTTCATTATTAATTTTCTTTCCTTACCAGCTCACCCAAATGGTCTCAGGGTACAGTATACTAGATGACAAATTAACATGTTCTTAGGGCTACATCAGGGGACATCTCAGGGACACCTTAGGGACACCTCCACCTATTTTAATGACCCTCTATCACACAACCCTCACCTGAAGTAACATCTTAAGGGAAGTGCTGTGTATGGGAGCCTCTACAAAACAGCGTTAATGTGACTAAGTGAAGAGGGGTAAATTCAATAGCTCTTTTGAACAGCCTGCTCTCAGGCTTCTCATGCTTGCTAGAAAGTAGCTCAAGAACCTCAGTGGACATGAGGTGCCTCTATGGAGACAGCAAGGACAGGAAGTCAAGAAGACAATCATGGTCTCCAGTTTCCCCAAAGAAAGATGCAGCTGGATCCCTGTGCTCTATTTCCATCTCAACACACATCTAGCTCCTTATGTGTGACCTTGCTTCCATTTCTTTATTAAACTGCAGACATTTATTTAGGTAATAGATCTTGGTAATAAGAGAGTTGATTCATATTTAAGCACCTGAATGCCACCATGAATTCCATTACCAGAGCCTTTATGTATTATTCTGCTTTTTTCTTTTGAAAAAATTATGCTTGTTCATCTCATGCTGAGATTCTTCAGGATTAAAAAAAACAACAGTAGCCTAGACTGATTTAGAAAGCCTTTAATAATTTCCACCCCCCAAATAAACAAGGCTAAAGAGAAAGCAATGACTTTCAAAGTAAGAAACACAAAGATGTTTTCTCTAAGGATGAATTCCATCATTGTTTGTTTAATATCTGTACGGAAGAGCTATTAAGCTGATCAAGCCTAGAGTATACACCATGACAGAAGAGTCTGGATCTTTAGGGATAGGATAGGATAGGATAGGATAGGATAGGATAGGATAGGATAGGATAGGATAGGATAGGATAGGATAGGATAGGATAGGATAGGATAAGATGGGATGGGATGGGATGGGATGGGATGGGATGGGATGGAATAGAATAGAATAGAATAGAATAGAATAGAATAGAATAGAATAGAATAGAATAGAATAGAATAGAATAGAATAGAATAATAGAATAGAATAGACCAAAAGAGACCATTGAGATCATTGCCTCCAACCCATCAACCAACACCATCTAATCAACTAAACCATGGCACCAAGCACCCCATCCAGTCTTCTCCTAAACACCTCCAGTGATGGTGACTCCACCACCTCCCCAGGCAGCCCATTCCAATGGGCAATCACTCTCTCTATGAAGAATTTCTTCCTAACATCCAGTCTAAACCTCCCCTGGTGCAGCTTGAGACTGTGTCCTCTTGTTCTGGTGTCGGTTGCCTGGAAGAAAAGACCAACCCCCACCTGTCTACAGCCTCCTTTCAGGTAGTTGTAGAGAGCAGTAAGATCTCCCCTGAGCCTCCTCTTCTCCAACCTAAGCAACCCCAGCTCCCTCAGCCTCTCCTCATAGGCATAATGACATGATAGAAATCACTCAGTGAGGTTAAGGTGGACTTCTGTCAGCTGTTCTGTCAATTTCAAGGTTCTCATTATGCAGAATTTTTCCAAACATACTATTCAGAACACTGAGTCATTCTCTATCCATCCTCTAGAGAGAAAGGTAGTTTTGTACCTATGTATCCATTCATCCAGAAAGGATATTGGAATAAATGCATACTGCAAGACTCTGAAAAGGTTTATTATTATTTTATTATTATTTTTACATTCCTCTGTGTGTGTACATTCATCACATCAATGGAATTAAATTTAATGTAAGTTATCTATTTAAGAAAAAATACATTAATTTTGGATGGTTTGCTGTTTATTTATTTCAGTTGGTATGTAAACTCCCCCCCACCCCCCCCCTTTTGGCTTTGTTTTTCTGTTTCCATGGATGAGGACACAGAAGACACAGAGGACAAGAGGACACAGTCTCAGGCTGGCCAGGGGAGGTTTAGGCTGGATGTTAGGAAGAAGTTCTACACAGAGAGAGTGATTGCCCATTGGAATGGGCTGCCCAGGGAGGTGGTGGAGTCACCATCATTGGAGGTGTTTAGGACGAGAATTCAGAGGGTGCTTGCTTGCATGTTTTAGTTGATTAGATGATTAGGTGGGTTGGATTAGTTGATAGGTTGGACACGATGATCTTGAAGGTCTCTTCCAACCTGGTCTGGTCTGGTCTGGTCTGGTCTGGTCTGGTCTATTTCTATTCTATTCTATTCTATTCTATTCTATTCTATTCTATTCTATTCTATTCTATTCTATTCTATTCCCCTAGTCCTTGGCCAGAGGGTTCTTGTGCTGCTGCTTGAATAGAATGGTAGCTCTGTATTAGTTTAAATGGATTTAATTCTGTACTATAGTTGCTGGAATGTGTCCAGAGAAGGGCAACAACACTGATGAGGGGTTTAGAGCACAAGCCCTGTGAGGAGAGGATGAGGGAGCTGGGCTTGCTTAGCCTGGAGAAGAGGAGGCTCAGGGGAGACCTTATTGCATCTACAACTACCTGAAGGGAGGTTGTAGACAGGTGGGGGCTGGTCTCTTCTCCCGGGCAACCAGCACCAGAACAAGAGGACACAGTCTCAAACTGCACCAGTGGAGGCCAAACTGCACCAGGGGAGGTTTAGGCTGGATGTTAAAAATAAGTTCTTCATAGAGAGAGTGCCCATTGGAATGGGCTGCCCAGGGAGGTGGTGGAATCACCATCATTGGAGGTGTTTAGAAGGAAACCTGATAAGGTGCTTGGTTGGATGGTTTAGTTGATTAGATAGTGTTAGATGATAGGTTGGACTCGATCTCAAAGGTCTTTTCTGACCTGGCTAATTCTATTCTATTCTATTCTATTCTATTCTATTCTATTCTATTCTATTCTATTCTATTCTATTCTATTCTATTCTATATTTTTATAATACATAACTTTCTATTTTGCAGCTCTGTAATACATTTTTACTTTACTGTCAATTAAATCACATTATCAAATACACCTTGAGATATTCCTCCCACAAACTGCAGGCACATATATTCATAGTTGCCTTTCTGAAAATCAGATAACTCATGGTTGCTTTTTTTCCTTTTTCCTTTTCCACCCCTGTCTTCTATGACTTCCCCCCAGTACTTCAGACTCCCCCACATATGTTAAGAGAAACTTTGTAGGATCTATCAGCCTACAGTTCACCATCTGAAAGAAAGATCTTCATTTTAAATTTCAGCTTGCTCCTGTAGACCCCCAGGCAAGCTCTTTGAAGTGCAGAGTCAGGGGAGAGAACTTAACTCAGGCCCCTAGAAAGAAATTGCTAACAAGGCACATGTCTAGTCCTGTGAAATCCCATCTTTTAGAGTGATCTCCCCTGCTACAACCTTCCCACTACATTATTGATTCCACATAAATAGCAAGTCCCTAAGCCATGGCCATGATGAATCAATGAGTATCTAGACAGAGTCTATGAATTGAAATTTGGTGGCCTGGGAAGAGGCTGGCTATTCTTCATGACAGAGGAAAAGAAAGCACATTTCAACAAGCAAAATGAAAGAGTAACTGCCAGGAGGACCATTCAGAGCTGTGCAATCAAGAACACTTTTGCTCTGGGATTCCCAGAAGATAATACTTTAAGATAAATATTCCTGCTGAAAAGGTATCTTTGCAAGATGCTTCTAGCAGACTCTGTGTCACTTGTTTCTGAAGAAACTCTCATTAATAGAAGCTGCTGATAGGAAACATATACACCACTCTCATTGCTAACCAAAGCCAGAAGCTGTAAAAATATCACAGTTTCCAAAACTCCAGAAACATGCTTTGTAAAAACTGTCAGGTAATGAAAACATCTGAAGTGATTCATTCCTTCAAGAGAAATCTATTTTTAAAAGCCCAAGATATAGAAAAAGAGAAAATAACAATTATAATTATTCAGGCACTTCTTTGGACAATGAGGACATGGCTTCACTCTTGGTATTTTGCTCTACACCCTACATTATTAGAATAGAATAGAATAGAATAGAATAGAATAGAATAGAATAGAATAGAATAGAATAGAATAGAATAGAATAGAATAGAATAGACCAGGTTGGAAGAGACCTTCAAGATCATCACGTCCAATCTATCACCCAACACCACCTAATCAACTAACCCATGGCACCAAGCACCCTGTCAAGTCTCCTCCTGAACACCTCCAGTGACGGCGACTCCACCACCTCCCCGGGCAGCCCATTCCAATGGGCAATCACTCTCTCTGTGTAAAACTTCCTCCTGACCTCCAGCCTGAACTTCCCCTGGCGCAGCCTGAGACTGTGTCTTCTTGTTCTGGTGCTGGCTGCCTGGGAGAAGAGACCAACCTCTGCCTGTTTACAACCCCCCTTCAGGTAGTTGTAGAGAGCAATAAGGTCACCCCTGAGTCTCCTCTTCTCCAGGCTAAGCAGCCCCAGCTCCCTCAGTCTCTCCTCATAGGGCTTGTGTTCCAAGCCCCTCACTAACTTTGTTGCTCTTCTCTGGACTCGTTCCAGCAAGTCAACTTCCTTCCTAAACTGAGGGGCCCAGAACTGGACACAGGACTCGAGGTGTGGCCTAACCAGTGCAGTGTACAGGGGCAGAATGACCTCCCTGCTCCTGCTGGCCACACTGTTCTTGATGCAGGCCAGGATGCCATTGGCCCTCCTGGCTGCCTGGGCACACTGCAGGCTCATGTTCATCCTACCATCAACCAGCACCCCCAGGTCCCTCTCTGCCTGGCTGCTCTCCAGCCACTCTGACCCCAGCCTACATGTCCACAGAAGCTAATACAGTGCATCCAGGGATGTGAGAGGCCATGCCAGGCCAGCTCATGATAATCACTGTTCATCCATCAATCACATCAGGCACCTTCTGTATCTAGACCACTACTGAGTGGAAAAGGCAGGATGGAGCAGAGCTCGCTGGGCAGCTCTTGGCCATGAACTCTGCAGTGACATAAAAAGCACACCTGGAGAATGGTATGAGTAAATTATTGGTAAACTGATTTTAAATGAATCACTGTAAAATTGATTAATTTTTCTGGTCAGATCTTCTGCATTGAATATGAGACTCACAGACCAGCCAAGGAATCCTACCCCATCTTACCGTCACTCAGAAGGAAGGCTACTGGGCTCTGCTGCTGAAAGGGGCCACCGTTGAAGGAAAGCTTCCCAGCTCTGATCAGGCCCAGCTCCCACAGCTCCTCCACTCTTGTTACCCAGCACCCAGATCAATCCTTCCCCAGCAAAAGCTGGACCAATAATGATGTGAAATGAGGCATCCTCCAAGATGTGCCAGTGCCAAGGACAGCTCATGTCGAAGACAGAGGATCTACAGCTCTCACCTCTTTCTCACCACTGTGAAAAGGGTGGGCCCTCAGGGAACAATGCAAATTTATAAATCAATCAATCAATCATTTGAACCTCCAAGGGATCACTTCATACATAAGCAAACGATTATCTGCACATAAAATGATAGCATCCATATCCTATCTGTATACATTTTTATGGCTGCATACTCTTTGACCTTTTTGCTACTTTAATGTAGCATTTTCCTCACAAACCAAACAGGAGAAGAGAAGAGAAGAGAAGAGAAGAGAAGAGAAGAGAAGAGAAGAGAAGAGAAGAGAAGAGAAGAGAAGAGAAGAGAAGAGAAGAGAAGAGAAGAGAAGAGAAGAGAAGAGAAGAGAAGAGAAGAGAAGAGAAGAGAAGAGAAGAGAAGAGAAGAGAAGAGAAGAGAAGAGAAGAGAAGAGAAGAGAAGAGAAGAGAAGAGAAGAGAAGAGAAGAGAAGAGAAGAGAAGAGAGAGAGAAGAGAAGAGAAGAGAAGAGAAGAGAAGAGAAGAGAAGAGAAGAGAAGAGAAGAGAAGAGAAGAGAAGAGAAGAGAAGAGAAGAGAAGAGAAGAGAAGAGAAGAGAAGAGAAGAGAAGAGGACCAGGTTGGAAGAGACTTTCAAGATCATCGCGTCCAACCTATCATCCAACACCACCTAATCAACTAACCCATTCAACCAAGCACCCTGTCAAGTCTTCTCCTGAACACCTCCAGCGATGGCGATTCCACCACCTCCCCGGGCAGCCCATTCCAATGGGCAATCACTCTCTGTGTAAAACTTCCTCCTGACCTCGAGCCTGAACCTCCCTTGGTGCAGTGTGAGACTGTGTCCTCTTGTTCTGGTACAGCCTACCTGGGAGAAGAGACCAACATCTTCCTGTCTACAACCCCCCTTCAGGTAGTTGTAGAGAGCAATAAGGTCACCCCTGAGTCTCCTCTTCTCCAGGCTAAGCAGCCCCAGCTCCCTCAGCCTCTCCTCACAGGGCTTGTGTTCCAAGCCCCTCACCAACTTTGTTGCCCTTCTCTGGACACGCTCCAGCAAGTCAACAACATCAGTAGAACCCAAAAAGTTCAACTCTCAGATCTCTCTGAAGAGTTAAGTTTAGTTAAGTAAGTGAAAGATCAGGTTGAGGAGCAGCTGTTATCTGCATATACTCTTTTTTAAAGTCCCAAGTGTGAAGCCGAATGTCATGTACGATATAGAGCAGTGCCAAAACCCAGGTCAAAACAGATGAGTGACCATTTACCAACATTTGCAGGGCTGTGCCTCTTTTCAAGGTTAGATTAAATTATTATGGGGAAACAACCAACCCCCCACAATTCTTGGGAGCACCTACAGACTCAAAACAAGTATTTTTACTGCTTTAGTTCCAAAATGCACACCAGAAAAAGAAAATAGATGAGGGCTAAGTAACTGTCCAGGTCAGCAGCACTGATATTTTGTGAAGGGAGACAAAGGTAATCTTCCTCAGAGTGTGGAAGACTGTCACAAACCAAGAATTGCCTTCCCCTTTGATTCAGCACCTTAAAAGCTGAAGAGCAAAGGGGCACACTGTAGGATCTGACAAAATGCCATTCATGAGATACCTTGTCTGATCACATACACAACCCTAGTGAGAGTTTTATCTTCACAGGGCTCACAAGTCAGGGAAATCTTGAACATAATCCTAGTGCATATCCTCCAGGCATAGCTCTGGTTAGCAGAGCGTTATAAAATGAAATAAAAAGATGGGGAATCAGAAACTGAAGATGCAGTGGAGTGAGACAGCCTTTCCTGACTTCAGTGGTACAGCCCTGCTTTAACACCTGATTGTTTATGTTAAAGAGCCACATTGCCTAGCAGCCAGCACCAGAACAAGAGGACACAGTCTCAGGCTGCGCCAGGGGAGGTTCAGGCTGGAGGTCAGGAGGAAGTTTTACACAGAGAGAGTGATTGCCCATTGGAATGGGCTGCCTGGGGAGGTGGTGGAGTCACCATCACTGGAGGTGTTCAGGAGGAGATGTGACAGGGTGCTTGGTTGCATGGTTTAGTTGGTTGGGTGGTGTTGGGTGATAGGCTGGACACGATGATCTCGAAGGTCTCTTCCAACCTGGTCTGGTCTATTCTAGTCTAGTCTAGTCTATTCTAACTGGGCAATTACAAATTCTAAGGACCAAGACTCACAATAAAAAAACTAAATATGGACACGAGGAGTTTATTTTTATTTCACACACACCTAGTCTGATATGTGTGGTTTGTGACTGCTCTTCACTTGGATTTTTGCTTGAGCAAATATGCTGCACAAGATCACAGAATCACAGAATGTTAAGAGATTGGTAGGGACCTCCAGAGATCATCAAATCCAATCCCCCAGCGAAAACCAGGATCACCTAGGGTAGTCTGCACAGGAATGCATCCAGGTGGGTTTGAGTGTCTCCAGAGAAGAATCCACAACCCCCCCCCCGGGCAGCCTGTTCCATGGATGCCATCTTACTATTTCTCTCTCACTTCTTCAAGGGAGTGGCATGTTTCCTTTCCCATACAGTCAATTGTAGAGTATACCAACACACATATAGGAATAAACTGTCAGCTGAGAGAACAAAAATCAAAAGTGAGCAGTGAGTGCATGGGTCAGAGCCCCAAAAGCAATGTACAGCAGTGTCTGAACTTGGAAACTTGAGAGACTTACTGGAGTTTTGTCCCTGTTTTTTTTCCCCAAGTATTATACATATGCATGCATACATAGTCATAAGAAAGCATCTCTAAGTAGAAGGATCCAAAACTTCAACACAGCAGTGTATCTTCATGTTTTTATTCATTTTCTGAATCCGAATACCAACATTTATTATATTAGTGTAACAGTGAGGAAGGTGGGGTTTCTACTGTTGCCTGCAAAAGCAGACACTTCTCACCATACACTGGATGTCTGTGGCTTTGACATTAGACAAAGGTGGATGGCCCTGCATAATCAATGCAGAGCTAGAGAAAGAAGCACCCACAGGAGGTAACACCCAAATTTCAGTGTGCAGATTAGATGCCTCCCTAAGGCAAAGAGCTACATCAGCAGAAACCTTACTTGTTAGTCATTTGTTTGGGGAAATTGCCCTCATGAGAATCTTGACATTACCACAATACTGAAACGTGCTTAACAGAAGGTCAGAGGTCTACAACCATGTCTGCTCTAGCACTGATAATATATGTGTACAACTAAACCAACTTACAACATATTTATTGATTTTTCCTCTACTGTAAAGCTGACCTCTAAGATTTCAGACATTTGCCAGGACTCAGCAAAAGAGTGACTTTCAGAAGCTTTCATAATGTCACTGCTTATGGTAGCAGAATATGTAGACTGAGTTTGAAAGCTCTCTTTTAACAGTGAACTTTCTCCTTAAGAACAAAGAAAGAAAGAAACTTACAGGACTCAGGGGGGGAAGAAAACTTCTCTGATTTATTTCATTACAGACAATTCACTTTATTAAGGGAGACATAACCAGTGTGCAGTTTATAAATTGCACTCTATAGCTGTGAAAATAACATTTTTCTCCAGGCTGTCCCATGTGACCCATCTGTCTCCTCCTTAATTATTCATTTTTGCTATGCATGAACCTAAGAGATTTTTCCATAAACTAAAATATGAAATAAAGGCCAAACATAAAAACTTTCTTTAAAAAGAAAGTTGAGTCCTGTGTCCAGTTCTGGGCCCCTCAGTTTAAGAAGGACATCAAGACACTTGAATGTGTCCAGAGAAGGGCAACAAGGCTGGGGAGAGGCCTTGAGCACAAGCCCTGTGAGGAGAGGCTGAGGGAGCTGGGATTGTTTAGCCTGGAGAAGAGGAGGCTCAGGGGAGACCTCATTGCCCTCTACAACTACCTGAAAGGTGGTTGTAGCCAGGAAGGGGTTGGTCTCTTCTCCCAGGCAACCAGCACCAGAACAAGGGGACACAGTCTCAAGCTGTGCCAGGGGAGGTTTAGACTTGAGGTGAGGAGAAAGTTCTTCACCGAGCGAGTCGTTCGTCATTGGAATGTGCTGCCCAGGGAGGTGGTGGAGTCACCGTCCCTGGAGGTGTTCAAGAGGAGATTGGACGTGGCACTTGGTGCCATGGTCTAGTCATGGGGTCTGTGTTGATAGGTTGGACTCGATGATCCTCGAGGTCTCTTCCAACCTTAGTTATACTGTCATACTGTGATACTGTAATAACTGAAGTCGTAACCCTGTAATGATCATTGTTATGAAAACTTGACTGATACTTTACAGTTTAACACTTATCTCCTACAATGTCTGTATTAGGATAAGACATAACTTTACATATTTCATATTCTCTGTGTGTGTCATAATGCTGTTGAAGTGTAGACTGTTGCATTCCTAGCACCCAGAAGGACAGCACAGTAGTTTATAATCACACATACAGATCTGTTTGGACAATATAACAGGTTTTTATTAAAGCTTCTCTGGCAGCCAAAATCAGTCTGAGAAGTAAGATTTCTTGTGGGTTTGGAGTGTTTTGTGCATCTGTGTTTTGGATTTTTGTTGCGTTGTTTTTCACTTTATCAGTGTTTAGTATGATAGTTTTATGTGAGCTGTTCACAAAACTAGAGTGTATCAGAGATTCAGGTTGGATATTAGGAAGAAGTTCTTCACCGTGAGGGTGGTGAGACACTGGACCAGGTTGCCCAGGGAGGTGGTGGAAGCCCCATGCCTGGAAGTTTTTAAGGCCAGGCTGGAGGGGGCTCTGAGCAACCAGATCTAGTGTGAGGTGTCCCTGCCCATGGCAGGGGGGTTGGAACTAGATGATCCTTGGGGTCCCTTCCAACCCTAACAATTCTGTGATTCTGTGATATCCAGGTTAAAACAAAAATACTCATTAGACTAAAGTATGTTTGAAAACAGATGCAAGAACTAGACTTGACAATGGCATTTGTTTCAGCAAATTTATTCAACAGGCTAGCATTGTTTACTTTAGAAAGATGAAAACACAAGAATGGCATAATATTACTCATGATAAAATAAATCACATGAAATGCAATAAAATTAAGAGTATGATTTCTATATACCATTCAGACTAATTTGGTTTTGCTCTGACTTTCAGCTATAAAACTCACGTTGTAAAACATTGGTAATCTATTTATGGAGGTCTTAAACCAAATTAATTAAAATATGTTTATTTGGCTATTTCCCAAAAATAGCTGATTGATGTTGGGACCTGTGAGAGACTAAATCTTGTCTCTCTTGATGTGACTCAACAAAGATAAAATCACCTTTGCTGCTTGCCCAGACAATAGCTGATGTGTATTGGGCAGACACCACTGGAACAACTCTGGAAGGTGCATAGATAAAGATTGCTCACCAGACTGCAGCTGTCCTGGAAATAATGGGCAGAGGCCTCTGCTATAGATACTCTCTGGATATGCATATTCACCACCTGGACTCATACCTGGAAACTGCATAAAAGATCTGAGCAAATACTGGCTCAGTAGAAGAAAAGCACTAGAGAAGGAAAACACAGGAGAAGGAAAAGACTTGGGCAATGCCACTGAGAAGGAAAACATGAGAGAAGAAAAAGCACAGGGCAATGCTGCTCTGAAGAAAAGTGGAGAGAATACCAGGAGAGAAAAAATGACAGTGTCATCACCATGTAGCCTGGAAGAAGCAGACCAAGAGGAACCCTCTCTCCGTGTCCTAAGTTCTGCCTGCTGCAACTCATGGAGCTGAAGAGGCTGCTCAGAGGAGAGCATAGCCAACAAGGATCAACTCTCCTCCATGCCAAAGCTGCAGCAGCTTTCCTCCATAGACTCAAACTGTCTTGGAGAGTGAGGTGTGTGGTAATATAATTCCTCTCCTCTTCTCCCTCTTCTCTCTCTCTCTTCTTTCTCTCTGTCCTTCTGTTCCATCTGCTTTATTTGTGTAACAAATAGCCTCGCTGTTGATATTTTGGCCTCCTTTGTGCCTCTAATTTCATAACACAGGAATATTCAAAAGAACCGAGTCTTTTTCCCTCTCTGGACCAAGACAGGGCCCCAACTCTGGAGATACTCAAAGTGAGGCAGCACAGGGCTCTGGGCAGACTGATCCAGTTGAGGATGCCCCTGCTGACTGCAGTGACTGGTTGGACTAGGTGACCTTCATATTACCTTTCAACCCAGATCACTCTATGATTCATTCTATGATTCTGAACATTTTCTGAACTGTAACTAAATAACAGCTGCTCTAGAAGATGCATTTGTATATGCAGTGTTTCTGGTATGTTTTTCTTTGTAAATGAAAATTTAAAACTACCCCACTTTATAAAGTCTTTCCTTTCCTCTAAAATGAAGGTTTTACTTTATATTTGTGAAATACACTACACCTAACTCCTCTCTGGTACCCAAGCTCTTTTCTTCAGTCCTTTTCTTCTCCATAAGCTATTTGTCAGAGTAAACCAAAGAAAAAGTAATGGCAATAATATTGTGACAGAGGGTGGGAAGTATGTAATGTCCTTAAATTCCTTAGCTGAAAACACTTCTAATGATGCAGAGCAAAAAGAGAAAAGTGAAGAGAGGCATGAGAGAAGACTGTGAGCCCTGCCTTCACACTGGTTTAATAGGGATCCTCCTAATACCCCACATTTTAGCTATTTACATTCCACTTCGCCCCATTTTCTTCCCTGACATTAGGCAGAGAGCCAGACTGGACTTATTTCCTGCAAGCCCCAAAGAGCAGTTTCCCAGGCTGGCATAACAGCAAAGATTAAAGAAGCCTTTGTGATCTAAACTATGCTTATGAACATGAGCGGCATAAGCAGGATGCAGGGTTAATTCTTTTCTCACGTGTTTCCAGAGCATATTCTGCAGGATGCCCTTTGTCCTCTGCAACTCAGCCTTCTGGTACACTATGTATTGCTATGATGAGGGGCAAAATATGCAAAAATATGGATTATTTACTTATTCTAAATGAGATTTTCTGAATTTTCCCATGTTCTGAAAAGGTAAACACAGGCATGTAAACAGTACTTTCATGCTCCCAGGGTGGTTTTGAACCAAAACTAGAAGGGAAAGAGAGATTTACACAGCATTCACATGCTCAGTGTGCAGCAGTGCAACAAGATGGCACAATATTACTCTTCTCCCTTCTTTATTTAAACTTACATCTTCTCTTAGATACAGTTATATTTGCTCTTAATATCTCTGGCAGATGTTCTGGGGTGAGTGATGCAATTAAGAATCCAAACTTCCCATTTCTTCCAGATGCTTGTTTTCTCAGTATTCACTCACTGGAAATATATTTCCTTTCCACTCTGCGGTGTCTAGCAGTTAGCACACCTTCTGGGTTCCATTTCACAACATTTCCATAGTTAATCTGACACATGTCAGTGCATCTTAGATGAAAGTTTAGCATCAGTAATCTTTTCTTTATTTTTCTTTTTAATCAATAGTAAATTTACATCACATAACAAAACTGAGTGAAGTTTTAAATAAGTATTTTCCTTTAAAACACAATTATTGTGGCCTTCCAGTATCTGAAGGGGGCCTACGGGAAGGCTGGGGAAGGACTTCTCAGGATCTCAAGTAGTGATAGGACTAGGGGGAATGGAATGAAGCTGGAGGTGGGGAGATTCAGGCTGGATGTAAGGAGGAAGTTCTTCCCCATGAGAGTGGTGAAGCCCTGGAATGGGTTGTCCAGGGAGGTGGTTGAGGCCCTGTCCCTGGAGGTGTTTAAGACCAGGCTGGATGAGGCTCTGGCCACCCTGATCTAGTGTGGGGTGTCCCTGCCCATGGCAGGGGGGTTGGAACTAGATGATCCTTGTGGTCCCTTCCAACCCTGAATGATACTATGATACTATGATTTGATTGCTCACAGGTACAGTACTTTCTGCTATCTGGCATCCTTCTAAAACTTAACTTTGGATTTATGCAGTCTTCTAGCTCACTGAAGGAATCTAAGGATGATTTCAGCCTTTCCTATGATGCATTCTTTTCACTGAGATGGAATTACAGGCTTAAGTGCTTCATCCCTGCACCCCTCTCATCACAGGCATACACAGTTTTGGGCTCAAATTCTGGATCAAGAACAATACTGAGTCAGTCTCCTACAATCCCTAGCTCTCCTGTCACACACTGTCCTGGAACATAAATTCAGCCAAAGCAATTCTGATAACTTGCACCTAAAAATACAATGGCACAATACACCCAGGATTTGTGTTGGTCTTAACAAAACACTTTTCTCGGGCATATCCTTCCCCCAGCTCTGCATTCACCCAGAACAACCTACGCATTCAGCTTTATACTTCAGTCATTTGAGGACACTTGATATTGAAGCCAGAAGTATTTTGCAAAAAAAAAAAAAAGAATTCTGTTTGCTGCATTTACTTGAGAACAATTTGAGTACAAGAGTTATACAACTCTATGGGGAAAAAAAAGAACAAGACAGACTTGGCAGCTCCTGCCTCAGCCTCCTCATCGCTACAGAGAGAATTCTTACTCAGCCTGGTAAAAGAGAGCTGCAAAAAGCAGACTGCTCTTTTATGATTTCCCAGCTTTCTGTCATCTAACCCCCCCAAGCTAGCCTCCATTCTTCAGTACATATGCCATGGCTGAGCTTCCATCTATTTGGAGAAGTGGATTTTTCTTGGCCACCATTATATGGTACTTTAATGGGAAGGTCAAAAATTCCATACTATCACTCTGCCAATGTCAAGAATTCTTCCCAATTTCCTATGTAGTTTAGCTCAACAAGGAGAAACAATGCAAACACCACATCTAAATTTTACAATTAAACCTTTTTTAGCACAACAGAATGATATTTGCAGAATGCTATCCAGATCTAAATGAATGTGTCATTGATCAAATTTCATTGCCCTCTGAACAGGAACATGAGACTCTATTTGAACAGCAGAAATACAGTAAGATCTTAACAATTTCATTCATATATCATGATCCTGATACAAGTATTATTAGGCAGATACAAGAACAATATCCAAACTGAGTCATCCTGCTATGAGATTTTCCAAAAGCTCCAGAAGGTTTCCAATAGGTTGGAAACTTTTTGGTATATGAATTTAGAGAACTATTCAGAGAAGGGCCACAAGGATGATCAGAGGGCTGGAGCACCTCTGCCATGAGTTGGGATTGTTTGGAGAAGAGAAGGCTCCCTCTCTCCGCTCCCCAGAGTGGGCCTACAAGAAAGCTGAAGGATGTTTTAGGGTGTCAGGCAGTGATAGGACTAGGGGAAATGGATCCAAGCTAGAGGAGGGGAGATTTGGATTAGACATTAGGAAGAAGTTCTTCACCATGAGGGTGGTGAGACACTGGAACAGGTTGCCCAGGGAGGTGATGGAAGCCTCATCCCTTGAATTTTTTAAGGCTAGGCTGGCTGTGGCTCTGGGCAACCTGATCTAGTGAGAGGTGTCCCTGCCCATGGCAGGGGATTTGGAACTAGATGATCCTTGGAGACCCTTCCAACCCTGACAATTCTCTGATTCTGTCATTCACACTCATAACGAGACCTTAAGTTACCACTTTGTGAAAGCAATGAACTCCAAAGGTGTTTCTGAGAACCTAAGACAGATGCCTAAAACTGAATGTTGTGGAAAATTCCCTGAGTTTTCAGTAGTGTTTGTAAAGCACTTAGTAATTTGTGAAGCTCCTATAAATAAATGATAAGCTTTAAAAACACTAAAATAGTCTGCATAAGCTGTTTCATCAGTGATGACTTTGCTTTTTTCTCTTTCACCCACGTCTCTCAAAACTCTGTGTGCGTACGCACACACGTATGTATGCATACAAACTGAGGCTTTGCTGCTTTGGAGCTGTTGGCTTGTGAAGCTTGGGCTGAGATCAATTCCTTGATATGCTGAAAAGATGATACTCTTTTATAGATGTCTGCTCCAGTGAACAACCGTCCCAGTAAGCCTTAAAATGGTAAATTCCCCTCAACCATGAAAATAGTAGAACTAACTTTCTTTTGTTTAGAAAGGAACTCTTGAACGTGTCCAGAGAAGGGCAATGAGGCTGGGGAGAGGCCTTGAACACAATGAGGAGAGGCTGAGGGAGCTGGAATTGTTTAGCCTTGGAGAAGAGTTGGCTCAAAGGAGACCTTATTGGTGTCTACAACTACCTGAAGGGTGATTGCATCCAGGAGGGGGTTGGTCTCTTCTCCCAGGCAACCAGCACCAGAACAAGAGGACACGGTCTCAAACTGCACCAGGGGAAGTTTAGACTCGAGGTGAGGAGAAAGTTTTTCACAGAGAGAGGTTTTGGCCTTTGGAATGGGCTGCCCAGGGAGATGGTGGAGTCACCATCCCTGGAGGTGTTCAAAAAGGGATTGGACGTGGCACTTGAAGCCATGGTTTAGTAGTCATGAGCTTTTGGGTGACAGGTTGGACTTGACAATCTCTGAGGCCTTTTCCAACCTTATCAATTCTATGATTCTATGATAAGGGATTTTTCTCCTGCTATTCCCCAGCATAGCTGACTGTTTCTGAACATTTCCTTGGCTATTGTATGACTAAAGAACAGCTGTTGTAAAATATGACATAGTACAAGCAATCACTTAACACTGCTACAGAGTAAATTCAGTGAAGAGTGTCAAGGCAGAAGTTCATAGTCTTTAGACATCACCAGCAGAAAATTAATGCAGGTGAAAGATTAATACATCTCTGAATGCTGTAGAAATAATCTCTACATGGGATGTGATTTTCCAGGCACAAGCTTCCCAGCCTGTATATCTGAAGTTCCTTTAGTTGGATAACAAGGATGTGCAGTAGATATCAGAATATATATATGTGGCAGTCACCACTGCATGAAAGGAATGTATGCTGGGTGCATAGAATTTATACTGGGAAAGCATGAGAGACAGTGCAGAAAACCCTAGGACTACACGAGGATATATGGCCTCTATATCTGAGACTTTGAAGGTAGAATTGGCCCTAATCCTGTGGATACAATAATTTACCAGGTACTGTTAAGGGTCAAACTCTAATTATAATGCAGTATCAACCCATTATGTTTGACAGTCTTAACATGCTGACTTTGGAGAAAATATCATGCAAGGAAAATTGTCAATTATTCAAATTTTCTTTTCATTTATATTCTTGTTTAATAGTCCCAGACATTAATACAATTTCATAAGCATTTCTCTCTGAGGAAAGAGGAAAAACCAAAGCTGTTACATTAGCGGACAAACATCTGCTTGGTTTCTCCATCAAACAAAAGCTGGTTTCAGGGTCTTGGAAATAAACTTTGCAGGAGTCATGACCTTCCAATATACCTAAAGATAATCCTACCACCTGAGCTCCAAAACCAAGAGAAGACTTGGAGACAGTTCTACAACAAATGTCGAATTCCAAAGCTGGAAACTTCAACTAGAAGGCACATTTAGAGCTTTCCTGCACTTAAGGATCCATACTTCTGGAGTTAGTGAGTAGACTCTTGTTATTAGCATTAACCATTTATGTATACAGAGAATGGCATTTCCTCAAAAGGTTTTATTTGTATAGAGTCACTGTGTTGTTTACCATTAATATTTTGTAATCATTTTTCCCATTTCTTATACCACCTCTCTCTATTGGAAAGATTCTCTTTAAAGACAATGTAGTCAATGAGTAAAAAAGGTTTCCAGACAGGGAGAGGGATGTGGGCACAGGCAACCCCACTGGCTGACTGTGGCACAGCACCCTGCTTCCTAGTGTATGATAAGAGTCTCCAGGTCTCTTCCTCCCTGACCACAGCTGCATCTAACACCCATTGCTTTCCTTTTCTATTTTGAGGGAAAGTTTATTTAACACATTGTCTATGGTAAGATGTACATTTATGTACATTAAAAAATCAGAATATATCCATAAGCCCAGAAAATAATGCTCACAAGAATATACCACTATATGTTTAAGCTAACAAAAATATACTACTATATGCTACATTAATTGGGCACTTAAGTTAATGAAACAAGGAAAATTCTGATCAAGAATATGATCAAGAGAGATCAAAGATCCAAGACAGTGGGACTATTAAACCAAGAATAATTTAGTAAAGATGACTACCTGGGGAGCTAGCAATTTATTTCATACTATTTTTATGGGATTAGTTAGAACTGTTGCATGCAAATGCAACTTCGTGTTCCTAGGTACAAGGATAAAGGCATTTAGCAGAATGCATTACTTAGCATACACAGCAAATCAACACAATTGATGTCATACTGGGAATTACAAAACTGGGAAAGTAGATCTGATTCCAGTATTAAGGAAATGTCAACATTTACTGAGGATAGGAAGAAGTAACAACACAGTAAGCATACTATTGGGTGTTTTTCCAGTCCTAGAATCTTACAGTATTTTTGTAACCAAAAAAAAACAAACAAACAAAAAACCAAAGAAGAATGGAATGGAATGGAATGGAATGGAATGGAATGGAATGGAATAGAATAGAATAGAATAGAATAGAATAGAATAGAATAGAATAGAATAGAATAGAATAGAATAGAATAGAATAGAATAGAATAGAATAGAATAGAATAGAATAGACCAGGTTGGAAGAGACCTTCAAGATCATCGCGTCCAACCTATCAACTAATCCAACCCACCTAAACAACTAAACCATGCAACCAAGCACCCCATCAAGTCTCCTCCTGAACACCTCCAATGACAGGGACTCCACCACCTCCTCAGGCAGCCCATTCCAATGGGCAATCACTCTCTCTGTGTAGAACTTCTTCCTAACATCCAGCCTAAACCTCCCCTGGCACAGCCTGAGACTGTGTCCTCTTGTTCTGGTGCTGGCTGCCTGGGAGAAGAGACCAACATCCACCTGTCTACAATCATACAAAGCAGAAAATAGCTAAAAGAACAGCTGGTTGGTGGAGCCAGCTATCCAAGGGAAGACAGCATTACTAGTAAATGAAAAAAATGGAAATGTTTAAACATTTGGCATTTCTAAGTGTAAAATTAACTACATAACTGTCACAAGAACGTAAGCTTTTGCACAAGTATCAACTTTCCACCACAACATAAAATGTGAATATATTTAAGGAAACAATCCTGGATACTCACTCATGGAAAGTTATTGAACATTTGACAACCACATGTTTTATGTTTCCAAAGAAGGCCATTACTTCTAAGAGGACTTCTCCAGGAAGAAAGGAGAACAAGAGGGAGCATGGTTGATGGGTTGGACGCGATGATCTTGAAGGTCTCTTCCAACCTGGTTTATTATTATTATTACTTAGCTGGAAGAAGTGTTGTCTTTTATCTAGTTTCTCTCTTCTGCACTTAGGGTACTAACACTAACATCATGATGAAGGCACTTCTACAGAAAGATGAAGGTTTGAGTACTTCAGAGGTCTAAAATGTATTTGTTAGGGTCATTCTTCTCTAGACACTCAGACTCTAAATATTACTAGAATAAAATAAACCTTTATTAGAATAAACCAAACCATGTTGGAAGAAACCTTCAAGATCATCGTGTCCAACCCATCAACCAATCCAACCCACCCAAACAGCTAACCCATGGCACCAAGTACCCCATCAAGTCCCCTCCTGAACACCTTCAATGACGGCGACTCCACCAGCCCATTCCATAGCGCAATCACTCTTTCTGTATAGAACTTCTTCCTAGCATCCAACCTGAACCTCCCCTGGGGCAGCCTGAGACTGTGTCCTCTTGTTCTGGTACTGGCTGCCTGGGAGAAGAGACCATCATCCGCCTGTCTACAACCTCCCTCCAAATCAAAATGAAAGGCAACTCTCTAATCCTTCTGAATAACATCACCTGAACAGCATTATTTAACTGCAATATGTTGTATGTATTGAAACAAGCTTCTGAACATTGTTGTTAGTAACCTGTAGACTTGATACAATATGAAGACCTGAGTAAAGGACTGATACAGCCCTTCACTAGCCCTTCTGAATGACAGTATGGATCGCAGCATGATTGCCAGCACTAGAACTAGTTACAGATACTGTGCAATGTTCCAGTTGATATACAATGGTCAAAAACTTTTTATATGATTTTTCATATAAAACATATTTTAAAACAGGAAAGTCAGTGATTCTGAGTAAAGGTGAACAGAGGTAAAAGATCTTGTAAACAAGTCTGTTCTACATGGAATAGATTTCTTTTTCCAAGACTGCCCTCAGATAGAATCCCCCAGCAGAATCACAGCTGGCTCCTTAAGTGCCTCTCTTTCCATCACCTCCAAAGGCTAAGTGTTCATCTCTTCATCAGTTTTCTCAGCTATCCTCCAGTGTGTTCCTGCTGTAGGCTTCCTGCAAGCTAGTTTCTGTCCTTTAACTACCTGACCACCCATGCGCTTTGGAGGTTTTCTCCCAGCCCACTCAAGACAGTTTCATTTGGTCTACAGCAAGCGGTCAGCACAATAAAAATGATGCTTTTTGCTCAGCTGCTTCAGATGTAAACATAGAGAGCCCCTAATACAAGAGGGATGTGGAGGTGCTGGAACGTGTCCAGAGAAGGGCCACAAGGATGATCAGAGGGCTGGAGCACCTCTCCTATGAGGACAGACTGAAGGAGTTGGGGCTGTTCAGTCTGGAGAAGAGAAGGCTCCCAGGTGACCTAATTGTCGCCTTCCAGTATCTGAAAGGGGCCTACAGGAAGGCTGGGGAAGGACTTCTCAGGATCTCAGGTAGTGATAGGACTAGGGGGAATGGAATGAAGCTGGAGGTGGGGAGATTCAGGCTAGATGTGAGGAGGAGGTTCTTCACCATGAGAGTGGTGAAACCCTGGAATGGGTTGTCCAGGGAGGTGGTTGAGGCCCCGTCCCTGGGGGTGTTTAAGAGCAGGCTGGATGAGGCTCTGGCCAGCCTGATGTAGTGTGGGGTGTCCCTGCCCATGGCAGGGGGTTTGGAACTAGATGATCCTTGTGGTCCCTTCCAACTCTGAATGAAACTATGAAACTATGAAACTATGAAATCATCCAATAAGGAAGATAAACAAGCAAAGCAAATCATTGGTTCTCAGGACCATCTCCAGCTTAGGCATTGTCTTTACTAAATTTCAAGGTACATTTACCCAAATTGGTAATACACAATACTTGTGAGAATAAAGTTTTGATCTAGGAATGCAGGGAGTGCAAGCCAGTATATATCACAGTATCACAGTATAACTTAGGTTGCAAGGGACCTCGAGGATCATCAAGTCCAACCTATCAACACCGACCCCATGACTAGACCATGGCACCAAGTGCCACGTCCAATCCCCTCTTGAATGCCTCCAGGGACGATGACTCCACCACCTCCCTGGGCAGCACATTCCAATGACGAACGACTCGCTCGGTGAAGAACTTCCTCCTCACCTCGAGTCTAAACCTCCCCTGGTGCAGCTTGAGACTGTGTCTCCTTGTTCTGGTGCTGGTTGCCTGGGAGAGGAGACCAACCCCTTCCTGGCTACAACCACCCTTCAGGTAGTTGTAGAGGGCAATGAGGTCACCCCTGAGCCTCCTCTTCTCCAGGCTAAACAATCCTAGCTCCCTCAGCCTCTCCTCATAGGGCTTGTGCTCAAGGCCTCTCCCCAGCCTTGTTGCCCTTCTCTGGACACGTTCAAGTGTCTCAATGTCCTTCTTAAACTGAGGGGCCCAGAACTGGACACAGTACTCAAGGTGCAGCCTAACCAAAGCAGAGTACAGGGGCACAATGACTTCCCTGCTCCTGCTGGCCACCCTATTCCTAATGCAGGCCAGGATGCTATTGGCTCTCCTGCCCACCAGGGCACACTGCTGGCTCATATTCAGGTGGCTGTCGATCAGCACCCCCAGGTCCCTCTCTGTTTGGGAGCTCTCCAGCCACTCCGACCCCAGCCTATAGCTCTGCAGGGGATTGCCGTAGCCAAAGTGCAGCACTCGGCACTTGGACTTGTTGAATGCCATCCCATTGGACTCTGCCCATCTGTCCAGTCGGTCGAGGTCCCTCTGCAGAGCCTTTCTACCCTCTAACTGACTAACATCTGCCCCTAACTTGGTGTCATCTGCAAACTTGCTGATGACTGACTTGACCCCCTCTGGTACTGACACCTGAACATGAAGTCACCTATTACAGGGATAGAGTTACATATAGATGACTAGATGAATATCTGTCAGTGGATAACTGTATGAAGGAAGTGTGCCTAGGAGAAAACCAGTGCAAGGGTCAGTGTATGAGTGGTATCTTTAAGGCACAATTCACAACACTGCAAGTTCAGAATGCACTGTGCACGATTCATCAGCATGCCTTGAGTACCTTTGCAGTGCCCTAATAGTAAAAAAAAAGAACAACTAATACAAAATAAATCACCTGTTGAGTCATCTAAACAGTCATCCTAACTCACCAGTGAATTTCACCCCTTGTGTATGAAACAGGCATGAAGGCATTGAGACAAAGCACATAGGCTATTACCATTGCTTTTAACAAAGTGCTGTATTATCTCTCGTCAGAACAAATCAATTCCACAGCCCCAGGGGTTAAGCAGAGCCAGGAGCCTGTCACATGCTTATTCAGTGCAGCGTTAGCATTACTGCACTTGCTGAAGAGAGCCCAGCTGAATGTTAGAAGTCAAAACAACAATGTCACACCACCTCATCTGTCTGCAAGGGCTACAAGTCCTTGCCCTCACTCTCCAGAACCAGGGATACTACTGCTCATACTGGCCTACAGTACCACATTTGATTACATTTGTTCATTATGAGAGATTTCTTTCCCTAAAGAAGGATTACATTCTCAAAGATACACACTCTCTTCAAGGCTTTTGACTCATTTGATTCATTTTTTGTTCTTTTTACTCATTTTTCCTGAGTGAAAACATGACAAATCTAGGTGTAAGACTTAAAAACTCCTCCAGAGCAAACAGAAATGATACAAAATATCTCGAAGGTCTCTTCCAACCTGGTCTGGTCTATTCTATTCTATTCTATTCTATTCTATTCTATTCTATTCTATTCTAAACTCTATAAAGAAAATATGACACTCAAGGACAGTGATTGCAATTAAACTGCGTTCCTAAACTCTGTTACACAAAGACTTAAAATTTCAGACAGCTTCTTACACTTTCCAGAACTGTTCTGCACATTTTAATTGTAACTCTTTCCACAAAACAAAAGAACAGAGACACAGTGAACAGGGAAGATGATGACCACTGATGAAATTCTAGCCATGGATAAACACAACAACACAACATGAAAATGTGCCATTGCTACCACTGGGTAGCTTCACATAATCATAGCCATTCCCAGACTCTGTGTGGCATAGGCTGCATCACAACACTGGTGCCAGCGATGTTTCTGCCCCAGTAAGGCAGCTGAGAAGGGCAGGTTCATCCAGGAAGCAGCTCTAGATGATCAGTGGCTGTTTCATTCAGGTAGGCTTTCGAACAGGCACTCCTTTCCAAGGAGGAGTAGTGTGAGTACTGTGTCCAGTTCTGGGCGGCTGGGGAGAGGCCTTGAGCACAAGCCCTATGAGGAGAGACTGAGGGAGCTGGGATTGTTTAGCCTGGAGAAGAGGAGGCTCAGGGGAGAACTCATCACCCTCTACAACTACCTGAATGGAGGTTGTAGCCAGGAAGGGGTTGGTCTCTTCTCCAAGGCAACCAGCACCAGAACAAGGGGACACAGTCTCAAGCTGCACCAGGGGAGGTTTAGACTTGAGGTGAGGAGAAAGTTCTTCACTGGGAGAGTTGTTCGTCATTGGAATGTGCTGCCCAGGGAGGTGGTGGAGTCACCGTCCCTGGAGGGGTTCAAGAGGAGATTGGACGTGGCACTTGGTGCCATGGTCTAGTCATGGGGTCTGTGGTGATAGGTTGGACTTGATGATCCTCGAGGTCTCTTCCAACCTCAGTTATACTGTGATACTGTGATACTGCCAGAAACAGATTCATTTTCTCCTTGTGAATAGCGAGATGTTCTCTCAGACTTCTAATTTCATGCAAGGAGGATGGTGGTCTCTTCTCCCAGGCAGCCAGTACCAGAACAAGAGGACACAATCTCAGGCTGCACCAGGGGAGGTTCAGGTTGGATATTAGGAAGAAGTTCTACACAGAGAGAGTGATTGCCCATTGGAATGGGCTGCCCAGGGAGGTGGTGGAGTCGCCGTCATTGGAGGTGTTCAGAAGGAGACTTGATGGGGTGCTTGGTGCCATGGGTTAGCTGTTTGGGTGGGTTGGATTGGTTGATGGGTTGGACGCGATGATCTTGAAGGTCTCTTCCAACCTGGTTTGGTTTATTCTAAATAAGGGTTTATTCTAAATAAAGGTTTATTCAAATTCACAGAGAAGCAGAAACAGTAATTCTGCATCCCAAGTGATAAAGAGTTTAGTTTAGCTATATGATAGACATCAAATCAACAAATTCAGCTTCTGAGAGAAATTTTTAAAAGAAAAATTATCATGCTGTTTCAGTAAATAGTCAAAAATCTACCTGCTTCCTAGTTAATAGTCAACCTATCTACCTGCCATGTTTCCAGGTTTCATAGAAAATTCCTTCTAGGAATCAAGCATTCATCTTTTTAAGTAGCTTTTTATTTTGTCTAGGGATTAAATATTAACATGATGATTACTGGTTTGTATTCTGAAGAATATTAAGCTATGCTCAGATTCAAAAGCACCTTTAATTTATTTTGATGACCTGATTGAATTACCAGTGTTAAAAATAACATTAAAAACCTAATAATCACCAAAAGGATCAAAGAATTCTGAATTTTGAGGTTTTAGCTTTAGGGTAGTAGCCTCTCATCCATGAAGGAGTGCTTGTTAAGGGCTATCAATGTATTTCTTTCTCAAAAGGACCAGTCCAGCACTTGAAACCTTTAACATGGAGTGTGACACAATCCTCACCAAATCAATTCATGTTCCCTATGACAGAAATAGCAAACAGGCAGCGATGCTGAACTGATGCCTGCCTGCCATATCTGTCAGTTAACACTCTATGTTTGCACAGGTTTATTTGCTTTCCACGGGCTAGCAATGAGTAGGAGGATCAAGATCAGTCTTATAATAGAATACTTTTATGGATTTTTTTTTCCAGCCACCCTCAAGGTATATCAGTTTTTAGACTCCTAACTTTGACAACATCCTTTTGGAGATTGATATACCACTCTATACTTGTCTTCTCATCCACAGGTACTGCAGCACAACGGGATTTAGTGCTGCAGGTTGATACACACGTGTATGTGTCCTGGTACAGCACATATTACCATAGTATTAGGGTCCCCAGCAAAATGAAGAAGAAAGAGCAGAGTTCCTATTTCATTTCAGAAGACAGGATAAATGGACTATAACTCTAAGTCCACATCCAGGAACTCAAAATCCTGTGTGCAGCAAAAAAGTGAGCTTTGTGTTTTGCTTTAAATGCGTGTTTATCTATTTTAGCTCTTGGACTTTCTGTCCAAACTGATGAAACTTTAACAATCAGCCAAGATAAAGGGAGCAGACATGTCTTCAAACTAGTCTTCTCGATAAAAAGAAACATGGACTTGATGTCCATGCACCTGATGCTGAAAAGCTCTAATGTGAAATCCCAGGTTGTAAACCAGGTGGCTGCTCAACTGGACCTCAGAATCTGGTTCCCCACACCCTGCCTCAGCCCCTGGTTCTCTTGCTGCTGATTTGGGATTCCTCATTTGTGTCATATCCTTGAAATAAGCAAGACAATTCCTAGAGACAGCCTGTTAAAAGTCAGCTGTTTATATCCCTGCTGAAGTCTGTCTGGAGAGAAAGATGCTTATTAAACAATTTTTCACACATTGATGATCTTTCCTGCTTTTTGTTTTTCTTTTCTTTTACAATAGCCTTCAGAGAAAGAGGAGGGTTTAAGAGTTGGTGCTACTGATGCATAACATAACTAAGTCAATAGGAAAGTAAAGATTTTTTTCTTCAAATGTAAATTATTGATCATTGAAATCGTAAGGGCTCCTTCAACATAATTAATGTTTGTTGTGTCAATAGGTTAACAAGGATTTCTATAAATTAAGATTAATGATGCTGGGAATAATTATCACTGAGGAAATTCACATTTCTCAGTATTTGGAAACTCGATGCAAAGGTGCACAGAGTCAGGTTTTCTTAAACTATACCTTAGCTCCATTTCTGCTATCAGAGTAGGGGAGGGAGATTTTCTTGGACACACAGAGAATCTAAACTCCCAGTTCCTTTGGAAAGCACAAGCTCTATGACGAGAGGCTGAGGGAGCTGGGGTTGCTTAGCCTGGAGAAGAGGAGGCTCAGGGGAGACCTTATTGCCCTCTACAACTACCTGAAGGGAGGTTGTAGACAGGCAGGGGCTGGTCTCTTCTCCCAGGCAACCAGCACCAGAACAAGAGGATACAGTCTCAGGCTGTGCCAGGGGAAGTTTAGACTGGATGTTAGGAAGAAATTGTCATAGAGAGAGTGACTGCCCATTGGAATGGGCTGCTTGGGGAGGTGGTGGAGTCACCATCATTAGAGGTGTTTAGGAGGAGACTTGATGGGGTCCTAGGTTGCATGGTTTAGTTGATTAGATGGTGTTGGATAACGGGTTGGATGCGATGATCTTGAAGGACTCTTCCAACCTGGTCTGGTCTATTCTATTCTATTCTATTCTATTCTATTCTATTCTATTCTATTCTATTCTATCCTATCCTATCCTATTCTATTCTATTCTATTGCAATGGTAGCTGAGCTGTGTACCTTCGATTTATGCTTTTTAAACTAATCTCCTGTATACAGTGAACGTAGCTGATTTTGCAGCTCTAAATCCACAAGCCCAAATCCTTTTGAATATGTTCTCTTTCCAAAAGAATCTGAACATGTATAATATTTGCTTTTCTTTATTAAACACTCAGGTCACTGTTTCTTATTGTTCTCTACAAGTCTTTACCTATTTTGCTAAAGGAGGGAAAATTACAACTTAAAGAAAAAGAACTAAAGTAGGGTTTTTTTAACTTGCAGGAATGTCAAGAAGTCCTTGCAGCTAATAACCTGATTTTTCAAGGGTTTCACACATGGTTGTTTTTTTTTTTTTGTATCTAAAAACATCCATTTCAAAATTTCTCAAGCTATTTCTGCTTTAAGACTGGGGGCTCAAACACCAAGAAATGTCCAGATAATTAAGGGTATAGCTCTGCTGGGGTTTCTCGTGTATTAATATATCTGGAAAGCTACAGTTGGAGGGGGATCCTTTGATTCTCAATTATGAAGCTGTAATTCCCCAAATAGTCATTAGAATTATAACTTGTTTTCATTAAATACTTGGTGACAGGTTTTACTCATCTTTTTTTTTTCCCAAAACCCACAACAAGCATGCTTTGGCAAAGTTTGAATTGGACTGATGAGCTTTTGTGGACGGAATCAAAATGAACTGGAGACGGGCTTTTTGATTTTTAAAGACAGATGATCAAAGAGAAAGGAACTCTGAATCCAGGCTAGGATGTCTTGGCTCTTTTCCAATAGGCAACTAAACTAGCAAACCACTGCAGAAATCCATATTCTTGTTCAGAGGAGGAACAAAGGCTGAGCAGAAGGTGCCAGCACAGTTCCTGTCTGGCCCGATACCCATCTTTGGTGGCCTGCGGGACCATATAAGAATCTGGTTTTGTCTGCAGCTGAATAACAACTCTCAAAAGATTTTGTGGAAAGTGCCTCTGCTTCATCCTGAAGTCCTTAATCAGTGAGGTATTTTGAAGAAAGCTATCTTCACACAGCAGAAAAAAGTATCTGGCAGCTAGATATATAAAATACCTGCTCATGAAATCCTATCAGAATAAAACACAATAAAATGTACATGATGTGTTCCTGTGTGATCTGTTCTAGGTGATCCTGCTCTGGCAGGGGGATTGGACTGGATGAGCTTTTGAGGCCCCTTCCAACCCCTAACATTCTGTGAGTCTGTGACAGAGAGATGAACTGCCTGGTGGTGTCCTTCTCCAGTATTTAACTCCTAAGCTCTCAGTAATGTTCATGTCCCACCCTTACTGTGCCCATGTTATTGGAGTTTGTTCTAATCTTGAATAAAAACATAAACAGCCCACAGACACCACATGAAGATATACTGTAGATCATGAGAACATGTTTCATGTTATATCCACCTATAAGCAATTAGTATAAAAATCCAGAAAGCTTGCTCCCTGCATTAGGGGGTTACAAAAACCCATGTACACACACACACACAAAAAAAAGAGAGTTTTTTACAAGCTTCATTAAAACTGACAGCTTCTGCTGTATGTTTGAGGAAACAAATCTCACATTCTCCTGCTACTCTCATTTCTGGTCTGGTGCTAAGAATTAAGCACAGGGGACAGACAAGTTCTTCACTGAGAGAGTCATTAGCCATTGGAGTGGGCTGCTCAGGGAGGTGGTGGAATCACCATCCCTGGAGGTGTTCAAGAGGGGACTGGACGTGGCACTTGGTGCCATGGTTTAGTCCTGAGGTCTGTGGTGACAGGTTGGACTTCATGATCTTTGGGGTCTCTTCCAACCCTGGTGATTCTGTGTAATTCTGTGTGATTCTGTGTAACATAGCAAAGCAACTGTTTTTTCTGGTGATTAAATAACCATATTCAGATTATCAATGAAGTTAACCTTTAAGAGAACTGCACACAGTAGCATCATACTCATTACTAAGAATTGTTTCTTTCCAACATTAATTTCCAAGGATTTGTAGGACATATTTGTGTTGTCCTAGGTATCTGTTTTTATAAGGAAAGTAGTATTCATTATTTGACTTTTTTACTTTACTACCTTTTTTTCGCCATCTCTACAAAACTACCTACAATCAGAGAATACTGAAAACAGGACTGAAATACCTAAATTCTCAATAAGTTAATAAAAGTCTATTCACTGGAAAGTCTTCTCCTTTGGAACTCATTAATGAACCAATACCAGGAGACACAGATACAAATAATACACATTTGGGGGTTGGACTCGATGATCTTCACAGGTCCCTTCCAATCTCTAACAACCTGTGATAAGGAAAAAAGGTCACACAGAGTGGACACTTCTGCATCTGGGTCAAGGCAATCCCAGGCACAAATACAGGCTGGGCAGTGACTGGCTGGAAAGTAGCCCTGAGGAGAGAGACTTGGGGGTGCTAGTGGACAAAAAGCTCAACAGGAGCTCTCAGTGTGCACTTGCAGCCTGCAAAGCCAATCAGATCCTGGGCTGCTTTAGGAGAAGTGTGGCCAGCAGGTCGAGGGAGGTGATCCTCCCCCTCTACTCAGCTCTGGTGAGACCCCACCTGGAGTACTGTGTCCAGTTCTGGAGCCCCTATTACAAGAGGGATGTGGAGGTGCTGGAAGGTGTCTAGAGAAGGGCCACAAGGATGATCAGAGGGCTGGAGCACCTCTCCTATGAGGACAGACTGAAGGAGTTGGGGCTGTTCAGTCTGCAGAAGGCTCCCAGGTGACCTAATTGTGGCCTTCCAGTATCTGAAGGGGGCCTACAGGAAGGCTGGGGAGGGACTTCTCAGGATCTCAGGTAGTGATAGGACTAGGGGGAATGGAATGAAGCTGGAGGTGGGGAGATTCAGGCTAGATGTGAGGAGGAGGTTCTTCACCATGAGAGTGGTGAAACCCTGGAATGGGTTGTCCAGGGAGGTGGTCGAGGCCCCGTCCCTGGGGGTGTTTAAGAGCAGGCTGGATGAGGCTCTGTCCAGCCTGATGTAGTGTGGGGTGTCCCTGCCCATGGCAGGGGGGTTGGAACTAGATGATCCTTGTGGTCCCTTCCAACCCTGAATGAAACTATGAAACTATGAATTGGTTGACAGATGTCCCAGACATAACAGTAAAATAGAACAGAACAGAATGTCTTACCTTTATGATGATTTGCCCCAGATGCTAACTTCCCCCACAGCGTTACAACAAATATTATTATTAGCAGTTTTCCCTTTGTTGCTTTCTGCAAGTATCTCTTATTCATCCTGAAAACAAAAATACACAGAAATGTGTATTGATCTTGAGGCTTAAAAAAAAAAACAAACATAAAAATTGAGACTTTAAAAAAAAACAAACAACAACATAAAAAACCAAACCAACATTTTTGTCTTTATTAAAGGAGATCTCAGTTTTTCTCAGTGTCTTGTTGACAGATCTTAGGTCTTAAATTCTGCTTAGCTCTAAATGAAGTACATCACATAGAGCATCAGTATAACCTACCTCCCTAGTGTGCCAGCATTCCCCCACCCTGGTCAGTACTAGGAGAAATCAACATCTCCACTCAGCACATTTTTCTTGAGGCACCATCAATGTTCATAACCACAGCAGACACCAGAAGGACGAATCCATGCAGCAGGTTTTGCTAACCAGAGCAGTACCACTAGTGTATTTGGGGCCAGCCATGGCCATTGGGATCCTCTCCATGTCATGAAGTTTTTGGATTCTGTCCACAAGCCATCAGGAGGTAACAACTGAACAGACCTCCAACACAAACACTTACCCTCCCACAGAGAAATCCTATTAGCAAGACATGAGTAGTTTGGAAATATGGACTCAAGCAGGGCAGGCTAACTAGTCTCTCCTCTCTATCTTTGGATAATGAAAAGGGTTGATTTACTGCACCAAGGGAAATTGCATGTAGCTCCCCTCATCTTGCTCAGTGATGTTTTCACAGTGACAGCAAGACACTGTGGTGGTTCAAGCACAAGGTACCAAATGACTGATTTCCCAGTAACCTCCTCCAAAGACAAAATACCCCTCCACCAGCCAAAAAGATAAGGTCAGGAATGTAGGCTGTAGCACTTAAGGATTACAGTTGAGCAGAGAATGGCAAGGAATATAAATATGAAACCTACTCTCCCTTTTCATTCTCTGTAGAAGAGCCCTAGGGAGCATGTTAAGAAAGGGCTCTGCATGATAGCAGTGTTTCTGCTGATAGGTCAATAGGACATCAATGCCTATTTCAAATCACTTATGCTAGAAAAGCTTACAATTTAATCACTTGAATCAAATTATTGTTGGTTTCTAATGCCTGCAACTAGAATGACTTTGTAAGCAGAAAAATCTGTGCTGCTCCAGTGTGCTTGGACATTTGTCTCCTATTATGTTCTTAAGAAACTCAAAGGAATTCAAGAGCATCTCTTTTGTTTGGTTCGTGTACACTACCTTCAGCAACCACAAGTCTGTGAAAGGCAGACTGCTCTAACATAGAATTAACCAATAGCCTATTCAAAGTCCCAAACCTCCTTCCATTCCTTCAAGGCAATTTCTTTCCTCTGAGCAAATTGCTTTCTAACAGAACACCGCATGCTGAAAAGGCAACCCCAGATACACCCTGCAATTCTACTCGTGGTTTCCACACTTGTGACCAGACTGCTTCCCCTAGAACTGTCGATCTTGCTCTCCAGGAGATTGATGAGATGTTATTAAACACTGGGTAAGTTTCCACACCAGCCTGTGCATAACCAAACACCAGGTCTCAAATTAAAACGAACTGAGGAGTTTTCCAAACTCTCTTAAGCATGAATTCAGTGCAAACAGAACTCAGCAGATTTTGACACCCATCACACATCCATGCTATGTTTCCCAGCGGTTCAGATATCACATTCATCATGGCAAAAGAGAGGGAAGTAAGCAAATGCTGTCTCTGGGATGGCAGAAGTGCCCCTGAAAGCCTTACTGATTAATAATCACAGTGGAGGTCACAGTGTGCTATGAACCACACCAAGCTCTGCCTTCCTGCAGTGATTCCAATCCCTTTGGAGTGTAAACTGCATATTCATCATCAGTTCTAGGTTTATGAAGTACTCAAAGCTAAAGGGAAATATATTATTTGTCACTGTAAGTAAGAACACCAGAAATAAAATTCTTTTAAAAACTCACATTCAGCATATACTCTTTCCCATCTACCTCTGAACAGAGTATGAATTAACTCTCTCACTCCTGGATTCTCATACTGCACATATTGTGATGCTGCTGCTGAGTCATCCCTCATTACAAGCAAATCTTTCTTCCTCACTTACCCAACACAGCTCAAAACCCAGTGGGACTTGCACCACTAAGCAAATTTGAATCTAATACAGTTCCTTCTTGAACTCTGTTGATGCCAGATTCACTTGCTGTGCTGCAAGGCTGGCAGCAAACACACAGTAGAAAATTCAAACACATAAAGAAAAACAGTAGCAGCAGGGTGAAAGAGAGAAAACCAACCTATCTGCCTGTGAACAGCAGCCCCTCAGGGTAGGTAGCAGAATGAAGATACAAAACCTCTGCCCACCGCCCAGCATACCAAAGAGGAGCAAGCCAGCACTGAATACTGAACAGACATTACAGAATGCTAGGGGTTGGAAGAGACCTTGAAAGATCATCCAGTCCAACCCCCCTGCCAGAGCAGGGTCACCTATACCAGATCACACAGGAACACATCCAGGCAGATCTTGAATATCTCCAGAGATGAAGACTCCACAAGCCCCCTGGGCAGCCTATTCCAGTGTTCTGTCACACTCATAGTGAAAAAAATTTTCCTCATGTTTCCATGGAACTTCCTATGCCTCAATTTCCAACCACTGCCCCTTGTCCTGTCACTGGGCACCACCAACAAGAGCCTGACTGCATACTCTTGGCACTCATCCTTTACATATTTATAAACACGAATGAGGTCACCCCTTAGTCTCCTCTTCTCCAAGCTAAAGAGCCCCAGCTCCCTCAGTCTCTCCTCATACAGAAGATGTTCCACTCCCTTCATCATTTTTGTGGCTCTGTGCTGGACTCTTTCAAGCAGTTCCCTGAGGTTCTTCTTGAACTGGGGTCCAGAACTGGACACAATCTTGCAGATGCAGCCTCATGAGGGCAGAGCAGAGTGGGAGGAGAATCTCTCATGACCTACTAACCACAGCTCTTCTAATACACCCCAAAATGGCACTGGGCTTCTTGGCCACAAGAGCACATTGCTGGCACACATCCAGTAGTTCAAGTAAGAAAAAGTTGGAAGATAACCTTAAGTTTCAATTAATTACGTTTCAAATTAACTATGGTGTGTGAATATGAACCTGCAGCAGTGTGAATCAGCCTCTCAGAACAGTCGGTCCAAGGACAGGTGAGAAGCTGCATGAACACAAACAAGGTACACTGCTTGTAAGCAGTCCTGCCACATAAACAGAGGGCACACTGTAGCAATACAGTCCTAGAAATACAAAATGGAAGTTTCTTGTAGTCCAAGAAACTCAGGGGGTTGGGATGGAAGCATCTTATCAGCAAAGCAGGCAAGCAACTAAATAACAAGGAGTGGCCAGGAGATACGCCCAGTATCAAAGTGCATACATTCCTGCTTGGGCTGAGAGACTGTGATTTTGGTTCTTTCTTGTGGATTTGCAAAAACAGTTCATGATATAGAACCAAGAAGACACTGGAACTAGATAACAATTGACCTCAACTCTGAAACCAACTATTCATCTCTTGCAACCCTGATCCATGCCAAGTAAGAGCATCCAGGAAATAAAATTCAGTCCATTATTGTACTGTTATTACACTAACAACAGGCTGTGTTAAATAAAACAAATGAGCTCTGAAATGAGTTCTATTTTTATTACAGGTGATGCACACCTTCACAAACTACAGCTATTAACCTGAATGGTTTTCTCTGCGAGACTTTTCCTCTTACATTCACCCTCCCTTCTGCAGAACCTTTCATTGTGATCCTTACAAACTTCAGTAACTTCTATTTCGAACCCCAACATTCAAAATAAAACCAAAGAATTCTCAGCACTTTCACACAAAAGAGGCCACAAAAGGCTGCCAGGTTTAAGGTCATTTTTTAATGTTCTTAGAGGCAAGGTGGTTCCAAGGACACACTCAATATAAACCAAAACACATAACACCAAAACACATAACACAGACAGGCCAGTGGCTGAGTGCAAGATGACTCTGTTGTAACCATCTCTTCATTAACACCATGAATAAATTAATAAGACTTGTTACTCTTGCTCCACACAATTCCTTTTCTCTCAAACACACTCCATGAGACCCTCACCAGTTTGGTATCATGGACTCAAGAATAGACTCAGGCTGAAATGTCATTTGATGCTACAGAGAAGGTTCAGAAACTGCTGTGTCAGCAGAAATTCTCTCCCTAGCGTCCATGGCTTATGAGAAGCAAACTGTGAATAGAATCATAGAATAGAATCATAAAATCAATAAGGTTGGAAAAGACCTCAAAGATCATCAAGTCCAACCTGTTACCCAAGATCTCATGACTACTAAACCATGACACCAAGTGCTACATCCAATCCCCTCTTGAATGGCCCCAGGGATGGTGACTCCACCACCTCCCTGGGCAGCCCATTCCAATGGCTAACTAATAAGTTGCACAGGGTCTCCTCACTACTGCTCCATTTCACTGTCAGGCCCCTCCCAATAGCAAATATGACCCAACTATTTGAACTGAAATACCCATAAGCTTCTGAGTTTCTGCTTTCTTCCTCCTTTGCTTCTGGGCTTGAGATCAGCCACCCTTCAAAAGTTCCAAAGTAGAGAATGGCATGGAAATTACCTTACAATTGTAAGGCCAGTGCTAGAATGCCTTGCTTTCCCATTTTAAGTGAATAGAATAGAATAGAATAAACCAGGTTGGAAGAGACCTTCAAGATCATCGCGTCCAACCTATCATCCAACACCACCCAACCAACTAAACCATGCAACCAAGCATCCTGTCAAGTCTCCTCCTGAACACCTCCAGTGATGGTGACTCCACCACCGCCCCGGGGCAGCCCATTCCAATGGGCAATCACTCTCTCTGTGTAAAACTTCCTCCTGACCTCCAGCCTGAACCTCCCCTGGCGCAGCCTGAGACTGTGTCCTCTTGTTCTGGTGCTGGCTGCCTGGGAGAAGAGACCAACCTCTGCCTGTCTACAACCTCCCTTCAGGTAGTTGTAGACAGCAGTAAGGTCACCCCTGAGTCTCCTCTTCTCCAGGCTAAGCAACCCCAGCTCCCTCAGCCTCTCCTCATTGGGCTTGTGTTCCAAGCCCCTCACCAACTTTGTTGCCCTTCTCTGGACTCGTTCCAGCAAGTCAACATCCTTCCTAAACTGAAGTATAACCTCATGTAATCTTTATTTTTTTGAGGAGGGAAAAGAAAAAGTAAGGAAATACTGCCTTTCCTTCTTCCCCTAAGAGCTTACACATAAATAAAATTCTCATCTCTTTCCCAGAAGTAACAGCATTTTTCTCTGTTGCTCCTTTTCTTTCTTTTCATTATGAACATCAGCCTCCGTGAAGCTGTTCAAAATGCATTCAGTCCTGCTTTACATATGTAGAAACTTTTGGTGTCAGGAAGACCCATTTGTCTTCTGCAAACACACACATCCTGTGAATGCAAGTGTTCAGAAAGAGAAGCATAAGCCTGCTTCTCAGCTCTATCTTGAAATGTTTGAGACCAAATCCAATAGAAAATGAGTCCAGCATTCTCTTGCTTTTCTTCTCACCACCGCTTCAGAGACACCCTGAGCAAGGAGCAGAAATCACTTCTGACCCCAAACCTCTTGTACAGAAATAATGTAGCCACTTAAATTATCTCCTGTACTGCGCTGAATCTTGCATTATTTATTAGTTGTGTCAGTTTCTACATCCCATGCAATGCAGGTAGTTGCAGTTTTATTTAGCCTTTCCTGTGTAAGCTAATGCAGATTTACAAATGCACCCCTGGTGGATAAGGTCACTTTGTAAAAGTAACACCGATATGACCCCCGTGTGTTTGCATATATATAAATTCCCTCTATGACATTCCTGTCATGTTTGCTCAGTGAACAAGTAATTTTCCGCTCTCATTACTTGAGGTACAAGGTAGCTTGTGAAAATCAATCTTCTTTCTGCTTCATACATCACAGACTGTTACAGACACAAAGCACATTCTGACTCTGAAATGAAGCTGGGGGGTGGAGGGGGGGGAACACAGACCTGCTCTTACAGGCGACTTACTTTGATCTAGGTGGGCAAGGAAAGACAGAGAACAAGCATTTAGTCTAGCAAAGCACACAGGGCTTACGTAGGAGTTGCATGGGAAATCACCGCATGCAAAGCAAAAGGGATGGATTTTGTTAGGTTTTCTTCTCAAAAGGTGTTGTTTATCAATGTGGTTCTTTCAATAGCAGATTAAGTCATGCTAGAGAGCTTAGCCCTGCTATGGAGAAATGCTTGGAAATAGATACAGTGTTGTGGGCAGATCAATACAGTAAGGTTGTCACTGTTAGTTTCTGCTGAAGCATACCTGTGGAAGCAGAGTGAAGAATTTTTGACTTAATGCCACAAGGAAGACTTTTGAAAGGCTACTATGCTAAATTCATTCTTCTGCCCAAAAGTGCTCAAGTATATGATTGACGTGCCTGCCCATGCTGCTTTTATTTAAATCAGTGTGGCTTAAGCACTAACTTAAATTTAAGCACATGCTTTCCCAAACAATTGTATGCACACCAGTTCAGCAGAACAAGAGGACACAGTCTCAAGCTGCACCAGGGGAGGTTTAGACTGGATGTTAGGAAGAAATTCTTCATAGAGAGAGTGATTGCCCATTGGAATGGGCTGCCCAGGGAGGTGGTGGAGTCACATCGGAGGTGTTCAGGAGGAGACTTGAGAGGGTGCTTGATTGCATGGTTTAGTTGATCAGATGGTGTTGGATGATCAGTTGGACACAATGATCCTGAAGGTCTCTTCCAATTTGTCTATTCTATTCTATTCTATTCTATTCTATTCTATTCTATTCTATTCTATTCTATTCCATCCTATTTCTATTCTATTCTTGAAAAATGATTACTGAGTGAGTTTTTGTAAGAAGAGAGAGTTTCAAGAAAACAAAATCTCAGACATCTGAAAAATAAAAAGTTATGGAATGTATTAAATTGTTTTCTTTACATATTGCAATTAGTTTCCCAGTAGCAGGAAACTGGAGACAGATGCACATACAGGTAATTACATTTGCTGACAGTTTCTCATAGCACTTGGATGTGAAATTTACATATATATTGTTGTTTCCAAAATCAGATAAGCACAGATGCTTGAAATACCAAAGACATAAAATGCTTTAGCCACCTAGCTGCTTGCTACCTCACAGCTAGAAACCCCGAGAGATTATGGGAAAAGCTTTTTTCTTCCAAAAGGGCATGGATGGTGATGATGATACTGTCTTGAATACTCAGATGATACTGATGAATGGCCTCCCCTCTAAACTGTTAATCTCCCCTGCTTCCAGATTAACACCAGTTCTTTGCAGACACAATTGATTGTAATTTTCACCTTCATTAATTTTCAGATGCAAGACCTAACTGAAAGCAATAAAGAAAGCAAAGAAAAAGTAAACAAGAAATGCACTGTCCTCCTAGCCAGCTTCAACTCAAACAATACAGATGTATTTCACTGTGAATTTATTACTTTTTTTGTGTGTGTTCATTCAGGCAGCCAAGAGGGCCAATGGCATCCTGGCCTCCATCAGGAACAGTGTGGCCAGCAGGAGCAGGGAGGTCATTCTGCCCCTGTACACTGCACTGGTTAGGCCACACCTCAAGTACTGTGTCCAGTTCTGGGCCCCTCAGTTTAGGAAGGAGGTTGACTTGCTGGAGCATGTCCAGAGAAGGGCAACGAAGTTGGTGAGGGGTTTGGAACACAAGCCCTATGAGGAGAGACTGAGGGAGCTGGGATTGCTCAGCCTGGAGAAGAGGAGACTCAGGGGTGACCTTATCGCTCTCTACAACTACCTGAAGGGAGGTTGTAGACAGGCAGATGTTGATCTCTTCTCCCAGGCACCCAGTACCAGAACAAGAGGACACAGTCTCAGGCTATGCCAGGGGAGGTTTAGGTTGGATGTTAGGAAGAAGTTCTATACAGAGAGAGTGATTGCCCATTGGAATGGGCTGCCTGGGGAGGTGGTGGAGTTGCTGTCATTGGAGGTTTTCAGGAGGAGACTTGCTGGGGTGCTTGGTGCCATGGGTTAGTTGTTTAGGTGGGTTGGATTGGTTGATGGGTTGGACGCGATGATCTTGAAGGTCTCTTCCAACCTGGTTTGGTTTATTCTAAATAAATAAAGGACCAGCAAGAGTGTTCCCATGATGAATGTCAATACTGACACGTTACTAAGTACACAGAAAGAAAATGTCATCAGGTTTTGTGGGTTTAAATTCTGTCCCTCTATGAATTGATGAAAACATAAAACTATTAATAATAATCTAACATTAGGCCTGCACATGTCATTCATTGTGTTGAAGTGCTAACAATCAAACATTACAAGTATTTAAACATCCAATATATTCTAACTTCTTTAATCTACCCAATGATGTCCTACAGCCTTGTGAAATAAGCTCTTGCAGTTAAGTGTTCAGTATTAGAAGGTACTTAGGCTCAAATTCACATAATTTTCTCTGATATTATTATGTCACTTTAAACTCTCAGTTTCTCTGCTTAAGGGAGCTTTAAGTTGTAGGGGGTAATATCTATTCACTTAACCATCGTGGCAGCAATATTTGCTTATATCTTACACGTTATCATCTTGCAGATGGTTATTTAAATTTTCTTTTTTCATATCTCATTAACCAATGAAAAGTTTAACTGGAAGAAAACAGTTCAACTGCCTTTGAACAAAACGTCTCACTGAGACCTGAATCACTAAATACACTGTGATTTCAGGAAGGCCACTGCAGTGGCAAAGATAAGCCTTCAAATCTATCAAGGCAGAGAAAGCATCAAATATTAGTGGAGAATGACAACTGAAGTGCCCATATTTAAAAGCAGGCCTGAAAATCATCTGGGCAAGCATAAGCCTATTAGTCTGACCCCTTCAGTTTGCAAGGGCTTAGAGCAGGCTTTGAAGAAAAAGATAAATTAAACACACAGAAGTAAATAGAACATAGGATAAAACGTAGCAGTGTTACCAAGAGCAGATTGTGCCAGACTAACCCGACAGCTTTTTTGATAAGATAAGTGATTTTACAAAGAAATGAAGTAGATATAATTTGTCTGGATTTAGATAAAGTATGTTCTGTAGTGTCACTCCAGAAGTTATACATTAAGCCAATGACTCTGTGGATTACTGCAAGAATTGTAAGGTGGATTCAGGTGTGATAACAGCAGGCAGTACTGAAAGGGAGTATCAGGGATTAATGGCATTTGTGCTGCAAATTGGGAATTCATCATTTGAAACAACAGGAGTAAAAAATCATCAAGGGCACATCAGTATCAATATGGCATGAGAAAGCTGTGGGAAAAAAAAAAAAAAAAGGAAAAAAAAAGTAAATAATATAAATTACACATTTTCTTTAACTACTATTCAGAATTATCTACACAATTCTGGCCAACCATCTTCATGGAAGAAAAAATGAACCCACAAAACACACAGGGACGGTCTTCTATTGTGGTCACAGGAATGAAGACTGCGCCACATGAGGAGTTTGAAAGAGCTTGACTTGTGAAACAAAGCAAAGGCTGAAGGGAAATAGAAATGTAGGAAAGGAAATAAACACAATGAGGCCAAGGAGAATGTCTGTAAGAAATTAATTAGATGATAGCTTGCCAGCAGGCACGATCAGGGCACCCAGCTTAGTGATTCAGGAAGTCTCTTCCAGTCTTTCTCTACATAAACATTATTAGAATAAACCAAACCAGGTTGGAAGAGACCTTCAAGATCATCGTGTCCAACCCATCAACCAATCCAACCCACCCAAACAGCAATTATAGAATAGAATGGAATAGAATTATAGAATAGAATAGAATAGAATGGAACAGACCAGAACAGAACAGGTTGGAAAAGACCTTTGAGATCATCAAGTCCAACCTATCACCCAACACCATCTAATCAACTAAACTATGGCAACAAGCACTCCATCCAGTTTCCTCCTAAACACCTCCAGTGATGGTGACTCCACCACCTCCCTGTGCAGCCCACTCCAATGGCCAATCACTCTTTCTATGAAGAACTTCTTCCTAACATCCAGCCTAAACCTCCCCTGATGCAGCTTGAGACTGTGTCCTCTTGTTCTGGAGCTGGTTGCCTGAGAACAGAGACCAACCCCCACCTGGCTAAAACCTCCCTTCAGGTAGCTGTAGACAGCAATAACACTTGGCATCTTCACTGCTAACTTTGAAGAGGTCTAGATAAAGAATCATTCAAAATAAAAGACAGGAATTAAGAATGCCTGATGACTGTGAAGAAACGAAGTGGTTGGTTTCCTCGTGATTTGAAGTTCATCATTGCTTTATTAAAAGATGTGAATCTAATTTGAACTAATCAAGATGTAGGCAGATTTAAGCTGCCTGTCTTTTCAGCAGGGGCTTGGACGAGATGAGTTTGAGATGTCTTCTAACATCTTCTAAAGTACTCTAAAAATAATAGCCACAAAACAAACCAAAGAAAACTCCTTCAGATAAATAATAATAAAACCCCAGCAAACAAGACACAAATTTGGTAATGAGAACCTTTAATAGCAGCCATAATCATGACCACTGATGAACATACACATCAAAAAGAACCTTTTTGTGCATTAGAATAGGATGTCAAGTGCTAGATTTTTCATGAAGAAAACTATAAGCAAGTTCTTTCCAAGTACATTAGTGTAGTACTTCTTTCCAAGTAATTTCACTCTCCTCAAAAAAAAACCTAAAAAAACCTCACCAGAAGTCACAGCATTTCTATCCCTGAAAAAAAAGTATACTCCTCACCAATGAGCTGAACCCACACAAGTTTCCATCCAAAACTTGGCCATGCTGCTGAACATCTGATCAAAATGAATACACTTCCCTAGCTTTTGACATTTTCAAGACATAATCACCATCTCTGTGTCATAAATTTGAAAGATAACCCAAACAGTCACAGTACTGTATTGGTGGACCATTCAGCATTTTTTTTACTAGCCTCAGTGAATTACAGTTGCACTGCTAAGCATGAGTGACTATTCCATGACTAAGACTCCCTCATTTTTTTTAGAAGTCACTCCTTTTTTTGTTTTCTGTCACTCTTGCTTGAAATTGAAAATCTTCCTATCATCATCCTGTTTTTAAGAGTGACATCATGGAAACATAAAACTGGCAAGTATCACAATTGTCAAGATAGGAAGGAACCTCATTTTAAACAAGTATCCAAATGTCGAAAGCAAAACCTACATAATAATAATACTAATAATATTAACAATACTGATAATAATAATAATAATAATAACAACAACAACAACAATAATAAACCAGGTTGGAAGAGACCTTCAAGATCATCGTGTCCAATCCATCAACCAATCCAACCCACCTAAACAACTAACCCATGGCACCAAGCACCCCATCAAGTCTCCTCCTGAAAACCTCCAATGACGGCAACTCCACCACCTCCCCAGGCAGCCCATTCCAATGGGCAATCACTCTCTCTGTATAGAACTTCTTCCTAACATCCAACCTAAACCTCCCCTGGCACAGCTTGAGACTGTGACCTCTTGTTCTGGTACAGACTGCCTGGCAGAAGAGACCAACCTCTGCCTGTCTACAGCTTCCCTTCAGGTAGTTGTAGAGAGCGATAAGGTCACCCCTGAGTCTCCTCCTCTCCAGGCTGAGCAACCGCAGCTCCCTCAGTCTTTCCTCATAGGGCTTGTGTTCTAAACTCCTCACCAACTTCGTTGCCCTTCTTCCCTCGTTGCCATACTTTCAAGAATTAATGAAGCATTTTAAGAGAAAAATATAAGAAACAATACCGTACATATTTTAAGAGTGTGACTATATGAATTAAAAATGAATGTTATTATCAAATGCATTTGAACTGACTGCCATCTTAAATGTAATATTGGGTGACAACAAATCCAAGCAATACTACAGGCCTGGGGACATGTGGCTGGAAAGCCATCTAGCAGAAGGGGAGACCTGGGAGTTCTAATGGACAAGCAACTGAATATGGACAAGCAGTATGCTCAGGTGGCCAAGAAAGCTAATGGCACCCTGGCTTGGATTAGAACTGCTGTGTCCAGCAGGAGTATTGTGTTCAGTTTGGGGCACTTCAATGGACGTGGCACTTGGTGCCATGGTCTAGTCATGAGGTCTGTGGTGACAGGTTGGACTCGATGATCTTTGAGGTCTCCTCCAACCTTAGTGATACTGTGATACTGTAATACATGAGAGATGTGGAGGTGCTGGAGCCAGTGCAGAGGAGGACAACAAAGCTGGGGAAGGGCCTGGAGAATAAATCTGATGAAGAGCGACTGAAGGAGCTGGGGCTGTTTAGTTTGAAAAAGAGGAGGCTGATGGGAGACCTCATTGCTGTCTACAATGAAAGGATGTTGTGGAGAGGCTGGTATTGGACTCTTCTCACAGCTAATTAGTGATAGAACAAGAGGGAACAGTCTCAACCTGCAACTGAGTAGGTTTAGACTGGACATTAGGAAAAATATTTTCAGGGTGGTCAGGCATTGGAATGTGCTGCCCAGGGAAGTGGTTGAGTCACCAGCCCTGAATGTGTTTAAAGGTCATTTGGATGCGGTGCTTGGGGATATGGCTTAGGGATAACCCCTTGTAGAGTAGGGTTATCAGCTGGACTTGGTGATCCTGAGGGCCTTTTCCAACCTGAATGTTTCTGTGATTCTGTGAATATCTTTCAAGCAATACTGAAGGGCTTATTTTGGGATTCTTACATGGGTGTAAGACTATGGATGAAGAGCTATGGTTGTATTACACAATCTTGCTAGACTTCAAATTAAATATCTTGACAGGAACCATTCAGATTCTACTGCATAGCTTCCCTACTGAAGCTTAATTTTTTTTTCCCCAAAGAATTCTTCTGGCGAGTAACAGTGTGACAGACCTATGAAGAAGAACAGGGAAGCAAGGATCAGACCAAGATTCCCCCTGCTATGCTATGACAATTATCTCTGTCAACAGGCACTTCTGACAAGTAATAGGTCTGAGACCAACCTATGGTTTTATATCTGACTCCTACACCTTTTGGGCCACATTGGAAGGCAAAGGATCAAGTCTAAATGAAAAACAACAGATTGCTCAAATCACTTACAAATATGAAGCTTGCTTTTGCAATGGCCAAAATAGCTCTGAGAGCTGACATACCACAATAGAAAGGCAGGAGAGTTGTCATCTGGGAATAAACCCATTTGGAACACATTCCTCTGCTCTTTTAATATCAAGTCCTAACACATGCTCCTTCTTCACAATCACCACAGACACTGCTTCCAGGGGAAAGAAAAGAGTGAGCTCAAAGTTCATAGAATCATATAATGGTTTGTCTTAGAAGGAACCTTAAAGACCATCTACTTCTAACCTCCTGGTAGGGTACCTAGTAGGCACACTTTCTACTAGACCAGGTTACTCAAGACCCTGTCCAGTCTGTCTTTGAACACAGCCAGGATTGAAGCCTCCACAACTTCTCTAGGCAAAGTTAGACCATGTTTTCTCCAAAATAAGGATGTAGCACAAAATAAAAAACTCTGTTCCTGAGCTACTGCATAGGAAAAGATTTCCTGCACTCTGGGAGATCCTACAGAATGAAAGCCAGTATGCACAAAAAAAAACCCTTTAGCTATCAGCTGGGAAGTAGAACGTGAAGTCCAGCAGCTAAATCAGCTACAGAGCCTTGTACTCAGCAGAGATATGCCCATGTAGGCACACAAGGAAATGCTGGATTTTTAAGTTACTGACAGAAGAGTACAGCAGCTTTTCTGTCTATGCAGAGGGTTTTAAATGGTTTGGGGCCCTAGCATGCTATCTATCTAAGCTGTCACATAGATTACATTCACAGAATCATAGAACAGTTTCACTTGAAAAAGACTTCTTAGATCATTGAGTTCAACCATTATCTAACTCTACAAAGTCTGGTGTTACGCCACATCCTTTAGAACCACACTTATATGTCTTTCAAACACCCTCAGGGAACTTGTTCAACCACCTCCCCGGGGAACTGACTCCAATGTTTGATAATCTTTTCAGTGAAGAATTTTCTCCTACTAAACTTCCCCTAGTGCAACTTGAGGCAGTTTTCTCTTGTTACTTGGGAGAAGAGACCAACACCCTCCTCACTATAACCTCCTTTCAGATAGTTCTAGAGAGCAGAAAGATCTCCCTTTTCTCCAGACTAAACTCCAGTTTGCTCAGATGCTTCTCATAAGACCTTTACCAGATTTGTGGCCCTTCTCTGGACCTGCTCCAGGATCTCAACATTTTTCTTGTAGTGAAAGGTCTGAACACAATACTTGCAAGTGATGAGTACTGGATCAACCACTTCTCTAGTCCTGCTTGTCACAGTACTCCTGATAGAGGCCAGGATGCTGTTTGTCTTCTTGGCCACCTGAGGACACCGTTGGCTCATATTCAGCCTGATGTTGATCAACACCCCCAGGACTTTCTTTGCCAGGCAGCTTTCCAGCCACTCAGCCCTGAGAGCACTTGGCCTTCTTTATTTCATACAACTGCCTCATGCCATCAATCTAGCCTGTCCAAGTCCCTCCAAAGAGCCTTCTTACCCTCAAGCAGATCAACACTTCCTCCCAGCCTCATGTCACGTGCACATTTAACTGAGGATGCATTTAATCCCCTCATCCCCATCACTGATAAAGATATTAAAGAGAACTGGCCAAATTACTGAGCCCTGGGAAACACCACTTGCAACAGGCTGCCAACTGGATTTAATTCCGTTTACCACCACTCCTTGGGTAGTGGTAGTGAGTGGCCCAGGTGTCCAGTCAGTTTTTTACCCAGCAAAGCATTCACCCATCCATGCCACGAGCCACCAGTCTCTCCAGGAGGATACTGTGGGAGACAATGTAAAATGCTTTACTGAAGTCCAGCTAAACAACATGCCCAGCACTTTCCTCATCCATTAAGCAGGTCATCTTGTCCTAGAAGGAGATCAGATTCCTCAGGAAGGACCTGCTTCTCATGAACCCATGTTGACTGGGCCTGATCATTTGCTTGCCCTGCACATGCTGTGTAATGGCACTCAAGATGATCTGCTCCATGATATGTTCTGACTCCAAAGTCAGACTGGCATGTCTACAGTTCCCCACATCCTCCTTCTTTCCATTCAAGGGGACACAGTCTCAAGCTGCACCAGGGGAAGTTTAGGCTCGAGGTGAGGAGAAAGTTCTTCACTGAGAGAATCATTAGTCATTGGAATGTGCTGCCTGGGGAGGTGGTGGAGTCACCATCCCTGGAGGTGTTCAAGAGGAGATTGGATGTGGCACTTGGTGCCATGGTCTAGTCATGGGTCAGTGGTGACAGGTTGGACTCAATGATCCTCAAGGTCTCTTCCAACCTTGGCTATACCGTGATACTGTGATATCTTGTTGCCTTTAACATCTGAAGTCAGATTAATTTCCTCATCAGTGTTCTGAAACAGTAAGAAATTTTTAATAACCAGCTCATACTGGGGTGGGGGGGAGGGTGGAGAAAATAAATCCAAGTATTCCTGTAACAGCTTGCTAGGAATGGATTCAAGTGAGGTCAGGATTTTCTTAATGGTGGATGAAATATCTTAATTGCTTGGAAAACCAAATCAATTGCCCAGTCTCTTCTCAAATGCCTTGTTTTGAAGGGTACAAGCAGCTATATAAAACCATAGAATCCTGAATTTCATCTGAGCAAGCATACCTCCAGTAACTCACTCACTGTGGCATGTACTATGCCAGACTTGCAATGGCATCTTAATATGGCCAGGAGTTCATTTATTAATTAGCTATAACCTAAAGTTCCTAGAAGTCTATACACAGCTTTCTGCTGCATGATATGTAGCTTGCCATTTGCAGGTAGAGCACAGTAGGAGGGTGAAGGACAAAAATAACTAAACAGTGTTTTGTTCCTCTAATACCCTGGAACAGAGACACTTAGAAGGTGTTTTTATATCAGCATTTAAGTTTGGAGATGGACTTAACTTTTCAATCAAATTTTTGAGTTGTCTCCATTTATTATCATCTTGATCACATCATGGAATGATTCCAGAGGACACAAAATTAGTCCCTTTTAGATTAAAATAAAGCAGAAGATGAGCTTGAGAACACACTGCAACAGTTTAGGAGTGTTCAGATCAGGAGACAATAGCCAGCTGAAAACAACTTTATTTTTCACTAAACAAATATAATATGAACACAGTGACCTGAGCAACAAGTTTGGTTCTACAACATCCATTTTGTAGGGATAAACTATTTGCTAATATAGATGCAGCCCTATAATCTCATGAGGAAGGAGATAATTATCATCATTATTTTATACTTGGATAAGATGCCCTTTTAGTTGTGATTAATCTGAAAAGCACTTTCAGAACATCAGGAAACCTCAAGGGCATACTGAAAGAGATCTGTCACTCAGGAGCCCCTCAAACAAGTTCTGATAGGCATTTTAGGGCCATTATTCCTACTGTGACACCACAGAAAAGAGAAGCACAGCTTGGATGCCAAAAACCAGGGAACAGCTACCTGACATACACCCCTCCTCATTTAGACCATAGAGTACATAACAAATTACTTCAAATTACTTAGTGAATTGTTCCTCACTGTGAAACAGCAAAAACCTTTTTTCTCAATGCAGGAAATTAAAGGCAAGGGGGTTGCTGTCTTTTTTCACGCTGATTACTACCTAATCTACAAGCAAATCTGCTGTAGGAAGTACAACTCATTGCAAAACTGTCAAATTGGATACTTTATTGGCTCAATACCTGACAATTGATTGTTTTTCCCTGCCTCTGGTATCCAAGCTACAGCTTTAAAGATGCATAGGTTGACCCTTTTAGGTAAAGACTGACTGAAAGTATTACAGTATAACTTAGGCTGGAAAGGACCTCGAGGATCATCGAGTCCAACCTATCAACACAGACCCCATGACTAGACCATGGCACCAAGTGCCACGTCCAATCCCCTCTTGAACGCCTCCAGGGATGGTGACTCAACCATCTCCCTGGGCAAAGGAAAAGGAAAGGAAAAAGGAAAAAGGAAAAGGCTGAGAAATTACTAACTTGAGGTGGGGCAGGCCTGGCCAGCAATGACCTGTCCTGCCCAACTCCTTATGTTCCATGGCCCCAGAGGGAAGGCATCACAGTTATGTTCCCTGACAAGACAAAAATTCAGGACTTACACCAAGCAGCTGACTTGATCTGACAAAATACAGATCATATTCAAAACTACAATAAAACAATTTTATTCCAGCCTAGCAATGTAAAATGTCCTCAAATTAGCTTATTACAGAATCACAGAATTATTGAGGCTGGAATAGACCTCTGAGATCATGAAGTCCAGCCTATGACCTAACACCACCACATCGACCAGACTGTGTCACTAAGTGCCATATCCAATCTTTCCTTAAGCATCTCCAGGAATGGTGACTCCATCACCTCCCTGGGCAGGACATTCCAGTGTCTAACTACCCTTTCCATAAGGAAGTGCGTCCTAATATCCAACCTAAACCTCCCTTGGCACAGCTTCAGGCCATGTCCTGACCCCCACCTTACTACAACTACCCTTCAGGTACTTGCAGAGTGTCACCTCTGAGTCTTCTCTTCTCCAGGCTAAACAACCTCAGCTCCCTCAACCTCTCCTCATCAGACTTTCCCTCCAGTCCCTTCACCAGTCTCACTCTTTTCTGGACCCACTCCAGCACCTCAATAACTTTCTTGCTGTGAGGGGCCCAGAACTGCAGGAAATTCAAACTGACTCATGTGTTTCTTTTGTTCCCTAATACAGATTTGTCTGAGAAAATCTGTAGATGTGTGACCGTTTGACCGCATTTAACAACAGCATTAACTGTTTCTAAAACATCTGTATTTGCATTGTTATGCAGGCCCAGTGGAACAAAACAACTATTTACTTTCCTTTGTATTTCATTATTAAAGAGGGTTATGTCATTCTACTTTCATAACAATTGCATTAACAGCATCAGTATTAGACACAATGATGTTCAGGATTCCATGCCTCTTCTTTCAGCAGCAGGGGTTACAGCCAGTGCTTGTAGTATTTATAATTAAAAAGAGCTTTTATTTTAATTTTCATTCTTCATTTTATAATAATTGGAACTGTCTAGGAGCTAAGCCAACTAATGCCTGTTCTGCTGTCAGCAGCATTCTAAATTTGGTAACATACAAAAGCAGTACAGGCCACCATGATTCTCTTAGTGCTGTCCTAGGAAGACTTTGAATGTCTCCTATTCTCAGAGAGCATTATTCTCTAAATGGTCAAGACTTAAATGAGTTTTAGATAAGAATAAGCATTAGCTAGTGCAACACAGAAAGCACAATATATGAAAGACAGCAGAAAATTACCTAAAATTCTAAAGATAAATGGTGAGTCAGAACAGTTTAGAATGTTCTGTGAAGCCATGACTTAATTTTAATAACAGAGCATTATAATTTACTAGAGTACAGGTAAAACATTGCATGTATAATACTTCCTAATGAAAACCAGATAAAACATTTCAATACCATTTCAGTCACAATTACAGATATTGCATTGCCATCCTCATCAAAAGAAATGACTATGTGTTTGCCAGACCTGCAGAAAACAGTATGGATGATAGTGAGATCAGCAGTTCATTACATGTTAATTTTGTCAAATCATTGCAGCTTTCAAAACCTGAAGAGAAACGAAGCCCAGTCTAAGCTGCTGCGTGTATTTCCTCCTTCTATTTCATTTTAACAGCTATACACCTTACATTTTCCGTCTTCCTTGCCAGTATAAGATGAAAACTCTTCTTATCACACTGATGCAGGAAAGGTTTGCTGTTTCTATGCTCTCTACAACTACCTGAAGGGAGATTGTAGACAGGTGGGGGCTGGTCTCTTCTCCCAGGCAACCAGCACCAGAACAAGAGGACACAGTCTCAAGCTGTGCCAGGGGAGGTTTAGCTGGAGGTTAGGAAGAAGTTCTTCATAGAGAGAGTGATTGTCCATTGGAATGGGCTGCCCAGGGAGGTGGTGGAGTCACCATCCCTGGAGGTGTTTAAGAAGAGCCTGGATGAGGCACTTGGTGCCATGGTTTAGTTGATTAGATGGTGTTGGTTGATAGGTTGGACTTGATGATCTCAAAGGTCTTTTCCAACCTGGTTAATTCTGTACTCTGTATTCTGTATTCTGTATTCTGTATTTTGTTGAATGTAAACACACAAACACACAAACACACACACAAAAAGCCAAACAAAACACACAAAAAAAGTATTTCAGCAAGAGAGAAACAGAAAAATACCTTCTTCAAGGTTTTATCAAATAAAAATTTGCTGAAAATCAAATGATATCTTGAGCTTCCACAGAACCTCACCTTTTCTGCCCTTTCTCATATGTATATACACATAAACATATATACACTGCCCTGGGTGTGTGTACGCTGCCTTCACCCGCACAGTATCCTTTAGACTCTGCCATCTGCAGGTAGAATATTCCCACAAGACACAATGACTGTTCAGTCCCATGGAAACTGTATAATGCAAATAGGGAGGACCTGCAAATCAGAGAGTAGAATGGAAGCAGAGGAACAGTCTCAATGAGGCAGTGTAACTGGTGAGGCAAGTAGACAGTCCATCAGCAACGTGAAACTGCCTCAGTATTGCCACATTTTACTTTAATCCCATTGCAGGTAAATCCTTGATTCTGAAAATTATCTAATCATGAAAAAAATAAGCTTTTATAACCCCTAAAGTATTTTGCAGTGCAGGTGAAATTAATCTTAAAGGCTGTTTATGAAAACTACACTATTTGAAATCTACATGGATGAAGTGATAAAAAACCAGTCACTGTGCTTTAGTGTCAGTTAGCTTGAAGTCGTATTTGAATGTCCTGACACACTGCAGACCATGGTTTCTAAGTATTCTAAGAGGCAAGTTTTAGAAATAAAACACAGGTTTACTTCCTGTTCAGTTCTTGGTCACAGCCTGTTCTTCAATCATAGCAGTTTTTTCTGTTTTCTGGTTGAAGGTGTTCCAGTTTGAGGAGATGATTGCATATTTATCAGGACAGAAAAGACCTGTATTCCACTGAAGCTGAACGATCTGAGTGAGGAAGCCATCACACTAAAAGTCAGTCCCCCACTCAAAGAGTATTTTATTAATAGGTAGTATATTAGCACCATGAAGCCATAACTGCAGGAGACTGATCTCAGAAGACCCTCTGCTGTGGTGATTATGACACTGACCTCAGGTAAAAGGTCAGGAGAGGTGAGGAGAAAGTTCTTCACGGAGAGAGTCATTCGTCATTGGAATGTGCTGCCCAGGGAGGTGGTGGAGTCCCCATCCCTCGAGGTGTTCAAGAGGGGACTGGATGTGGCACTTGGTGCCATGGTCTAGTCCTGAAGTCTGCGGTGACAGGTTGGACTCGACGATCTTTGAGGTCTCTTCCAACCTTGGCTATACTGTGATACTGTGAAAAGTCTTGTTCAAGTATGCCTTGTGCAAGACAGCAGTCATTAAGATAATGACAGAATCATGCAGAAGTGCACTCAAGTCCCTTCAAGGAGGAGAGAAAACTAGTCCTGCATAATCACAAAAAAGCCTTCAGTCTGTATGGTGCAACAAAGGAGCCTTAGGATGAAACTGTCTTGCAGGATTCTTTGGCTGTCCTAATTTTATGCATCCTACTTTCTTTCCTCAGCACTTTTGGGAACCAATGAATTGTCTACAGAAAACCACAGCTATGGCCCTTGTAGCTGTGCATATGGGAAGGAAGAAAGTGAGACATAAAAGCACTATCTAGTGGTGAAAAGAAGCCACTGTCATCTCTCAGAATGAGATCCGAAGACTAAGGTTTAGCTTCTAATTTTTGCCTGATTTACCCCAAAGACCAAGTGATATTATATACATATTAATGTACTCCTTCTAAAATTTCATATGCAGTTTGCTGTATTTTTGCATAACTCTAGAGCACCTGTAGAATTATGAATTAGTTGGCTACAGCTATGCAAGTTTCAGAGATACCATTTAAAAGTCAGTGCACAGTGTACTTCAAGTACTAAGGTGTTGCAGCTACACAGTAAAAAGAAAAAGGAAGAAAGAAAAAAATAGCCTTTAACCACATGTTCAGTAATGCATACCAAGAAATCAAAGTACCAGGATGATAGAAATTATTCAAATTGACATTCCCAGAAGTAGTATATTTCTATCAATAGAAGAAAGTAGAAAGCAACTGCCTACCTCACAGTTCATCAGAAGAAGAATCATCTAGTTACAATTAATCAAAGAGACAAAGAAAAAAGAACCACCACACCAAAATGCCATGATAATCCAAGAATCAAGGGAATCATTCATCTCTCTATTTACAAGGAGCCTATGATGTAGCTCTCCTATGAGGATAAACTGAAGGAGTTGGGGCTGTTCAGGCTGGAGAAGAGAAGGCTTCGAGGTGACCTAATCGTGGCCTTCCAGTATCTGAAGGGGGCCTACAAGAAGGCTGGGGAGGGACTCCTCAGGATCTCAGGTAATGATAGGACTAGGGGGAATGGAATGAAGCTGGAGGTGGGGAGATTCAGGCTGGATGTGAGGAGGAGGTTCTTCACCATGAGAGTGGTGAAGCCCTGGAATGGGTTGTCCAGGGAGGTGGTTGAGGCCCCATCCCTGGAGGTGTTTAAGAGCAGGCTGGACGAGGCTCTGGCCAGCCTGATCTAGTGTGGGGTGTCCCTGTCCATGGCAAGAGGGTTGGAACTAGATGATCCTTGTGATCCCTTCCAACCCTGACTGATACTATGATACTGTGATAGCTGATGTGCTGTGCAATGCTGATTTTAAAATCTGCTCAAGGTCTCTTCAAATTCTGGTGCTTGACAAATAGTCAGTGTGATTACACAAAGGTATTGAAGTTTATAATGGCTGTTACAGTAAAAAAGTGAGAGGAACCAGCTTTGTTGTGCTTCTAGCATTTTTTTTTTTTCCCAGTAGCATGAGGAAAAATGTTTTTTGTTTTTCCCTTTTTGGTTCATTGTTTTTTTTTTTTTCAATAAAGGCTTTCCAGAAATTGTCAAAGTAAAGTCAGCCAAATGTTTAGACTTAATAAAAAGCAATCTGAGCCATGCACATCTACCTATCCTCTTCAGTGTAATTCAATACAATGTGAAATGGCTCAGAATTACTAACATCATAACCAGGAAAGAGCAGAACATTGATCCTGCTTCCATCATAGCAATTACCAGGGTATACAGGTCATGGAACAAATGTGAGCTTTCTTCATGGCCCTAAAAAAACTCTCATCAACCCGGTAGTCTGATCGTATCAGTTGACATCTTGTAATGCAAACCTCTGATGACCACACCATGCAGAATCCTGGCATCTCTCATGCTAAAGTTTTAACTGCATAGTCTTGGGTTAACACTGTCTGGTCACACACACACAGAGGGGAGAAAAAGCAGCACACAAAAAAACCCCTCTGCATTGAAATAAGGACTTTAACAAGATGCTACACTATAGCAGCAGTAGAAGCCAGAACTAAAACGGTTTCCCCCCACACCCAAGCACACCAGCAGCCAGTCCAGTGGAAAAGACCAACACCCCAAAACCCGAAACCAGAAGCAGCAACTGAAAACAGGAAGCCTCTCATGTTACAATCTGAACTTCAAGCCCCACCATACTTGCTGCAGCCAGCACTTTCGTTTTGAAGCTGGCATGACGTCAGCATGGTATTCAAAATTCATCAGCAGATTTAACTCAAACTAGGACACTCCAGAGGGCAAAGTTTAATATTGACACAAAATAGTACATTATCATAACTTGAAGAAGAAAATATTCAATTCTCTGACCCTTTTTATTTCTCCAGGATAATAAAAAAAAAAAAAGTGCTGTCATTATGCTTTCAATAAATCTGAACTGTTCAGCTTTCCTGTAAATACTTTGAACTTCATTTTAGCCTTAAATGTTGTTTGCTAGATCTGCTGAGCAAGGAGAAGGTATTTATAACAAAGCTTAGAATTTTCCAAACTGGTTGATGATAATAATAATAATAGTAATAATAGTAATAATAGTAATAATAATAATAATAATAATAATAATAATAATAATAATAATAATAATAGTAATAAACAACCAGGTTGGAAGAGACCTTCAAGATCATTGTGTCCAACCCATCAACCAATCCAACCCACCTAAACAACTAACCCATGGCACCAAGCACCCCATCAAGTCTCCTCCTGAGCACCTCCAATGATGGTGACTCCACCACCTCCCCAGGCAGCCCATTCCAATGGGCAATCACTCTCTCTGTATAGAACTTCTTCCTAACATCCAGCCTAAACCTCCCCTGGTGCAGCCTGAGACTGTGTCCTCTTGTTCTGCTACTGGCTGCCTGGGAGAAGAGACCAACATCCGTCTGTCTACAACCTCCCTTCAGGGAGTTGTAGACAGCAATAAGGTCACCCCTGAGTCTCCTTCTCTCCAGGCTAAGCAACCCCAGCTCCCTCAGTCTCTCCTCATAGGGCTTGTGTTCCAAACCCCTCACCAACTTTATTGCCCTTCTCTGGACTCGTTCCAGCAAGTCAACATCCTTCCTAAACTGAAGGGCCCAGAACTGGACACAGGACTCGAGGTGTGGCCTAACCAGTGCAGTGTACAGGGGCAGAATGACCTCCCTGCTCCTGCTGGCCACACTGTTCCTGATGCAGGCCAGGATGCCATTGGCCCTCTTGGCTGCCTGGGCACACTGCAGGCTCATGTTCAGCCTACCATCAACCAGTACCCCCAGGTCCCTCTCTGCCTGGCTGCTCTCCAGCCACTCTGACCCCAGCCTGTAGCACTGCATGGGGTTGTTGCGGCCAATGTGCAGAACCCGGCACTTGGATGTGTTCAGTCTCATGCCGTTGGATTCTGCCCATCTGTCCAGCCTGTCAAGGTCCCTCTGCAGAGCCTCTCTACCCTCCAGCAGATCAACTCCTGCCCCCAGCTTGGTGTCGTCAGCAAATTTACTGATGATGGACTCAATGCCCTCATCCAGATCATCAATAAAGATGTTAAAGAGCACAGGGCCCAGCACTGATCCTTGAGGCACACCACTAGTGACTGGCCGCCAGCTGGATGTGGCACCATTCACCACCACTCTCTGGGCTAAAGATGCATCTAGTTTGATGCATATAGTTGTCATTTCCCTCAAAGTCCATCTAGATATTTTGTAGACAGCAGTTTGGACGAACACTGTTTGGGTTTGGGAAAAGGAAATCTCTGATTTCTGTTGTGCCATTGTCAGAACAGTATTAAAATAAATTGAAAACATACCCAGTGAGTATGAGCCTCTTATAAAAAATTGCAGAAATTTTCAGCACTCCACAGGATGAGAGAAAGATTACTGTCCAGAAGGCTGCACAGAACCTGCATGGCAGACTGAAGTTTCAAAATAAGCACCCATAAATTACTTGCACAGTATAACAGACAACATGGAAGCATTTTAAAGTATCAAAACCTTCCATGTATATTCACTTAAGTAGGCTGATTCCTTGTTTGTAAATATGCAATTAGATACATTTAGAATAGAATAGAATAGAATAGAATAGAATAGAATAGAATAGAATAGAATAGAATAGAATAGAATAGAATAGAATAGAATAGACCAGACCAGGTTGGAAGAGACTTTCACGATCATCGTGTCCAACCTATCATCCAACACCACCTAATCAACTAAACCATGCAAGCAAACACCCCATCAAGTCTCCTCCTAAACACCTCCAGTGATGGTAACTCCACCACCTCCCTGGGCAGCCCATTCTGTGTAGAATTTCCTCCTAATATCCAGTGTGAACCTCCCCTGGCACAGCTTGAGACTGTGTCCTCTTGCTCTGGTGCTGGTTGCCTGGAAGAAGAGACCAGCCCCCACCTGTCCACAGTCTCCCTTCAGGTAGTTGTAGAGAGCAATAATAAGATATTTGGCTCAGATAAACTGGAGAGCTAACCACAGAGTAATCCCAAAACCACTGACTAAATAATCTCTAAGAAACTAGATCATAAACTAGATCTGTTGCTGATTGTGAGCAACAGACCAATTTCTGAATACAGTGAGAAAATGCAGATAGTTTCTATGATGTGCAACATTTTGAATGCAAAGTTTGATCCCTCTGCTAACCAAGCCTAGGTCATGGATTTGATCTCAGTGCCATACAGAATGTTATATGCCAGAGAGAAGACAGGACTATAAATATGGACACACCTGGTACTTCAGAGACTGTAGAAGAGTATTTCAGGAGCTGAACATCCAGAAGAAAAGCTGAATGTAGCAACAGATTCCTCCATCTCCTTCCCCAAGGAACATTAATTCTGTGAGTGTCACAGCACCAAAAATGAGCTGTACCTTAGAATTGGGAAGAACAACTTCGGATGAACTGTTTCAGAGCACTTAAGGACGTCAGCAAGTTAGCTCTGTACAAATAACCTTTTCCCTATTTAACATAGTAATTAAATATTTTCCAGGAAGAAAAGTTTGGAAGGAACATTTAGAAACAGCTGGAAATGTAGTTGCAGTCTCAGCCACTCCACAGCTTGCTCTTAGTCTGAGAGCCAACATAGTTTTACCCACATTTCACCTGTTTTCGATAAAACATTTTAAAGATTAAGTATCAAAATGTTTACAAATGTCTTACAGTTCCAGAGGGGAAATGTCAGATCCAGGAGCTGGTTCATAGCAACTTAAGAAGGGTATCTGAGGGCTGCCAAATCACCCCTGCAATTGCAAGTTTCCCTTCATTCATGACAAGAGGAGTTAGAGAAACTACTGGCAGACAGATCTGCTAGTCAGAAATCTAAGGCTCGATGAGATGAAGCTCACTTATGGAGTCCTTTACTCATCCAGCATATTAAACAGCTGTTTCACACAGTTAGGACAACTACCTCCTCCTGGTAGGAGCTACAGTAATGAACTGCACGTCTAGGCCAGCTACTGAGATATATTTGTTTGAGAGTATTATGTCACTGTTCTTCTTCTTCTGTCATACACAGAGTTCTCTACTGAAATTATTCATGATGGACTACCCCAAGGCACTGACTCTGGAAACTGAACACCCCCACTGATATTTAGAGGCAAATCCATTCTTCAATGCCATTTTCCAGGATATCTGAAGTCCTTAAATAGCATTAAAAGGTATTCTATGTTTGCTAGCCTTCTATTATTACTGTAAGGAGCAGAAATGACATTTCACTCAGTGAAAGCTGTGATTTCATTATTCCAAGAGGGAGAGCACAAAGTCTACTGTGTCTCTGCACCAGCCTCAATCTGGGTAATCAGATCAGAGAACTGCTGAAATTTCTGCAGTCTTTGCTGTCCTCTTCAGAGCCAGAAAACCACAGGCTAAATAAAGGGGCACACAATATACAGAGTTACATATTTTTAAAGCTTTTTTAAAGACCTGAAGTAAGAAATTTGCTTTTCTAATCTGAATTTAATTCCTGTTGCTTCAAAACTCCCCACTAAAAATGTTTTCAAGTGAGGGTGTTTTACGTGTATCAAGAGTTTTGTTTCCACTTGGTAACCAGATGGCAGCTCTATGTCTGCAGTTTTGGTGGTATTTAGCTGGATTTCAGTTTTTGTTTTTAATAGGTATGGCAATCATTTAATCCTGCTACAACTATATTTTAGCATATCTAATTGCCAAGTTCACAAGAAACCGACCCATTGCTTTTCCCAAACAGATGGTTGAAGCTGTTTTTAAAACTGTAGTGAGACTTCTTTTCCAAAATGCTTGCATAGCTTTATGAAGTCAAATCATTGTTCAGGACACACACAGAAGATCAGCTTATGAGCATGTATGCAGCCAGGGGAAAAATATGCAAAGTGCTGAGCACTTTGGGCCTGGAACTCTGCACTGGGACAACTTTTTGTATCTAAAACTCCACACATGTTGTGGTATCTGTGGAACTGGGGCTGAACCTGGGAAGAGAGGTCTTAATCAGCACTGCTGTCCGTCCATTTTGGACTTTATTATTTACCCTTTCATTATATAATACCTTCTCTTATTCATATTACATTTGGGTAATTTAAAGCAATGCAAGTCAGAGAGGTATAGAGTGACCTTATCACTCTCTACAACTACCTGAAGGGAGGTTGTAGACAGGCTGATGATGGTCTCTTCTCCCAGGCAGCCAGTACCAGAACAAGAGGACACAGTCTCAGGCTGCGCCAAGGGAGGTTCAGGTTGGATGTTAGGAAGAAGTTCTATACAGAAAGAGTGATTGCGCTATGGAATGGGTTGCCCGGGGAGGTGGTGGAGTCGCCGTCATTGAAGGTGTTCAGAAGGAGACTTGATGGGGTGCTTGGTGCCATGGGTTAGCTGTTTGGGTGGGTTGGATTGGTTGATGGGTTGGACACAATGATCTTGAAGGTCTCTTCCAACCTGGTTTGGTTTATTCTAATAAAGGTTTATTCTAATAAAGAATAAAAACTTCATTTCAAAATTAATTCTACTTTAACTGCCAAGCTTAATATATGGGTATTGCAAAATGAGGAGTGACCTAAACCAGTGGTGTAAAAAATAAGGGATTTACATTAACTCATTTAGTGTGGCTTGGCAAACAAAAAACACAAAAAAGCATAAAGCTATATAAATTAGAAATGCAGGTCAAAGAATCTCCCAGCACACTCTGAAGTTCAAATCTGATTCTGAACCCAAACACAGTACTTTGCCAATCACTAATAACGATAAAGATGTATTTTATAATCACTTTATTTTAAAAAGGAGTAGAACTACCTCTTGTCAAACCACATACAGCACTAGAATATGGCTAGAGACATCAGCTGGAGCGGCCTGACTGCCCTGCCCTGATCTCAGAGCTCTGTCCCCCAACAAAGCAAGCTCCTGCCACCCCACTGAGGCATGAGCAGCCCTTAGCCAAAGCTACATCTGCAGCTACAGCCTACAAGGTGCGCTCTGCTAGAAAATAACTGCCAGAAGCCAAGTGCCATGGCAACAGCTTCCTAAACCTCCCATTACTTTGAAGGACCTGGCCCATAGATGAGAAAGTATTAAATACAATTGTTTCAAATAAATATAATCCTGTTCACACAGAAGCCTTACATAATGTCCACTGGTTCTTAAGAAACCACTCAGTAAGTTTGCAATATTTCTGAGACTGTCAATCCATAACTTTTCCATTGTGCTGAGCACAGTACAAACTCCAACAGATGATGCCCAGAGAAATAAACAGGAGCTATAACAAATACTGCCCAAGTAACATGAAATCCTACCAACAACTGAACTACCAAACGAACAGGTCACCGATATTAATTGGGATCACTGAATATTGCAAAATGTTATTCATCTGTACAGTGAAAGTCTGATTCCTTACACAGTCACACAAAGACTGGGAAATAATAATTATAATGGATTAATGAATAATATGAGAGAATGAATAGTATGTATTGTGCTATGGGAAGATAATGATGTGCCAGGAAAGAGATCAGCTATTAGGCCTCCTAAATTTTAATAATGCAGTTAAGAAAGAGCAAATAGGGCAAAATGAAGCAGTGAAAGAAATGTAATGTTTTTATTCAAAATGTGAGCTTGAGGACCTTGTGTGTATGCTCCTTCACTGTTAAGTCTGATTAACAGAAAGTAATATTTTTCTGCCCAGTGCTGCTTGGTCTTGACTTATATAGGAGGTTGTATAAAATGCTTTTATTTAGAATAAACCTTTATTTAGAATAAACCAAACCAGGTTGGAAGAGACCTTCAAGATCATCGTGTCCAACCCATCAACCAATCCAACCCACCTAAACAGCTAACCCATGGCACCAAGCACCCCATCAAGTCTCCTCCTGAACACCTCCAATGACAGCGACTCCACCACCTCCCTGGACAGCCCATTCCAATGGGCAATCACTCTCTCTGTATAGAACTTCTTCCTAACATCCAACCTGAACCTCCCCTGGTACAGCCTGAGACTGTGTCCTCTTGTTCTGGTACTGGGTGCCTGGGAGAAGAGACCAACCTCTGCCTGTCTACAACCTCCCTTCAGGTAGTTGTAGAGAGCAATAAGGTCACCCCTGAGTCTCCTCTTCTCCAGGCTGAGCAACCCCAGCTCCCTCAGCCTCTCCTCATAGGGCTTGTGTTCCAAACCCCTCACCAACTTTGTTGCCCTTCTCTGGACACGCTCCAGCAAGTCAACCTCCTTCCTAAACTGAGGGGCCCAGAACTGGACACAGGACTCGAGGTGTGGCCTAACCAGTGCAGTGTACAGGGGCAGAATGACCTCCCTGCTCCTGCTGGCCACACTGTTCCTGATGCAGGCCAGGATGCCATTGGCCCTCTTGGCTGCCTGGGCACACTGCAGGCTCATGTTCAGCCTGCCATCGACCAGTACCCCCAGGTCCCTCTCTGCCTGGCTGCTCTCCAGCCACTCAAGCCTCAAGATAGCTAACAAGTTAGTTGTTAGAGAGCCTGCATAATGTTATAGCCCAAAGTAGGGTTTATCACACATTTCATATCTAGACTGCATTGTTAAAAAGAAATAAATACATTAAAAATTATATCCAGTCATTGCTGGGTTTGACTGACTGGAATTCAACACAGTGGGAATAAAATGCACATTCTTTTCCAAATGCAAGAAGAAAGGACGTTCTCATTAAAATGATTTGCTGATATGACTTAAAACAATTTATTTAATCTTCACCTTTTTTATGTAAATACCCTTCTACTGAGGATTTAAGAAGCATAATTTAAAATAGATTTTGTAAAGTATAATGAGAGGCTCTGTCAGATGGGAAGACAAATTAAAAGTGCAATTCACACTGTTATAGCAGCATTGCCACTGCAGAGCTACTAATCTTTTGCACAATGCTCACAGCAGAACGTACTCCAGTCTCTGTAGGGCACGTGATTATAGATTTGCAGGGAGACTGGGATTTAAATTATTCATCAATGCAGACTTCCTTTTGTAGAAAAATTAGTGTGCCACATAAATAGCAAAACTGTTAATTCTTGGCCTTTTGCAAATTAAGTGCCTGGTAATAGCATCAGTTATTACCAGTTAGTGTCCCTAGCTGTTACAATAGCAATATTCTGTCAAACGGAAAGCTGTATATGAACATGACGCTAAAGACAGAACATCCACGCAGCCAATTAAATGTTCAGAATGCATTAGGTCCTGTAAATGTACACTGCCACAACATCTGTCAGGAGATCTGAACAAATGCCAGATCACAACCACAACCTGTGTGTCCAGAGAGCAACGCTATCTTAGCTGCATCGTGTCTTCACGTATGAACATCCGGAGAGAACAAGACATCAAAATAACTGCCTAAAAGAGACTTGCAACCCTCAAAACTGCCAGCTACAGATTTCAAATGAAGTGATCTGTGCTTTCATCTGCCTGTTAACCACAGAATACTACAAGCTCAATATTTACAAAGTAAAACTCTATTGCAGTCTAAACAGTATTATTAAACTTTCACAGAAGCAGTACCTGGCCCAGTGGGGCAGTAGAAGACGGCAGCATTGGTGACATGCCAGCTCTGTCAGCTTTTCAGTGAAGCAATATCAGAGGTTGGTTTCGTCTACATTTAGGGGCCACAGAATTTCCACACCTATGGGATGCATTCTAACAACCAGTTCCCAGCAGCTTCACTGAAGATACTCATTGGGCAAAAAGTTAAGCAGATGGTTTAAATTTGGCCATTACTGCAAAACAGGCAGAGAAAATCAGTGGAAGAGCTGTACCAGTTGCTTCTTAAGTGCTTAGAATGGTTCTTTGGGCTTGTGGCTTGCTGTAAAAAAAGACTGTAATGCACCAAAAAGTGTAACAAATTAAAGGCTACATAGGGAAGGGGGGGAAAAAAAGTTTTGACAGTTAATAAAGCAAATATCCTTGATTTTAATGTGTAATTGAGCTCACTGCTTCTGCTTTAGGAATGAAACATTCGAAAGTAAGAATTATTATCAAAGAGGGAACTATCAACCTCAGCAGAATCTAGGTGAAATGCCAACATTTAAATTAGAGAGAAAAGAGAATCAAAGACACTACCTAATTAATTAAGTGCAAAGAAATGCATGCAGCTTGACAATGAACCAAAATACACAACGTCCAGTTCAAAATGTGACATCTTTCCTTCACAGCCTGAATGGAAAACAAAAATGTATCTCTGCCTAGAGTCAAACCTTCTCTAGTTACACAGAAATCGAGGTTGCCCAGGGTGTGATACAATGGAAACTAGCTTGTTACATCACGTTTACAATTCAAAGCTCAGTTTGCAGTTTTGAGAACCCATATGACAAAACTCTGGTCTCACAGAGCAAATTGCATTCTCATTATTGTTCTTTCAGTACCACCATAACGCTGCAGTGGAGCTAGATTGGATGTGGACTAGTCCTGTGTCTGACCAATAAATCTTGAACATTTTCATTTGTGTTGATTTTCCTCTCCTGGGAGGCCAAAATCGCTATAACCAAAAAGCTTAGGGAACACAATCCATTCACTCCAGAAATTCAGTTAAACCTAGTCAGCCTCCTCCCCTACACTCTGAAGGACACACAGAGTATACTCAGACTAATCAGGACTCTTACCCATTTCTATCAATGGAGTCAGTCTGGCAGATAACAATTCTTTATTTTGAACAATACAAATCCTTAAAGCTCAAGTAGATCTGTCTACAGGAGCTGAGAATACTATTTGAGACACAAACTAGACACAGAGAGAGGACTTGGTCACTTCATATACTACTTTTCTCAAATGCTTAGGTTTTAGGGGCAAAGGTAAGCATCTTCTTTCACCAGTGTGTATGAACTGGAAATTTTGAATGTGAGATTGCTGTTAGGGAAAATAATTTTAAACAAGATTCATGGAAATCTCTTTCACATAAACTACCTTGTAAAACTCCTATTCAAATTAACCTATCTGCATGTCGATGCAGGAGACATACATGACTTTATTAGAATAAACCTTTATTAGAATAAACCAAACCAGGTTGGAAGAGACCTTCAAGATCATCGTGTCCAACCCATCAACCAATCCAACCCACCCAAACAGCTAACCCATGGCACCAAGCACCCCATCAAGTCTCCTTCTGAACACCTCCAATGACGGCGACTCCACCACCTCCCTGGGCAGCCCATTCCAATGGGCAATCACTCTCTCTGTATAGAACTTCTTCGTAGCATCCAACCTGAACTTCCCCTGGTGCAGCCTGAGACTGTGTCCTCTTGTTCTGCTACTGGCTGCCTGGGAGAAGAGACCATCATCAGCCTGTCTACAACCTCCCTTCAGGTAGTTGTAGAGAGTGATAAGGTCACCCCTGAGTCTCCTCTTCTCCAGGCTGAGAAGCCCCAGCTCCCTCAGCCTCTCCTCATAGGGCTTGTGTTCCAAACCCCTCACCAACTTTGTTGCTCTTCTCTGGACTCGTTCCAGCAAGTCAACCTCCTTCCTAAACTGAGGGGCCCAGAACTGGACACAGGACTCGAGGTGTGGCCTAACCAGTGCAGTGTACAGGGGCAGAATGACCTCCCTGCTCCTGCTGGCCACACTGTTCTTGATGCAGGCCAGGATGCCATTGGCCCTCTTGGCTGCCTGGGCACACTGCAGGCTCATGTTCAGCCTACCATCAACCAGCACCCCCAGGTCCCTCTCTGCCTGGCTGCTCTCTAGCCACTCTGACCCCAGCCTGTAGCACTGCATGGGGTTGTTGTGGCCAAAATGGACAAAATGGACAAAACCCCATACAGACATGGGGACCTGAAGCATTCCTCCTGCATGTTCCACTCATTTCAGCCTCTTATCCTTTCTTTGTTTGGAATGTGTAATTTAGCTATCATTCCAGGAGAGCCTGGGAATACCATACATCAGGATAAAACAAATACTTCAATTTAACCAATGGAATTAGCTCTAAACATAATCATTCCCTTTTAAAAGTCATATTCTCAATGATCACTCCTGTAATTTAAAAGCAACATAGTGAAAACTTTGGTTTGCTAAAGCAGCACTCAGAAGAAAGATAATTACCTTGCCTAGTCTCACTTGTCTATCTGGAAATAGCAATCCCAGTGCTTGGGACAGACCTGTACATTGTATGTAATGAAGCAGCCAACCTAAATACATCTCCGAGCCACTGCAGCCAGACTGCTTCTGTTACTCCAGTTAGTTCATTTAGTAGAAGATGAAGTATCTCCATGTTGCACAAAAGAGACCGAAGGCCAAGTCCCTTGGTAAGTTTAAAGAGAGTCCAAGCACAGAGGAATTCCTCACAGATAAAAACACAGCTGTCAGACTACAAACATTCCAGTTTTTTCTATTACTTTCCTCAAAGAGAGAAGAGGGCTGAGCCCAGATAATTACATTGTCCTTTCAGCATAATTACCCAACTCTGTCACTGCTTCACACATAAGTAAGTAGTAATATTACTCTACAAGTAAACAATACATACATGGTAACTCTGTAATGTGAGAAATCATTGCCTTACATATCCTTTGTTAGCTGGAGTAAAACTGTAACACACACATTGAATCTGAACCTATACTGTCAGATATTTTGGTTAAAATTAATTTATTCCTCTATACAATGAACCATTTAAAAATAGTCTGCACAGAGCTAAAAGGATTAATTATTGAAGGGACTCCTGTGCATTGAACAGTGTGTCTAAGTACCTGAGTCATCACAGAAAACAAGATACTGGACTCAAGACTGCTCTTTGGAACATTATTACTTGTGTGCCAGTACTGTAGAGCTGCCTGTGATGGCTTAAACCCAGTAGGCAGCTCAGCCCCATCCAACTGCTCTCTCACTCTGCCACCGGTATATAGTAAAGAGAAACAGAAAAGTTAGAAGGGAGAAGACTCATGGGTTGAGATAAAGACAGTTTATTGCTAAAGCAAAAGCTGTATGCAGAAGGGAAGTAAAATAAGGAATTCATTCACTACTTCTTATCAGCAGGCTGACGTTCGGCTGTCTTGAAGAAAGCAGAGCTCCATCACAAGTAACAGTTTATTGGAAGTAAAAATACCACAGAGCCAAATGCCCTCCCTTGGTTCTTCATTCCCCCACCTTGTACTGATGAGCACAGCATCATAACACATGAGGTATCTCTTTGGCCAGTTATAGGTCAGCTGTGTCTCCTAGAGGAGGATGATCAGAGGACTGGAGCTCTTCTCCTATGAGGACAGATTGAGGGAGTTGGAGCTATTCTGTCAGGAGAAGAGAAGGCTCTGAGGAGACCTAATTGTGGCCTTCTAGTATTTTAAGGAGGCCTACAAGAAAGCTGGTGAGGGACTTTTTAGGGTGTCAGGTAGTGACAGGACTAGGGGGAGTGGAAAAAAAAAAAAACAGAACAGAAATGGGTAGATTCAGATTAGATGTTAGGAAGAACTTCTTGAGGGTGGTGAGACACTAGAACAGGTTGCCCAGGGAGATGGTAGAAGCCCCATCCTGGGATGTTTTTAAAGCCAGGCTGGATGTGGCTGTGAGCAACCTGATCTAGTGTGAGGAGTCCCTGCCCATGACAGGGCAGTTGGAACTGGATGATCCTTGAGGTCCCTTCCAACCCTAACAATTCTATGATTCTATGATTCTTGTGCACCCTTAGGCTACTTGCTGGCAGGGTGGTGTGAGAAGCATAAAAGGTCTTGACTATGCAAGCTCTTTAGCTATAATAAAAACATTCCTGAGTTACCTGCACTGTTTTCAGCACAATTCCAAAACCCAGCTACTTACAAGGTACTATGAAGAAAATTAGCACTCCTACATCCCTCTACCCCAAAATATGCCTCCAAAGAATACTGGTACAGTATTAGATATTCTATGTATAAGTGCTGATGACTACATAGTATCATAGTATCAGTCAGGGTTGGAAGGGACCACAAGGATCATCTAGTTCCAACCCCCCTGCCATGGGCAGGGACACCCCACACTAGATTGGGCTGGCCAGAGCCTCATCCAGCCTGGGCTTAAACACCTCCAGGGATGGCACCCCAACCCATTCCAGGGCTTCACCACTCTCATGGTCAAGAACTTCCTCCTTGAGGTCATCTATGTTAATTTGTGAGCTTTGAGACAAGTCAGTTTTAGAATTGCTCAGTGTGGCCACTGTCCTGTATTGAAAAATCACCAACAGAGGACAAAGTTCACACAGAATGTTTCCCTTATATTACAGTCACCAGTGTAGGGACTTGCTGCGTGTTAGTGTTGTACCAAGACCATTAGAAGTAATAATTATAAAATTCCCATTTTCTACAATGTAGTTTCAACATTTCCAGAAATGATCTCTTTGCCTTTCAAACCAGCCTAAGGATGTGAGTTTTAGAATTTATTTACCAGTTGTAGAAAAAGCAAAAAACAACCAAAAAAAACAAACTTCAATTTCTTTGTCTTAAACTGCTAAATTAAGTTGGTGCTCCTTAGTTGCAGTGTACCAGAGTGATCATTTCTGATTTTGTACATATTTTCAGACTTGTTACCAGCTGTACATTTTCCATTTACATTGCCTTTTCTAATAGCACAGCTGCTCCATGTCTCTGGCTCATATTCAGTTACTTTCCCTTCACCCTTTCTAGCTCTGCTACACCTTTCTTTCGTAGAATTAATGAATCTTGCATGCAGTATTCAAATGAGATTTGCAACATGTAATTTTAGTGGTCTGAAGTTCTGGTGTTTGTTCTCAAAACCTTACCTCTGTATTGTCAACGTCTATTTCTCCTTTTCAGATATGCTGTATGAATCACATCCTGCACTGCATCAAAAGATGCAGTGCCAGCAGCCCCAGAGAGGTGATTCTGCCACTTTGCTCTGCTCTGGTGAGACCTCACCCAGAGTACTGCATACAGCTCTGGAGCTCTCAGTATAGGAAGGACATGGACCTGATGGAGAGGGTTCAGAGGAGGGACATGAAAATGATCAGGGGCTTGGAGCACCTCTGCTACAAAGGCAGGCTGAGGGAGCTTGGGTGGTTCAGTTTGGAGAAGAGGAAGCTCCAGGGAGACCTAATAGCAGCCTTCCAGTACCTGAAGGGGGATACAGGAAGGATGGAGAGAGGCTATTTACAAAGGCCTGTGGTGATAGGATGAGAGTCAATGGCTTCTTCAAACTGGAGAAGAGCAGATTCAGATTGGATGCTAGGAACAGGTTCTTTACACTACAATATACCATGAGGGTAGTGAAACACTGGAACAGGCTGCCCAGGGAGGTGGTTGGGGTCCCATTCCTGGAAATATTCAAGGTGAGGCTTGACAGGACTCTGGGCAGCCTGATCTAGTTGAGGATGTCCCTGCTGACTGCAGAAGAGGTGACTCTGACCTTTGAAGGTGCTTTCCAACCCAGACCATTCTATGATTCTATGATTCCATTAAATACCTGCTGTGACTCTAATCTTGCTAAATTATAATAGTAATGGTAATTTTGAGGTCATTATTCTGTATGTGTAGTTAAGATCATTTCCTCTGCATGCATCACTTGCTATTTATTGACATTGAATTTATTTGTCATTTTATTACCCAACAACTCAATATTGTACCACTAGAATCTCATCACAAACTGTTTTAAGTACTAGGCATTCCTCTGTTTTTGTTTGCAAACTGTTGCTACAATGCTCATCTCATTTTCTGAATAATTCATGAGGTTGTGAAATTCAAATTTATGAATATGAGGAACAGCACAAGCTCAGCACGGACTTCTGCAGGACTTTATTTGTAACTATGTCTCTTTTCAGATTGAAGTACTCTGGCACAGAAAGTCACTTTTCATATGTTTGAAAGAAGTCATGAGCGACCTGTCATGGGTCACATCTTTCTCTTCTAACACTTTTATATGATTTTCAGGACTAGAACTCAAGAAGGCTGGGGAGGGATATCAGGATATCAGGTAGTGATAGGACTAGGGGGAACGGCATGAAGCTAGAGGTGGGGAGATTCAGACTGGAGGTGAGGAGGAAGTTCTTCACTGTGAGAGTGGTGAAGCCCTGGAATGGGTTGTCCAAGGAGGTGGTTGAGGCCCCATCCCTGGAGGTGTTTAAAACCAGGCTGGATGAGGCTCTGGCCAGCCTGATCTAGTGTGGGGTGTCCCTGCCCATGGCAGGGGGTTTGGAACTAGATGATCCTTGTGGTCCCTTCCAACCCTGACTGATTCTATGATTCTATGGAGACAGATTCTATGTACAATGCCATAATGATGTTGCCTCTGTTTTGTTCTGTATTCCTTTCCCAGAAATTCTTTTCATGTGCTGCCTTTGTGCACTATTAAATCATTGGCTATTTCTAACTACTGAACTGACTTTCTAATGGAACTATTAGAATTCTAAGATTTCTTCCTTGAGTGGAAACAACTCATTCAGAGCCCATCATTACATAGGTAGAGTTAGCTTTTTCTCCAAATGTGCATCACTAAGACTGAATTTCATCTGGCACTTTATCAGTCCCCCTGTATTGTGAAATCTTTTGCAACTCAGTTAATCTGCATTTTCACTTCACAGAATAAATTAGTATCAGCACACTTTGTCACCTCTCAATTCATCTCTTTATCCAGATCATTTATGAACATCTTGAACAGACAGACTTAGCACAGATTCTTTGGGATTCCATCAGTGATCTCTTCCTAATGAAAAAAAAAAACCAAACTACTATTTCTTTTCCCATGCCATTTCCTCACTTATTAGGCCCAGAAGACTTTCCCTCATGTCACTGCAGCTTAATTTTTCACTAGCTTTGATGATCTTCTTAGAAACCTCTCTTCAGAATGCAACTGAGAAATAATTTGCAAATATTTTGTGATTTTAGTGAAAGTCAATTTATGAACTTGAATTGTTGTTGGGTTTTCTTTTTAACCAAATGAATTTTCCCTAAAACTACATAAATTTATTCCTTTTTTACTGATAATTTTCATTTCTGTTTTCTTTTTCCTTAATTTGCTGCCTCAGAATGACCTTCTTTTACAGTTTTGTGCATTGTGGCATTAGGCATTTGAATAATTCACAATACAGGATCAAACACTCCTGCCTAATTGCATTGTGTGCTAATAAGAAGAAGAATTTTCAGTCACTCTTTTCTAATGCCTAGATTAAAATCTTCTGTCAGTTCAACATTTCCTGTTTCTTTTTTAAGATGGCCGAGTAGTAGAACTACTTGGAAGTAAACTGCTGAATCACACTGACCAATGGCTGAGCTGATCAAGCTTTAACAGCTGTAAGTGGTTCCATCCATTCAAGAACTTTAAGAAAATACTTCACAAGAGCAAGCAGTGAGGTAATAGAAACAAAAACATGACATTTTCTCAGTGCTTTCAATTTCTACACAGTGGAATGACCAGTCTGGATACTATAATTGTTTATAAGTCATTTACTAATGGGTTGATAACTCACAGTTGAAAACAACTTATCAAAGACAAAGGCATGTAGTGATCAAGCCCCAGGATGAATGGAATGGAATGGAATGGAATGGAATGGAATGGAATGGAATGGAATGGAATGGAATGGAACGGAACGGAACGGAAAGGAACGGAATGGAACGGAACGGAACGGAATGGAATGGAATGGAATAGACCAAGTTGGAAGAGACCTTTGAGATCACCATGTCCAACACCATCTAATCAACTATACCATGGCACCAAGCACCCCATCCAGTCTCTTCCTAAACACATCCAGTGATGGTATCTCCACCACCTCCCTGGGCAGCCCATTCCAATGGGCAATCACTCTCTCAATGAAGAATTTCTTCCTAACATCCAGCCTAAACCTCCCCTGGTGCACTTTGAGACTCTGTCCTCTTGTTCTGGTGCTGGTTGCCTGGGAGAAGAGACTAACCCCCACCTGGCTACAACCTCCCTTGAAGGCCAAGCAGAACATCTTACAAGCTTTAATTCAGTTCTAAAGCCAGCAATGCTCATGGCACTGGCCTCTTTGTAACAGGGATTTTATTCCCCAGGATATCACTGTGAGCTACTGTTTACTGGAGCAAATGCCAAGCCAGAAGAAGTTACCAATCATTGTAATACCAAAAGGAATCCAAATAGTCAAAAGGTGTCACTAGAAAGCAAGGCACCTTCATTACATGAGAATCCAAGAGGATGCTGGAAATGTGTGCAGCTCACGGAAAGAGTCACAGCCAGCAATTATTCCCTCCTGGACTCATATCATCATAACCCCGGCTCTTCATGCACAGCAGATGTTGCTACATTGGAAGTTAGTAGTCTGTCCAAGTTCTAATATGCCTGTTATCCCCTAAAAATGGCCATCCTGCTGTAGAGGAAATCTATCAAACTACTGTTTCAGCAGTTACTTAGCTGTTTGCTAATCCTGGAAAACCTCTCCTCCCTGTCCCACAATGTCCTGCCAACTTCTTGCATTACAAACACAAAGTTGCCTTATCCAAACTTACACTCCATAATGAGAGTGTCACTCCTTCAACACCCACACAAATTACCATTTACTATTTTAATATGTAAGTTTCTCAAAGTAGTGATCTCTTCTCACAGGTAATTCATGATACAACAAGAGGGAACAGCCTCAAGCTGCAACTGGGAAGGTTTAGACTGGATATAGGAAAGAAGTTTTCCCAGCAGGAGTGGTCAGGCCTTGGAATGTGCTGCCCAGGGAGGTGGTTGAGTCACCAACCCTGGATGTGCTTAAAGGTGGTTTGGATGTGGTGCTTGGGGATATGGTTTAGTGGTGAACCTTGTAGAGTAGGGTTCTCGGTTGAGCTAGGTGATCCTGAGGGTCTTTTCCAACCTGAATGTTTCTGTGATTCTGTTATTTCTGTGAAAATGTACCCTTAGCAATCTGCTAAAATTAAAACAAAATTCTGAAGCACTAGTCAGTGTTAGCCCCTAAAGAATTAAATGTTCACTAATCCTGTACCTTCAGGCAGTTTTTTGCTAGCCTTATTTTAATTCAGTACCATTCAAATATTTATAGGACTACACTGGCACATTATAAACACGACCTCCAACAACACTAAAGGAATCAACATCAAGATATTTATCTGAACTTTCTATCACCATTATGCTTCCACAGTTTTTAAAACTTGTTTAGTTTTTTTCCATTTCATAATAGTCAGATAATTTGTACATCTTGTGCTTCAATATTTACCCTTCCAGAATTGCCAAACAGACCAAACATGTATGATCACAGAATCAACAACGTTGGAAGAGACCTCAAGGATCATCAAGTCCAACTTGTCACCACAGACCTCATGACTAAACCATGGCACCAAGTGCCATGTCCAATCCCCTCTTGAACACCTCCAGGGATGGTGACTCTACCACCTCCCTGGGCAGCCCATTCCAATAGCTAACAACTCTCTCAAGTGAAGAACTTTCTCCTCACCTCAAGTCTAAACCTCCCCTGGCGCAGCTTGAGACTGTGTCCTGTGTTCTGGTGCTGGTTGCCTGGGAGAAGAGACCAACCCCCTCCTGGCTATAACCTCCCTTCAGGTAGTTGTAGATAGCAATAAGGTCTCCCCTGAGCCTCCTCTTCTCCAGGCTAAACAATCCCAGCTCCCTCAGCATCTCTCGTAGGGCTTGCGCTCAAGGCCTCTCCCCAGCCTCATTGCCCCTCTCTGGACACGTTCAAGTGTCTCAATGTGCTTCTTAAATTGAAGGGCCCAGAACTGGACACAGGACTCAAGGTGTGGCCTAACCAATGCAGAGTACAGGGGCACAATGACTTCCCTGCTCCTGCTGGCCACACTATTCTTGATGCATGCCAGGATGCCATTGGCCCTCTTGGCCACTTGGGCACATTGCAATCTGTGAATGTAAGGCTTCTTTGCACATAAGCAGCTAAAGGAGGCTGGAAACTGCAGCGCTAGTTTTTATAAACAAGATAAAAATATGATTTGTAAAAGTGGATGCAGACATTTCTTTCAGTCACTGAAGTATCACAAAGGAAAGATAAACAACTTTACATCCCTGCTTGGTCACAGATAGCCTATATAGCCCTAATCAATGAACAAATTGAGTTTAGTCAGCTTGCTCTCTTGCACTCTCTGTTACAAGGCAAATAACTAATTTCAGTAGTTGCTGCAAGACAGCTGCAGTTCCTTCACATAAATTCAGAACTTCTGGCAATAGCAATTGTTTTATAGTGCTTGAGTCACTACAGGTTAAACTAACTTTGTCACTCAGTCCAGAACACACAGTTTTTCCAACTACAAAGGGAAGCTGGAAGAACAGTTCTGGTTAATAACATCAGTGCCCAAGTCTCCCTTTGCTTTCCTAGAGAACCATCCTTGCTTTCACACTACAGGGATTAGCTACATAGTGTCTAAATTATAAGACACTTGAAGAGGTTCAAGTGCAATTATTCACCTGTTCCTCTCAAACCACCACTGAACTTAACTGCTCCGTTTTCTCCCTTTAAAAAAGGAACAGTGCAGTTCAGAACACTTTAGTTCAGGGACTGAAAAAAAGCCAAAGAGTAATTTGCATAAGGTTCAAAAGGGTGTGGACACTGGTAGCGGTGGGGGAAGTATTTTAATGACATGGAACAGAACACAGAGCAGACTTGCCTTTCTGTTTCTCTTGCTTTCCACAGCAAAAAAAAAATTCACTTACAAGATTTCTTAACAATTTAGTGCATTAATTCTGCCCCAAATCACAAAGACTTGACATAGGTTTATATGTATAAAACCAAATATTTTCTTCAGTTGATTTCTCAAGGTGTAATTTTAAAAGTAGTAATGGGGGTGCTGGTGGACAAAAAGCTCAACATGAGCTCTCAATGTGCACTTGCAGCCCGCAAAGCCAATCAGATCCTGGGCTGCATCAGGAGAAGTGTGGCCAGCAGGTCGAGGGAGGTGATCCTCCCCCTCTACTCATAATTTTCCAGCAGTCCTGGCTCACTGGAGAGGTCCCAGAGGACTGGAAGCTGGCCAACGTGGTGCCCATCCATAAGAAGGGCCGGTTGGATGAGCCAGGGAATTACAGGCCTGTCAGCCTGACCTCAGTGCCAGGCAAGATCATGGAACAGGTCATCCTGAGTTCAATAACACAACACTTACAGGATGGCCAAGGGATCAGGCCTAGCCAGCATGGATTTAGGAAGGGCAGGTCCTGCCTGACCAACCTGATCTCCTTCTATGATCAGGTGACCCGCCTGGTGGATGTGGGGAGGCCTGTTGATGTAGTCTACCTGGACCTCAGCAAGGCCTTTGACACCGTCCCCCATAGCAAACTGCTGGCCAAGCTGTCAGCCCATGGCTTGGACGGGAGCACACTGCGATGGGTTAGGAACTGGCTGGAGGGCTGAGCCCAGAGAGTGGTGGTGAATGGTGCCACATCCAGCTGGCAGCCAGTCACCAGTGGTGTGCCCCAAGGATCACTGCTGGGCCCTGTGCTCTTTAACATCTTTATTGATGATCTGGATGAGGGCATTGAGTCCATCATCAGTAAATTTGCTGACGACACCAAGCTGGGGGCAAGAGTTGATCTGCTGGAGGGTAGAGAGGCTCTGCAGAGGGACCTCGACAGGCTGGACAGATGGGCAGAGTCCAACGGCATGAGATTTAACACATCCAAATGCCGGGTTCTGCACATTGGCCACAACAACCCCATGCAGTGCTACAGGCTGGGGTCAGAGTGGCTAGAGAGCAGCCAGGCAGAGAGGGACCTGGGGGTGCTGGTTGATGGTAGGCTGAACATGAGCCTGCAGTGTGCCCAGGCAGCCAAGAGGGCCAATGGCATCCTGGCCTGCATCAAGAACAGTGTGGCCAGCAGGAGCAGGGAGGTCATTCTGCCCCTGTACACTGCACTGGTTAGGCCACACCTCGAGTCCTGTGTCCAGTTCTGGGCCCCTCAGTTTAGGAAGGATGTTGACTTGCTGGAACGAGTCCAGAGAAGAGCAACAAAGTTGGTGAGGGGTTTGGAACACAAGCCCTATGAGGAGAGGCTGAGGGAGCTGGGGCTGCTTAGCCTGGAGAAGAGGAGACTCAGGGGTGACCTTATCACTCTCTACAACTACCTGAAGGGAGGTTGTAGACAGGCTGATGATGGTCTCTTCTCCCAGGCACCCAGTACCAGAACAAGAGGACACAGTCTCAGGCTGCGCCAGGGGAGATTCAGGTTGGATGTTAGGAAGAAGTTCTATACAGAGAGAGTGATTGCCCATTGGAATGGGCTGCCCGGGGAGGTGGTGGAGTCGCCGTCATTGAAGGTGTTCAGAAGGAGACTTGATGGGGTGCTTGGTGCCATGGGTTAGCTGTTTGGGTGGGTTGGATTGGTTGATGGGTTGGACATGATGATCTTGAAGGTCTCTTCCAACCTGGTTTGGTTTATTCTAAAGGTTTATTCTAATAAAGAAGGGCCACAGGGATGATCAGAGGGCTGGAGCACCTCTTCTGTGAGGACAGACTGAAGGAGTTGGGGCTGTTCAGTCTGGAGAAGAGAAGGCTCCCAGGTGACCTCATTGTGGCCTTCCAGTATCTGAAGGGGGCCTACAGGAAGGCTGGGGAAGGACTTCTCAGGATCTCAGGTAGTGACAGGACTAGGGGGAATGGAATGAAGCTGGAGGTGGGGAGATTCAGGCTGGATGTGAGGAGGAGGTTCTTCACCATGAGAGTGGTGAAACCCTGGAATGGGTTGTCCAGGGAGGTGGTCGAGGCCCCGTCCCTGGAGGTATTTAAGCCCAGGCTGGATGAGGCTCTGGCCAGGCTGATCTAGTGTGGGGTGTCCCTGCCCATGGCAGGGGGGTTGGAACTAGATGATCCGTGTGGTCCCTTCCAACCCTGAATGAAACTATGAAACTATGAAACTTTCACTGTTAATTTTTGTGTCGTGCCTGCAACAAAGTCCATTTGATTTTTAATCCAGTCTTAACTGCATTAATTCCAGGAATAAGAGCAATAGTCAATAAAAGGAAAGAAAACCAAGGTCCAGCTTTGTAGCACACTGCAACCATATTTGGGTGATACCGAGGAATGGCATCTAGTGACGGCGTAAGACAATGTGCACTGCAAATTTATGAGATAATCCATGAAGCACTCATGAACTAATTCCAGAAATTTTCAATAATCAGAACTATAAATGAAAGAGTTTTTATTTACTTTTTTTTTCAATCATGTTAATTTCTCAAAACAGGAATACAAAATATCCCACATGAGCTATCCCCAGAGATTGTAGTTTTGCACCTGTTTCCCTGGACACCTGTAAATCTTGGGAAGTCTCCAAACATTGCTCAAACTGCAGTAAGGTTTTTCTCTGCTCTGCCAAATATTTTGCAGCACACAGGCAGACACAAATCCAGTAACCATTGTTCAGCAAACCCTATCTTTGTCATGAGACAGCACCATTTCCCTTACAGTATCCCAGCTGCTCAGGATGCAGGTCACAGTTATACAACTCTCTTCCTTAATCCAGTTGTGTTAACAAGTGAGTCTCTTAGCATAGTGGAAGATCAACTGAGTCTCCCAGGACAGCAACAATAATCACATCACTTTGACATCCACTGAGCAAAGGACTTCTACTGTGATTGGCTGGACTTACAGCTCAATGGAAAATTATCTCCTTCTGCTATCAAACTCAGATGTCAGGGACAGAAACAAAGCAAAATACATATTTTTATCAGCAGCTCCTCTAATTCTGCAAGCCCACATTCTCAAATGTACAAACATCTGAGCCAGTGCCCGAGTACTGGATTCTCTTCTCAGTGTGTGTATATATTCATTCCAAGATCCTAAATGGTCCATCTACCATATGAATGGTAGCAATTCTGGACAGGGTTACATTGTAGTACTAAATGGTTGAAGAGCTTTCATTGCAGTAGATGGCTTCATGCTGAGCTCCATAAATGTCAAAGAAGCAGTCTGTGCTATTTTCAAATTTGGAAGTCACTGCTAATCATTCAAGATCTACACCATTATTGCCACCCAGCAGGCCATGCTTACCTCCAGCAATATGTTTTGTCTTGAATAAAACTGAGCTGACACAAACTTTCAGGTACAAATCTGTGTGACTCCTCTTTCACATGCTGTCCTTGCTCTCTGTCACTACACTGCTGCTTTGACCACTACAAGCAGCTGCCAAAACTACTAGAAAAGCTGTTCAATACTGGTAGGAAAGTAGTACTTAGGACATCAGCAAGCATATCACATAGCTCCACATCTGCAATAACATTTATCCATGCTGACCAGATCCAAGTTCAAAGTAGCATTTGCTAGCAAAAAAATACATGCTTGGAATAGCAGTAAGTCGAACGTACAGAATACAGAATTAACCAGGCTGGAAATGACCTTTGAGATCATCAAGTCCAACCTATCACCCAACACCATCTAATCAACTAAACCATAGCACCAAGTGCCTCATCCAGGCTCTTCTTAAACACTTCCAGTGATGGTGACTCCATCACATCCCTGGGCAGCCCATTCCAATGGCCAATCACTCTTTCTGTGAAGAATTTCTTTCTGACATCCAGCCTAAACTTCCCCTGGAGCAACATGAGGCTGTGTCCTCTTGTTCTGTTGGAAGTTGCCTGAGAGAAGAGACCAACCCCCACCTGGCTACAACCTCCCTTCAGGTAGCTGTAGAGAGCAATAAGGTCTCCTCTTAGTCTCCTCCTCTCCAGGCTAAACAACCCCAGCTCCCTCATAGCTGCTCCTCGAGAAGTTCTTAGATTCCCAATTCATGTGCCTTCACTGGTGGAAGGAAGATCCTGGCACACATGTACCCCAAGAGCTCCCGCTCACTGTCCCCTTTCCAGCTCCTAAAGATCGTCGGCTGATACTCTGGATGCACAGGCTTCCACACCTCTTCCACTTATGTTCTACTGGAGTTCACACAAACTCATTGTGCAGAATCACAGAATGTTAGAGGCTGGAAGGGACCCCAAAAGCTCATCCAGTCCAACCCCCGTGCCAGAGCGAGATCACCTATACCAGATCACACAGGAACACATCCAGGTGGGTTTTGAGTATCTCCACAGAGGGAGACTCCACAATCCCCATGAGCAGCCTGTTCCACCTTGTCCTCCTCCTGGCTCCAGCATGCTGGCCATCAACACCAGCAGGAGGAAAAAAACAGTGGCAAGGATCTTTCAGTGGCTCACCTCTCTCGGCAAATCACCACCAGATGTCCTCTGAAAGTGATGGACTCTCACACCTGCTCTGCTCCATGCCTTTTTCCTGAGCCCACTCAATCTATTTTGGAACCCCTGACAACTTTTCCCCTCTGGTTGTTTCCATCATCAATTGCCTCACGTCCGCTTAAAAGAGGTATAGGCACATTAAAATAGCAAGGGTCAAGAAGTTTGGGAGTGCCATTTCTCTTGACCACATATGCCTCAAGCTCCACTTATTTATGTACTCATCGCATTTCTTAGAGTATCATAGTATAGTATCATAATATCATAGTATCATAGTATCAGTCAGGGTTGGAAAGGACCACAAGGATTATCTAGTTCCAACCCCGCTGCCATGGGCAGGGACACCCCACACTAGATCAGGCTGGACAGAGCCTCAGCCAGCCTGCTCTTACACACATCCAGGGATGGGGCCTCAACCACCTCCCTGGACAACCCATTCCAGGGTTTCACCACTCTCATGGTGAAGAACCTCTTCCTCACCTCCAGCCTGAATCTCCCCACCTCCACAGTATCACAGTATCACAGTATCACTTAGGTTGGAAAGGACCTCGAGGATCATCGAGTCCAACCTGACACCGCAGACCCCATGACTAGACCATGGCACCAAGTGCCACGTCCAATCTCCCCTTGAATGCCTCCAGGGTCGATGACTCAACCACCTCCCTGGGCAACCCATTCCAATGCCGAATGACTCGCTCGGTGAAGAACTTCCTCCTCACCTCGAGTCTGAACCTCCCCTGGCGCAGCTTGAGACTGTGTCCCCTTGTTCTGGTGCTGGTTGCCTGGGAGAAGAGGCCAACTCCCTCCTGGCTACAACCACCCTTCAGGTAGTTGTAGAGGGCAATAAGGTCACCCCTGAGCCTCCTCTTCTCCAGGCTAAACAATCCCAGCTCCCTCAGCCTCTCCTCATAGGGCTTGTGTTCAAGGCCTCTCACCAGCCTTGTTGCCCTTCTCTGGACACGCTCAAGTGTCTCAATGTCCTTCTTAAACTGAGGAGCCCAGAACTGGACACAGTACTCAAGGTGCGGCCTAACCAGAGCAGAGTACAGGGGCACTATGACCTCCCTGCTCCTGCTGGCCACACTATTCCTAATGCAGGCCAGAATGCTATTGGCCCTCCTGGCCACCTGAGCACACTGCTGGCTCATATTCAGGTGGCTGTCGATCAGCACACCCAGGTCCCTCTCTGTCTGGGAGCTCTCCAGCCACTCCGACCCCAGCTTCATTCCATTCCCCCTAGTCCTATCACTACCTGAGATCCTGAGAAGTCCTTCCCCAGCCTTCCTGTAGGCCCCCTTCAGATACTGGAAGGCCACAATTAGGCCACCTCGGAGCCTTCTCTTCTGCAGACTGAACAGCCCCAACTCCTTCAGTCTGTCCTCATAGGAGAGGTGCTCCAGCCCTGTGCTCATCCTTGTGGCCCTTCTCTGGACACGTTCCAGCACCTCCACATCCCTCTTGTAATAGGGGTTCCAGAAATGGACGCAGGGTAGCGGCATGTTATCTCTTTTCATATGCTGTAACATGTCCAAGTGGGAAACTAACTTCCTTCTCCTATAGCAAGGAAAAATAAGGTAAAACAAAAAATCTCAAATCTTCTGCAACTTGAAAATGCCAACAGAAGGCACAATTTGGCAAATAAAAAAAATAATCTTCTTTTTTAAACTCTCATTCCATTGCTGATATTGCTATAAAACATGATTTAAAACATTTTCTTTCCCTTAAGAAAGGCTAAAATTTTCATTTGTAAAATGGTAAAGTGGGTTGTTTCCAGAATTTTGAAACTTGTTCAAAACAATTTTAAACCAGGAAATGGATCAAAAAAGCTGTCTCCCACAAGCAGTTGCAGCTCAGTCCCATCAATGTCTTCCACTTAATAACAGTTGAATAAAACAATTATTCTGACCTACACCATCCTGTATCATCAATGATGTTCTGCTATGTAATTCTTATGGGGGTTTTGGTGGGTTGTTTTGTTTTTCTTTTTGGCTGTTTACTTGTTCTAAAACTTTTATACTAATTCAAGTCAAGTAGGGCCATGGGGATGATCAGAGGGCTGGTGCACCTCTCCTATGAGGACAGACTGAAGGAGTTGGGGCTGTTCAGTCTGGAGAAGAGAAGGCTCCAAGGTGACCTAATCGTGGCCTTCCAGTATCTGATGGGGGCCTACAGGAAGGCTGGGGAGGGACTTTTCAGGATATCAAGTAGTTATAGGTCTAGGGGGAATGGAATGAAGCTGGAGGTGGGGAGGAAGTTCTTCCCCATGAGAGTGGTGAAGCCCTGGAATGGGTTGTCCAGGGAGGTGGTTGAGGCCCCGTCCCTGGGGGTGTTTAAGAGCAGGCTGGATGAGGCTCTGGCCAGGCTGATCTAGTGTGAGGTGTCCCTGCCCATGGCAGGGGGTTTGGAACTAGATGATCCTTGTGGTCCCTTCCAACCCTGACTGATTCTATGATTCTATGACTTATTTTTCTGATTAAAATGCAAACACTTTTTTCATCACGTGGACAATCCACAGGCCAACGCACAGTCATAACTGAGTTTCATATGCAATAGCATTGCTTCTCAGAAAAATCTTATTTTGGTGTGTATAGCACTTAAGCAATTCTCAGTATTTCGTATTAGAACACAATGTGAATCACAAAATCACAGAACATTAGAGCTGGGAAGGGACCTCCAGAGATGATCAAGTCCAACCCCCCTCGCCAAAGCAGGATCACCTAGGGTAGTCTGCACAAGAACACATCCAGGTGGGTTTTGAATGTCTTCAGAAAAGGAGCCTCCACAACCTCTCTGGGCAGCCTCTTCCAGTGCTCTGTCACCCTCACTGTAAAGAAGTTTCTCTTCATGTGGAGGAGAAACCTTCCATGTTGAAGTTTGTACCCATTGTTCCTTGTCTTATTACTGTACACCACCAAATCTTATGTTAAGCTTCTAATTGCATAATTTCTCCAAGACAAGGTGATGGCCAAATTTCAGGCCTTACCTCTAACACTGAAGGCAGTAAACTTCATACTTAAAAATACTGAGAAACTGAAAAAGAGTCATAGTTTCATAGTTTCATTCAGGGTTGGAAGGGACCACAAGGATCATCTAGTTCCAACCCCCCTGCCATGGGCAGGGACACCCCGCACTACATCAGGCTGGACAGAGCCTCATTCTTTATTACATTTCACATCCCATGTCTGGTGAAAGCTTAACAAGCAACAGTGGTGCTTTGAAGAACTGAGCCATAAATAAAGGCCTAGAACTATAACATATGTTCTCCTGAAAATCAGATCTTACAAAAGGGACCAACTCCAAATACAGACAATTCAGTAAGTTATCACCATCCAGTGATCAGCTCTTTAGATTGTAAAATCTTGCTAATAGTGTCTTGATAAATATGAAGTGTGAGTGCATGTGGGAAAATATCTAGGAGAGCAGAAAAATCTCTCACTAAGCAAGCAGAAATTTCAAACCTTTTCATGACTGACATGGAATTTTGATTAAAATAGATTTTTTTTTGCTGAGGTAATGATTCATTACATAAAACAGCAATAAGTTCTCAAAATGAAGGAACAGACTCATTTGTCCCTAATTCAGGGGAGAGATTAAAAGTTCACTTACAGAGATATCTCCAAAATTATGCAACCTTTAAATTAATTTTGTTTACATAGAAGAAAGAAAAACAACAATGTTCTGTGAAACACCACTTACATGTAACAAAATGTGAATTGAGAAAACCTTTACCAAATGAAGTTGAATTTCATAGTTTCATAGTTTCATAGTTTCATTCAGGGTTGGAAGGGACCACAAGGATCATCTAGTTCCAACCCCCTTGCCATGGCCAGGGACACCCCACAATACATCAGGCTGCCCAGAGCCTCATCCAGCCTGCTCTTAAACACCTCCAGGGATGGGGCCCCAACCACCTCCCTGGACAACCCATTCCAGGGCTTCACCACTCTCATGGTGAAGAACCTCCTCCTCACATCCAGCCTGAATCTCCCCACCTCCAGCTTCATTCCATTCCCCCTAGTCCTATCACTAGCTGAGATCCTGAGAAGTCCTTCCCCAGCCTTCCTGTAGGCCCCCTTCAGATACTGGAAGGCCACAATTAGGTCACCTCAGAGCCTTCTCTTCTGCAGACTGAACAGCCCCAACTCCTTCAGTCTGTCCTCATAGGAGAGGTGCTCCAGCCCTCTGATCATCCTCATGGCCCTTCTCTGGACAACTTCCAGCACCTCCACATCCCTCTTGTAATAGGGGCTCCAGAACTGGACACAGTACTCCAGGTGGGGTCTCACTGACATGGAATTTTGATTAAAATAGATTTTTTTTTGCTGAGGTAACGATTCATTGCATAAAACAGCAATAAGGTCTCAAAATGAAGGAACAGACTCATTAGTCCCTAATTCAGGGGAGAGATTAAAAATTCACCTACAGAGATATCTCCAAAATTATGCAACCTTTAAATTAATTTTGTTTACATAGAAGAAAGAAAAACAACAATGTTCTGTGAAACACCACTTACATGTAACAAAATGTTAATTGAGAAAACCTTTACCAAATGAAGTTGGATTTCATAGTTTCATAGTTTCATAGTTTCATTCAGGGTTGGAAGGGACCACAAGGATCAGCTAGTTCCAACCCCCCTGCCATGGGCAGGGACACCCCACACTAGATCAGGCTGGCCAGAGCCTCATCCAGCCTGCTCTTAAACACCTCCAGGGACGGGGCCTCAACCACCTCCCTGGACAACCCATTCCAGGGTTTCACCACTCTCATGGGGAAGAACCTCCTCCTCACATCCAGCCTGAATCTCCCCACCTCCAGCTTCATTCCATTCCCCCTAGTCCTATCACTACCTGAGATCCTGAGAAGTCCTTCCCCAGCCTTCCTGTAGGCCCCCTTCAGATACATCAAGCAATCTGTTCAGCAACAAGCAATCTGAAGGGAACACTAATGCAGTTCACAGGGAGGTACTGCTGCTTGAGTTAATCTGGTCAACTCATCACTGAAAAATTGCATCTGGGTTCAGTGAGCACTGACACAGAAGTTCACAGTTATAGCTGGGTTGTTGTTTTTTCCCTCTGATCCATATGTAGATTTTTTTAAATTAAGAGAAAATTATGTTCAGGGTACACATTTGGAACATGTGCAAATAAACTACATCCTCTAGTGCAAGCCATGTCGTGGCACAACCTGTTTCCTAGGACTGCTGAAAAAACATTACTAAAAAGCCCTCAAAATAAATCTAGCTTATTAGTTCATCTTCTGAATTTCAGTGCAGTAATCCATGAGTGATGAGGTCTTTTATCAAAACCAAAAGGCTTTTGAGCTGAGAGATTTTTATGTAATAAAAAAATAAAGCCATCTTCTTTCCTAGCCTCTTGTTTTCTGAATCCAGGCCTTTAGCAAGAGCAGCTGAGGTTTCACAGGATACAAGTGCCAAAGCCCTGTAGGCACATTCCCCTGTAAAAAGAGCTGCAGATCTTCACATAGTCCGTAACACCTGTAACACAGCTGCAAGAATCTCTCTTAGTTCCTTGCTGATTTTTTTTGAGCAGCAAAACCTAGTGCCCACCACACTACATTGTTTTGTTTCTTTTATGACAGTGATAAGTGAGGCCTTGCAGCAGGACGACCATTCATTCTGCGCTGTTAGGGACAGCCCTTATTTGGTGCCTAATGTTCCATGACCCATAAGCATTAAGGGAACTGCTGAGAAGTATTTGATCAGGTAAAAGGTGTATTTTTGAGCCACAGGCATGCAAAAGAACATATTGCAGAACAAAAATGTTTCATATAAGGAGCAGAATAGAGCACAGGCAGGTAATAAAATACCAGAACAAAACCCTCATCTGTCTTGGAGGCAAATTCTTGCTCAGAAAAGCTACCATCCTCTTTGTGTAAAAGCCACAGAGAGTCAGTCCCAGGCACAGGAACAGCCAACCTCTCCTGGAAGTGTTGCTTGACTTGAAAGTCACAACACTGATGAAGGCTAGAAGTAAAGAAATCATGACATGCTTTATATTAGTCCATTAGTTCCTGGTTTCCCCTGGATTGCAAATAATCCTCTGAGAAATAGACTTTCACAAAACCAGCCACAGGGTTAATCCCCCTGCAATGCATTGGTCTGGCAGACCAGCAGAACAGCACAAGGCACTGCAAACAGCAATAATGTATTAAAGCCACATCTGGTGGCATAGGGTAAAAGCAAAAAGGATATACAAGCACAGTTTCTCTCTTCATTCTCCATATCACTTCCTACCATCAAAGGAAAGGTTATTTCACTCAGGCAAGGCTGAGTGAAACAAAAGACAGGAGGTATCTAGTGAAGTCTCCTGTTCAAATCTGGATCATCTCTGATCTCAGACCAGATTGCTCAGGGCTTTATCCAGTTGTATCTTGAAAACCCTCAAGGACAGAAAGCACAACTGCTCTGGATAACCTCATCATGGAGAACATTTTTCGTCTCCTGTACCTCTCCCCTTTGAACTTATGTCCATGATCTTCAGCTCCCAAGGAGCCTGGCTCCATTTTCTCATGCAGGTACACGTAAGCTGTTTTTAGGTCCTCCCACAGCTACTTTTTTACTAGGTGGTGAATAAGTCCTGGTCCCTCAAGCTATCCTTGCAAGGCAAATGCTCAAGCCTTGACCACTGTGCGGGCCCTCTGCTGAAATGTATGTCTTGGGAGGGGCCAAAAACTGGGCACAGTGAGACAAGATCAAATTAATGCTTAGTAAGGGAGGATGATGCGTTCCCTCAGCCTCTGTACTGCCAGGGCACATGGTTATCCTATATTCAGCTACCCATCAGGACCCCATGAGAGCCTACCCCAGCCTCTTCCGTCCCTGGGGCAGCACTGGGTTACTTCTGCTCATTCAATTAATATGGATCTATGCACCCTGTTAAAATGGGTAACTGAGACCATCACAAGGAGAAGGAACCAGAAACTCTTGCAATAGCTGACTCCCTAACAAAATCACTCATTTTCAGCAGATCCAGAGCAATGGAAGCAGCCTCTGTGCCTGTTGGACTGGTACAGCAGCAGCCACAGTAGCAGCACCCATGGAATCAGCTCCAATTGCTGTCACTGCACCTACCAGCTCAGGCAAACCAAAGATGGGTACAGACAGCAACTTGCTTAAGGCTATCAAATGAAGTGGCAATGGTAGTCTCAACAAGCAGAGTCCAATGAGTAGCTCAGGGAGAAAGCAATCATCTTGTTAGCCCTTAATCTGACAAGAGCAATACAGAGCCCATCCTGAGAACTGAACATGATTATCAATTACTCTGAAGTACCTCTGCACAATCAGGAAATACTCTAACAACTTCAGGAGAAGATTAAAGTCTTTTCTTAGCCTGCAAAACAGGTAAGTACTCCTTCAGTAAGGGAAACACCTATTTTGCAAGCAGGCAAAGGTTGGCCTTGCTCATATGCTATGCAAGCTCTCCATCCAGAAGCTGTAAATGTATCCTGTGATAAATCTTCTTAACCAGTCCTATGGAGTTAGATCCTAATGTTAGATCCTTGGTACACAAACAGCAGCTTGTGTCTGCCCAGCAAGCAGCAGATAAGCAGTGAATCCTTCCCATTTCTATCAATACATGGCAACACAACCCAGCCCCTTCTCTTATGCCACTGCTCTTCCTAGCATGTCCCAGCAATAGCCCAGACCACGAGGGGCAAAATGGATAAATCCATAAGGAGGCAACTTAGGCAACTGTAGCAGCAGCATAGAGGTGACAGCAGTACTGAGTCCAAAGAGCTGATCTTCAACTGTGCAAAACAGTGCCCTGGGGAACTCATTCAACCCAGCTGCCTCTGAAACAATTTACAGGAACCCCAGCTGCCTAAATTTATTTTGTTGCTGCAGCAACCATTTTCTCCAGCATCACTTGGCCCTGGCACCTCTCGCATTGCTCAGTGAGGAGAGTGGAACAGCAAAAAAATCCCCTATGGGAAGGCAAAATCCAAACTGTAGAGCCAAAAAGACCCTCAAAATACATTTAAATAAACAACCACGTGAGCATTTCACACCAAACCTGGAAGAAAGCAGAAAGAGAACCAAGAGCAACAGAAGCCACAGACTATTCCCCACTGAGCTTTGTTTCCTCCAAATGACAATGCCACATAATCACTGCCCTACTCCAAGCCAATGTTTCCCTTTTGCTGGTGTAGTGCTGTGCCAGCTGAACCTAAGTAACAGATTTCAGCAGCGAAAATTTTGCTAATGCAGTGAGTTTTGCTCAAAGGTTGAAACTACACAGTATAACTCCTTACAACTGCAGTAATTATTTAATGTCTTTTATTTAATGACACCAACAAACTAGCCTATGTTAAAAGCTGGGCTTCCTGAAAATGAGGCAATTTGTTGACTTGGCAAATAAGTAAGATGAAGATGCCAAACAGGGTAATTAATTTCAAAGAACCAATCAGCGATTTAGTACCTTATAGAATTAAGACATGATGATGTAAATATAGCGTAGCTACATCTACAAGATATTGTTTAATTGGTTAAATGAATCAACTAGAGAGGCAACTGTAAAAATCCAGCATTTTTCAAGTGTAGGGTGCAGGGCTCCTTTCTGGTTTGCAATGAGAAACATTATTGCTACTCTGTTCCCATTCTACTGACAAAAATGTCACTGATGTCAGTCAAGTCCCAGATACATTTCAGCCCTGGTGAGACCCCACCTGGAGTACTGCATCCAGTTCTGGAGCCCCTATTACAAAAGGGATGTGGAGGTCCTGGAACGTGTCCAGAGAAGGGCCACGAGGATGATCAGAGGGCTGGAGCTCCTCTCCTATGAGGACAGACTGAAGGAGTTGGGACTGTTCAGTCTGGAGAAGAGAAGGCTCCAAGGTGACCTAATTGTGGCCTTCCAGTATCTGAAGGGGGCCTACAGGAAGGCTGGGGAAGGACTTCTCAGGATCTCAAGTAGTGATAGGACTAGGGGGAATGGAATGAAGCTAGAGGTGGGGAGATTCAGGCTGGATGTGAGGAGGAGGTTCTTCACCATGAGAGTGGTGAGACCCTGGAATGGGTTGTCCAGGGAGGTGGTTGAGGCCCTGTCCCTGGAGGTGTTTAAGAGCAGGCTGGATGAGGCTCTGGCCAGCCTGATCTAGTGTGGGGTGTCCCTGCCCATGGCAGGGGGGTTGGAACTAGATGATCCTTGTGGTCCCTTCCAACCCTGAATGAAACTATGAAACTATGAAACTATTCACCCTGCACCAGACCTGCCCTCAGTAAATGTTCGCTATTCTTGTTTATCATGTAAGAATCTCTTTCTACATATCACAACCATGAATAAAATTTAGAGTTAGACCTGTCAAAACTCTGCATTTCCTGTCCTTTTGTCTATTTTAACTTCTCACCCAGCGAAACGGATGTGCCCTGACCCAAAATATCACAATTCTGTTGAATGCTGTCATGGATTGAGTTGAGCCTGCTGCTGTTATTCACACCATGCTGCAGTCATGCCAGCTTCAAAAAGTGGAAGTGCTAACTGGAGCAAAATATTATGGGGCTTGAAGTTCAGATTGCAACATGGGAGGTTTCCTGTCCCAGTTGCTACTTTGGGGTTCCAGGTTCTTGGGGGTTGGCTCTTTTATGCAGGCAATGGCAGCAGAATGGGTAGGAGTTGGGTGGCTGCTGGGTTTGGTTTTCTGGTTTATGCATTTTTTCCCCTCTGTATTTCACTGTGCTTCTGCAAATAGGCTAAGCTAAGGTAATCATGCATTGTATTATTAGATTAATTAGATTACTAGCTAAGGTAATTATGCATTGTGATGATGACAGCTCATGTTATATTAAACTCTTACCTCTTTATGTGAACCCTGAATTTCATGTGTTACTTTTTCCCCTTTACTTTTTTTGTTACATTTGTGTTGGGTGAGTTTAGCCCTTGTGCTAAACCATTACAAATGTAAACAAGTGGAATGCAAATACATGTGAGAAAGCACCAGAGGAAACAGCAGAAAGGATTAGAAGGATGTCTTGCTTGCCTCATCCAGCCTGGTCTTAAACACCTCCAGGGACGTGGCCTCGACCACTTTAGTAACTGCTAATCATGAAGGATACAAAATACCTGGGCTCAGAACACCATCAATCAACTTAAAAAAAAAAAAAAACCACACCAAAACCAAACAGCAAACAAACAAAAAAACACAAAAAAAACCCAACCACCAAATGCTGTTATAAGGATTCAGTACTGTCTCGGTCCAGAGAGGGAAAGAGACTCAGTTCTTTTGAATATTCCCATGTTGTGAAATTAGAGGCACAAACGAGGCCAAAATATCAACAGCTAGATGATTTATTACATAAATAAAGTGGAAATAAGAAGAGGAGAGAGAGAAAAGGGAGAGGGAGAGAGAGAAGAGAGGGAGAAAAGGGAGAGGGAGAGAGAGAAGAGAGAGAAGAGGAAAGGAATTATATTACCACATCCCTCACCCCCCCAAGATAGTTTGAGTCTGTGGAGGAAAGGTGCTGCAGGAGATGTTGGGTTTGTAGAGAAAGGGTGCTGAGGCTTTGGCTGGAGAAGAGATGTGGTCCTCTGGGCAGCCTCTTCAGCTCCATGAGTTGCAGCAGGTGGAATTTAGGACACAGAGAGAGGGTTCAATCTGCTTCTTCCAGGCTCCACGGCCTCTTTTCTCCGGAGCAGCATTGTCCCGGGCTTTTCCTTCTCTCCTGCTTTCCTTCTCAGTGGCATGGTCCTTCATTGGTTCTCCATTTTTCTCCTGCGTTTTTCTTCTGTCAAGCCAGTAGTGGCTCAAGTCTTTTACACAGTTTTTAGTCCTTAGGTATGTGTCCAAGTATTGTCCCTCAGGAATTCAGGGGCCAGGAAATCATCCTTAGGTAAATATCCAGGTATCATTCCCCAGGAAATCTTTCCGTGCATTCCTGTGTGTTTGGGCAGGGGTCTAGATGGAGGGGGGAGGCCTCCGCCTCCTCCTTCCCCATCTACATGCCCCCTCACTCATTACACATCAGGAAACAGGTGGTGAATCCATTGTCTCACCCTTTCCAGGGTACTTGATGGGTGGAGATTATCTTGTCTTATGCATATTCCCAAAGGTGGCCTCAGTCCATTGTTGTGAGGCCAGCTGTGGTCCAGTGATTGATGTTATCTTTGCACTTTCCAGTGGCTCTGCCCAACACATATCAGCTATTGTCTGGGCAAGCAGCAAGTGATTTTATCTTTGTTGAGTCACACAAGGAGTTTAGTCTCTCACAAGTACCCAGCATCCCATGTCCTTTGTCATCTTGGCAAAACCACTTTGACAGATTCCTAATGCTTTTGAGTATGTTGGGGCAAGAGTAGGAGTAAGTGAAATCTGTGACAAAACAATTGTGAATCAAAGCAGTGTTTATACTTTATCTAGTCAGATGCAATTTCTCTCTTCCCAAGTCAACTCATCTTTAGCAAATTCAGAACAAAGTTTTAATATCCCTCTCACAAAATTATTGACTTGAATTATTGATGCAAACCTTTCTTCAGTGGGCCAGGCACTATTCTTGTTTTTAGTATCCTGCTTTGGAGAACTTTCTCCATATTTCAGCATGAATTGGTTCTAGCCAGTGAGCCTTCTATTTTGCATCAGTCTGTAGCACAGCAGATACAAAAACACAGATGTGATTCACGCATGCGACTTCACTGTTTCTTCACTGAAATCAGTCGTACAATAATCAATGATTTGAGGTGACTGAGATTGCTGGCCATCCCAATCTGAGGAACATCTTTTCTATACAGAAGAAACCTGCATCCTGAACTTCTTTTATGGCTTATGCTAGTATTGTGGGGTTTTAATATTTGAAGGTTTCTTTATTGCTGATTAGACAGGTATTTGGCATGGTGACAGCAGCATTTGACTGATAAGAGACTTAACAAAGATTGCTCACCAGGGATATGAGGGAAGTTTCAACACCTACTTAATACCTGTCCCTTTACTGAAGCTTGAAAGACTATAATCAGTGCAAAAGAAGTCCTCTAAACATTTTAAACTTCTGTTTCATGTAATCCAAACAAAAGCTTTTAGGTGATAATTCCACTCAGCACCAACCTAGCCTGGGACATAAATCAAAGCCCTAGAGAGGAAAGCTTTCAAATCCTGTTACTATTTCACTAAACAATCCATTTTCCCATCCCAAGCATCCCTGGGAGTCGGAAATACCAAGGCAATAACACAACCTAGATTGAAGAACACATTTTCACACATCCTTTAGTATCCTGTACTGGCCAGCTGATTACAATTGTCTGCACGTATCAAACAGAAGGATATATCCACCCATGCAGTTTGCCATCCAACTGCAAAAAGATTACAGGAATTAATGTCAGCTATAAAAATCTCATCACTTTATTTAGTTTGAGTCTATTCTTACCATGAGCTTTGGAACGTGGCAGCTATATGTGCTGTACACAGGATGAAAAAATGCACTGCTGCATAACTACAGCTCCATGAAACTTCCCAGGAAAACTTTGCAAAGCTTTCCCTAAACAGAAAACCAACCAGTCTGTGACTTCAGGCTGAATAAATAAAAACATTTTAAACAAATGGCTCCTTCAATTTGTAACTTTAAAGATTATTGTGGCAGTTTAGGCTGGGTGCCTCCTGCTGCTGCCATACAAGATACACCTCCAGTGTCCTGAGTGTCCAGCCCAGGAGGTGGATACAGGAAGCTGCATATTTCATACCCAAAATGTCCTGCTCCCTATAAATCCAGCTGCAAAGTCTCTCTCTTCCTCTTTCTTCCCTCTCTGCTTTCGTGGGAGATGCTCCCTATCAGGTAATGGTGGGGAGTTGTCTCAAGGCCTCTTAGGACTGGCCAGGCTTAACCCCTAATGCCAGGAGGAGAAGGGGGAGAGGCAGTCTCAGACCTGGCCAGCTGAGACTAGCCTAGCAGTGGTGGGGAAGAGCAAGCCCTGGGGGTTTTGGGTGTACCCTCAGGTGGGGAGAAGGGAATTGCTTGGGAGGCTTTTGGGTGTGCTATAGGGCATTCTGCATGCTTTGGGATTCTTTTGTCACTGTGCTTGAAGTTTCTGTAAAACACTTACTGCTTTTCCATTTAAACTTTCCATCACTTCTGCAATCCATTTGTGTGTCATTCTTTTGCCCCTTTCAGGGGCAAGAGAGGATCTGCCTGGCCTCAAACCAGGACAATTATTTCACTTCAGAATGCATCCGCAAAAATACTTGTTGAAAACATCCAAAAAATTATTTCATGTCAAAACACCATTTTTTTGTTCAAAACCACAATGTTTTGGTTTCCAATTCTTCCAACATGTTTTATAATTTCCATAGACCCTGTCAATCAAGAATACACCTCTTACCAAGCATTCCCCATTCCTCTGCATAGTCCAAATTACCCACTGCCCCATTACTTCTTTGATAAAGACCTTCTGCTTTGATCATCTCGAAGAATCACAGCCATCCAATTAATTAAACTAAAGGTAAGGACCACCTATTAATTTATGTGCCTCATTAAAAACAAAGCTACTGCTTCTATTTACATTCTGTGTGTAATGTTTTAAAATATTACCAGATTATTTAAAAATTAAAGGCAAAGTCAAATATTGCAAAATACTTCCACAACTCAGAATCAGCCTTTCCAGTTTTCTCCTCTCTGGTTCTTTAGGATATGTTAAAAGCAAAAGGCAGTGTCATGGTTTGAATGGGTGCTTTTAAGAACCATAAAGTTGAGGACCTCCAATAGGTCCAGAGTGTACAGAGGTGGACAGGAAATTGTAATTGTTTTGTTATTTCATTCCCATAAAGCCTGCATCGTCAATATAAAAGGCTGAGAGAGCTAGGGTTGTTTAGCCTGAAGAGGTGGATCGGGGAGACCTTATTGCTGTGTACCTGAAGGGAGGTTGTAGCCAGGTGGGGGTTAGTCTCTTCTCCCAGGCAACTTGTGACAGAACAAGAGGACACAGTCTCAAGCAGCACCAGGGAAGGTTTAGGCTGGATGTTAGGAAGAAGTTCTTCACAGAAAGAGTGACTGGCCATTGGAATGGGAGGTGGTGGAATCACCATGACTGGAAGTGTTTAAGAAGAGACTGGATGAGGCACTTGGTGCCATGGTTTAGTTGATTAGGTGGTGTTGGATGATAGGTTGGACTTGATCTCAAAGGTCTTTTCCAACATGGTTAATTCTATTCTATTCTATTCTATTCTATTCTATTCTATTCTATTCTATTCTATTCTATTCTATTCTATTCTATTCTATTCTATTCTATTCTATTCTATTAGTGGCTGCATAGCTAGTTTCTGCCCCTTTTCCCTCCCTCTCTCTCCTTCCTGATGCTGCTCCCTTATCTTTGCAATTGGGGGGGATGAGGCCTAGAGCAGCCTTGGCAGGGGTGTCAGAGTACTGATCACTTGTTCTTATGGCTAGATAAGTTGCTGCCAATTGACTTGCCCCAGATGAGAAGATGACTTTATCTTCACTGTTTGAGCCAAAAGCCTTCATGAACTGAAAAAACAGGACACTTCCAGAGGATATCTTTTTAATCAATTAATTGCACTAAGTTCCTCTTCATCAGAGCATTTGCATGTTCCATTATCATAATCATAAGGCACACGCAGCTGAATCAAGCTGTAATCACCACTATCACATTCTTACACACAACATGATGAGGCTTACTAATAGAAGTTCCCTTTTATTTGCTAAAAGTGGAAATGCTCAGTCAGCATTAACATTTGCCTTGCATGGAGGAGGAGAGAAAGCCACAAAAGAGCAACTGAACTGAGCCCTCACTATTTTGGGATCACATTTTAGGGCAGAGCTCCTCTGGCACCAAGTAGCTGAACTCTGCTGAAAGAATGAATTTTAAAGTACGTTTTGTTAGATATGCATGAAAAACTTTTAGGCCACTGCAATATACCTTCCTAGAAAAAGGTGTGGCTTATATGCCTAAATAGTAGGAACAGAAATGCTAACATTACTCCATATTCACAAATTCTCAAACATATTCAAAACTGAGCCTGTTACCTAAATTAAAGATATAGATATAGACAGACAGATAGGTGGGTAGGTAGATAGGTAGGTAGGTAGGTAGGTAGGTAGATAGATAGATAGATAGATAGATAGATAGATAGATAGATAGACAGACAGATAGGTATACATGCCTATACATGTCTGTATGTATATCTGTATGTATATATTGTCTCCATATGTACAGGCACTTGTTCCCTTGAATCTAGGTCAGTCCACATGCTTCCAGCTTACAGACCTGGAGAACAAAAACCCTAGATCTAAAGGAATTTCCTTTATTTTATGCTTTATCCCTTAAACTGCTTTCTTGTGTAGATTGACCTGGATGCCTCTTAAAGCAATGACTACATCTTTCATGATACCAAAACCAATGTGACAGTATTGTGACAGTATTTTTCCTTTACACTACCAAAGTAATCTTGTCTAAATACTGAAATAACCAAAACCTGAAATAGCTACAAACATGAATATTGACCCAGATCCCACTGAGACATGTTCCCTTTTTCACAGAAAAGACAAGACTAGAAAGCCATTAAGTGTTCTTGCCCAAAGTAGGAACCAGTTGTATTTATATCTTCAGTGGTTCTACTTTAGATTCTTCTTCACCCTGCCTTACATAAAATGCTTGACTGAAGACCATGACAGTTCTGGGCCCCTCAGTTTAAGAAGGACATTGAGACACTTGAATGTGTCCAGAGAAGGGCAACAAGGCTGGGGAGAGGCCTTGAGCACAGCCCTATGAGGAGAGGCTGAGGGAGCTGGGATTGTTTAGCCTGGAGAAGAGGAGGCTCAGGGGTGACCTCATTGCCCTCTACAGCTACCTGAAGGGAGGTTGGTAGCCAGGAAGGGGTTGGTCTCTTCTCCCAGGCAACCAGCACCAGAACAAGGGAACACAGTCTCAAGCTGTGCCAGGGGAAGTTTAGGCTTGAGATGAGAAAGTTCTTCACTGAGAGAGTTGTTAGCCATTGGAATGTGCTGCCCAGGGAGGTGGTGGAGTCACCATCCCTGGAGGTGTTTAAGAGGGGTTTGGACGTGGCACTTGGTGCTGAGCTTTAGTAGTCATGAGGTCCTGGGCGACAGGTTGGACTTGATGAACTTTGAGGTCTCTTCCAACCTGGTTGATTCTATGATTCTATGACAGGTCCCCCAACTATTAAAAAATAAACAATGGCCATGAGTTCTGGTTTACAGGCAGACTTTTTAAATTTCTCACATTGCTGAGAACAAATAAATAAAACAAAACAACCAACTTTAAACCTGTGCTCTGAAGAGAGAATTGCACCTTCACTGCAGAACAGATTTGCAAGTGTACTGCTGCAGAGAGAGACACTGCAGTAAAAATTTTCCCAGTTAACAAAGGAGCTGCATACCCTTGACACACACTGCTTTATTACAATGTTGCAAATTAATTCTTTGCCCAGGAGGTTTTCCTACTACTAAAGCTATGCATGTTCTGAAAGGAAACGCTTAGATTATCTAAAGGTGTTGTGAAGCACATTAAGCCTATTGTTAAATGTTTGCATTTCACTGTCAAGCTCCTACCAGCTTCACTGGGACTATCTGCAAAAATAAGAAAAGCAACCAAAATATAGGCCAGTAAAGATTACAGTCTATAAGAAAATATTGAATTAGCTCAAGCTTTTGAAATCTTGAGGAAGATCCATTGTTTTCTCAATACATACTTCCACCTATCTTGACTTAAAAACTTTACATGGTAAAGACTTAAATGCTTAATACATTTCTTAAGACATAAATTAGTTCAATAAAAAAATAGCTAGTGTTCCCATGTTTAAAAACTTACTGCTCCACTCTAATGTACAGTAAAAGTAATGGAAAAAACCAACCAAGCAACCAAAGTGCAACAAAATAAAACAACACCCAAACCAGGTCAAACAGATCTCTCAATTTCCCAGACAAGGAACTGCAGTTGAGGATGTCCCTGCTTACTGCAGAGGGGACTGGACTAGATGGCCTTTTGTGGGTCAAGGATCATCCAGTTCCAACCCCCCTGCCATGGGCAGGGACTCCTCACACTAGATCAGGTTGCTCAGAGCCACATCCAGCATGGCCTTAAAAACTTCCAAGGATGGGGCTTCTACCACCTCCCTGGGAAACCTGTTCCAGTGTCTCCCCACCCTCATGGTGAAGAATTTCTTCCTAGCACCCAATCTGACAGATGTCTCATCCTGAGAAGATCACATAGTCTGTTACACCTTACACTTTGAGCCCTGGTTTTATCTTAGCCCTGATAAGACCATCTTCTTTCCCACCAACAATTTTTAAATAGAGCATTCCAAAGAAATAAATGTGGACCTCTACTTAATAACTATTATGGGCAAACAAACTTCAAGCACTGCACATTGTACAGCTGCCCTAAGACATGCAACGAACAGCCACTATTACCTATCACAGTAATTAGACTACCACAGTGTACCCATGTATCAAGGGCATAAAACACTCAGTTTGGTGTATTATTTGTGCTTTGAATGCATATGGGCATGAAAATGACCTGAAACAACAGCTATGTTTTCATCTGTCATACAAGATATGCAAATTAGAATAGAATAGAATAGAATAGAATAGAATAGAATAGAATAGAATAGAATAGAATAGAATAGAATAGAATAGAATAGAATAGAATAGAATTCAATTCAATTCAATTCAATTCAATTCAATTCAATTCAATTCAATTCACCAGGCTGGAAAAGACCTTTGAGATCATCAAGTTCAACCAATCATCCAACACCATCTCATCAACTAAACCATGGCACCAAGCACCCCATCCAGCCTCTTCCTAAACACTTCCAGTGATGGTGACTCACTTGGAGAAGAGGAGGCTCAGGGGGGACCTCATTGCCCTCTACAACTACCTGAAAGGTGGTTGTAGCCACGAAGGGGTTGGTCTCTTCTCCCAGGCAACCAGCACCAGAACAAGGGGACACAGTCTCAAGCTGTGCCAGGGGAGGTTTAGACTTGAGGTGAGGAGAAAGTTCTTCACCAAGAGAGTTGTTCATCATTGGAATGTGCTGCCCAGGGAGGTGGTGGAGTCCCTGTCCCTGGAGGTGTTCAAGAGGAGATTGGACGTGGCACTTGGTGCCATGGTCTAGTCATGGGGTCTGTATTGATAGGTTGGACTCGACGATCCTTGAGGTCTCTTCCAACCTTAGTTATACTGTGATACTGTGATACCATTTCCCTGGGCAGCCCATTCCAATAGCCAAGCCTTCCAAGCCTTGTGGCATGAGTTTCTGAAGAAGAATGCTGTGGGCAACTTTATCAAGTAGATCACGATGCTTACTCCCTGCCAGTGCCAACACAGGACACCACCCACAAACCTGAGGATTGCTATACATCTCTTCCTCTTCTGAAACAGTCCTTGAACTCTCATTCTACTTTTTTTTGGCTTAAACCCATTTCATAAACTAAAATACAGTCTAATATTTTACAGACACCAAGGGCTGATATGCTGCACAAGTATCTGTCTTCTCAGTAATTGTGTTGAGCTGACTCACATGTCATACATACCTCTATGCATGAAGGCAAACATCAGGCTGAAATAAAACCCCAAGACAGTAAACATTCATCAAAGCTAAAAGAAATTGATGAAGGGGTCCTATGACAGGACTTATTAGAGAATCTGACAATAGGCAGGGATAGCAATCCCATTAATATAGACACATATGGTACATGACACATTCATTGTTTATGACAGCTAGAACTAGTTCATGGCAACAGAGAATAAAGCTTTAACTTTAAAAGTCCTTTTCTGTAGTCTTTCCTTAGCCTTCATAGACATTTAACTCTGCATGAGATGTGACATATAAAATTTCACAGCAAATGGCTTGTTCTGGGAAAAAGTGGTTGATGGGAGCTGTAGATAAGGCTTGTAATGGAAGCTAGCTTCCACCATAACTGTCCAATAGCTACAACTGTTTCATAATAAGAAAAAAGATTAAGACCTGGTATATTGTTTTGCCACTCTGGCACCCTGGAGTCTGCAAGAACCATTTGCACAATCCAGTTCAGATAAGGCATGCTAAGAAAATTGAATGAATATAGGTTCCTAACCTTTCTAGGGCAAGGATTTGATAGCTATTTCTTTCTCTCAGTTTTATTTTGGGAAAGGTACTTTAAACAATTGGGGTACAAAGGCAACATACAGTACTGCAAAGATGGCTAGCACAAAGCAATTTCCATAAACACAGGAGAGCCGTTTAGAGGTTTACATAGAGGTCACAGTGCAGAGTTAAATAGGAGAAATGCTGTATTTTCAAATGGATTGACATATTTGTCTCCCTTGTACTTCAGTAATGATTAAAGACTACTTTCCTAGGTATTTTGCATTTTGAAGTAATTCTGACTTGAGTTCAGCTCGCCTCTGTGTAAGCAGAAAGTCAACAGAAAAACAACTCAAAAAAGACCAGCATGCACTGTATATCCTTCTGCATAATCATGGCTTCTGAGGAATTATTTTTCAGCAGGCCAAAGCACAAATTCCATTCTATCACCAAGCACATTGCTCTCATCACAGTGTTAAGAAACAGGGCCTTTTATTATCTCCTTTAACATATTATGTATGTCAAAAACACGCTTAAAAACTGGAGTGAGAAGTAAAGCTGCTCTTTTCTTAGGGAAAGACTGTTTCTGACTGTAAAGAAGTCTACATAAAAGCTATCATTTTCTTCATTCTTATAAGTTAATAATGTTCAGAGAAGTTGTTGCAAAACATCTGTCCCAGTGGGTTATTACACAAAACAAAAACGCCTTCTTTATAAAGGAGGATCGATCTTGTGTAATTAAAAATGGGTCAATAAAAATGAACAATGTAAAAATGGAGTAGCAGAGTTAGATTGTGCATGATGATAAATACTTCTGTAAGACAGGCATGTAAGATCTTTTAAGAAGATTAATCACCTAAAAATGCAGGCAGCCTGAAGGATGATGTCTGCCTGAATCTCCCAAAAAGGCTGGTGGCCAATGTCAACAACAGGACAAAGGCACCATTGACTCAACTTAGTCAAAACAGGCCATCTACAAAATTCCTACATGCAAATTTCTACAATAAGCAAATATTAACAAAAATGTATCACTTCTGGATTCCAGTCTCAGCTTCCAGTGCTTATTATGCAGCAATAGTTTTATGGTAAACTTTACCAGACGCTTTTATGGTAAACTTTACTGGATTCTCTTTAGTCAAGCCAGCTCCATTACTGGGCTTCCAGCTTGGTCCTCGGCCTGTGATACATCCCTTTCCACAGAGTGGCACAAATTTATTGGAGTAGTAGATTTTGATTATGTAGAAGTAGATGTAGAAGTTGATTTAGATTATTTAGAATAATAGAATAATAGAATAGAATAATAGAATAAACCAGGTTGGAAGAGACCTTCAAGATCATCGCGTCCAACCCATCAACCAATCCAACCCACCTAAACAACTAACCCATGGCACCAAGCACCCCATCAAGTCTCCTCCTGAACACCTCCAGTGATGGTGACTCCACCATCTCCCTAGGCAGCACATTCCAATGGATAATCACTCTCTCTGTATAGAACTTCTTCCTAATATCCAACCTAAACCTCCCCTGGTGCAGCCTGAGACTGTGTCCTCTTGTTCTGGTCCTGGCTGCCTGGCAGAAGAGACCATCATCAGCCTGTCTACAACCTCCCTTCAGGTAGTTGTAGAGAGCAATAAGGTCACCCCTGAGTCTCCTCTTCTCCAGGCTAAGCAATCCCAGCTCCCTCAGTCTTTCCTCATAGGGCTTGTGTTTCAAACCCCTCACCAACTTTGTTGCTCTTCTCTGGACTCGTTCCATCAAGTCAACATCCTTCCTAAACTGAGGGGCCCAGAACTGGACACAGTACTTTAGATTAAGACTAGAGAGAAAATAGTGTTAATCAGTTAAAAATCAGTTAATTTGTTAAGGGTAAGCAATCAATACAGCCAATGGGTGGGAAAAAAAGGGGGGGGTGGGGGAAGTAGAAAAATCAGAGGGAAATATATATTCAAAATAGGTTAGATGATGAACCATTCTCCAGAGTTGCCTGATTTTTAGCTATTGTCTTGGGATTACTACAGAGGCACTTGGATAGATTGGATCAATGAGCCAGCGTTAACAGCATGAGCTTCAATAAGACCAAGTGCCAGGTCCTGCATTTGGGTCACACAACAACCCCAAGCAATGCTGCAGGCTGGGGAAGTGTGCCTGGAAAGCTGTCTGGCAGAAGGTGACCTGGGGGTTCTAATGGGCAAGCAACTAAATATGAGCAAGCAGTGTGCCCAGGTGGCCAAGAAAGCCAATGGCATCCTGGCTTGGATTAGAAATGCTGTGTCCAGCAGGAGCATGGAGGTGATTGTCCCCTTGTACTCAGATCTGGTGAGGCCACACCTCAAGCATTGTGTTCTGTTTTGGGCACTTCAATACAAGAGAGATGTGGAGGTGCTGGAGACAGTGCAGAGGAGGGCAAAAAAGCTGGGGAAGGGCCTGGAGAATAAATCTGATGAAGAGCGACTGAAGGAGCTGAGGCTCTTTAGTTTGAAAAAGAGGAGGCTGAGGGAGACCTTGTTGCTGTCCACAACTACCTGAGGACATTGTGAAGAGGCTGGTGTTGGTCTCTTCTCACAGGTAATTAGTGATAGAACAAGAGGAAACAGCCTCAACCTGCAACTGGGTAGGTTTAGACTGGACATTAGGAAAGAATTTTACAGCCAGCAAGAGTGGTCAGGCATTGGAATGTGCTGCACAGGGAGGTGGTTGAGTTGCCAACCCTGGATGTGTTTAAAGGTCATTTGGATGTGGCGCTTGAGGATATGGTTTAGGGGTGAACCTTGTAGACTAGGGTTATTGGTTGGATTTGGTGATCCTGAGGGTCTATTCCAACCTGAATGTTTCTGTCATTCTGTGATCTTAGACTGCTTTAAAACCATGTGCTGGACTCTGCCAAGCCCAGGTCTCCAGAGCAGCAGCATGCTTGCATGGTAAGGCAGCAGCCACCGCTACTACAGAGGAGGATGGAGCACAGTTATTGCATATTCCTTGGTGAGGGTTCACTTTTTTGTTTTATTTTTCTCTCTAACCAATAAAATTACGGTAGCACAAGCCTGTTTCATTTGGTAAGTGGGCAAGTAGGTCTCAAACACTTGCACAGTGCTACTCGACTTCCCAGGGCTTAGCAGGGCCTATCTTTGCAGGGTACGAGATAGTGCACTGTGATAACAACTTTGTGAGTTTCATCTTTGCTATGGCAAATCAGTACCTGGCAGAAGATTCATAAATAATAAACTTACCACCATTATTACAATTATGTTCCAAATTCCACCCTGTAAGCTTTCTTACAACTTCTGAAATTGAAGAACAGCAAACCACAGCAGAAGGGTGACATAAATTGGTGAGACAGTATTTAGCCTGTTTCCTTTCAGTGAGGCTTTATTTTACATATAATTACCTATGGATTGCTGACATTCTTAGAATATCTCAGTCACAGTATCACTTAGGTTGGAAAGGACCTCGAGGATCATCGAGTCCAACCTATCAACACAGACCTCATGACTAGACCATGGCACCAAGTGCCACGTCCAATCTCCCCTTGAACGCCTCCAGGGTCGATGACTCAACCACCTCCCTGGGCAACCCGTTCCAATGATGAACGACTCGCTCGGTGAAGAACTTCCCCCTCACCTCGAGTCTAAACCTCCCCTGGCGCAGCTTCAGACTGTGTCCCCTTGTTCTGGTGCTGGTTGCCTGAGAGAAGAGGCCAACCCCTTCCTGGCTACAACCACCCTTCAGGTAGTTGTAGAGGGCAATGAGGTCACCCCTGAGCCTCCTCTTCTCCAGGCTAAACAATCCCAGCTCCCTCAGCCTCTCCTCATAGGGCTTGTGTTCAAGGCCTCTCCCCAGCCTTGTTGCCCTTCTCTGGACACGTTCAAGTGTTTCAATGTCCTTCTTAAACTGAGGGGCCCAGAACTGGACACAGTACTCAAGGTGTGGCCTAACCAGAGCAGAGCACAGGGGCACTATGACCTCCCTGCTCCTGCTGGCCACACTATTCCTAATGCAGGCCAGGATGCTATTGGCCCTCCTGTCCACCTGGGCACACTGTTGGCTCATATTCAGGTGGCTGTCGATCAGCACACCCAGGTCCCTCTCTGTTTGGGAGCTCTCCAGCCACTCCGACCCCAGCCTGTAGCTCTGCATGGGATAATATTTGCTATGATTGTCACACTTCCTTTTATCTCAAATATATTTTTAAAACCCCAATCTTATCGTTGCTGAATGTCTGTGAAAAATGTTATCCTTGTATAACCCCTTCCAATTACATCATCTGCTGTTTGCACTCCTCTAAAACTACCCTCAGTAAAATCCTTAATGACCTCCTCAAAGCCTATAGTTAAAATCCATTGAATCCCCATCCTCCTTGATTTATCAACTCACTTCAAAGCACATATAACATTTTCTTCTCCTTAAAAGACTTAATCACAAAAATTTGACTGAGGAAAATGTTGGCACTTGTCTCAGAAGATGAGGACCAAAAGTCATCCCTTTTGGGTTTTTCATCTTTTTCTCTATGCTTTGGCAGAAGCCTGGCAGCACATAGTTCAAGTGTGATGCACTTAGCCCTGCAGAAAAGGAAATTTAAAAAACTAAACACATGTAATTTTTTAGCTACTCAGACTAAATATAGATTTGACAGAAGATATACAGCATTTCCCTGGCACTCCTCTGAAAAACACAGGAGGCAAGGACAAATGAAATATCATCTAATGTCCTCTCCCAGAGGACTTGCTGTTCAATGGGGACATTAGCAAAGACATGACCATTGAAGTGACAGCATTTTGACACTCAAAATGGGAGAGGCCCTCAAAAATGGGAGCCCTGCTGTGCCCCTCTCCTCTCCACAGCCCTCAAATCTGAACCAAATATGACAGAAACTGCTCATTGGGTTGAAAGGTCAAGGACGGGCCATCACCTAAGCTTCTCATACACCCTCTTAACTGTTAGTTCACGCATGCTGGGGAGTCCAGGCCTTCTCTTGGTAAGCCTAAAGCAATTAAAAAGAATGATGTCTTTTAAATTTAGTTCCTCCACACTAATAAACCTTAAGGGCACATCAAACCTCTGCCAAAAGCACAGGCTTGTATTTTCTGTTTGTGGATTGGGAGAGAAAGAGAAAACAGGACTTCAGAAATTACACTGGGAGACATTGTGCCACCAAGGGGAAAAGGCCAACAAATATGAACCTCTGTATTTCATGTATATCCATTTTCCTTTTGTCAGTCTTCCCCTATTACTAAAGACAAAATAAGAGGATCTTTAAAATCTGAAGCAAAGGGCCAGCAACAGCAGAGAAACTGCCCAATTTATTCTCTACATCATTACAAAGAAATTAAATTAGTAAAAATAAAATAATGCAGAAGTCAGAAAGACTGTGTGGTTTGCCTAAAGAGCCACTGATCATTAAGATCAATATTCCTGTAAAGCAAGGATGTTGCAGTCACAAGTGCTGTGTTCACAGCAAGCAAGGCAGGAACAGCTCTGTCCATCCATGCTGTCTAATATTGGGCTCCTGACCCCCTACCGGAGCTGCACAACCAAAAGCAAAAGTCAACTCTTTGTAGTCCCTGCCTAATCAGCATCACAGCTTTCCACTTCCCTCATAAGCTGCTTAACTGTCTGCCAGCTATACAGGGAACCTGACATGCCAAAGGCCCAGCAATGTAAATGTATTGCTAAAGTTCTTAACCTAATTCAACCCAATCCCCTTTATACAGTCAGATATAAACAGGTCTGTGAAGGTCAGGTTTCTCTATAAAAACTGCTGGTTTAGTCATTACCAAAATGTGGTCAGTCACTTTCTAATAGATAGAAATTCCTTTGCATTTCCTTATGAAATGACCATAATTAATACATGATGGTGCTATCTAATAATACTAATGAGATCAGGATAGTCACCTTGTGCTAAACAATGTTATTTGTGTCTGTTTTCTAAATGTCAGGCTGATGTAGATTCACACTGTAGGACCTCCATAAATTATTCTGCCAGGCACAATGCTTAACATGAAACCACTTTTGCCCTGAGTCATAAGAACCACTGACCAACAATGTGGTGTCATACCTTCTTTCACAATGCAACCAAAACCCATGAAACCATGGGAGCACAAAAATCATAGGATGGTTTGAGTTGGAAAGGATCTTAAGGATGATCTAGTTCAAACTTCCCTGCCATGGGCAGAGATTCCTCCTACTAAACCAAGTTGCTGAATCTGGCTTTCAACAATTCCACAGTTGGAACCTCCACAACTTCTCTAGGCAACCTATTCTTGTGCCTTACCACCCTAATGGTGAACAACTTCTTTCCAGTGTCTAATGTAAATCTAGCTTACTCCAGTTTGCTGTCATTACCCTTCATCCTATCTCTACATGCCTTTTTAACAAGGCCCTCTCCAACTATCCTGTAGGCTGCTATTAAGTCTCCTAGGAGCCTTCTCTTCTCCAAGAGGAACAACCCCAATTCTTAGCCTGTCTTCATCTTAGTGATGTTGCTAATCTTTCTGAAGGTGCACTCAATCCCACTGTCCATATTGCCAACAGAGATGTTAAACAGCACTGGTCCCACTACCAACCCCTAAGGAACACCACTCATCACTAGACAGATGTCTCTGTCTAGACATCAAGACCCTTTGAGTGTGGCCATCAAGGCAATTCCTTATCCACCAAGTCCACCAGCCCATCAAATCTATGTCTTTAAGTCCACTGAATCCAGGTTGGACAGGATGGGACTTTTCCATAGATGGTGGGGTCTAATGTTGTTCATGGTCAGCTCCAGATAGTTCTTGTGTCTAAGTACTCAGGGAAGATGTCTTTACTAACCAAAGGTACAACTGCACAGCTCTGAGTAGTCTGACACAGAGGTACTCAGGTTAGCACAGAGAAAATAGCCCAGGTACTAGAAGGCATGCCACTGCCTTAGCACAGCGCTCCAGGAGTTATTATACTCAATTTCTCAGTATCTGCACAGGGAAACACTTACTGTATGGCCCACTGGCACCTCTTGGGTAGGACTGCAGGCAATTCACTGCTTCACAGATGCATCTTCACAAGGCATGAACTGCTAACCTTGGAGAATTTATGTTCTTTCCCTGAATGGTACTACCACTTTCTTCTTTTTCAAACTCCTGCCAGAGGCTCAGAGGACTCTTCATATGTGAAAGCTGAAAACACACTACCTTGTGTCCAGAAGATGAATCAACAGAACCTTGATAAAAGTACTTGGATCTTTCTCTATTAAATCCTTTAGGATGACCTTGCAAGGTCCTCTCCAGTTGTTTTCAATCACCAACTCTTAGCTGGAAGGTACAATCACATGCTGCGATCCCTTCAAAAAGAAGCTCTTCTCTGATCCTGCCAGCATCAACATTTCCTTCAAAGAGAAGACAAACCTTCACTTTCTTTGTCTTCTAGGATGTATAAACATCACTTAAAAAAAAAAAAATGCTCCTCTGACTGGAAAAAGAAATCAATTTTCCTTTTAAAAAGTGCTTAAAACTGATATGTAATGTAAATATGTAGGGCAATGACTCTGCCAAAAAAAAACCAAACCTACAAAAATGGTTATTACTTCAAAGTTGCAAAACCCAAATCCACAGTGTTTATAAAGTGAAAGAAACAGAAGAATCTTAGGTTAGGACAGTAAATCTCAACGTTCTTCTGAAGAAATAGCCCAGCTCAGGGAAAGAGAGAAAACAGAAATAGTTATTCTATTCCCAAGTACTGGATCAAATAAACACACATAGAAGCCATTAACACTGCCCATTGAAATGGGCTGCCCAGGGAGGTGGTGGAGTCGCCGTCACTAGAGGTGGAGTTGCCGTCACTAGAGGTGTTTGGGAGGAGACTTGATGGGGTACTTGGTGCCATGGTTTAGTTGATTAGATGGTGTTGGATGATAGGTTGGACATGATGATCTCAAAGGTCTCTTCCAACCTGGTCTATTCTATTCTATTCTATTCTATTCTATTCTATTCTATTCTATTCTATTCTATTCTATTCTATTCTACTCTACTCTACTCTACTCTACTCTACTCTACTCTACTCTATTCTAACAAATTAATACTTGTTTCCTCTTATTCATGAGAAAAAAGCTCACAACTACTCTGTCAGAGCTCCACTGAAAGATAGTCAGGTTTATTTTAAATAGAAAATTGCCACATCATGATGGAGAATTATTTGAAGCTTTTGCAATTACTATCTATCCTTTCTAATGAAAATTGCACACAAAATCAGCTGTAGTCAGGAAATAACCTTGAAAGGTCTGAGTTAATTTGGGTTTGTCAATAAACCTGAAACTTAAATAAACTTTTTGTAAAAAATTATTTAATCTTTTTGTTTGTTTGTTGTTTTGGTTTTGGAAGGGGAGTAGGGGCATGGAGCAAGGGGAGAATAGTAGCAAGATGCTTTTCTGTGCCCTGTCTTTTCCAGGATGACATACAAGAAAAGTGCTGTAGAATAGAATAGAATAGAATAGAATAGAATAGAATAGAATAGAATAGAATAGAATAGAATAGAATAGAATAGAATAGAATAGAATAGACCAGACCAGACCAGACCAGACCAGACCAGGTTGGAAGAGACCTTCAAGATCATCGCGTCCAACCTATCACCCAACACCACCCAATCAACTAACCCATGCAACCAAGCACCCTGTCAAGTCTCCTCCTGAACACCTCCAGTGACGGCGACTCCACCACCTCCCCGGGCAGTCCATTCCAATGAAGGATCTCAACACAAAGTCCTGCTAAGAAGCAGGCATGCAATGCAAGCATGACCTGTAGATTGATGAGCTTGGCAGGCTGCCTTCTCTCCTGACCCTTCTCTTCTCACCAGGCTGGCTTTTCAAGCCCTCTCTTGGGATTAACACCCTGGGGTTAAAATCTGAAGATACTTGATTTTACTCTATTCACCTCCTTTAGTTTTGCCTCGCTTTTTAGATAGATCCTTAACTCTCTTCCACTCACTTCCAATAAAATATCATTCAAATAAAAAATAATTATTCAGTTAGGTTTGAGAGGCACTTCTTATCCAAGAGAAGAGTGAGGAAGCAGCCAATTCCTGAAAAACATTTGCCATTTGTCCTCACGGTTTACACACTAGTCAAGGCTAAAATAATTTGTGTAATATCCAGCTGGATCTCAATATTTCTCTCTCAAGCTGTTAGTTCTTTCAGTTTTCTCCCTCTCTTCAATACAGTGGTTTTTCCACTGAACTTACTGTTCCTTAAATTCCATCTGTGCTTTCAAACTATTACCCATCTGTGCAGCATGAACTGCAAATAAACCCTCAACCAAGCGCTGAGTGGGCATACTCTGGTTTTGTTATACTCTGTAGCCTCTTTCATGTGCTTTCATTAATGAATAATCATTAAACAAGACTGATGCTAGTTCTAATCAGCTAAGCCCCTATCTTGGACTAAAGATAGCAGCTGCTCTGTTATCCAATGACCCCTCCTCAGCAGAGAAGGAGAATCATGATAAGGAAAGAAGACCCATGGGTTAAACTGGAAACAGGTTTAACGGAACAGCAAAAATAACACCAATGCCAATACAGACTTTTACTTGGCCTAGTAAAGGCATGACAGTCACAAGAAGTGAGAAAGCTGTCCCCAGGAGCAGAAAGCCAAAGCTTCCCCCACATAGCCAACTTCTCCCTTTGTAAGGAGCGTGAAGTTTATGGTCTGGGATACACCTGAGAGCCAACTCAAGTCAGCTGCGCTGGCTGACTCAAAACTGCTCATGGCCTGCAGCCTGTGGCTGGCCTGCAATTCTGTCCCAGCAAAACCAGGGCAAAAAATGTATCACAGTATCACAGTATCGCTTAGGTTGGAAAGGACCTCGAGGATCATCGAGTCCAACCTATCAACACAGACCCCATGACTAGACCATGGCACCAAGTGCCACGTCCAATCTCCCCTTGAACGCCTCCAGGGTCAATGACTCAACCACCTCCCTGGGCAACCCGTTCCAATGACGAATGACTCGCTCGGCGAAGAACATCATGTACATCATGAGTCTCTTTCTCTGTCATAAGAGAAGAGGAGATTAAACAATTTTTTAATCAATAAATACCAGTAATTTGTACAGTTACAACAAGATTTCTTCCTAAAGCACCAATTCTGCTGCCAGTGCCCAGAAGCACCAGCCAAAGAGACTCACAGAGCCCCCTTAGCTTTGCTTAGCTCTTCCTGCCTGCCTGCCAGAGCACTCTGTAGTACCGCTGACCCCACTGACCCAGCACAGCATGAAGCTATGGTGTATGCTTGATCATAAGATGTATGACTTAGTCTGTCACAACCCTTGGCTTCTCCTTAATGTGCAAAATCAACATCTGCATTTCTCAGCAATGCAATGCAAGACATTTTAAGAAAGCTTTTAAACAGTAACCAAGGCAGTGATCTCTCCACTCTAGGGGTGTTTTCTTTCCAGTAACACATAGTTTTCCTTTTTCAGTAGAAATGAAAAAAACCAACATTTGGCCTACATGTAGCAAAAACTTTTTCATTTAATGTGTTCTAGCTAAAGTCACAATGAATGATAGTGCTACCTTTATAGATACAGTCTAGCAGTCAGGTTATATGTCAGCACTGGTTTCCCAGAACGACAGACAAGAAAGCTACAGGGGGAAAAAAAAACATTCACTTGGATCACAGAACAAGACAAACATATTTTGCAAGATTTTACAGGACTTCATTTATGTTGGTTCAGTAGCAGGCCTATTCTTGAATAGCTGCAATGATGATCCCTCAGCAAAATGGGATACAGTATTTGCAAATGCAAAGCTATTAACAAAGCAAATGGGATATAATACTAATTAAGAAACCACTAAGCAACCATGCATGACCTATTCCTGATTTGTGCCGTGAGACTTTGCAAACTGAAGGCAAATGAGCAAATTCAGCAAAGAGAATGACCGTGCTGACTTAAATGAATCCATCGCTCCTTATTAAATTAGCATTTATATTCTAAAGCGTTGTTAATAACATTTGGTTCAGTTAATAATGGAACTGAATAAAAGTCTATTATGTCAGCAAAGCAGGGCTCTGCAAATCCATAGTATGAATTCTGTGAAATTCTACAGTAAAAAAAACCCAAACAACCCAGAATGTTTTTATTGCTTTAATCTCTGCTGTTACAGTATCATCTGAATGGAAAATCCATCCTGATACAAGCAGAGGCCCATACCTTTTCAGTTTTTAATGGTTAAAAAAAGGCATGTTTATGTTCTAAAATCACATAATCGAGTACTGTGTCCAGTTCTGGGCCCCTCAGTTTAGGAAGGATGTTGACTTGCCGGAACATGTCCAGAGAAGAACAACAAAGTTGGTGAGGGGTTTGGAACACAAGCCCTATGAGGAAAGACTGAGGGAGCTGGGGTTGCTCAGCCTGGAGAAGAGGAGACTCAGGGGTGACCTTATTGCTCTCTACAACTACCTGAAGGGAGGTTGTAGACAGGCGGATGATGGTCTCTTCTCCCAGGCAGCCAGTACCAGAACAAGAGGACACAGTCTCAGGCTGCGCCAGGGGAGGTTCAGGTTGGCTATTAGGAAGAAGTTCTGTAGAGAGAGAGTGATTGCCCATTGGAATGGGCTGCCCAGGGAGGTGGTGGAGTCGCCATCATTGGAGGTGTTCAGGAGGAGACTTGATGGGGTACTTGGTGCCATGGGTTAGTTGTTTGGGTGGGTTGGATTGGTTGATGGGTTGGACACGATGATCTTGAAGGTCTCTTCCAACCTGGTTTGGTTTATTCTAAATAATTTGTCATTCTCTTTTCTCATATTTATCCCTTTCTGGGTCTGTAAAGCAAAGAAGACCTTGTAATAGCTACAATATTTCAAAATAAGGCAAAAAATGGCTAAGGCTTAAGAACAAACCCTGTGGGAGCAGGCTGGAGACTTTTGCTCAGTTAAGTTATAATACATGCAACTTTATATTTAATACCAAGAGAAACTATTTTACTATACTGTAATACAAAAGCTTCCCATCCTCTGTGTGTACCAGATCTTGAAATAACAGTTTAGATTCTGAAGCTACCTTGACTGTTGTCATACCTATTTTCCTGCTACTCTTATCTCTAGATGCCTCACTAAAAACTGACTTGCAAAATTGCAGTCATGTAAAAGAAGAAAACCCACCACCCTGTCTGCTGGTGTGTGGCTTTTTTCATTCTAGTATGAGTGCTGAAAGTCCAAATGAAAATGCAAATTCAATATAATAATCAAAATGGTATCATAATCAACATGATGATCAACATAGTCTGTGCCTGTGCAGGAAGCAGGCCTACATGTGAAACATAACACACCCTCCTTTCACTGCCATTGTATTACAAGCCTGCTGGATTTAAGGCCAACATGTTGCATATCCAGTTTGGTTTGCATCCAGGCATACCATAAGACTACTTGATTTAGGATAGAGGGCGAATTACTTGATGACATCTGTCTGCTTGGCATAGTTGTATAAAAGTAATAAAACTAAGATAGCAGCACACAGTCTACAACTACTTGAAGGTACTTGATAACTGCGTCAGTCTGTAAACACGCATACCCATCTGAAAAGGCCAGGACAGACAAGAGTTGGGGGACACCACCTGCCTGGACAAGCTGGAACAGATTCTTTCCCACTGTAAAAAGAGGACCAGACTTGTACTTTATCCATGGAAGATGCTTATCCAGAAACCAGTGATGCAAGTGAAGCTTGGGAAAAAAAGACAACACTCATTTCAGATTTAGTTTCTTTCACTGAAGAGTTCTTGGGTCAGTACATTTTTGACCTCAGACAGCTGAGAACCATGAAACACGTTCACTATCAAGACTAAACACAACACTAGCCTTCTAATATTCTGTACCAAAACCTTGGCTAACTTGTTTGACTAATGTTTGATTGTCAGTTGAGCATAAGTAGAGGCTTGTTTGAAGGTTTGAATTTCCTTAGTGCCTCAGTCTCTCAGGCGGTCCAATCACAGCAGCCCACAGTTCCCTATAAGAAACAACTACAACAAGTGGAAATTGAAGTTGGTATCTCAAGCTGTGTTAGGGGAAGTTTAGGCTCAAGGTGAGGAGAAATATCTTCACAGAGAGAGTTGTTAGCCATTGGAATGGGCTGCCCAGGGAGGTGGTGGAGTCACCATCACTGGAGGTGTTCAAGAGGGGACTGGACGTGGCGCTTGGTGCCATGGTCTAGTAGTCATGAGGTCTTGGGTGACAGGTTAGACTTTATGATCTTTGTGGTCTTTTCCAACCTTATTGATTCTATGATTTCTATGATTCTCTCTGAAAGGGCCTTGCAAGTGTAACTGGTGAGGAATATTTTTCATTCCTTCCTTATGTATCTATCAGAAAATTCACTCACAATACTTACGTTACAGACTTCTAAAGAGATGCAATATTACTTGCTGTGAAACAATTTTCATACATTGAGGTATAGGTATATGAGGAAGTATATAAAAAAAGTTCTTAAGATAAGTTTTCCATTAAAATTTTTTAGAATTAAGACTGAAATTCAATCTGTAATTTCCATGACTTACATACATTAGTCTCTAATTGCAATATGAACCTTCATTCAAAGAACAGATAGTTGTTTAGGAAGCAGTTTAGGAAGGAGGTTGACTTGCTGGAACGAGTCCAGAGAAGGGCAACAAAGTTGGTGAGGGGTTTGGAACACAAGCCCTATGAGGAAAGACTGAGGGAGCTGGGATTGCTCAGCCTGGAGAAGAGGAGACTCAGGGGTGACCTTATCGCTCTCTACAACTACCTGAAGGGAGGCTGTAGACAGGCGGATGATGGTCTCTTCTCCCAGGCAGCCAGTACCAGAACAAGAGGACACAGTCTCAGGCTGCACCAGGGGAGGTTCAGGCTGGAGGTCAGGGGGAAGTTCTACACAGAGTGATTGCCCATTGGAATGGGCTGCCTGGGGAGGTGGTGGAGTTGCCGTCATTGGAGGTGTTCAGGAGGAGACTTGATGGGGTACTTGGTGCCATGGGTTAGTTGTTTGGGTGGGTTGGATTGGTTGATGGGTTGGATGCAATGATCTTGAAGGTCTCTTCCAACCTGGTTTGGTTTATTCTAAATAAAGGTTTATTCTAAATAAAGTATAAAGATGCATAATGATACACAACTTTGTTGGAGACTTACAATCTAGATTAAACCCATCTAGGAAACATTTTACCATCCCACATTCTTGCAAGTTATATTTAGCCAGTGGCTATTTGAATTCATATGTAGTTCATATATTTCAATTCATACATATACATTGGGATTAAATTTACTCATTTTCCCCCTAGAATGTTTCTTATGCCAGTAACAGTTATGGAAAGTGTGAAACTGACAGGTGAGAGTTTAGTGAGCTCCCAATTAAGTTAAGAATAAGGGCAGCAGAAGTATACATATGGTCTGCTAAAAGTGCTTTCATTACTGGGCACCAAAAATAGCTGACTACCCTGTAAAATGTCTATTATTAACTAGTGCAAAGAAGATTTTACATAACACATCTCTTTCACAAACTCAAAGAAACATGCAGAGACAATGCTTGAGAAGAGGTCTTTTGGGATATGTGAAATGAATTTACACAAAGATGAAGAAAAAAAAGGGGGGAGGGAGTTTAAAAATTAAATGTACATCTTCCATTGGAAGCAAAAAAAGAAAAAAGCTCTTTGGGAACTCTTGTGATGCCAGATTCTGGCTGTGAGGAATGTTTAGTAACAACAAAACAGCTTCAGTGTCACTGGAACACAAGGAGACTGCTCTACTGAGAATTGGAATAGCTCTTCTGGAATCCATAAATAAAGAGCAGGGGCAGAGGGGGAAAGTCTACTGACATAACAGCACTTACCTGAACTTAAACCCTGCCATGTCAATGCAAATGTATGTAACCTTTCAATTAAAAAGAAGCAAACACTTAACTCTTGCTATCCTCAGCACATACGTTCTTGGAACTTGATGCAGTGACCTGGCACAGATAAGAATTTTAATACAGGCCAATGGGATTCCAATTTGCTGTATATCATAATCTTTTGAAGTTAGGAAGAAAGACACTTGGACAATTATAATCCTCCAGCATACTGAGATTAAAGGAAATTTGTTGCCATTCTGGATTTCTATGCAGTACCTACACACGTCTCTGCAAAAAATCCAGATGCATGAGGTCAAAGTATGTCACAAAAGGCTCTCACCCTACTGCTACTTAACTCAGTGTAAAAGCTGTTCTTGAGTTTGATGTTTCAAGACCAAACTTCTAGGCATATAATGGCATTTTCCATTATATTCAGGTTTGAACTCATACTAAATAACAGCTACTCAAATTGTCAAGCAAAAAAAAACCAAGAAACAAACAATAAAAACAACAAACCAATAAAACCACCCTGTGTACATCAGTAGAGAGAGAAAGAACTTAAATACAGCTATAACAGATCCAGATTCTTATTTATGAGGTCTGGACAGATGAGGTAGAGTCATGACAAAGTGCACCAAGGATCAGCCCATGAGCAACAGGGCCAGACTCAGCTCTCCCAAAGCACAAGGTCAGCATTCAGAGGACTGAAGTGTGCCAACAACTCCAGAAGCTAGACAGGGTTAAAAACTCTCTTTGTTGCAGAGCACAGATCTATCCCAAGAGGTTACTTCAGAGAAAGACAAACCTAAATAATAAAAATGAACTTCAAGAACAATCAACTTGAGGCTGACTAGCACACTGGAACCGCAAAACAGCTCTCTGGCAAGTATGTTTCCATATTTCCATACACAACCAGCAAGGTTTAGTCCTGGCCAGAAATAACTCATTTTGTTTAATAACTTCTGTGGCTGTCTTTTGCCTCTGATTTGAGTCCTACACACTTTAAAACACTGTAGATGTACGCTGGAAGTACATGTTGTGATGAAAACCTTCCCCTCTAGCTGTGCCAGCTATCAATCAAGTCAGAAGCTTTCATAACATCTGTACTGCAGTATTTTTCAAATACTTTTAAATACTGATAAAAAATTAATAGCTTTTATGTCTAGTTTCAGTGTATCATCTGTATTCAGTGGCAAATACGCTAAACATTTCAATAGCCACAGTCAACAGACACAGCTTTGACCACAAAGTAAACCAGTCATGCTTAGTTTAAATAAATGCTTAGTTCAAATAAAGTGGAAAAAGTTATGAATGAGAGACTAATAGGGAAGTGTCAGCTAGTATTGACATGGTCCAAAATTATAGTCCAAAAAGCATAATGATAAATTATTTTGGAAAAGAGTAGGAAAAAAAAGAGACATTTAGAAGAAAACCCCTTTCTCTGAAGCAATGCTACTACAGTCATTGTCTTAATCTGCCATTGTAGTATGAGATTTAACACATCCAAGTGCCGGGTTCTGCACATTGGCCACAACAACCCCTCAGTTTAGGAAGGATGTTGACTTGCTGCAACGAGTCCAGAGAAGAGCAACAAAGTTGGTGAGGGGTTTGGAACACAAGCCCTATGAGGAGAGGCTGAGGGAGCTGGGGTTGCTCAGCCTGGAGAAGAGGAGACTCAGGGGTGACCTTATCACTCTCTACAACTACCAGAAGGGAGGTTGTAGACAGGCTGATGATGGTCTCTTCTCCCAGGCACCCAGTACCAGAACAAGAGGACACAGTCTCAGGCTGCGCCAGGGGAGATTCAGGTTGGATATTAGGAAGAAGTTCTATACAGAGAGAGTGATTGCGCTATGGAATGGGCTGCCCGGGGAGGTGGTGGAGTCGCCGTCATTGGAGGTGTTCAGAAGGAGACTTGATGGGGTGCTGGGTGCCATGGGTTAGCTGTTTGGGTGGGTTGGATTGGTTGATGGGTTGGACACGATGATCTTGAAGGTCTCTTCCAACCTGGTTTGGTTTATTCTAATAAAGGTTTATTCTAATAAAATATAGCGAGTTATAGGTGAGTGATATGCAAACATCACACAAATTACATGCAGATAACAATGATTGATAGCAGGCCAAAGCAGCATGTTATTAATATTCCTCCAGTGGCACTAGAATTACTGTAAAATACTGTCTGCACACCACCAAGACAATTAATTACATTTTCCACACATACTCGAGCCCACAGTACATCTTTTCTTAATCTTCCTTATTTCAGACACAGCGAAAAGAAACCTAGTCACTGGTTCAGCCTTTTAGTTCTCATCAGGACATACAGAACATTTCCAGCTGCTAAGTACAAACCTCTCTAGCATAGAAAAGATTCCAAATGCCACCCTCACACATTTCCCAGGGGATATATATTTTATTCTCACTCCTAACACATCTGTGTCCCAAAGAGCCAGAATTTTACAGCAGCCTGATTAAGCAGAGGTATAACTTTTTGTTTCATTTTCCCTTTCAAAACACATCAGCTGTATCAAAATTAATATATCATTGCACACAGCAATGCACAGTCAGCTGTGGAAAGCAATACAAGAGCCAGACATGTAACAATGGGGTATGGCAAAGTTCCCATTCTCCAAGCAGACCCAGCACACTGGTCTTTAACAACCACCTCACTCCACCTCAGGAGCACATTTATACAGAACAAAACTGACATCTTGAATGGAAGACTCATTTTAAGCCAGCAAATTATCATCTTCACAGATGTTTGGAGGAATTGCAAAGGTTTTCCCTATATTACACAAAGTGACTCCGGACTGACACTGAGGTAACACTGCTGTTCAATGAGCAGGGATCTCCAGGTCCCAGTGCCATGAAGAGACCGCTTTCAAAAATTCACCTTTCCCTTCTTATTCTACACCAGTTCTTGTACGGATCGTCCAGTTTTGCCACTCAGGTAAGAAGGCTAAAAGAAAAAAATCACTTCCTGCTTCTTTCAGTAACAACCTAGGTCATCCTATGAACAAACAGGCACAATCCCTTCCTTCAGAACACTACCTTCCATGGTACTTTATCATTTTATGTTAAATATTGTAGTATTTATGATAGTATACTGGTCGATGGTAGGCTGAACATGAGCCTGCAGTGTGCCCAGGCAGCCAAGAGGGCCAATGGCATCCTGGCCTGCATCAGGAACAGTGTGGCCAGCAGGAGCAGGGAGGTCATTCTGCCCCTGTACACTGCACTGGTTAGGCCACACCTCGAGTACTGTGTCCGGTTCTGGGCCCCTCAGTTTAGGAAGGAGGTTGACTTGCTGGAACGAGTCCAGAGAAGGGCAACAAAGTTGGTGAGGGGTTTGGAACACAGGCCCTATGAGGAGAGACTGAGGGAGCTGGGGTTGCTCAGCCTGGAGAAGAGGAGACTCAGGGGTGACCTTATTGCTCTCTACAACTACCTGAAGGTAGGTTGTAGACAGGCGGATGTTGGTCTCTTCTCCCAGGCAGCCAGTACCAGAACAAGAGGACACAGTCTCAGGCTGCGCCAGGGGAGGTTTAGGTTGGATGTTAGGAAGAAGTTCTATACAGAGAGAGTGATTGCTCATTGGAATGGGCTGCCCAGGGAGGTGGTGGAGTCGCCGTCATTGGAGGTGTTCAGGAGGAGACTTGATGGGGTGCTTGGTGCCATGGGTTAGTTGTTTAGGTGGGTTGGCTTGGTTGATGGGTTGGACGCGATGATCTTGAAGATCTCTTCCAACCTGGTTTATTCTATGTATTCTACGTATTTGCTGTCAGATTAATGTACTTTGAACGGATCCTACTCTGGGAAGTATTCAAGGGTTCACCATTTCTGAGAGAAAACCTTTTGGTGCCAAAAAACATCCATATTTGAAATCCCAATATACTGTGACAAAAGCAACCATTTACACATTGGCTGCTTTTTTATTTAAGAGAAATCCATCTCCTAGTTAAAAATTTTGTATGCTGTTTCCTGGTAATACAATAACACAGGAAAACTATTGGTTTTCCTTGGTTTAATTGAATAATTTTCTTTTCAAACCTGGGGTTACAATTGCAAGTTCTCTCTTCAACAATATGCCACAAAAAATTGATGTGATACCAGTCGCTACTCAAAGATCACACCAGCTGTAATCGAGCTAATCAATTCCCCAATGCAGCCTCTCTCTATTTTACATTAATTCCTTTAGTCTCAGAGTTAGTCAATTCTCTGAGTATGGGTTACATCTACTCCACCACAACTCCAGTGGTGTTGCAGCCTGATTCACAACTCAATACAGCTGTGCAGCTGCTACTGGGTCTTCTGCACATACATGCACTAAACATATTCCGTGGCCATTGTGTAATATCAATGCTGTCCACAGGAAGCCAGCAAGACTGAGCAGAAGAATGAGTTAATATTTGCAGAACCCTTAAGCTTATGAGTTTAACATCTGCACAACAGTTAAAAATATATGGAGGTGCTAAGTGTTGTTACCCATGCGTGGTTTCTCCAGCTGAACTGAAGCAGACAGGAAATGGAACTTGCTGATGTGTTGGCAAAAGGAGCTCCCTGTCACTGTGTCCTCACTGCTTCTCTCCTCACTCTGTCCCAGCTGTGTGTAAGTCCATCACAGTTTTGTTTTCTGATTAAAGTTTCATAAAGAATTAAGATCAAAATATCTGCATATGTGAATGTCATTTATCTTACTTTTAAGAAGGTCTTCAACAATGCCTCACTCCTTTAAAAATGTTAGGACACAATCATCTGGAGGGGAGGACAACCAGATGGGTAAAAAAGCTGCAGAGATGATGTGGCTCTGCTTAATGGGTCATACCCTATCTGGAGGCCAGTAAGGAGTGGAGCTGCAGGGGTCTATTATCAAACCTGTCCTACTTAATATCTTTATTAGTGACTTGGAGGAGGTAATGGAGTACACTTGCTTGAAGTTTGCAGATAACACAAAGCTGCAGAAGCCAACTGATATGACAGAGGGTAAGCCTGCCATTCAGAGAGACCTAGACAGCCTGAAGAAACGGACTGACAGAAGTTTCAAGGACCTTCATGAAATGCAGTAAAGAGAAATACAAAGCACAGCCCCTCAGAAGGAAGAACCCTTGCAGCAGCTCTCCCTGTGGAGGGACTGGCTGACCTAAGATCCCTTCCAGTACAAATTATCTGTGATCTTGTGATCCTAAGAGACAAAAGCTTCTTTTAAATAGATATTATATAATATAGTCATATTTGAAGGTGAAATAATAGTGGAACACCTGCAATGTTTTAATTAAGTGTCCTGCTGCACCCACACAATCTGTCTCTCTCTGTGTCACACAGACTTGCACACACAATTTTCCCATCCTCTCCATCTTTGCGGCGAAAGGGTTATATCAAGGACATTGCCCCCTTATAACCACTAATTTCTACAGCCACATCTTTCAAAGAATTACCATTTCCTCTATCCAGAGATTGCTCAGTAGAGGTCTTCAGCAAGAGATTTTGCCAGTTCCAGCCACTTGGTTTCTCTGCCTGTGAAATGTCCTTCTCCTTCGGGTAATTAAGTTGTCACTATACAATTATTTTCAGAGATACTGAATGCCTGATGCTTGTTTGCATGCTTGAAAGGAAGCAGTTCTGTGCGTGTACCTCTGTATGCCTTTTATCAAAAGCAAGAATATGTGCAACCTTGTGAACAAGGGATATTGATACAGAAATAATTTAAGTCACATATTATGAATCCTTCCCTGCAAGTTAATTTCAGACCCGCACAATGCTCTGTAACAGCTGTGCCATTTTAGCTTTCTCTTTCTTGAGCAGCAAACACTTCAAATAGACAGGAGAGTGTAGTGCTTAAGCCAACAGCTGCAAATTTAGAAGAATCTGCCTCAGTTGTTTAAACTACTGTAAGTTTCCTACAGGACCTTAGGGAATCCAGTCAGTCTTCTTATATGGAGACTGCATCCATAATACTGGAAGGCATAGTAAGATCTTACAGTATAAAGTAACATCTTTAAATACTCAGATACCATGTTAACTAAGGTTGATCATGCAAGTACCGTTAATATATAATCTTCCAACTGACTTAAAATGTGATGCATTGTAAAGCAGACATGTAAGTATTGAGAAATAAGGAATGGAAACTCATTTATAATGGTGAATCAAGTCTGCTGCAAAACAAATCTTCAAGAGGTAAAAACGGTTTCTGTTTGTGTGCTTTTTTTTTAACATCAGAAACGCCAGGACCAGAGCTCCCTGTAGTATTTGTGTTTGTTTTGAGATATTTGCTGAAGGGCTGGCATTGTTTAAAGAACTCATGTGAACAAGGGCATCACATTTAGCAAGAAATGTGGTTTAGAGCTTTTCTGTTCATGGAGCTGTACAAAATTTCTCACCATTTGAATTAGCCTTATCCTAATAACATTGAGCAACATTTGCAGGTAGGAAAAAAAGGCAAGTGCTAGCAAAAATCAGGCAGATGATAACAAAACAGTGAATATGCAATGGAAATGGTATCTCCACCCATTAAATTCTGGAGATTTGCAGTGAATTCTGTAGGACCAAGTGCTGCTCATACTTTGAAGAGACTATCATTTCAATATCACACTTACAGCTTGCAGCACCATTCCTATACACTCCTAATGGATGCCTACTTGTAAGCACAACAAAACCACTACTATTCCTCTGAGAGCACTCTCTTAGCACTCACAGTTATTTCCACAGCAGTTATTTCCTCTTTGGAGTCGGAGGTGCTGGGGGCTCATTGTGTTGGCTGCTACACTGTGAGGCCTTGTGTGTGGCCGTATTTCAAGGAGGCATCTCACAAGCTCCATGCAGAGTATCAGATTCTCCAAGGAGATCAGCCCATCCCCACATCTTAGCTGTGTTTTTACGGAGATGTTCCAAGAATAGAAATTTTAATGTGAAGTATTTGGGTTTTATAAAACCACTTTGACGTATCTATCCCTTTGCTTTTTTTTAAGCAAAGAAAAGCTCACTGTTTTTTGACCACTTCACTCTGTCTATGAAACGAATCACAAACATCTATCAACCCTTAAGTGCCAGAAGCAATCTGACTGGGATGGGGGTTTACTTAATTGCCTCTTTACCATGACCCCCAGCCAACTGACGGGAGGATTTTTGAGGAGATTATTTACAATTGCTCATTATGAAAATGCACATTGTTGCTGGCTTTCTGAGTAGGTGAGAAGGCAGGAAGCCACACAACCGTCCCTTCAAGGCCTACTAGAAAGGTTTCTCAAAGGTCATGGTCTCTGCAGTGCTAGAACACCTCATACAGGGCCTCAGCAAGCAGCACGTACATTCAGCACCTTTGCTCCTTTCTCATGAATAGCAGAAGACTTTCCAAGGCCGAGTGCTTTCTCTTTTTTTTCCTGCAGCACACAGTACAACACAACCTTTACAGAATTGTGTCCAGAATATGGAATCAAACTGAACATTTTAATTCCTTATTTGTTCCTCAGGTGTGCATAACAAGTCAGGAATTCCATTGCTTCCACTGGGGCTCTCACTCTACTCCTTGACAGGGTGCTTGGTTACATGGGTTAGTTGATTAGGCGGTGTTGGGTGATAGGTTAGACGCGATGATCTTGAAGGTCTCTTCCAACCTGGTTTATTCTATTCTATTCTATTCTATTCTATTCTATTCTATTCTATTCTATTCTATTCTATTCCATTCCATTCCATTCCATTCCATTCCATTCCATTCTATTCTATTCTATTCTATTCTATTCTATTCTATTCTATTCTATTCTATTCTATTCTCTACAGATAATTAATCCTTTACTGGGGCATAGAAAAATACTTTACTCTTCTTTGACACATAGGACTCTGTAAACACCAGTTTTGTCAGTATTGTTTCCTCAATCCTACTCTTTTCTTCCAAAAATGCCCCTTTCTATTAATGCATTTTAATTTCTTACAAGGAGTGAATAAAGACTTGGAATAAAACAGTACAGAATACCGGCATCAAGATAGCCTCTGCTATGGTCCTTTGTACTACAAGATGTTTCTCAAAAATCAGTCATCATTCTTTCAGCTGGGGAGCAATTCTAAAACCAAAAGGATGATTATTTTTTTTCCTCCTCAGGGCTTATAACTGGAGGTTTTAACAGCCACCTTTGCATCCCTGAAAAATCATTTTATTTTATAAAGCAATCCACATCAGAGATTTCATGCGCTGTCAACACATTCTCACCATTGTTTGCTTACACTCTTTGAACTACCTCCTTTCAGCCCTCGAAATATCAAAACTGCATCTTCCACTGTTTTGTCAAAAATCTATGCAGCCTAACAGGACAGTCTTCTGTAGTTTCTGGACACTCCATTCTCTCCAGTAAAAAAAAAATAGAGTGGGAATTAAATGTGTGATTTATGAAAAATAACAGTTAAAATATAAGAATGACAGGCTTGCAATGACATGGAAATGTGAGCAGGGAATTATCATCCACTGGATTTTCATTATATATAATAAATGGTAAGTAAGAAGAATCACAATAAAACAAAGTTAATTTTATTAACCCAAACAAATAGCAATGCTTGTACAGACCACTGTCATGGGTGATTTTAAGGTTTGGGATGTGGGATATCTAAAGTATAGGTTCAGTTAGATGAACTCATGCAAGAAAACTACCACAGTCTTTTAAACACAAAGATGCAACCTCTAATTCAAAAAGTCCTTAAATGCAGACTGCTGCAAGGATATAACCAGCAGGCAGGGTCTTTGAAAGCCTGTTCTCTGCCCTATTCTCTGCTATCCTGCAGGTCTCTGTCCACCAGGAAATCAAGGCTGTATTAGACCCAGTACAGCTGTTACCATGTTCTCAATACACAACAAGACTCCTGGGTGAATTTAAAGTTATCACCCAAAAGAGAAGAAGAAGAGAAGGCTCCAAGGTGACCTAATTGTGGCCTTCCAGTATCTGAAGGGGGCCTATAGGAAGGCTGGGGAAGGACTTCTCAGGATCTCAGGTAGTGATAGGACTAGGGGGAATGGAATGAAGCTGGAGGTGGGGAGATTCAGGCTAGATGTGAGGAGGAAGTTCTTCAACATGAGAGTGGTGAAGCCCTGGAATGGGTTGTCCAGAGAGGTGGTTGAGGCCCTGTCCCTGGAGGTGTTTAAGAGCAGGCTGGATGAGGCTCTGGCCAGCCTGATCTAGTGTGGGGTGTCCCTGCCCATGGCAGGGGGGTTGGAACTAGATGATCCTTGTGGTCCCTTCCAACCCTGACTGATACAATGATACTATGATACTATAAAACCAGTAGGTCAGTAAAAGGCAGAGAGACTAGAACTGGGAGTCTGACCTTATATGTATTTGAATTGGTTGAACTTGGCTTTGACTAACAGGTGCTACTCATTTGTTTATTGGTCTGACTTCCATCATTCTTCTGCTGCGCATAATGTTGTAATTAATAACAGTATCCTCCCACACCCCTTCCTTTTATAAGGGAGGAAAATGTTTATCCTATTTTATAGCTGAGGAATCACAGGACAGGGGAAATTAAGCACTCCGCTTGAGATGAATCAACTGACAGGAAGAATGTTAGAGCTTGCCTCATGATCTAGTTGCCCCCCTCATGTCCTGCTTCCCTACATCAAGGACTGCATAATAAATTAGTTGATTATGAGGATTTGGGGGTAATTCCGGAGTCCCAGTCAAGTGCTTCAGCCAAAGAACATCCTTTCAACAAGCTTTCAACTTCAGATGCGACCTCTTCATCACAAAAATAAATGTCCTGTTTCCCTCAGCATTTCTTCCCCTCATCCTTATGACAACGCAGCTACCTCATGGTATAACTTAGATCATTTTGCCTTGGAAGGGCCTTGTCATGGAAAATGTCTCTCATCACATTTTTGACTGCTGCGAATTAAATAACAACAAACTAAAAGTCCTAACAACTTACTACAATTTTCTGAACATTCACCAAGATGTGCTGTGGCAGATGATTACCTGAGCTACAGAAATGGATTACTACTCTTTCTGTCTCTCACTGTGGCAGTATAGAGGCTAGGACACCCAGTGTTGACCTTGACAATGCTGCCAATTAGGCTTGGAGCAGCCTAATTGAGGCCTGGAGCAGCCTAATTGAGGCTTGGAGCTGCCAAGACAGCCTGGTGCTACATCACAATGGTGTCGTATGGAGGATACAGAGGCTTGGTATTTGGGGGCATGAAGTTCTGGGTTTGTTAGCCTGGTTTAAAGGGAGATTTTTGTGAAGCTTTGGCTTAATGAGGTTCTGTGTTAATCCCAGAATATGGATTTTGTGTATTTTATATGCTTTGTACTGTTGTATATAGTTGAAAATAGCCTTTCCGTTTAAACTTTCCAAACCTATCCAATCCTTTGTGTGAACTTTTTTGTTTTGCCCCTTTTGGAAGAGGTAAAAGAGTAATCTATCTTGCTCTAAACCACAACAGACACAGATACATTGTCTTAATATAGCAAGTATTTGGCCAAAGATTTTAGTGTGCTGAAAGAAGTGTTAAAGAACTATAAATGACTAAAGATCAGTCAGAACTGTATTTGGAACATGATTATTATTCTATACAAGGAACTGCACCTTCAAAAAAAGGGAACTGTTCTTATATCCCCCATTCAGATGTCAACTTGACTAACAAGTCAGAAGTTCCCCCATACATAAAGAGATGATGCAAATGAAGAATTTTAAGTGACACAAATAAAGTTAGGCTCCAATCATAAGGTTCAGTTTTGCAAGCAAGTTCCTTACAAGATATAGTCACAAGTAAGTAAAGCTAGCCTGAAATTTTCTTATACTCTGTGTATTCCTTATTAGTTTGTATGTTCAGTATATGCTTTGATATCATATTTTAGCCACTGGATAACACTTATTTACTTCACAAAGTGTAGTAAGCATTTAGAAGATAGTAATTGCAACGGACTCATCCCACCAAGTATTTTAAACAGCCTTTATCTTTTGATAGCAGAGCTTTTCTAATAAATAGATCTATACACTTCTACGAGGCAGTAAATATTTAGTGCTGCAAGATAGAAGAATTATACACCAGTATTATCTGCAATCCCAAAAATACATACAAAGAAAAAACCAACCCAAAGTCTGTGGAAGCTGCTGATCCCAGGAAAGTCAATGAAAGCTTCAGAGTGATTTTTACAGCAACAACTTCAGAGCCTCAAAGAGTTTAATCCAAAGTCCTGTTAAGTTAGCGGTATGAATTATCTGTCTTCTTTGTCTCAGACTTGTCCTCCATTCAAAGAGCAGTATGACATATTGATCTCTTTAAAACCTGTTTCTCTTGATTGTCTTCATTATTTTTTCAGGTACTTATAGAAACATCATAATGAATTACTCTGCACTTGCTAATAAGGGCGAAACTAACAGAAGCTTGACATCTCTTTGACCTCACAGCATGTTCAATGCTGACAGCTGTCATATGACTAATCAATGGATTACAAGCAGTCAGAAGCCTTGAAATCCAAGTCACTATTTATTAATAATTATTTACAATAAAGAGAGTGCCAGTGAATCCCAGATAACTGCTGAAAGAGTTGACCCCTAGTTTATTCAAGATAAACAAACTGAGACACAAATACTCAGCAATGCTTTTTCAATAAAACTGAAGAGGCTGTTATGGTATTATGTCAGATCTACCCCCTAACTAAAATATCAGCTTATTTCTTTCTCCAAGAACACTCCCATGCTTACAACTTCTAAAACTAATTTTTAGAATAGGTAAATAAAGAGTGGGCTGACAGTACCAGGGTCTTTTAGAAAAGGAATGTGAGAAATTTCTGAAGTGCTGGTCTTAGATACAGGCATGTTACCCAGTCCCTGTAGCACTGGGACTTCAGCAGTACCAACATTTCATATCAGCATTTAGAATCACAGTATCACTAAGGTTGGAAGAGACCTCGAGGATCATCAAGTCCAACCTGTCGCCACAGACCTCACGACTAGACCATGGCACCAAGTGCCACGTCCAATCTCCTCTTGAACACCTCCAGGGATGGTGACTCCACCACCTCCCTGGGCAGCACATTCCACTGACGAATGACTCGCTCAGTGAAGAACTTTCTCCTCACCTCGAGCCTAAACGTCCCCTGGCGCAGCTTGAGACTATGTCCTCTTGTTCTGGTGCTGGTTGCCTGGAAGAAGAGACCAACCCCTTCCTGGCTAAAACCGCCTTTCAGGTAGTTGTAGAGTGCAATGAGGTCACCTCTGAGCCTCCTCTTCTCCAGGCTAAACAATCCCAGCTCCCTCAGTCTTTCCTCATAGGGCTGTGCTCAAGGCCTCTCCCCAGCCTTGTTGCCCTTCTCTGGACACGTTCAAGTGTCTCGATGTCCTCCTTAAACTGAGGGGCCCAGAACTGGACACAGTACTCAAGGTGTGGAAGTAGTAGTAGTAGTTCATAATCACAACCTTATTCATATGTCATGGTGTCATAGTATCATAGTATCATTCAGAGTTGGAAGGGACCACAAGGATCATCTAGTTCCAACCCCCCTGCCATGGGCAGGGACACCCCACACTAGATCAGGCTGGACAGAGCCTCATCCAGCCTGGGCTTAAACACCTCCAGGGACAGGGCCTCAACCACCTCCCTGGACAACCCATTCCAGGGCTTCACCACTCGCATGGTGAAGAACCTCCTCCTCACATTCAGCCTGAATCTCCCCACCTCCAGCTTCATTCCATTCCCCCTAGTCCTATCACTACCTGAGATCCTGAAATGTCAATGCCTTTTTTTTTTTCTTTTCTAATATTGAAAAAAACAAAACAACAAACCTTAAACTCCATTAAAAATTCCAAGCTTCCTAACCTCGTTGCCTCATCTATAGTGCCCGATGACATCCGTAGCCCTCAGGCTGCCATGGTTCAACTGTAGATCCCAATGCACAATAAATGGAAAAACTATGGGTGCAAAAAAAGTATTATTTCAAGGAGATCCAAATGATTGCTTGGCATATTAGAAAACACTAACAAAACATTTAACATTATAGTAACTTTTATTTCATACTGCTATGGAAATGATGATTTTGTTATACATAGGTGACTTCAAAGATACCTCAAACATATTTACTTGAAGTAGGAACATTTTGAGAGCATTAGAGAAACATGGTAACCTCATTTACTATAAAATAAAGTATCTTTATATCAATTAAGATATAATGTTATGAAAAACAGAACAGCAGAACAGCCCTGTTAGCTCAAATCCAAGACTAAATAATAAAACCACCCAGCCACTCGCTGCTCCTGTCCTGTTGTACCCTTAATATACCTGCAAAACCAGCTAGACTACCCTGCACACCCTGAAATTCACTAGCTTCAAGTGAACTGTAAAACATGAGATTCCTGTGCTGAGTACCCCACTGGGGCAAGGTTTTGATCCAGTTTGCTTTTACTAGTCCCTAAGAGGCGACTTCTTCACAAGGATTAAAAAAGTATGATTTTAGAATGAAAGAACTCATAGCTGAATATTGTCAAACAGTCTCATGTAACATAATCCAAAAGAGACACTGTTTTAAGAACCCCACCTTCTAAGTGCCTGAGTATGTTCCAAATTAATCTCATAATTCAGTGAAGTGAAACAGACTCCTGTCACATCTACAACTGCAGCAATGCCTACACAAAAATTATTCTAGACATTCAGAGGATGGAAGAACAACCTCTTAGTGAGACAGAGAAATGCAGAAAAGCAAAACTCAGGCCACATTTGGTCCATCACCTAGGGAGCCAGGCCTCCCAGACAGGGATCTCAGAATGAAAGGGCAGCTAGACATTATCTGCTACACTATTGGAAAATAGCACCTTTATGGGTACAAAACTCATTTCTCAGCACAAAACTGATTTCTCAGCACCACTGATGCTGTGTAAACTGAAGAGGAATTTCATTTCAGTCAGGCAGCTGCAATCATACCTCTTTTGACATTATAATTCTCTGTCTATGAGATTCAGTATAGTCCAATCTCCCTAATTCAATGCTATAAATTGCAATATAGAGGAAGTTCTACCAAGACAAAACAGAAAAGAGTTGGACACGCTAAAGGAAAGTTAATAGCCACAATCCCCTCTTCTTGCTTCAACTGCCTCATTCATTTATGTAAGGAGCTACAAAGTCATGTACTGATGCACCACTACTGTCAGTAGGAGTCAAGCCTACAGCTTTTGTCACTGGGAACATGCATTGCTGTCTAATGAACTGAAGCTGAGATTAAAAGGCCTGGTAAATCAGCCAGTAGCGAGGAACATGATCTCAAAGAAGAGTTTATGTGAAGACACCTTCAAACTGTCTGTTTTAGGAGACAAGTTTCAACTAGTTCTGCAATGATTATCCTGTATATATCTCTACAGCAATTTATTATAACTTTGAATGCATCCTGCTCAAAACTAAACTTTCTCATCGAGCATTAACACAGTATTTGAGCTAAAAAGTTAACTTTTCTTAGATTGCATTTATAGGCTATAGAAGAACGTCAAGAAATACACTTTAATAAATAGAACAATGTCAGATGTTGGGTATAAGATAGCATTTTCCAGAATTTTGATAGAACATTAATAGATTTCAACAACATACATGTTGATAGGTTTACTGAGGACTTGAGGATCTTGCTTTCCAAGCTTACAGTGTAAAGCAAAATAACTTGATAACGGTGAAACTCCTTCAATTTTTAATCCCGCCCTTCTAAACAACTGTCAAAATGGAAAAGATGTCAGGACATGAAAAATTGTTTATTTCAACTCTGATGGCTTCAGGAATACTGCTAAATTAGAAAACAGTAAGACAAACAGATCAAAAGTCACTAACTTCACAACATAGGTAATGATCAAGGTGGATCTGAGATCAGTAATTCATCTTATAAATCTCTGACAGTAAATCTTGACGTTCACCAAAACATTACATTGTCAGCTCAAAGCCCACAGCTCTTATACAGGCCAAGATCCAGATTTACTTGTCTGGAAAATAGGCTTCCCTAGAGAAGAGATGAATCCACCCTAAAGAATTTATAACCCAAGAACATAAATGCAGGCCAAGCACCAAAGTAGCAACCACCCAGCCAAAGGGCCCCCCAAGGAGCCTTTTTACTTTCTGCAGTAAGTTACAAATAAGTCCAACAGAATAAAATCCTTCTCTTGTGTTTGGAGGATTGTCTAGTTAGAAACAAGTTATTTTGTCTTCCTCACTGCAGTGATTGAGGGTTTATCTCTCTGCTGTCGGCCTCTTGCAGGACAAGCAGCAGCTCTGGCCCACAGTTAAGCTCACCTAACCCAGTCTCACAATGCCCTGGTGCTCAGCAAGGGGCTCTGGCCAGACTGATCTAGTGTGGGGTGTCCCTGCCCATGGCAGGGGGGTTGGAACTAGATGATCCTTGTGGTCCCTTCCAACCCTGAATGATACTATAATACTATGACACATTCAAGCTCAAAGCTCCATGCAGCTCAATAGGTGCTTACATACATCTATGCAGATGTAAATGTCTACATACTCGGTTTTACTTGAGTTAGTTACCCCTGGAGACAAAATATAGCCCATGTATCAGCCTGAGACTCTTCCAGTGCTTTACAAACTAGAACACGTTTATTTTAACAAGACCATTCAACAACCTCTTAATTGCAAAGGTAGAAACCAGGTCACTAGGAGGAAATATTCTAGAGTCCTTCTTGGCTACTTTAGCATCTCATGTGGAAATCCTTTTAACTTGCTTGTCTGAGAGCTTTAAGCTGGAAGAGAAATCTGTATATAGCAACACCTCATCTTCTGAGGGTGGCTCTCAGCCTGTACCCTTTATGTGAATCTCAGCTAAATGACAAACCTAGCTCCTACACTTCACTTCCTTCTTCATTTCAGTGCAAACAATGTTATTTCTCTTCAACAGGCAATAGACTTGATAAACAGCCACCATTTACTGTTGGTTCCTCGCCTTGCACTATCTGGAGTGGGTGGGAAAAAAAGCTAGGTAATAGTTATTCAGCATAAAGCAGGCCTCAGTTGCCCAGGTCAGGAGCCTGTCTCCCTTTACATTCCCTTTGTTCAATAGCATCATATAATATGTTTCAAATAGCAAGAGAATGCATTGGAAGATGTTCTTTAGGTAGAGTAAACTGAAGTGAAATGCTATACAGCCCAAGCTAAAACCTAAAAAGCTTTTTTAAAATAACACTTTTTATCTCTTCTATGAAGACATAAAAAACTATCCTTAAATCTGGGCTGTCATTTGGTGAATGAATTTGGTATCTGTGATTAACTAGCTTTCAGGAAGACTCATCTAAGCCCATAATTATATACATTTACCAACTGAAAACTGAAATAGAAAAACCCTGCAATTCAGATATTCAGGTAAATACAAAGCATCTCCCATTGAAAAATAGCACAAGTTCAGCTTAGAGACTCTCAACAGATAAATTACTCTCTTGATGATGTACAGATCTTAATAAACTTCAGCAAGGCAACTCAGTAAATTAGATGATCCATAGGAAATATCAGAGCAGCAAAATGATTACTCACATGATACACTCTTAGTCATGCTCTAAGACTCCCTAAACATGATATTTCTTTTCTATTAACAAATTGCATTTTTTTTAAGTTAATAACCAGTGTAATACATTCAAATAATCTCATTTTGAAGAGAATTGTCATGACAGCATAATGTGTCAATGGCAATTTCTTAACAGCATGGGCTGAAAGTCCCTTAAAAAGAGTGAATTGCAGTAATTAGCCCATGAGATGACAAAAGCATTAATCAGCATCTCTGCATCTGCACTGATGATCAAGGTCTCAACTTGCCAATGATACAGAGATTGTAAAAAAGGAGCCTTTGTAACAGAAGCAAACACCAAATGGTAAATCTAAGTGCAGATGTGATCAGATGTATCAAATGCTGCTGAAAGCATTACAGAGTGTTAACAGCAAAAGGGAGAAATTACAGAGTATAAAAGCAGAAGGGAGAAACTAGAAAATAAAGAATTATTCTAAATATTCTGCAACATAATTCATACTCTGTGAAGCAGACCATTAGGACTAGCATTTTTCCAAGTAGATTAAACTTCAATAAATGAGAACATTATTAAGAATAAATGGAGTAACTTCTTCCTAACTTAAAACACATGACCACCAAAAATGGATTATGGTCACTGGCAGACTTCTCTGTTCTTCTAAGTCAACTATTTAGAACACTTTCTTTCTATTAATCTGACATATCTGAATAAGGATCTATACAATGTAACACCCTGTAATGAAACTTCACAGAATCACAGAGTGTCAGGGGCTCATCCAGTCCAACTCCCCTGCCAGAGCAGGGTCACCTAGAGCAGATCATACAGGATGCATATCCATGTGGGTCTTGAATATCTCCAGAGAGGGAGACTCCACAACCCCCCTGGGCAGCCTGTTCCAGTCTTCTGTCCCCCTCACAGTGAAAAAATTTTTGCTCATGCTTCCATTGAACTTCCTGTGCCTCAACTTCCACCATTGGCCTTTGTCTTCTCATTGGGCATCACCGAGCGGAGCCTGACTCCATCCTCTTGGCACTCACCCTTTACATATTTATAAACATTCATGAGGTGTGTGTATTTCTTCTGAGTAAATGGTGACATTCTCTTCCCCAAGTGAAACAAACAGCCCCATGGACTGGTCAAGGACTGAAGCCATGAGCAGTGTTTGACAACTGAAAACATATATAAACTCCTACCTGCCTTTCAGTAACTTCACTGAGAGTGGAGACATTTGCTGAAGACATTGTTACATATTTCCTAGGAGAGGGTTTTTCTTGATCAAAACCAGCAATACATATGAAAAGGCAGCCTGAACATTAGTCACTATTGATCATCAGAAATAATTTAGGATATAAAATTCATAATTTGAATGAAAGCTGCAAGGCTTCCATAACAACAGCAGTCATGCTCCTGTCAAAAGTCTGATCTTCAAAGTATCTATAGCAAACCTTATACACAGTAATGGCAGGAAAATTGTCAAAGCAAAAGAGCCATACTGAGTTTTATCAACAAAAAAACCTTGCAATTTGAATGGGAAAAGATTCATATTACCTCATAACTGGAGATACCAGCAAGGTTCTGAAACTCCTGAAACATGAGACTATACAAAGGTGCTCCTATCTTTCAGGGACAAGGCTCTTGCCTTCAGAGTATGGATTTTTTTTGTGGATCTGGAGTTCCCTCCAATGCTAAGGACATACTCCGTCACTTTTGCTCCAGCTGTCTCATAAGGAATGTAAAATTGATGGGAAGAGTGAACAAGCAAGTGTAATTCCTTGCTTGAACAAGTAAGGCATTTACTGGGATTAGAAGTGGATTTTTCTTCCCTGGATGTTCATGTACATGGAAATAAATGGCTATCAGCTAAAAGTCAGATGCAGCATTAGAGAAAGTCTGAAACAAAGGACCAATCCCAGACAGTTCCTGCGCTGTTAACTCACCTGCAAACCTCACCCACTCTTACCATTCCTCTCACCAACCCCCTGGATTTTTCATTCTCAGCTTTGCAGCTACACTGTTTCAGGAAGAAAGGAGGTGTACACAGACTGGAAGTTATGGATACCCTCTTAGGAAGGCATAGATGTGACTTTGAACCTCCCCACCCTGAAGAGATCATTCATGTGAAATAAGGTCTCCCAATCCTAGAGACATCATTCATGTGAAATAAGGTCTCCCAATCTTAGAGAAGTGTCTTAACAACAAAAGGCATCCTAAAACGGCCCCCACAACACCTGACTGTGTTTTAAAATAAAAAATTATAAAAGTTTTAGTCTAGAAAAGGGTGAGAAAGGTATTTAAGTCCAGGGAAGGTCTGTGTGTATCTCTATTTCCATCTCAGCAGACACAGGCTGGAAGGAACCTCAAGAAATCTCTAGTTCAGCCTCTTGCACAAAGCAGGGTCAGGCCTGATGTCAAGCCACACTGGGCAAGGCTTTATTCAGTCAGGTCTTGAAGTACAGAGACTGCACAGACTCTCCAAGCAACCTTCTCCATCTCCTAACTGTTCTCACAGGAGTAATCTTTCCTTATATCCAGTCTGAACATCTTGTGCTGCAATTTATGTCAGTTATTTCCTGTCCTGCTACCATGCACTCCTGCAAAGCACCTGAATCTGTCTTCTGGTTAACCTCCTCCTAGCCATGGAAGGTCTGCTGTGAGGTTCCCTTGAAGCCATCTCTTTTCCAAGCTGAACATACCCAGCCATGCTGTCTTCTCACAGGACAAATGCTCTATCCCCTGACCAGCTTCATAGACCTCCACTGAACTCATTTATCTATGTCTTCTTGCACTGGATGACTCATGACTCAAAACTGGATGCAGTATCCAGATGCAGGCTAAGAAGCCCTAAATATGGGAAGCTGATAACCTTCCCTCAATCTGCTGGCTATGCCAGTTTACACAGACCAGGAGGCTCCTTGCTGTCAAAGTTGCCAGAACACGTAGATGTCTCAGGCTCAGCTGCCCACCAGGGCATGAGGTTTTAGTGGGTTGTGTGAACTGTCATGAAGACAGGAAACCAGAAGCATACTGATAGATGCAACAGTGGCACCTGGGGCCCTGTTTGCTGCAAAAGCACTGACGTGGCTAATAGGTTAGTTGTAGAATCAGACCTTAAGAAGGACAGGTGAAATCCCAGGTCCATCCTAAAAATCTGGGACAAACCATTATCCTGAAGAATTTATTAATATATTAGGCAGCATGATATCTTTAGGGACCATAAAATGAGTAAGGTGCAGGACTTACCCACCTAGAACTGGACAATGACAAGGCTCTTCTGAATTTGGTATTAACTGTGCTTTTGTTTAAAGCTTCTGAGTACTGCCTCATACATCTTAAGTCACACTTTTAAAGACATTAAAATAATTCTTTATGGACACTTTTCATATAGCATCAGCTGAGGTGAGAGTGAAAACATAGCACTTAAAGATGCAGTACTGGGAAATCCCACAAACAGCTTTAGATAAAATCCTCTGTTAAAATTGATTAACCACCCAAGTATCTGCTTTTATTACTGTAAATTATGCACTGATTAATGTTTGCTTCCTACTATAGAGTGACTTTAATAAGGCAACAAACAAGATCACACACACAAAACACCTCATTAGCCCCCACTGTTCAAAAAGGAGCCTATCATATAATTAATTTTACTGATTTTAGCTACTTCTAGATCTTATAAAGGGCTTTACATCAGAGTAACTCCTATTCCTGTACCAGAATATCATCAAATCCTCCTTTATGTTTTTAATCATTACAGCTATTACATCCAAATTGAGTAGAGGAAGAAGTTGCCACTTCAACACAATCTCATTTGCTGTGTCACCAAATGGGAAATTTTGTTGACCTGATAAGCACAAATAAAATCTACATTTTGAAAACTTTTTTGTACTAATTGTTACTAAGAGAACAGAATTTAGTAAAGGGGCCATAGAATTGCCTGTTTAAGGTGTAAATAAATCTATCAAGGGTTAGAGCCAAGCTGGCCACTAGACAAATTACAGATGCTATTAGCCCCTCTCCTTTCCCAAAGGGGAAGAGAAAGAGAATAAGTGAGAGAGACTTCAGGATTGGAGGCAGGGGGATGAAAAAAACCCCACTGAAACAGCTTTAATTACAGTAATAACAATAAAATGAAATATATACAACCAATATCGAATCCCAGTCCCCTGATGGCCAATTATGTCACTCTCATCACTGATGCTGCAGGGCAGTCACTCGCTGGACTCAGTGGCAGAGAGGATCCAGAGTCAGGAGCTGGATTCTGAAACTGGATTTGGGAACACACTGACTGGGATCAAAGCTCTTCCTGAGACACCAGCCACTGAAGAAGAGAACTTGACCCTCATAATCCCTCAACTTTATACCAAATATGACACATATAGAACAGAATACCTTGTTGGTCAGCTTAGAATAAGATTAGAAAAAAAAAAGCTAGAATAAACCAAACCAGGTTGGAAGAGACCTTCAAGATCATCATGTCCAACCCATCAACCAATCCAACCCACCCAAACAGCACCAAGTACCCCATCAAGTCTCCTCCTGAACACCTTCAATGACGGTGACTCCACCACCTCCCTGGGCAGCCCATTCCAATGGGCAATCACTCTCTCTGTATAGAACTTCTTCCTAACATCCAACCTGAACCTCCCCTGGCGCAGCCTGAGACTGTGTCCTCTTGTTCTGGTACTGGCTGCCTGGGAGAAGGGACCATCATCAGCCTGTTTACAACCCCCCTTCAGGTAGTTGTAGAAAGCAATAAGGTCACCCCTGAGTCTCCTCCTCTCCAGGCTAAGCAACCCCAGCTCCCTCAGCCTCTCCTCATAGGGCTTGTGTTCCAAGCCCCTCACCAACTTTGTTGCTCTTCTCTGGACTCGTTCCAGCAAGTCAACCTCCTTCCTAAACTGAGGGGCCCAGAACTGGACACAGTACTCGAGGTGTGGCCTAACCAGTGCAGTGTACAGGGGCAGAATGACCTCCCTGCTCCTGCTGGCCACACTGTTCCTGATGCAGGTCAGGATGCCATTGGCCCTCTTGGCTGCCTGGGCACACTGCAGGCTCATGTTCATCCTACCATCAACCAGCACCCCCAGGTCCCTCTCTGCCTGGCTGCTCTCCAGCCACTCTGACCCCAGCCTGTAGCACTGCATGGGGTTGTTGTGGCCGATGTGCAGAACCCGGCACTTGGATGTGTTCAGTCTCATGCCGTTGGATTCTGCCCATCTGTCCAGCCTATCGAGGTCCCTCTGCAGCTTAGGGTCACCTGGCCTGTCTGCTCCTCTTACTCACTGCACCCTCAATGTGGCACACAAGATTTAGCAGCAACCTTGGTTTCTATGGGAGTAAGTAGAAGCAAGTGCCCTTCTGCATACTGATCCTTAGTAGGAACTATAAATGTCAAGCACTGACACTTTTAGAAGCAAACCCTGTTTGCAAAAAGTGCAGCCACTTAGAAGAGACTGAGTTGAAAAGAGAAAACACTAAAAAGAACTACTTCTGCTCTAACTCAAAGCAGGAGAAATAGCTTCCTCAGGGGAAAAAAAAATCTTCCTCAAGGTATTTAAACTTTCAGAACCTTAATGAACAAAACAGAACAGACTCCTTTCCATATACTATTTTGTTTATATGCAACAGAAAAATTGGCTACTGATCCAAGTATTATGTCAAATGACATGCAGTATATATGGAATTGCATGTATGCAGCAGTGTCCATGCTCACTGGGCAAATGGTGCTAGATGCAACAGTTTCCTTCACAAGCTCCTTTCAGGTAATTTTCTGAGTAGGATTTAGTGCATATAGCTCCACAAATTTCATTAAAAAAAAAATGCCAACATGTAATCCACAAACTAAAGTGCTGACATTACCAACAAGTTTTACTCATTTCATTATGAAGGCTCTAGACTTGGAACAACAGTATAAAAGAGCTGATATTAGTAATTTCTCAAATGAAACTGTGCTGCTAGGTAATTCTGACAGCTTTCAACCATAGATAGCTTAGACTAATGAAGATGGATGTGATATTAGCAGAGGGATGGTAGGAAGTTAAAACACTGCACATCAAGGGAGCTGGGTCCTACTCTGCTATGACTTTGGACTCATTTTGAGGGACAACTTAATTTCTTTATTGTTATTCTGAAGCATTGGGGCTTACCTCTAGTTAAACTTAAGACAGCAAGGACTAGGAGCATGGATGCTACTGTCTCACTGCAATTTCAAATGACTCTCAAATTTTATGTCAGAAGGAATTTGAACTATTCCTCCAGAAAAATCATGTAAGGCCACTGGACTTTTGACAAGAAGATTGCTTCTTGGCATCACACAGGAGTCGTAACTGGCTAAATCTTTGTCATCCCAGAGACACAGGACACAGGCAACTCCCTCAATCTCTTTTATTTTCTTTACTGTGACATTGCAGTTGTCTCTTTTTGGCCCTTCACTACGTTGTTCACAGAGCAGTAGGAATCACTTTGTGGTCAATGATATGTGACTCTTTGTGTGCCAGATGTTCTGCAAACATCAGATCCTATGAGACAGCCTTTTCTGTGAGCATCTCAACAAGACATCTGTTGTAACAATTATAATAATCCTCAGTAATTACAGGGGATTAGACTCAATGACAGAGTTGACCCTATACCTGCCCTGTCTCACCTCTGTGTAATAAATTCCTTCTTTGCAAGAAAAACAAAATATTAATTCCACTATTAAGAATTATTTCTAGCCAATCTATTAATTGGAAAGTATGCTGAAGTCCTCAGGTCTCAGAAGGCAACAGAGCAGTGAATTAGTCTAATCTCCAGAATGTTCGTACAAAGCCTTTGAAAAACAAGTCATGGCACAGCACACTCCTCTTTCCTGCCTCATACGGAGAACACAGCATCCACCAGGTGGTGATGGAGGACCGGATGACTTTGAAGCAGAGAGTGACATCCAGAGGCTTTAAGTTTTCTCTTATTTCCCTTAAACCCCAACTCATCTGGTTCAGAACAGCAAATCTGCAGTTTGCCTTACCACACATCGCAACAGCAGACACCAGAAAGACTTTAGAAGAGGCAAACAGAGGAATTTCAGAGCATCAGAATTGCTTCCCCAAAGCAGCCAGCACTACCTTTAGCTATGGAAGTAGGAAATAACTTTGTGTTTTCTGTCAGAAAGCAATTTGGTTGAGTTGGTGATTTGAGATTCTTCTTATGGGGTTTGTTTCCTGGGTTTGGTTTGGTTTTGTTGTGTTTTGGGAGGTTTTTTGGTTGTTTTGGGTTTTTTGCTTTCCTTATCAAGATGTTCTTGCCTGACACACAGAAGCTGGATAGCAACACCTAAAAAGCAAACATCACATTCAAAGCAAACAAGGTTATTTTTGCATTTGGTCCCATTCTACATGCTAGCACCAAGATGGAAAAGCTAGTAGTAGAATCATAGAATCATAGAATGGTCTGGGTCAGAAGGGACCTCCAAAGATCATCTAGTCAAACCACTCTGCAGTCATCAGGGGCATCCTCAGCTAGGTCAGGAAAAAAGAAACAGTGTTCCTTAGTATTGTTTGACAGTAATAGCATCTACAAATACTGAAATGACCTCTTACTTGTTACTACAGACTGACTGCAACTCAGAGGACTCAGCTCGTGTTACCAAAGGTCAAAGAGAAATCTGGAATCAGAATATTGATGTTGATGGTTTTAGTACTTAAGAGGCACAGTGGTTGATGTATAGCTCATGGCTGCCAAAATCTAAATTCTGCAAAGACATGAAGAAAGAAGGGGATTGGTTTTGATAAAATATGAATTAGCCTGGGTGCACCAGCCACAGTAAGAAACAGTGAGAATGCACTACTGCCCTGTCCACTACTATGATAGCTATCTTTGCTTATTGCTGTCAAAAACTATCTTTAGATTGATTCATCAGAGTACTTCCTTCTTTACTTCCAATGTGTGGACAGCACAGAGACAGGACACCCCATGGTGGCTGAACGGCTGCAGGCAGTGGGACTCCAGTCACTACCAATACCTCAAAGTGAAAAACAAATACTTCTACAAGGGGATACTTGCCCTCAATATTGCACAAGAAACTTTTCTTCAAGAATTACTTTGCTGTATTCTGAAGTCTGAAAAAATACATGCTGATGTCAAAAAACCCTTCAGTACTCTGGGGCTGATGCTGGCAAAACCTTTTGAAACTGATCATTGCTCTAAAAAGAACATAACCAAATTGGATTACTATTGGAATACGAGTCAATGCCATTACTGCTGCATAGACATTTACAGGCAACATATTCTCTTCCTCTGCTCTTAATACTGTTATTTAACATTATTGCTGAAGAAGTATACAGACACTTTTAAGTCTCATATATTCAGAATTTGATTGATGATGCAGTATTCCACTTCACATGCTTCCACCGTGAAAGAAACTCATGCACTTATGTAATGCAATCTGATGTCTCCTTCAGAAGCCTGCAGATGCACTTACAACTTCTTTGCAAATACTACTGATCAGTTACATTTTGCAAGCCATAACAATAACCCAGGGGTCATGATAGTGAAGCTGCTATTTGCAGTAGTTTCCTAGTAGAACACTGTTACTGCTGTCCTTTTCCTGACCCAGCAGAGCATTGTCTCTTGCAACAAAGGACCATAGAATAGAATAGAATAGAATAGAATAGAATAGAATAGAATAGAATAGAATAGAATAGAATAGAATAGAATAGAATAGAATAGACCAGACCAGGTTGGAAGAGACCTTCAAGATCATCGTGTCCAACCCATCATTCAACACCACCTCATCAACTAAACCATGCAACCAACCACCCCATCAAGTCTCCTCCTAAACACCTCCAGTGATGGTGACTCCACCACCTCCCCAGGCAGCCCATTCCAATGGGCAATGAGATGCATGGATGTCAGAGCACTTAGATCAGGTCTTACTCTTCAAGGTCTTACAGACATCTGCAGCAAACACTCTCCTATCTATGAAATAAACTGTATAATCATGAGGCACACAGATGGACTTAGAAAACCACCTTCTTTCTCTTACTAGTTTCATTAATACAACTTTGAAACTGTAGACCAGCCATAAGAATCCACCAACAATACAGTGAATCAGGCTTTTTTATGGAGGCACTGGGGACATGAATTCTTTGGACATGGAACATGTATATGCTTTCTACAACTACTTGAAGGGAGGTTGTAGACAGGCAGAGGTTGGTCTCTTCTCCCAGGCAGCCAGCACAGTACACAAGGACAAAGTCTCAGGCTGCGCCAGGGGAGGTTTAGGTTGGATATTAGGAAGAAGTTCTATACAGAGAGAGTGATTGCCCATTGGAATAGGCTGCCCAGGGAGGTGGTGGAGTCACCATCATTGGAGGTGTTCAGGAGGAGACTTGATGGGGTGCTTGGTGCCATGGGTTAGCTGTTTGGGTGGGTTGGATTGATTGATGGGTTGGACGCGATGATCTTGAAGGTCTCTTCCAACCTGGTCTATTCTATTCTATTCTATTCTATTCTATTCTATTCTATTCTATTCTATTCTACTCTACTCTACTCTATTCTATTCTATTCTATTCTATTGGAATGCAGTTAGCAAAATTGTATAACCAGCATTCAAAAGGTTAAAAGGAAGCAAGTCAATAAATACTTGAAAGCCACAAGTACACTGGTAAGCATGACATTGTCAGCAACACATTGATGAGAGGCAGCTGACCACAAATTGGTCAGAGTTGGTCTTACTTTGATATGCAATTGCTATCAATCCTTGTTACTGTGTGCTCCCTAGGAAAAAAAAAAAAAAATAAGCTGAGAAATTCCTTATCTTAGTACCACAAGGTCATTTTATTTTCAAACAGATTACCACTTTGTGGCTGAGATGTGATAACCATTTCCTGTGAGGCTCTATTCCTTCACTGGGCAGTATGCAGAAGTCCATCTTTCCCATGAAGCTCATCAAAATCAATAAGCCTGTTACTTTATCAGAATGATTAGCAAAAGGAGTGTTTAACATTTACCATAATTCCCTTCTGGCTCTATTTATATTTTCCTAAGGTATCATCCTTCTCCTGTGTCCTGACAAGCAATAAGAAAAAGTACACTTTGAAAACACAAGCTGAGTAGAATTAGGAGGAGTAAATAGTGCACTCACTGGGAAGTAATTAAAAGCCATGAAGCAAGAAGAAGGCTGAAGGTGCCTAAAAGGCACTATAATTAAAACCTAATGCATGTTAACTGTGAGTAAAACATTGAAGTCACTGACACGAATGACAAAACTCCCACTGAATTCAACAGGGAGAGGATTTTACTCTGTAAGCGCTCACCAAGAAAGCCAGTTCAGCTTCAGAGAGATTGATTGGAGGTTGGAGGATAAAAGAAACCTTGATGAAAATGGGAAGTGGTGATTTATATAGACAATGATACGCACAGTTGTGACACAGGAGCTGGGATTGTTTAGCCCAGAGAAGAGGAGGCTCAGGGGTGACCTCATTGCCTTCTGCAACAGCCAGGAAGGGGCTGGTCTCTTCTCCCAGGCAACCAGCACCAGTACAAGAGGACACAGTCTCAAGCTGTGCCAGGGGAAGTTTAGGCTCGAGGTGAGGAGAAAGTTCTTCACAGAGAGAGTTGTTAGCCATTGGCATGGGCTGCCCAGGGAGGTGGTGGAGTCACCATCCCTGGAGGTGTTCAAGAGGAGATTGGACGTGGCATTGGTGCCATGGTCTAGTCATGAGGTCTGTGGTGACAGGTTGGACTCGATGATCCTTGAGGTCTCTTCCAACCTTGGCGATACTGTGATACTGTGAAATATCCACGAGAGAGATGAAAAAAAGGGAATGAAAACCAAATAGACTAATCCCTGAGAAAGGAGAGGAATTTATTCTTAAAATATGACTAGGGAAACAAAACAAAGACCATTACAAAGGAGACTGAGTCAAGACAAATCCTGAATATGGAACAACTTTATCCCAAATAATAACTAGAAAGAAAGTGATGAAGCAGTTAAGAAGCAGTGATACCTTTGGAGAGTGTACCTATTGATAAAAGGCATGCAGGGAATACTTGGAAAATCTGAATTGATTCAGATAGCACATAGCCTATTTAACTATGAAATGGAAATTAATTAAGAAAGGGGATAAAAAAATAAAAGGAAAAGATTTTGCCATTCAGCATACCTAATCTCCAGAGCCTGGTTAAGTAATGGAACCATTCTTCAGAAACAGTCAACCCAGTTCCAGTGGATTTAACACATTGATGTCAAAAATTGACAACATAATTTGTTTGCCTAGATGTATTTAATGGATTTAGATAAACCTTCAGAAATGTAAAATCATGTTGGATATTACCACCATCCTATAGCAAACATGGAACTAGAATAAACCTTTATTTAGAATAAAGCAAACCAGGTTGGAAGAGACCTTCAAGATCATCGCGTCCAACCCATCAACCAATCCAACCCACCTAAATAACTAACCCATGGCACCAAGCACCCCATCAAGTCTCCTCCTGAACACCTCCAATGATGGTGACTCCACCACCTCCCCAGGCAGCCCATTCCAACGGGCAATCACTCTCTCTGTATAGAATTTCTTCCTGACATCCAGCCTAAACCTCCCCTGGCGCAGCCTGAGACTGTGTCCTCTTGTTCTGGTACTGGCTGCCCAGGAGAAGAGACCAACATCTGCCTGTCTACAACCTCCCTTCAGGTAGCTGTAGAGAGCAATAAGGTCACCCTTGAGTCTCCTCTTCTCCAGGCTAAGCAACCCCAGCTCCCTCAGTCTTTCCTCATAGGGCTTGTGTTCCAAACCCCTCACAAGATGATTCTTGTGCTCCCTTCCAACCCTGACTGATACTATACTATGAAACATACCACCAAAGTCTTACTTGCACTGACAGTCCACTGGGCTAACAAATTTTAAATGGGAAACTTGGGTTAATTTGACAAAATGAATGAAATTTTATAGAATCATAGAATCAATGAGGGTGGAAGAGACTTCAAAGATCATCAAGTCCAACCTGTCACCCAAGACCTTGCGGCTAATGAACCATGGCACCAAGCACCACATTCAATCACCTCTTGAACACCTCCAGGGATGGTGACTCCACCACTCCCCTGGGCAGCCCATTCCAATGGCCAACAACTCTCTCTGTGAAGAACTTTCTCCTCACCTCAAGCCTAAACTTCCCCTGGCACAGCTTGAGACTGAGTCCTCTGATACTAGATATACTGCATGTAAATAGAAAAAAGAAAAACAAACAAACAAAAAAGATAAAAATACCCCACACATTAGGAAAAACTTTTTCAGGGAAAGAGTAGTCAGGCATTGGAATGGGCTGCCCTGGTTGAGTCACCAACCCTGGATGTGTTTAAAAGGGATTGGATGTGGCGCCTGGGGATATGGTTTAGGGGTGAACCTTGTAGAGTAGGGTTCTCGGCTGGACTTGGTGATCCCAAGGGTCTTTTCCAATCTGAACATTTCTGTGAATCTGTGATTTGGTGCAGAAAGGGGTTCTGTCGATTTGGCTGGTATATCCAAAAACCTGACATAAACACTCAACAAGTAAAGGACAGAAAAGGATTAGCAGCTTATCAGCCCTTTGAGTAATTTTACTCTCCATGTTGAAAAACCCTTACAAAAGCCAACCCTTACCAACAAAGCTTCCCAGCAGAACATTCTTAACAGTGAGCACTGCATTTGGCCTGCATTAGGAATAGTGTGGCCAGCAGGAGCAGGAAAGTCATTGTGCCCCTGGACTCTGCATTGGTTAGGCTGCACATTGAGTCCAGTGTCCAGTTCTGGGCCCCTCAGTTTAAGAAGGACATCGAAACACTTGAATGTGTCCAGAGAAGGGCAACAGGGCTGGGGAGAGGCCTTGAGCACAGCCCTGTGAGGAGAGGCTGAGGGAGCTGGGATTGTTTAGCCTGGAGAAGAGGAGGCTCAGGGGTGACCACATTGCCCTCTACAACTACCTGAAAGGTGGTTGTAGCCAGGAAGGGGTTGGTCTCTTCTCCCAGGCAACCAGCACCAGAACAAGGGGACACAGTCTCAAGCTGTGCCAGGGGAGGTTTAGACTCGAGGTGAGGAGGAAGTTCTTCACCGAGCGAGTTGTTCGTCATTGGAATGTGCTGCCCAGGGAGGTGGTGGAGTCACCGTCCCTGGAGGTGTTCAAGAGGAGATTGGATGTGGCACTTGGTGCCATGGTTTAGTCATGAGGTCTGTGTTGATAGGTTGGACTTGATGATCCTCAAGGTCTCTTCCAACCTTAGTTATACTGTGGTACTGTGATACTAATTCATGAAAAATGACGAGGTGCAATTGTGAGAATGTAACTTGTAGAAAGAGAAACCCTGGGAAAATGTGGAAATCAGGTATTTTTAACAATACTTTAACAAATTTTTGGCAAGTATTTTTAACAATAGCAGCAAGCAGACAATCTCCTAAACCACCAGGCAATCTCTCACCTGATCCCGCAAGTCAGCAACTAAAAATACAAACTTAATTACTTATTTAATTTCTCTGTGTGAGATGAAAAGAAAAAAAAAGGACAGAGACCAACTGAGAGAGCTTAAAAGCCCTGGTACTCCAGAGAGTGACTCTAGAGAATCCTAGCTAGAGCTTTCAGCTCTGATGAGACTTCAACTTAACCAGGGAAAGGGCAGAAGATGGAGCTTCTAAAGCACATAGTAAGTGCTCCTTCCTCATCTTTTAGTCAGTCAGGTTGCCCAAGAGGTAGGGGGTCTTACACTGGCTATCCCAGACACTGTTGTATTTCAAATACAGTTATATAAACTTTAGAATAAACTTTAGAATAACCCAAACCAGGTTGGAAGAGACCTTCACGATCATCGTGTCCAACCCTTCAACCAATCCAACCCACCTAAACAACTAACCCATGGCACCAAGCACCCCATCAAGTCTCCTCCTGAACACCTCCAATGATGGTGACTCCACCACTTCCTTAGGCAGCCTATTCCAATGGGCAATCACTCTCTCTGTATAGAACTTCTTCCTAACAGCCAACCTGAACCTCCCCTGGTGCAGCCTGAGACTGTGTCCTCTTGTTCTGGTACTGGCTGCCTGGGAGAAGAGACCAATCTCTGCCTGTCTACAACCTCCTTCAGGTAGTTGTAGAGAGTGATAAGGTCACCCCTGAGTCTCCTCTTCTCCAGGCTAAGCAGCCCCAGCTCCCTCAGTCTCTCCTCATAGGGTTTGTGTTCCAAGCCCCTCACCAACTCCGTTACCCTTCTCTGGACTCGTTCCAGCAAGTCAACCTCCTTCCTAAACTGAGGGACCGAGAACTGGACACAGGACTCGAGGTGCGGCCTAACCAGTGCAGTGTACAGGGGCAGAATGACCTCCCTGCTCCTGCTGGCCACACTCTTCCTGATGCAGGCCAGGATGCCATTGGCCCTCTTGGCTGCCTGGGCACACTGCAGGCTCATGTTCAGCCTACCATCGACCAGTACCCCCAGGTCCCTCTCTGCCTGGCTGCTCTCCAGCCACTCTGACCCCAGCCTGTAATACTTCATGGGGTTGTTGTGGCCAATGTGCAGAACCCAGCACTTGGATGTGTTAAATCTCATGCCGTTGGACTCTGTCCATCTGCTCCCTTACAGGGCTGCTTACCCTAGTGCTGTGAGCCAAGACACTTCCAACTGCTCTTTATCCATAGCATACCCTCATGAGACCTCATTGCTCTCTGTAACTACCTTAAAGGACATTGTGGAGAGGATGGCGTTGGTCTCTTTTCACAGGTGATAGAATAAGAGGAATGGCCTCAAGCTGCAACTGGGTAGGTTTAGACTGGACATTGGTGAAAAAAAAATTCAGGGAAAGAGGGGCAAGGCATTGGAAAGGATTGCCCAGGGAGGTGGTTGAGTCACCAGCCCTGGATGTGTGTAAAGGTCATTTGGATGTAGTGCTTGGGCATATGGTTTAGGGGTGAGCCTTGCAGAGTAGGGTTATTGGTTGGACTTGGTGATCCTGAGGGTCTTTTACAACCTAAATGTTTCTGTGATTCCCTGAGACACTGCCAGTATTTCTGCACTGCCATGCAAAGGCTTAGTGAGAAAGTACTCTCTTGAGACATGAGTCCTAGTCCATAGACTACACAGTTAGTTCCTACAGCCACACAAACACTCCCTGGAGACCTGGCGCATATTCTCAAGCACAATCTGCAGGGAGCTCTATTTCTGTCACCTCTGCAGGTTCACACACAGTATATAAAATGCAAACAGGGCAGTCTTAAACTTCCAAAAAGCATACATATCTTATTTATTCTTGACTGCAGTGCCACAAACATGTAAGAAAAACAAAACTCAACTAGCAGCTGACCTATTTACTTTGTCCTACATCTTGCACCCACCAATTAATATTTAAATCTCCAGTCACTTTTGGCACAGTATGGTTATTTTTACATACTAGGTCAGGTCAGACACTCTCATCTGCAAATTTTGGGAGAAAAACATCACTATGAAGAGCTGAGAATATGTTGACAAGACTTAAATTATCAACAAGAAAATCACCTTAATAATTTTGCACTTCCATTACTAGTGAAGAAATACCAAGTTTCTTTTTAAGTAAGAAGTGACTTGCTCTTCTGCACACAGTTATCTCTAATTTTCCTCAGGAGTTCCATCACATACAGTGTTTAACTTTGTGTACCACTTTTTTAGGTCAAGAGAGGTTCTCCTCCCCTTCTATTCTGCCCTGGTGAGGCTGCATGTGGAATATTGTGTCCAGTTCAAGAAGGACCTCAGGGAACTGCTTGCAAAAAGTCCAGCAGAGAGCCACAAAAATGATGAAAGGAGTGGAACATCCTCCTTATGAGGAGATACTGAGGGAGCTGGGGCTCTTTAGCTTGGAGAAGAGACTGAGGGGTGACCTCATTCATGTTTGAAAGGGGCCTACAGGAAGGCTGGGGAAGGACTTCTCAGGATATCAGGTAGTGATAGGACTAGGGGGAATGGAATGAAGCTGGAGGTGGGGAGATTCAGGCTGGAGGTGAGGAGGAGGTTCTTCACCATGAGAGTGGTGAAACCCTGGAATGCGTTGTCCAGGGAGGTGGTCGAGGCCCCGTCCCTGGGGGTGTTTAAGAGCAGGCTGGATGAGGCTCTGTCCAGCCTGATCTAGTGTGGGGTGTCCCTGCCCAATGCAGGGGGGTTGGAACTAGATGATCCTTGTGGTCCCTTCCAACCCTGAATGAAACTATGAAACTATGAAATATGTAAAGGGTGAGTGCAAGAGGATAGAGCCAGGCTCTGCTTGGTGATGCCCAGTGACAGGACAAGGGGCAATGGGTGGAAGTTGAAGCATAGCAAGTTCCATGGAAACATGAGGAAAAAGTTTTTCACTGTGAGGGTGCCAGAACACTGGAACAGGCTGCCCAGGGGGGTTGTGGAGTCTCCCTCTCTGGAGATACTCAAAACCTGCTGGATGTGTTCCTGTGTGATCTGGTATAGGTGACCCTCCTCTGGCAGAGGGGTTGGACTGGATGATCTTTCAAGGTCCCTTCCAACCCCTAACATTCTGTGATTCTGTGCAAATCAGACATAAATCATTCTCATTTCACAAGTCATCTTTAAGGAAGTACTTAAGTGTTTTTTTTTCTTTACACTACTGTGACTACATAATTGAAAAGTAAGTACTAAAAATGTTTAAACATGAGATTCAATGGCTTAAAATGAGTATTACCACACTAAAAATAGATTCCTTGAGAGAATTAACTAATCGTTAATAACTGGAATTGACAAAGGCAGCACTAATCAAGTTCTGGCTTTATAATAATTCTTATAAAAATGGGTAGAAGTGGAGAGCAAGCTAATGAAGTGAGAACAATGTCTGCAAAAATAGTAACGAATCTCCAGCACATTAACTCGTTACAAAATTCATACTTTAATTTCAGTACTTCCTTTCCAGGTCAAGTAAAATGCAGGCCATGTAGGTCAGGCTAAGCAGGGGGGAATAGAACACTTTTTATTACTAGCAGCACCGACATCATGTAAGGAAACACCAGAAAAGCAGATCATAGAATACGTAGAATACACAGAATAAACCAGGTTGGAAGAGACAATAGAATTACATAGAATAAACCAGGTGGAAGAGACCTTCAAGATCATCACGTCCAACCCATCAACCAATCCAACCCACCTAAACAACTAACCCATGGCACCAAGCACCCCATCAAGTCTCCTCCTAAACACCTCCAATGATGGTGACTCCACCACCTCCCCAGGCAGCCCATTCCAATGGGCAATCACTCTCTCTGTGTAGAACTTCTTCCTAACATCCAACCTAAACCTCCCCTGGCGCAGCCTGAGACTGTGTCCTCTTGTTCTGGTGCTGGCTGCCTGGGAGAAGAGACCAACGTCCACCTGTCTACAACCTCCCTTCAGTTTTATGTTAGGAAAAGATATCAAGCATCTGAAGGGTGCTGACCAGAAAAGAATGATCCAGTCATAGGAATTAATATGCAAGCTCTGCTGAGTACAATTTCTTTGAGAAACTATATAGTTAACTTGAGTGCCCAGTGAGCAGGACTAAAATGCCACACTAAATTAAAGACTAATTAGAAAAAAAACCCCACATTTCTATCCAAGAAAAGTACAGTCCTTGTATCTGACCCTCAACATTGACAACAGTGTCAGAGGACTACAGTGGGGGCAGAACCAGCCTCTGTATACAGTATATAGCAATGTGCCCTGGTGGCCAAGAAGGGCAATGGGATCCTGGGGTGCATTAAGAGTGTGTCTAGTAGATCGAGGGAGGTTCTTCTTCCCCTCTACTCTGCCCTGATGAGACCTCATCTTGAGTACTGCGTTCAGTTTTGGGCTCCACAGTTTAAGAGGGACAGGGATCTGCTGGAGAGGGTCCAGCAGAGGGCAACAAGGATGATTAGGGGACTGAGCACGTGCCTTATGAGGCGAGGCTGAGGGTCCTAGGGTTTTTTAATCTGGAGAAGAGAAGACTTAGAGGGGATTTAATAAATGTTTATAAATATCTGAGGGCTGGGTGTCAGGAGTGAGGGGACAGGCTCTTCTCACTTGCCTCCTGGGACAGAACAAGGATTAATGGGTGTAAGCTGCAGCACAGGAGGTTCCACATCAACACGAGGGGGAACTTCTTTACTGTAAGGGTCACAGACCACTACAACAGGCTCCCGAGAGGGGTTGTCGAGTCTCCTTCTCTGGAGACTTTCAAGGCCTGTCTGGATGCATTCCTCTGTGACCTGAGCTATATTGTATTGTCCTGCTCTGGCAGTGAGGTTGGACTTGATGATCTCTTTGGGTCCCTTCCAGCCCCTGACATCCTATTTTCCAGGTTGAAATGTGTGTGTGTGTGCGCGCACCGTAAAGCACATCACATTAAGCTTCAGGGACAGGAACCATAACCACTGTAGATGCATAAACCAATGAGATGATACAGGCCCAGAAGTGTCAGACTTAAAATGTGTGCCTCTACAACACAGCCTACATGTTCAGAGGCTCCAAATAAGACTGTCTCTATATCCAGAATCCCAGGTGAAACTACTATGAAATGCTGATATGCAGCAGCTGGGGCTCATGTTATGACGTGTCCCTAAAGTAATCAGAATGTTCCAAGATTTATGGACTGTAGAGCAGAGAAAATCCAGATATATTATGCCCTAACCCTCTGTAAGAACATGTCTGAACAAACTTCCCCAACATCCACAGCTTCAGTATGGGGTTTTTTTTGAGGTGATAATGGGTAAAGTAGTCACCTGTCTACTACACACATACATACTGAGAGTTCAAATTACTTCCTGAACCTCCTAGCCAGCTTCAATTTAAAGTGCTCACCTAAAAACTCCATTTAGCCTCTGCAGCTGCTTCAATCAGTGGGGGTCTTTGGCTGGCTCTGAGCTCTGGTCAGGAAAGCAAGCAAGCGAGTTTGCAAAAGCTTCTCCTCTTTTATTTTCTATCTTTTCTTTTCCCTTTTCCTTTCCTTTTTCCTTTCCTTTTTCTTTTCCTTTCCTTTTTCTTTTCCTTTCCTCTTTCCTTTCCTTTCCTTTCCTTTCCTTTCCTTTCCTTTCCTTTCCTTTCCTTTCCTTTCCTTTCCTTTCCTTTCCTTTCCTTTCCTTTCCTTTCCTTTCCTTTCCTTTCCTTTCCTTTCCTTTCCTTTCCTTTCCTTTCCTTTCCTTTCCTTTCCTTTCCTTTCCTTTCCTTTCCTTTCCTTTCCTTTCCTTTCCCTTCCCTTCCTTTCCCTTTCCTTTCTCCTTCCCTTCCTTTCCCTTTCCTTTCTCCTTCCCTTCCTTTCCCTTTCCTTTCTCCTTCCCTTCCTTTCCCTTTCCTTTCTCCTTCCCTTCCTTTCCCTTTCCTTTCTCCTTCCCTTCCTTTCCCTTTCCTTTCTCCTTCCCTTCCCTTCCCTTGCCTTCCCTTCCCTTCCCTTGCCTTCCCTTCCCTTCCCTTGCCTTGCCTTCCCTTGCCTTGCCTTGCCTTCCCTTGCCTTCCCTTTCCTCCCTAGCCTTGCTTTGCCCTTGCCTTTGCCTTGCCTTGCCTTGCATTTTCCTTTCTTTTTTCTTTTCTTTTCTTTTTTCTTTTCTTTTCTTTTCTTTTCTTTTCTTTTCTTTTCTTTTCTTTTCTTTTCTTTTCTTTTCTTTTCTTTTCTTTTCTTTTCTTTTCTTTTCTTTTCTTTTCTTTTCTTTTCTTTTCTTTTCTTTTCTTTTCTTTTCTTTTCTTTTCTTTTCTTTTCTTTTCTTTTCTTTTCTTTTCTTTTCTTTTCTTTTCTTTTCTTTTCTTCTTTTCTTTTCTTTTCTTTTCTTTTCTTTTCTTTTCTTTTCCTTTTCTTTTCTCTTTTCTTCTCTTTTCTTTTCTTTTCTTTTCTTTTCTCTTTTCTTTTCTTTTCTTTTCTTTTCTTTTCTTTTCTTTTCTTTTCTTTTCTTTTCTTTTCTTTTCTTTTCTTTTCTTTTCTTTTCTTTTCTTTTCTTTTTCTTTTCTTTTCTTTTCTTTTCTTTTCCTTTCTTTTCTTTTCTCTTTTCTTTTTCTTCATTTTGCGTGAGTAAAGGCAGCTGCACTTATATTCCTTGAAATAAATCTTACTTGACACAGTTATTCTATCTTTCTGCAAGGCACACTTTTTTCCCCCCCCAAGAATAAAAGCTGTGATCACTATAAAACTGTGAGAAAAATCAATCTCCTGTAAAAGGAATTGTTATTTTATCTATGCACACAAACACTGCACACACACATCATATGAGACCTGATCATCTGATCATGCAAATGAGTAAACAAATTAGTTACACTTGCTGAGGATGCCTTCTAACACTCCTGCTAGGTATTTTCTGGAGGTGGTGCTGAGAGAAAGCACCAACACAAGTTAATCAAAACTTGTTCTTTTTCCTTCTCCACATCACATCTGAGAATTCATTTTATGTAAGCCTACAGCTAATTAAAAAAAAAAAAAAATCACTGCAATGTCAGGTTTTTTAATGGTTTCCTCTCAGGTTTTTTAATGGCTTCCTCTTAGTTTTCTCTTTCTAATTCTGCCTTGAACAATGCTGATTTTAATTTGAGGTTATTTTCTCCTTTGTATTTTTTAACAATATAATTTCCTCTTCTAAGCAAATCGTATCTTCCTCCAGTGGCATCATAGTTTGATTTCCTTACTTAACTACCAAGCCCTTCTACTTTCAATGTTTTCTCTTTTTCTCACTAAATTACTTTTTGACTATGCATTACCTTCTGTTACAGCCTTTCTCTGCAGAGAATCTGAAACAAACGTTTTGAAAACGCCATAATTACCGAGTGTCTTTAGCAAGCATGTCTACACTATGAAGTCCTACTTTAGACTGAAAATATTTCAAAAGCTCAACATGTATGAAAATCTCTGGTTATATTTGATGTGGAAGATCTGACTTAATTATGTACAAACATCCCTCTTTGTTTGAAGATTCTCCCGTCAGCCAGATCTGGCTGCTTTATGCGTTTCCTCTGTATTATTTCAAGCACCATGTAAGCTTTCACAAGGAAAGCTCTCTGTTGCAGTACAGCTTGCTTTAATTCTTAAGCATCTTCCTTTTACCCAGCCTGTGTTTGTAGAGCAGCAGAAGGGCTGCACTCCGTAAGAAACCATTTCCACAACCGCAGGCTCCCAGAAACTCCCTGCATGGCCTCACACAGCCAGTGAGAAGGAACCACACACTGCTGCGTGGAGCAGTGGGATGTCACATTAGACATTATGCTCTGCCTCCCTCCACAGTGGTCCCTGATGCTGCCTCTGGGCCAGGCTGTCAGTGGCTGGCAGGGTGGATGCCACAGCATGTGCCTGAGCAACACACCAAGCACCCTAACAGCTGGGTGGGCTTTTCTCTAGCTGCAGACATCAATCAGCTAGCAAAAACTATGCCAAGGGGAAAAAAAAATGAAAATAAAAAGAGCAAGGGACTGGTAGTTGTAATATTTTTTTCTCTCTTAACTGACACATCAGTTTCATACACTGCCAAACAAAGGGAGTTCTGACTAAATATGTCTCCCACTCTCTTCCTCTGTGAACCATTAACATGCACAGATGACGAACAGCATGAAAGGGTCTAACAATGAAAGAGTAGTATATGAAAGAGAGACAAAACATGCATTAAGGATTAAAAAAAGAAGGGTGGTTTTACACACTGCCAAACAGCTTTTATTTAAGCAGGCTATCGCATCCTGCTCCACGATATACAGCCACACAAGGCTGACACAAGAATAAATCTCAACTCTATAAAAATTTACTGATAGCGCAGACTACAAGAGAAGAGTTTGTTTACTATCATCCTCCAGCTCTTCCTTTCCTGCAAAACTCAGAAGCTTAGTGCTGCATAACATTTGCCAGGAATTCTTCAATCAGCTAATTTACCTGGAGATCCAGAAACCACTGGCACTTCAAGGGAAGCTGGAGTAGAAGCCTCCCACCAAGACACCTTGGAAAGCAGAGGAAATAGAGGGGCATGGGGAAAGTGTTTTGATTTTCCAAAACAGGGGCTGGTGGGAAAAGGGGTCAGGTACACAGAGAAAGGGCACACTCCACACCAGTACCTGAAGAGATTGGAGCAGCAGTGGTGCAGGCAGGGACCGCAGTGGAGGAAGCACACTTCCCTGATCAACCCCCAGCCCAGTGTGCCCTGCAGGGCTGTGATACACAAGCACCATGGGAATCCCACCATTTTCCCACAACACAGAAGCTCTCATTTTGATTCCACTATGGCCACAACCAGTGCTCCTCTGGACTTCTAACTCTATCTAACTCTAACACACTAAGGGGATAATTTTTTCAGTCAAGCAAGGAACTCAGTATTCATCTCATGCCCGAAAGTTTCAGATTCTAGTCTAAATTACCCAAAGCCACCCTGCAGTCTGCCTTCCTCTTTTTGATGGCATGAGGAATGTTACTTGTGATGAAGGTTAGTGAAGCCCCGTGAAAGATGGTCAGCCTAAATACTACCAGTTTTTATGAACAAACAGGCTGCACAAATGTGGCCCAGGGTGCTTTCTGTTAGTTAATCCTGTCTCAGGCTGGAATGGATTAGATGACTCAAAAGAGACCTCAAGAAAACCTCCCCCTCAGATTCTGTTCTTTGTTAAAATGCTATCAACCACCTTCTCCCCTTTGCTCTCCACCACATAACACAGCATCTTCAAATAAAGGTTAAGCCCTGTGAAGGCAAAAGCAAGTTGGAGGAGGTGTCTTTTTATGACAGGGTAAAGTCACAGTGAGACATGTTAGGTTAACCAAGCTGAACAGATCCAGTGGAAAATATGTCACATGCTGAACTAACATTGACACAAGCCAAAACAATGAATTCAGCACAGACCTGGTGGTATGTCCACCTCCACAATCCCTGGAGTCCTGCCCACGTAGTCCTGTGACACCAGAGAGTGACAGACAGGAGATTAAACTGAGCAGTGGAGCAATAAGCAGGATGGACAATGCCTGCTCGATGCACAGCACAAACTGGCAACATTTTAAAAGCTAATACGACCTTGGGCACTACCTATGCTCTGCTCAACCCTCCCACTGAGGACTGATGGAAATAGCTGTTCCCAAGAGGTGATCTGGCAGATGACCTAAAGTGAGCAATGAGGTGCATGGTGGGAGAAGATAAACATGGGGAAGGGGCCCAAACCATGTCAGGCCTTCCATGTATGGTCATGTTAGAGACATGAGATTGCATTTGCAGGCAGTCCTCCTCAGTGCCACTGCCATCTTCCAAGGGAGGGATGGGAAGAAATCTCTATCCCCAGACGTCCCTTACACACATCTCTCTACAAAAGGATGTTCTAGGCCATGCCAAAAATACCCACATGGCGTGTTTCCACACCACTGGCTTGATGGTTTGATCACTGCTCTGACTGGTCTGACAGAGTGAAAAAAGAGGCCATGGGAAAAAATGTCAGTTACGTTTTATCTAGAGAATCATTTGACAAAAGTTTGATGGAACAGTGTGAAGCTTTCCCTGGCATGGGACTAGGATATCCACTGAACTGGAAGGAGGCCAAAGGGCAGGAATCAGAAGGGAGGTAAAAACTTCGAGTGAAAATACCTTTGAGCAAGAGACCTCTCACAGTTTATATTCTTTCTTGTGCTCAGGTATTTAAAATACCTTCCTAGACACTAAGGATGATTATTGTTTCACCTTGATGTTAGCCACGTCATTCAGCACACTTGTTTAATGCCTTGTGTTAAGAAAGATAACATCTCCAGACAGTGAGCTAAGTTTCTTGTACTTGTGTTTAGCATGGCTCTGGCAGTAAGAGCTGCATCCACAAAACAAGCATTAGAGAATGCAAGCAAGCACTGATATCTGCCCGTGGAGGTGGTGGAGTCGCCGTCATTGAAAGTGTTCAGAAGGAGACTTGATGGGGTGCTTGGTGCCATGGGTTAGCTGTTTGGGTGGGTTGGCTTGGTTGATGGGTTGGACACGATGATCTTGAAGGTCTCTTCCAACCTGGTTTGGTTTATTCTAATAAAGGTTTATGCTCCTCAGAAAACCAGGGGTGCTTTCACAAATCCCCTTTTGGCAGAAAAGATTACACTTAGTAAGGAACAGTCCCAAGGCTGATGGAGCCAAAGACCTTTTTCTTGACATGGGCCAGGTGTGCGAGGGCTGCAAGGCACCACACAGGGACACCAGAGCCATCCTTGGGAGGATTTTGCAAGGACTGTTGAGTCCAGTGTCCCCCACCTGAAGCAGCCACAGTATTTCTCTGCCAGAAAACTACAAGGATTCAAAGGAAGCACCAGAAGGACCTCCAGGCAAGTGTTCTGCTTTTTAACCAAGTTCATTCACTCCAAGAAATGTTAAAATGCTGTTCTCCATTTCAGTCAGCTAGGAAGGGACTTACATATTATGTTGAATTAGGATGAAAAACTATACTTGACTGACATGTGCCTTTTTTTTAAGCAAAAGACATGGATAATCTAGTAGGCAAAGTGCATGGCTTTTATCTGGAAGCTTGTATCAGTTTTAATATTTTGGACTCAAAAATGTTAACAAGAATATAGGGAAAAGATGCTACAAAAGTCAGAGATGTGTCCTTGATTGGATTGCTTTCCCCTCTCATTTTTGTTTGTCTTTTTTGTTTTTTTCCTGTTAAAACATCCAAACAAGAGCGTTAAAGGGGAAGCTTTCAAACCCTGTATCCATTATTCAATGAGGAGCCACAATGTTTCATACAGAAACCAGAACTGAAGAGGAAAAGATTTCTATCATTTAAGACCCTGGTCTTGCCAAAAGCAAATGTAGATGAATTCATACTGACAAGCTTTGGAACAAAGAACCAAACAGACAGACTATCACCTAATAGAAAGATTCTGAAGAATGAAAAGAGATTGGAAGTTATTACAGAGAAATCCTTTAAAGCCTTTAGCCAAGTACCAAATGTAGTAAAGAAAGCAAACAAGTCAGGTATTATTGCTAAAGGAATATAAATCAAAGCTGTTGATTTTATCACAATCATAGCACAGTACCTAAAGTTGCTGAGGGAACACATGGTACATTTAAAGTGCATACACACTAGAGGAAAATACAGCTTCCTTTTTGGCAGGTTGAACAAAAGACCTATGAAATAGCTAGATCCAGTTCTGGGCTCCCTGGTTCAGGAGGGATGGGGATCTACTTGAGAGAGTCCAACAGAGGGTGATTAAAAAGGATAATTAAGAGACTGGAGCACTGCCTTATGGGGAAAGGCTGAGAGACCTGGGGCTGTTTAATCTGGAGAGGAGAAGACTGAGAGGGGATCTGATCAATGTCTATAAATAGATGAGGGCTGGGGGTCAAGAAGAAAGGGACAGCCTCTACCCACTTGTGCCCTGTGACAGGACAAGGGGCAATGGATATAAACTACAGCACCGGAAGTTTCACCTCAACATGAGGAAGAACTTCTTTACTGTAAGGGTCACAGAACACTGGTTGTGGATTCTCCTTCTCTGGAGACGTTCAACACCTGTCTGGATGTGTTCTTGTGTGACTTGTGCTAGATTCTATGGTCCTGGTCTGGCAGGGGGGTTGGACTCAAAGATCTCCAGAGGTCCCTTCCAACCCCTAACATCCCGTGATCCTCTGAAATACTAACAGTAGATGTAAAGTTTGAATCAAACTAGAAGTCAGAGGCAGTATCTGACATCCTTCCAACTATCAATTTGATTCTTTAGATTTATTCTGTATTTTGGACATGAGCACTGCAAAAAGCAAATTAAGGTTTAATTAACTGCTAAGCCTTATTCTTGGGGCTATCTTCACTTGCTCAAAAGCAGCCATTGGCACCTTTCCTCATGACATGAGCAGCATACCACTGTCATCAGACAGTGGTAAAAGAAACATTTGATACTGAGCATCCCTAAGAACCCCCCGTGTTAGAGGGTCATAACTGCTTGTATAGGACTACAAGTGAGTTTTCCCTTCAATATAAAATAGCATCCACTGTAACAATTGCTGTCCTGCTTGATCATTTTTTCCAGCATCTGCCAGCAAATTTTGGTAAATAAGGAAAATGTGCTTTTGTTCAGTTCCTATGTGCCCTCCAGTCTTAATTAATGAGTAGCCACAAGTCACTGAAATTGCTGGATTTTTCTCATAAAGTCTTTGTTAAACTCCCTACAGGTCACTGAAGACCCAGGACTGCATATGCCCAGCATACATCTCTTTAACATAGCATTGATGACATACAAGTTACACTACAGCCTAGTTCAGTATTGTCTAACCTAGAAGTGCTGCACTTTCCTGCAGATTAAGAAATCCTGGGCTGAGTGTCCATAGATGACATTTCTACAGGTTTCATGTCTACCATGTACAACTATGTTTGTTTAACATAGATTAGAAGGAGAAAAGAAAACCTTTCTGGATAGATTTGGTGGGGAGGAGGTTAGGGTTCTGGGGGTTGGTTTTTTGTTTGTTTGGGGTTGTTTTTATTGCAATACACTTAAAAAACCTGCATCCTTGACATTATTTAGGTAGAACTGAATTGTACCATTATATTAATCACTAATCACTTACTGTGCTAGTTGTCATTTTGGTTAAAACTTAATCTATTACCATTCCATGTCAGAGATACAAAGTTAAAAGACAAATACCAATCCAGAAATCACTCATTTAGAGAACAAACACACATTCCTAAACAGCTACATTCCTCCCCAACTCCATTTACATCTGACATCTACAGTAGAAGAAAATCTCAAATAGAGCCAGCAGTGTGCCCAGGTGGCCAAGAAGGCCAATGGCATCCTGGCCTGCATTAGGAATAGTGTGGCCAGCAGGAGCAGGGAAGTCATTGTGCCCCTGGACTCTGCATTGGTTAGGCTGCACCTTCAGTACTGTGTCCAGTTCTGGGCCCCTCAGTTTAAGAAGGACATCAAAACACTTGAACGTGTCCAGAGAAGGGCAACAAGGCTGGGGAGAGGCCTTGAGCACAGCCCTATGAGGAGAGGCTGAGGGAGCTGGGATTGTTTAGCCTGGAGAAGAGGAGGCTCAGGGGTGACCTCATTGCCCTCCACAACTACCTGAAAGGGGGCTGTAGCCACAAAGGGGTTGGTCTCTTCTCCCAGGCAACCAGCACCAGAACAAGGGGACACAGTCTCAAGCTGCACCAGGGGAGGTTTAGACTCGAGGTGAGGAGGAAGTTCTTCACCGAGCGAGTCGTTCGTCATTGGAATGGGCTGCCCAGGGAGGTGGTGGAGTCACCGTCCCTGGATGTGTTCAAGAGGGGACTGGATGTGGCACTTGGTGCCATGGTCTAGTCATGGGGTCTGTGTTGATAGGTTGGACTCGATGACCCTCGAGGTCTCTTCCAACCTTAGTTATACTGTGATACTGTGATACTGAGAGACTCCCCTCACAACAAAACTGCTTCGCTAATTTCCAAGGGGTCACGCTAGAAAACTGTCAAAGAAGTTAGAAAACCACAGGAAAAAAGGTAGATTTCATTTTCATTCTCTAATGTTTATAAACAGCATCATGAAGTAAACTGAAACAAAAAGCAAAATGAAATCCAGGCATAAAGAAGCAGCACTATCCAATCAATGGAAGACCACAGGAGGAAGAAAGTGCAAGAAACTGACGTAGGAAATGAGTATGATGATGTTTTACAGTCCCAGGAACCTTTATGTTCTTTTAAAATATTCTGGATGTTATACTTTTTATATTTCTCTGTTATAGGTTGGTTGGCAATGTTGCATGTTGCAGCATTTCTGGTTTGGATTTTGCTACCTGCAGGTCACCTGAACCTAGTAATTATTCTGAGCCTCATACCAAATTTCCTCTGCCAGGTCTTCCACTGGGATAAGAAGTAGAGTGGTTTATACCTGCTGGGAACCCAGTCCTTCAAATCGTGTTTTACCTTGCTTTTAACATGAGGTGATTATGTCTCTTAGAGTGTTCTTGTGGCTTTTCTCAAGATCAGACCAGGCTGCCAAGCAGAGAAGAAGCCTGCAGTGTCCCATCACCATAGCTGGCATGCTGTGCGCCAGCACGGGGGCTCACCTTGCCTGACCTGCTGGCAGATGCTTGCTGCAGACAAAAGAGACCCTTCAAGACAGCACCACATGCCAGAAGGGGAAGACGACCAACTGTATGCTACTAAGGACTGCTCCTGAGCCAGCTGCCATCCACCCAGGGAGACAGTCTGAGAAGCCAGGCTTTAGTTTTGCAGAGATTGTAAAGATGATACTCCTTCAAGTCTAAAAAAAATAAAGAACATCACTGAGAAACAGGCATCACCTTCCTCACAGGAATAGTGCAAGTTCTGTCCATGTGTCTCCCCTAGGACTAGAGTCAACGGCTGGTGGCTGGGGGACGACTCTGGGAGGGCTTGGCATGACAAATACTCCATTGACTGTCACTTTTCTGTAGTGAAAGCTGTCTCTAAAGACATTAACTAATATGACCTCTGGGGCAGGCACCTTATTTTGTTGTGGATCCACACAATTCTCAGGCAAATAGCAGCATCACAGTATCACAGCACAGTATCACAGCATCACCAAGGTTGGAAAAGACCTCAAAGATCATCAAGTCCAACCTGTCACCACAGACCTCATGACTAGTCATGACTAGTCACAGAACTCATGAGGTCTACTCATGAGGTCTGTGTTGATAGGTTGGACTCGATGATCCTCGAGGTCTCTTCCAACCTTAGTTATACTGTGTGACTAGGCCATGACACCAAGTGCCACATCCAAACCCCTCCAGGGGTGGGGATTCCACTCCTGCCCTGGGCAGCCGGGGCCAGGCCTTGACAACCCTTTTAGAGAAGAAATTCTTTCCTAATATCCAACCTCAACCTCCCCTGGGCCACCCTGAGGCTGGTGCTTCTTGTCCTATTCTGTGGTGCAGAGAGAGCTTGGGTGAGGAGCAAGTAAAGGTGAGGAGTTGAAACCTCCCTTCTTGAACACCTCTTTAGCCACCCTACCATCCTGGCCTCTCTTAAGTCCTTCATTTTATTCCACATGGAAGAAGAACTAAGTGCAGAAATGATGCCTTTGCCCCAGGAAGTGCTGCCTGGATTCTTGCATCACAGCAAACTCCCAGAATCCACCCATCCCAAGGAGGAGGCTGCAGTCTGCTGGACAGTGTCTAAGCTGGTTGTGGGTGTAAAAGCCAGGCTTGTGTTCCTGCTGGTTTCACCCAGCAAAGCCAAGCAGTTCCAGCATCATGGGATGGGAGATGAGAAGTACTGGGCACCAAAGCCAAAAACAGGCAGTGTAGCACTGTCACAGCAGCAACATGGGAGCAACACACATGTCAGTCACAGCACTGAGATCTCACAATACATCTGCCTGTGACTCTGGCAGGAAACCAGCATATTTTCAAAGAAAGCCTGACATGAAAAAAATTATTTCATTTCCCAATCATCTGAAGTACAAAATAAAATAGTTTTAATAAAACAAAGATGTAAGACTGTCACAGTCATCAGGGAAATAAATCAATGTGGTTTTTTTTAATTCTCCATTTTTTTATGTAGGGCTTTTCAGATCAAGGCAGCAGCATGTTCAGAACTGCTTCCCTGTCCCAGTCTAAGTGAATAATGTCTTTAACACAACAGCAAGATAAAACAGTTTATGCAGACTTTCTTGGCATGCAGAGCTACAGGCTGGGGTCAGACTGGCTGGAGAGCAGCCAGGCAGAGAGGGACCTGGGGGTACTGGTTGATGGTAGGATGAACATGAGCCTGCAGTGTGCCCAGGCAGCCAAGAGGGCCAATGGCATCCTGGCCTGCATCAGGAACAGTGTGGCCAGCAGGAGCAGGGAGGTCATTCTGCCCCTGTACACTGCACTGGTTAGGCCACACCTCGAGTACTGTGTCCAGTTCTGGGCCCCTCAGTTTAGGAAGGAGGTTGACTTGCTGGAGTGTGTCCAGAGAAGGGCAATAAAGTTGGTGAGTGGTTTGGAACACAAGCCCTATGAGGAGAGGCTGAGGGAGCTGGGGTTGCTTAGCCTGGAGAGGAGGAGACTCAGGGGTGACCTTATCACTCTCTGCAACTACCTGAAGGGAGGTTGTAGACAGGCGGATGTCGGTCTCTTCTTCCAGGCAGCCAGTACCACAACAAGAGGACACAGACTCAGGCTGCACCAGGGGAGGTTTAGGTTGGATGTTAGGAAGAAGTTCTATACAGAGAGAGTGATTGCCCACTGGAATGGACTGCCTGGGGAGGTGATGGAGTCGTCGTCATTGGAGGTGTTCAGGAGGAGATTTGATGGGGTGCTTGGTGCCATGGGTTAGTTGTTTAGGTGGGTTGGATTGGTTGATGGGTTGGAGGCGATGATCTGGAAGGTCTCTTCCAATCTGGTTTGGTTTATTCTAAATAAAGGTTTATTCTAAAGCAAAGCATCCTAAGAATCTAAACAGTTAGTAGCTGGTAATTCTTGCTATCTTTTTCTATAAGAAATGGGTTGCATAATAACTGGGCCAAATGCTGAAATGTAGTCATATATTCCTTTCTGCCTGGATTTTTAGGAAGTTGTAATTCACTGGCAAATAAGCAGCACACGAGTATCACTGCCTCACACAGGTTAAACGTTGTATCTTCCCACATTTCTGCTCAGACAGGTATCTTCCCTTTCTGGAAAAAAACATTCTTTGTCAAGCAGATGTGTGTTTAATGAAAACTAAATCCTTAGTGGACAACAAGAAGTAAAATAATGTGGGAAACAATAACAGCAACTGAAGACATTCCCTACTTCCCTCTGCAACTACCTGAAAGGTGGTTGTAGCCAGGAAGGGGTTGGTCTCTTCTCTCTAGCAACCAGCACCGGAACAAGGGGACACAGTCTCAAGCTGCACCAGGGGAAGTTTAGGCTCGAGGTGAGGAGAAAGTTCTTCACCAAGTGAGTTGTTCGTCATTGGAATGTGCTGCCCAGGGAGGTGGTGGAGTCACCGTCCCTGGAGGTGTTCAAGAGGAGATTGGACGTGGCACTTGGTGCCATGGTCTAGTCATGAGGTCTGTGGTGACAGGTTGGACTCGATGATCCTCGAGGTCTCTTCCAACCTTAGTTATACTGTGATACTGTGATGCTTTCACCGTGTGTTGCCAGCTTACACACTGAGGTTATTCATTTGCAAATACCTGCATTATTCAAAAGAGAGTGCAAGTTACTGGGGGGTGGGGGAAGGAAGTTAAAAAAAAAGCAAATTAAGGTTTAATTAACTGCTAAGCCTTATTCCTGGGGCTATCTTCACTTGCTCAAAAGCAGCCATTGGCACCTTTCCTCATGACAGCCATTAAAGGTCCTCTTCCCTTCAGCATCGCCTCACACGAAGCACTTAATCTCATATAACAACACCATCTAGTGGTAAAATGCATACATTACACTCAGACTCGCCGGCATGGGTTTGGTTTCATTTATTTTTCCCCTTTTTACGGGACCATCGGACACACACAACGAGAGCGGGGCCGGCAGGAAACATTTCTTCAGTCTGTCATCACACACACGCATCTCATCCCAGCGCTTGAACAAACTCATAGTTCTTCATTTCATCTAAACACATCCTTAGTTTTAAGCATGTGAATCACTGATGTAGATCAGAGGAGCTCCCCTCCAAAGGGTATTGATATATTGATGCTGCAAACCATTGCCAAAGGAGTAAAGACAGAGAACCACATTGGAAGGCATCACTCGTTGTGAGTGTGCTGACCACACATCTGGCACAGGACTGTGCCCACAGCTCCTGTATGTCATGTAATAATCTAACACCATTTTCTCCCGTTCTGCAGTGTAAATGGGGAGGGTGGAGGGTGGGGAGGGGGTAAAGTGCTTACTCCTCTCTACATAAAGTCAGAAGTCATATTCAGGTGGTATCTGGAATTAACCTCCTTTGCATGACTCTTATTCATGATCTCTAAAAAGAGGGGGAAATGAACAGAAAGGCAAACTGTTACATTTCACTGCAATCCCTTTAGGACTAGAATGTGAATGGTACGAGCCCGCAGAATAAAAGGCTAGAGTGAGTCAGCAAGGCAGAAAGATGACAAATGGGAAACAGCAGCAACTTGTTCTACAAAACAATAAATTGTGATTACACTGATGATGCAGAGCTAAAAAGCTATTTGGCTTGAAATAAAATTATTCAAAGTTAGAATCCTGCAGTAATGAAATGGGACAATTTGCTCTACTTCAGTGGGCTTTGAGGGAACATTAGTGCATTGTAAACAACATATTAACAAAGTGCATATTTGTGAAGGGCAAATTAAGTCAATACTCAAGCTGCAGGAACAATTGAGCCCATAAAGCAGTGTCATGTACAAGTCTGGCTTGTCATCAGCTTAGCCTCTTGAATTTTTCTCTCTGAAAAACAGAACTTGCTTTGCCCAACAGCTGAAACACCCCTACACTCAACAGAAAGAGAATGTTAAATATGCACCCTAAGAACTCCCATAAAGCTCCATTCATGCCAGGCTACAAAGTTCTGCTTATAGTGAAACAGGGGGTTCTACAACTTCTCTGTTGTTTGAAGAATGCTCTTACATAATCAAGCATCCTGCTTTCACAGTATCACAGTATCACAGTATCACTTAGGTTGGAAAGGACCTCGAGGATCCTTGAGTCCAACCTATCAACACAGACCCCATGACTAGACCATGGCACCAAGAGCCACGTCCAATCTCCCCTTGAACGCCTCCAGGGTCGATGACTCAACCACCTGCCTGGGCAACCCGTTCCAATGACGAACGACTCGCTCGGTGAAGAACTTCCTCCTCACCTCAAGTCTAAACCTTCCCTTGCACAGCTTGAGACTGTGTCCCCTTGTTCTAGTGCTGGTTGCCTGGGAGAAGAGGCCAACCCCTTCCTGGCTACAACCACCCTTCAGGTAGTTGTAGAGGGTAATGAGGTCACCCCTGAGCCTCCTCTTCTCCAGGCTAAACAATCCCAGCTCCCTCAGCCTCTCCCCATAGGGCTTGTGTTCAAGGCCTCTCCCCAGCCTTGTTGCCCTTCTCTGGACACGTTCAAGTGTTTCGATGTCCTTCTTAAACTGAGGGGCCCAGAACTGGAGACAGTACTCAAGGTGTGGCCTAACCAATGCAGAGTACAGGGGCACTATGACCTCCCTGCTCCTGCTGGCCACACTATTCCTAATGCAGGCCAGGATGCTATTGGCCCTCCTGGCCACCTGGGCACACTGTTGGCTCATATTCAGGTGGCTGTCAATCAGCACCCCCAGGTCCCTCTCTGTTTGGCAGCTCTCAGCCACTCTGACCCCAGCCTGTAGCTCTGCATGGGATTGCCGTAGCCAAAGTGCAGCACTCAGCACTTGTTGAATGCCATCCCATTGGACTCTGCCCAAAACACATGGTGGTCTAGAAGCCTTCTTCAAACTTTCACTGGAGCTACTGCTTTTCTGCAACACACATAACCATCCAAGAATCCTGAAAACTATTCAAATGTCTGCCTTCCTCATACTCAGATCCCCTATAATTATGTAGCTCAACCAGACTAATAATATAACCATCACCCTGTGAAAAACGATGCTCTTCAAAACCTCTCTTAAGCAGCCGCTTCACTTAATGAAAAGACCAGCAAAAAGAGCAAATTTCTACGCATGAAACATTTATTAGCTAGCAATAACAACTTCCTATTAAGAAATAATAATAAAGTAAATTAGCAACAGCAATGAATCCAGGAATTGTTTAGAGTGAGATTAAGAGTTAAGATGTTAACAAGGGAATATGGTGACAACCTCTTATGAATAAAGATGATGAATAATATTATAAGAGATTCTGAACAGACATGTCGTTGGCATCATGCAGTTTCTCTCCAAAGCATATTTCTGCCACCTTCAAATATATAATTACATTATTATGAGCTTCAATTTATAGTTCTAGATGTTAGTTACCAGCTTTAGTACATTTTGGGGGTCTTAGTCTATTCATAAAGTATTAGAGTATTTATTTAGAATAAAGCAAACCAGGTTGGAAGAGACCTTCAAGATCATCGTGTCCAACCCATCAACCAATCCAACCCACCCAAACAGCTAACCCATGGCACCAAGCACCCCATCAAGTCTCCTCCTGAACACCTCCAGGGATGGTGACTCCACCACCTCCCTGGGCAGCCCATTCCAATGGGCAACCACTCTCTCTGTATAGAACTTCTTCCTAACATCCAACCTAAACCTCCCTTGGTGCAGCCTGAGATTATGTCCTCTTGTTCTGGTGCTGGCTGCCTGGGAGAAGAGACCATCATCCGCTTGTCTACAACCCCCCTTCAGGTAGTTGTAGAGAGTGATAAGGTCACCCCTGAGTCTCCTCTTCTCCAGGCTAAGCAACCCCAGCTCCCGCAGTCTTTCCTCATAGGGCTTGTGTTCCAAACCCCTCACCAACTTCGTTGCCCTTCTCTGGACTCATTCCAGCAAGTCAACCTCCTTCCTAAACTGAGGGGCCCATGGACAACTAAAATCAATCTGAAACTCAGCCTTTACAGGATCACTATTTGGTTGGTATTTGCAGTTTTTTCAAGTCCATTTACATTGGGAAAATATGAGTTTCACTGCTGAACTGGAGTTAGAAATCGACATGTTCCATTCCCCAAGATTTCAAAAACTGAGAGAATTAGGAAGGAAAACAGAATACTCACTGGCACAGGATTCCTGAAGCAGCATACCTGCTCTGCTCATCCTACCTGCACTCTGCTCCTCATACCAACAATCCATACCTAGATCACAGAATTGTTAGGGTTGGAAGGGACTTCAATGATCATCCAGTTCCAACCCCCACCTTGCCACGGGCAGGGACACCCTCCACTAGATCAGGTTGCCCAGAGCCACATCCAGCCTGGCCTTAAAAACTTCCAGGGATGGGGCTTCTACCACCTCCCTGGGCAACCTATTCCACTGTCTCACCCCTCTTATGGTGAAGAACTTCTTCCTAATCCTAAACTAAATCTCCCCTCCTCTAGCTTGGATCCATTCCCCCTAGTCTTATCACTAATTGACACCCTGAGAAGTCCCTCACCAACTTTCTTGAAGGCCCCCTTCAGATGCTGGAAGGCCACAATAAGGTCACCTCGGAGCCTTCTCTTCTCCAAAATGAACAACCCCAACTCTGGCAGCCTGTCCTCATAGGAAAGATCTCTACAAAGTTTCAACCTGTAATCTCTGTGCCCAGTAAGATCATGGAACAGATCCTCCTAGAGGCACTGCTGAGGCAGACAAATAATGAAGAGGTGACTGGGCACAATCAGCATGGCTTCACCAAGGGCAAATCCTGCTTGACAAACCTGGTGGCCTTCTATGACAAGGTCACAATGTTAGGACCTGAGCAAGGCCTTCAACACTGCCCCACACCACATCCTGGTCTCCAAGCTGGTGTAGAATGGGTTTGAGAGATGGACCATCAGTGAATACAGAACTGGCTTGAGGGCCACACCCAAAGGGTGGCTGTCAATGGGTCCATGTCCAAGTGGAGGCTGGGCAGCCAAGCCCAGAGTCTCATGGCATGAGGACAACAGACATAAGATATATTGAGAGGTTCAGAATGGATTTAAGGAAAGAAATTTCATCCTGAGGGCAGGCAGTGGAGCAATTTTTCTAGAAAGGTTGTGCAGTCTCCTCTCTTGGATGTTTCAAGACTACATAAAGCTCTGCACAGCTCAGTCTGGCTTCACACCTGACCCTGCTTTGAACAGGCATGAACTTCTGAGACCCCCTTCCCTGAATTACTCTGATTCTGTGGTCCTAAGACTAAGTGCTAACTTACCTCTCTATCTTCCTAAAGGACGCAGCATATAAACTGGTTACATAACTGAAAGCAAATAACTTCCATTAGTTTGAAAGCAGGGTGAAGTCTATCCATGTCATAATTATCATTAATGAACACAAATAAGGATACACTGTCAGCACTCCAATACTTCCATTTTGGCATTTTATGCACTTCCAAATATTCTTAATGAAGTTCTGCTGCTAATTTGAAAACAGTCATGCAGATAATGGATTACTGCAGCTGCACAATAATGATAACCCTCAAAAACATCTGGATATTCCACACTCTGAAGATTCACTGATCACAAAGTAAACCAATGCCCTTTTCAACCAACTCTTTTTCCTAGCTAAAAGAAGGACAACACGTAGGAATATTTGTCCTACTAAGGTGGACATCTGTTCTGTTTCAAATCACACCAAAACTTCTCTCTAAATTTTGTTTTATTCATAAAGATTAGTCACTACAGATTTTACTTCATTAATCATCTTGGGGTTTTCCCTCATTAGGATATCTATTAGCAATCAACATTTTTCAAGCATTCTTGGAATACATGCTAGAATTTTATGCACCACTACACATCTTATCTGTGAGTAATTAAGAAACTGCTTCTACATAAACTATAGTAGGCTTTATGGCAATCTCCATTGATTCCTGGAAAACCACCTTTCACTCATCTTGGAAACTGCAAATCTTCTTCCCACTCTCTGGAGCATTCTGACTTTTAAACAGGTATTAGAACACAATCACCATCAAAATCACAACCTAGAAAGAAATTTGACCAGGTGAAAAATTTTTACCGCCTATCTGCCCTTCTACCTTTGCCTCCTTGTGTCTAAGCCAATAGACCTCAGACATTTTTCTCTGTAATATGCAATTTCCATGACAACTACATGGAATGAAATGATGTGTGGACACAAAATATTTTAGTACCTACATAATCAATTTTACAGTACCTTGATGTGGACCATATGCAATCTGGAAATACAGTTCAAAACTCATCTTCTTGCATTTCCCTCACAGCTGTACACTGCTTAAATGTGAGATCCTCTTATATCCCTGGATGGGTCACACGTAGAGGTGAGCTGTTGATGCTTCAGACCAAGAACACAGCATGGCTCTGATGCTACTACTGAAAGGTCCCCTATAATACAGTGACTATTCATAGTGTTTCTCTAAGTCCTTAATTTGCTGGTGAGGTCCAACCTCATCATAGGATCTGATAGATCTCAGTTCTCACTTCTCTGAAACTCTCAACTAATCCTCGTCCTTAGTGACAAAGGATCCTATTTCTCTCCCTAGATCTACCATATGCCCTTGAAGCATCCCTGTGGTGGTCATTTCAGCAACTCTGAGCACTGCCATAAAGATGAACCAGGATGAGGTCAGCTTCTTTTTATGGGCTGCAGAAATCAAATGGAAATACCAGTGGCTCTGTTAAGGCCACTAAATATTCATTTCCGTGTACCATCAGAAAATGGCCTGCTAATGTATTCCATCCTGCACAAAACATTCAGTGAGCACTTGAAATAAAACTCACAAAAGTCTGTATGTGGCAAACTTCTGCTTTTTCACAGAATCTAAAAAATAATTGTTTTTTTAAAATAATCCAGGATTTTTATCCTTATTTAGGTAGCAAGTGTTAAAAACAAAACCCAGAGGTGCAATAACAAGTTATAACAAGAAAGATCTGGCAGGGTGAGTCAATGGGATGAGGCCAATGGGATAAGGGAGAGGCGAGAAGAGAGGAGAGGCGAGGTGAGGTGAGGAGGAGAGGAGGAGAGAGGAGAGGAGAGAGGAGAGAGGGGAGAGGAGAGGAGAGGAGAGGAGAGGAGAGGAGAGGAGAGGAGAGGAGAGGAGAGGAGAGGAGAGGAGAGGAGAGGAGAGGAGAGGAGAGGAGAGGAGAGGAGAGGAGAGGAGAGGAGAGGAGAGGAGAGGAGAGGAGAGGAGAGGAGAGGAGAGGAGAAGGGAGAAGGGAGAAGGGAGAAGGGAGAAGGGAGAAGGGAGAAGGGAGAAGGGAGAAGGGAGAAGGGAGAAGGGAGAAGGGAGAAGGGAGAAGGGAGAAGGGAGAAGGGAGAAGGGAGAAGGGAGAAGGGAGAAGGGAGAAGGGAGAAGGGAGAAGGGAGAAGGGAGAAGGGAGAAGGGAGAAGGGAGAAGGGAGAAGGGAGAAGGGAGAAGGGAGAAGGGAGAAGGGAATTAACCAGGTTGGAAGAGTCCTTTGAGATCATTGAATCCAACCTATCACCCAACACTATCTAATCAACTAAACCATGGCACCATCTACATAAAAATCCTGCAAAAGGGTGCAGAAAAAGCACCAGAGGTATGTAGGGAGGGAGTCTCAGCACAGAAGAAAGGAGAGAAAGATGGAGGAAAGAAAGCAAAAGCCTTTCCTGGAAGAAGACTGGGCTGGTAAGCAGCAGAGAGTCCAAGTGACAACACATGGAGATGTTTTATTCTCTCCATGACCTCCACAAAAGTTTCCCTGACATTGCAAGGAACTGTGGAGGTTATGCTCGGTCTATGCTTCATCTGACAGGCTGTAAGACAAATGCAGAATTTTGCTTTTTCCTCTTCATGAATTTGCCATGCCAGATCAAAGAAGTGGGAATTTGGGACCAGTGCAGTACTGATACAGCTGGCAGTGTTGTTTATTTCAGAGGCTAAATTCAACCTTCGCTTGGTCGAATAACTTAATTGCGCTTACTGGGAGCCTGCTTTTTAAAAGGTTCAATTCTTTCTGCTGCCAAGAATCAGAGTTTGCTTTCCGCATGTGGAAATTACCTCAAGGGAAGGCTTTTGTGAGCCAAACCATTCCAAAAGTATCCTTAATTGCTTTCCACAGTCTCGTGAAACAGGAGATTATGCAGCAAATCCACATTCTAAACCGGAAAAATTAAGGAGACAGAGAAGTGAAAAACCAACCTCACGGATAAAAACATTAATCTTAACTACATACTTTAAATAACACAATGCAACTTCAGCTGTTAAAGAGTTTTTTAACACTCATTGTGCCCTCCCTGGAAAACTATAATCAGTGGACATTAGCAACATACACTATGCAGATTTATTCAAATAGATCACAGTATCACAGTATCGCCAAGGTTGGAAGAGACCTCGAGGATCATCGAGTCCAACCTGTCACCACAGACCTCATGACTAGACCATGGCACCAAGTGCCACATCCAATCTCCTCTTGAACGCCTCCAGGGACGGTGACTCCACCACCTCCCTGGGCAGCACATTCCAATGACGAACGACTCGCTCGGTGAAGAACTTTGTCCTCACCTCGAGTCTAAACCTCCCCTGGCACAGCTTGAGACTGTGTCCCCTTGTTCTGATGCTGGTTGCCTGGGAGAAGAGACCAACCCCTTCCTGGCTACAATCACCTTTCAGGTAGTTGTAGAGGGCAATGAAGTCACCCCTGAGCCTCCTCTTCTCCAGGCTAAACAATCCCAGCTCCCTCAGCCTCTCCTCACAGGGCTGTGCTCAAGGCCTCTCCCCAGCCTTGTTGCCCTTCTCTGGACACGTTCAAGTGTCTCAATGTCCTTCTTAAACTGAGGGGCCCAGAACTGGACACAGGACTCAAGGTGCAGCCTAACAATGCAGAGTACAGGGGCACAATGACCTCCCTGCTCCTGCTGGCCACACCATTCCTAATGCAGGCCAGGATGCCATTGGTCTTCTTGCCCACCTGGGCACACTGCTGGCTCATGTTTAGGTGGCTGTCCATCAGCACCCCCAGGTCCCTCTCTGTTTGGCAGCTACAGGCCACTACTTGAAAACTCCTTGACTGGCCTGCACAGATGCATATTATCTTTATTTGTAAACCACCTCACAAATTAAACAGAACTTATAGGATATAGAAAGCCTTCTGGAGAGTAAATAATTTTTCCTTTCTCTTGGTTTTCTTTTATTAGTATGTCAGAAGTTTCAGGAAGGATGAGATTATCTTTCATGCTAGAATAACAATGCTGACACAACAATATTGAAGCTATCATGGAAAAGCATTAGTCTGCAGATAGTTTTCATCTATTGTATGGAACTACATATTTCTTCAGGTTTTGGTGGCAGTGCCTCAGTATGAAGGTAGACAAAAGGAGCAGTTGAATGCAGCCTCTGTAATCAGCAGCTTTATACTCTTCAAAATGTCTAGGATTATGTCAGGAAAATTCAGAGAATTTCTCAAGTTTAGAGAACAAGGAAACAGAAAGCTTTGAAGACAGATTAGTTAAAAACCAGAATGTCCATAAGTATTATGAATCATTTAATGCAGATATGGGTACAGATGGGTTGGATAGATATCAGTCTAAATTCATATAAGATGTGACAGGTTTTGTCTCTTCAGTGATTCTTCTGTCAGCTCAGATAATTTGCAGAGGAATATATCTGCTTGCCCCAACCCCCCTCCACAGAGGCATCTCATTCTGCCATTCAGTAAATCCAAGTGTCCAAGTGGAAGCCTTTCCTCAATCTGTTCACCAACACACTCATGCACATGTTTCAAAATAATTGTACAGGAAGTTCTATGCATTTTAGGTGTCTTCTATGGTTTAAAATACGCATGATTTTCAAGTGTTCCTCAATCATTTCTTCTGTAAACAGCACATAAGAAGAGCAATCCATAATTAGTGGTACATCAGATTAAAGCCAGGGAATGTCAGCATGGCAGGAAATGTAGGAGCCTACCACAAAATCTTCCAGGCTTGAAGCAATCTTAGGTGAAACACTTGCTAAAACAGGCAGATGACAGGAACATGTAATACAGGTTAGCCAATGTGCATCACATGAAATACTCCCGCCTACAACCATGCTTAAAATTAGCATGCCACTCACCAAAAATAATAACAGTTTTTCAGTACATGATGCTACTTCACATTAAGGTAGAGTGAGCTAGGCTGAAGCAACACAGGTAGAAAAGTAAAAGGTCTGTAGTCTCTCTAGTACTTCTGTATAAAAGGTATCTATAGAACTCTATAGAATCTATATAGGTAGTGATAGGACTAGGGGGAATGGAATGAAGCTGGAGGTGGGGAGATTCAGGCTGGATGTGAGGAGGAAGTTCATCACCATGGGAGTGTTGAAGCCCTGGAATGGGTTGTCCAGGGAGGTGGTTGAGGGCCCATCCCTGGAGGTGTTTAAGACTAGGCTGGATGAGGCTCTGGCCAGGCTGATCTAGTGTGGGGTGTCCCTGCCCATGGCAGGGGGGTTGGAACAAGATGATCCTTGTGGTCCCTTCCAACCTTGACTGATACTATGAACTCATAAGCTAACATGGTAAAGTGTATCTGCCTGGAAGTGATTTAGAGATATTTGATAAAGCCCTGAAACAGAAAGTAGATTTTATTAGATTCAATCTCATTAAATGGCTGAAAATTAAATTTCTCATAGATTAGAAATATATCCTCAGAAGCTGGCTAGTTTAAAATTCAGTTGATATAGCATAGTTAGGCATCTATGAGGCCTTTGACAAAGCACTCTCTGACATACTGATGAAAATGCCTTACACAAAAATCAATGTAGCATATCTTGAATGGATTAAAAAGTGATTAAATGAGAGATCTAAAAACAAAGAAAAGTAAATTCTTCTCCAGTGATGCTGTTTCTAGTGGGATCCTGTGGGATCTAGTCTTGATCACAGATGAAATGATTACTATGTAAAATTACACTTGCAGAACTTGTCTTAATCCAAAACAATGCTAAGAAAAATCTGGATTCTACAGAGTAAGTTGACATGGATGGAAATGCTTTGCTGTGCACTGCAAGGTATTACATATTACAGGACAATGTGCAGACTGGAAGAAGAGGAACAGGTAGAAATGTCCTCCCAGAACTTTCCTTTTTCACCATGCAGAACAGCTCCCTGGGAAGGAGGAGATGCTTCTGACCCTTCCTTCTTTAGCAATGAAGCAGCAAATGTCAAAAGAGATTGCTGGTAATCAGAACTAGAGAACTCACTTGGAAGGTAATGCTAGGGTACATAAGCTAGTTCCCAAGCAACTGCATCACTACCTACCAGTACAATAAAAAAGAATGACATGTGATTTTCAAATATATGGGGGGGGGGAGAATCCCACAGCATTTCATAAAATAAGATTAATTGGCATAATGTATGGAACAGTACATAGCACAAAATTGTCAGATGATCCTTGAGGTTCTTTCCAACCTCCCCTCTGCCATAGGCAGGGTCACTTTCCACTAGATCAGGTTGCCCAGAGCTACAGCCAGCCTGGCCTTAAAAACATCCAGGGATGGGGCTTCCACCACCTCCCTGGGCAACCTGTTCCAGTGTCTCACCACCCTCATGGTGAAGAACTCCTTCCTAATGTCTAATCTAACCCTCCCCTCCTCTAGCTTGGATCCCTTTCCCCTAGTCCTATCACTACTCAACACCCTGAAAAGTCCCTCCCCAGGTTTCTTGTAGGCCCCCTTCATATACTGAAAGGCCACAATAAGGTCTGTTTGGAGCCTTCTCTTCTCCAAGCTGAACAACTCCAACTCTCTCAGCCTGTCCTCATAGGAGAGGTGCTCTAGAATCATAGAATCATAGAATCAGCCAGGTTGGAAAAGACCTCAGAGATCATCAAGTCCAACCAGCACCTCCAGACAACTCAACCATGGCTCCAGGTGCCACATCCAATCCCCTCTTGAACCCCTCCAGGGATGGGGATGCCACCACCTCCCTGGGCAGCACATCCCCAGGGCCAATCTCTCTTGATGGGAAGAACTTTCTCCTCACTCCAGCCTAACCTGTACCTGTACAAACATTGGAATTTGCATCTGAAATAACAAAGAGGTAAAAATTTACAGAATATTACAAAAGAATAATTTACAGAATACATCTGTTTGGAAGAGACCTCAAAGATCATCCAGTCCTGTTTAAATCTGTTTCATCTGACTCAAAAGGGCATTTTTTTACAATTTTGGTGCCATGTTATTCAATCATTTCAGAATTCATTTCACTCAAAAAGAAAAATGTTGCTTCAAAGTGAAAATCAAGTAATTTCATTTCTATTACAATATTCTATGTATTCCTGAAGCTTGCCTTAAAAGTCTAAGAATAGGAGGGGTTTGGAGCACAAGCACTATGAGGAGAGGCTGAGGGAGCTGTGGTTGCTTAGCCTGGAGAAGAGGAGACTCAGGGGTGACCTTATTGCTCTCTACAACTACCTGAAGGGAGGTTGTAGACAGGCAGAGGTTGGTCTCTTCTCCCAGGCACCCAGTACCAGAACAAGAGGACACAGTCTCAGGCTGTGCCAGGGGAGGTTTAGGTTGGATATTAGGAAGAAGTTCTATATAGAGAGAGTGATTGCCCATTGGAATGGGCTGCCCGGGGAGGTGGTGGAGTCACCATCATTGGAGGTGTTCAGGAGGAGACTTGATGGGGTGCTTGGTGCCATGGGTTAGTTGTTTAGGTGGGTTGGATTGGTTGATGGGTTGGACACAATGATCTTGAAGGTCTCTTCCAACCTGGTTTATTCTATTACTCATGTTTTCAAAAATCCCTTTCTATCCCCAACCTAATCTGTTTCTCAGATTGTATCCCATCTCACATTTCAGCCTCTCCTTACAACAGCTTCACTGAACCTGTGAATCAGGTGAAAATGTATTTCAGGACATCTGCACTAAAAAGGTTACATTGGGTAAATTACCATCTTTGAATGTCAGCGCTACATCATTTCATACCACTCTTTACTGACTTCTTCTGTCGTCCCCTTTTGGCAGGACTGCACATAAAGGCTGTAGAAGAGGTGAGGTAAACATTATTCTCCACAGTGTTTTTCTATTCTGCAATGATTATACAGAGAGAAAGTCAAAACAAGTGTAATGACTCATACAAGATTAGCAAAATGTCACATGTAAATGGCACTCTTGCAATGGCATCTCTAGAGGAACCACACTGGTAATCTTGTGTGTGACAAACCAAAACTGTGACAGAAAACAGGGAAAGACTGGTGGAAAATTTCAGCCAAATGTAGCTCTGAACAGAACTCACAGTCAGTAGGCTGAGATGGGAAAAGTCAGCCCACTCCATTATAGTGCATAAATAAGAAATGCACATGGGTATGCCTGCATGATCTGGTCATTCTCATAGTATTGATTTCCAAAGCCTGTTGGAAGATTTCCAAAAGAGCCACATGGCTAAATCCCAGAGGCAGCAATAAAAATCTCAAAGATACATTTAAGGTATTTAAAGACTGCTGACTTTTGAGTCTGCATTAGATCTAATGATAACTTAGATCCATATTTCACAGGATCACAGGATGTTAGGGGTTGGAAGGGACCTCTGGAGATCTTTGAGTCCAAATCCCCAGCCAGAGCAGGACCATAGAATCTAGCACAGATCACACAGCAATGCATCCAGATGCAGCTTGAAAATCTCAAGAAGACTCCACAACCTCTCTGGGGAGGCTATTCTGGTGCTCTGTGACCCTGACAGTAAAGAAGTTCTTCCTCATGTTGAGGCGAAACTTCCTGTGCTGTAGTTTATATCCATTGCTCCTTGTCCTGTCACAGGGCACAAGTGAGCAGAGGCTGTCCCTTTCTTCTTGACACCCAGCCCTCAGCAATTTATAGACATTGATCAGATCCCCTCTGAGTCTTCTCCTCTCCAGACTAAAAAGCCACAGGACTCTCATTTCTTTCCCATAAATTAGTGCTCCAGTTAAAGAGGGAGAGGAGAGGGAGAGGAGAGGGAGAGGAGGGGGAGAGGAGAGGGAGAGGAGGGGGAGAGGAGGGGGAGAGGAGGGGGAGAGGAGGGGGAGAGGAGGGGGAAAGGAGGGGGAGAGGAGGGGGAGAGGAGAGGGAGAGGAGAGGGAGAGGAGGGGGAGAGGAGGGGGAGAGGAGGGGGAGAGGAGGGGGAGAGGAGGGGGAGAGGAGGGGGAGAGGAGGGGGAGAGGAGGGGGAGAGGAGGGGGAGAGGAGGGGGAGAGGAGAGGGAGAGGAGAGGAGAGGAGAGGAGAGGAGAGGAGAGGAGAGGAGAGGAGAGGAGAGGAGAGGAGAGGAGAGGAGAGGAGAGGAGAGGAGAGGAGAGGAGAGGAGAGGAGAGGAGAGGAGAGGAGAGGAGAGGAGAGGAGAGGAGAGGAGAGGAGAGGAGAGGAGAGGAGAGGAGAGGAGAGGAGAGGAGAGGAGAGGAGAGGAGAGGAGAGGAGAGGAGAGGAGAGGAGAGGAGAGGAGAGGAGAGGAGAGGAGAGGAGAGGAGAGGAGAGGAGAGGAGAGGAGAGGAGAGGAGAGACCTTTGAGATCATCCTTGTAACCCTTTCAACAAACTACATGCAACACATTAAATGAGCTTCTAAAAAACAAAACAAAATCCAAAATTTATCCCCCCACTAACTAATGCCAAATTGAAAATCCCACTCACTAAACCCAAACACTTTGAAAAGTTTGTGGCATCCACTTCTGATTGGGAACCACAGAAACTTACATGTATGCTTCTGAGACCTTTCTTGAGACTGATAACCTTTTAATGCCCTAAGCCTTCTGCTTCAGAAGATCAGTTTCTGCCTTCTGTTTCTCAAGTGCATCTCTCCTCTGTCTAGAGTGGAAAGTTCTTCCTACCACTGTTGCTGCTACTTTCTGATTTGAGTTTGTTTTGATCTCTTGAAAAACAGATCAATGCAAGGTCTCGAAGAAGCTGTAAATAATGTGAATCATGTTTGCAGAGAAGAAACAGCAAGGATTTGTCAGTTTAAATGAGCAAACTAATTTGGTTTTTAAATCCATCGTGAAACAGAAATGCTTAGCATGGTTCTTTTAAAATAATTCAACTTCTATTTCCAGAGAAAATCAAGAACTGAAACATTAACAAAGAATTATAATGCTTTTTATCCTAGCTGGTGGAGAGGTCTTGTGTGGCCTTCATATTATTCCTCACACTCACACCTAATCAGAGAAACAAAAGTATTGTTTTATTACTTCACACAGCAAGTTCACAAGCCCTCCAGTGAGACCATTCCTACAGCCAAATCTCGGACTGAGATGTTATGGAAAGTGAATTTGATCCAAGTGACCTGTAATTATATCAAGGGTTGTCCTTACGAGGTAAAAAACTAAAGGCATTTTGCCACCACCCTTGTCAAGAAAAGGCATCATTCACAATTCATGTTTTCTGAGGACTTTTACTTCACTTCATAATCCACAGAAAGCTGACAGAAAGTCTTTCCCCTTACCAGAGAGCAATCTACTCTTCACAGGCTTATCGCTCTTGAAACCCAGTCTGCCTGTTCATGAAAGAAGTTTTAAGGGGTCTGACTAGAAGCACATCTCCTCCAGTAAGTACTTTCTAACAGTTGCCAACAGCAGGAGCCCCCTAAGAAGTTTATACAGAGCTTTTAAGAGTGAAAGTAAGCAGTGACAATTTCCCCAGAACATGCTCCCAACCTTTAGCAATTTGCATCTCAGTTAATTACTCAGGAAATGAGGGCATTATTGTCTTTAATAAGAGCCTGGGGGATTTTTATTCAGGGAAGCGCCCATTTCTGCAGCCATGTAAACATGGAGCAAGCAGTTCTGCAGCTCAAGCACAAACCATGCAAAGAATGCACTCCTTGCAAGACTCAGCCTAATTCTTCTCTAGTTCTACTTTCCCACACAGACTTTGTTGTTTGTTTCATTCTCCTTCAGCACTCTGTTCAACTTAGGGCACTTCTAAATCTCCCAATCCCTAGCTGATCAGTCCTGTACAGAAGAGAGAAGATCTACTCTGAGCTGCTCTGAGTCCTCCAAACATTATGAATTACCTATGCCACTTGGCTGTCATATTCATCCTGAGACCAAGAATGTTTCAGGGCTCTTCCCAATAGAACACTATGGCTTCCATCTTTCTAACATCTTCTTTCTCAAGTCTTATTATGTGAAGAAACTGTAGGTCATAACAGAACCTTATGTGGCTTGAATGTTTGCAATCTATTGCACCTATTACTGGTTTCTCATGTGCTTAAGATACAAGCTCAGTTAAACAAAGATCACTAGCAGCTCGAATCATAACACCAAACCTGTTATGATAAACACACACAAAAAAGCCTATTCAATCTCAGAAGCATGTTGTAATACATTCTCCACAACCCACACTGCTAAGCATATGAGACAAATAACTAGGAGTCACAACATAATTTTCAATTACTGGCGTCTGAGTGAGATCCCCAGCTAAGAGAACATGCTCTGCCAAGTGCCTGAAAAGAAAACATAACCTCCACAGGGCATCATCTTGGAAGGTACAGGATCTGTTGTGAGCCTGAAGGAATAATTAACGAGAAATGGGCACAACACCACAGACAGATGGCAAGGAACTAACCAGGGAATGAAAAAGTCCTTCCACAATACTTTTTTGACAATTTTATGTGGTCTCCCATTGCAGAATGATCACATCAAGTTAACTTGAACCTAAGTACCCTCCACAACCCAAAGGCCAGCTTAGTCATTACACCTGTTCTCTCTAAAAGCTCATACTGCAGTCCAAGACACATTCCTGGATTCGGAGAAAAAACAGAAAGAAAAAGTTTTTTATTCAGTTCCCTACCAGAACAATGCCAAGTTCCAAGAGCATGAAAACAGTTTGGGTGGGTTTCTTTCACTTTTAATAATCATCTCAGTCAACTAATACCCCAAGAGGAATTTGGCTTCTACCTAGGGTAGAGAATTTTCACCCATTCTCTTATTCTGTTTGAAAAATGCCTTTAAAAATGTGTCCCTAAAAAGAGGAAAGAAGATCTCATAATAAATCCTGAATCTAGGAGATTTCTCCACCCAGATATCTTTTAGCAAATGCTGAATAAGAAACTCCAAATGCCCACCAAATTTGTATGCTCATCAAAAAGAACATCAGAGTCACTAGTACAGCATGCTGTTGGGTTTACTGTCCATTTACAAAGATCACAGTATCACAGTATCACAGTATAACTGAGGTTGGAAGAGACCTCGAGGATCATCGAGTCCAACCTATCAACACAGACCCCATGACTAGACCACGGCACCAAGTGCCACGTCCAATCTTCTCTTGAACACCTCCAGGGACGGTGACTCCACCACCTCCCCAGGCAGCACATTCCAATGATGAATGACTCGCTCGGTGAAGAAGCTTCTCCTCACCCTTGTTCTGGTGCTGGTTGCCTGGGAGAAGAGACCAACCCCTTCCTGGCTACAACCACCTTTCAGGTAGTTGTAGAGGGCAATGAAGTCACCCCTGAGCCTCCTCTTCTCCAGGCTAAACAATCCCAGCTCCCTCAGCCTCTCCTCATAGGGCTTGTGCTCAAGGCCTCTCCCCAGCCTTGTTGCCCTTCTCTGGACACGTTCAAGTGTCTCAATGTCCCTCTTAAACTGAGGGGCCCAGAACTGGACACAGGACTCAAGGTGCGGCCTAACCAAAGCAGAGTACAGAGGCACAATGACTTCCCTGCTCCTGCTGGCCACACTATTCCTAATGCAGGCCAGGATGCCATTGGCCCTCTTGGCCACCTGGGCACACTGCTGGCTCATGTTTAGGCGGCTGTCGATCAGAAGTGTGCAAGTACCCAGAGAAGAACTGTCACATGAAGCTTTACCAAGATTCTTCCCAATTTTAACAAATCTTATGCAAATTCTTTATTTTAAAGTAAACAAAGGTCTTGACAAAATTGGCTCACCTTTGTATTTGTACAGAGATCTCAAGGTCCTGTCACTTCTGCAAACAGAACATTTAGAAAGGCACTGATGGAGGTTTGGAACTCTAATGATTCAAACACAGGTCTGAGGTCTTTTGGAATGCACAAGTTGCCAGAAGGCATAGTTTTAAAATCTGAGCTGTAAAAGGCAGAAGGCTTTGCCAAGGCCATTGTTTTCACCATGAAAACACAGGGTAAGTTTCCCAGCCTTTCGTGGAGGCTGAACAGTCATGCAAAATTCTGTTCAGTCACAGGCACAGTCACTGTTCTAAAAGGAGTCTCAGCACCTGGTTTGGTGTAAATTGAGTCTGCCTTTTGATAAAGCAGCAAGAATTCTCTTGCAATAAAGAAGTGCAGCAAGTACATACTGTCAAATATTTTTAACCAATGCTGGCAGAGGTAGAGACTTCATTTGCTGCACCCCTTTGACAACACTATTATTTGACTTCTCAGCATATCTTGCAGGCAATACCATCTCCCAAGCTCAACTTTAGTCTCCATTACACATTGAACAAACAGTGCCCTTCTCACAGTTGTAGTCTTTTTAGAAAGCAAATGAAAACTTCTGTGAAGTTAGGCTGGAAAGCAGCCTAACTTATCTGCAGTCTCCAGAAGAAAACATTCTTGTATAACTGCAATATGCACCAAGACAGATCCTGGTTCAAAAATAAAAGGCTACAGTGCCTTACGTAAATCTGAGGGCTGAGTGAAGAAAGGGCAGTGATCTGGAGGTCATAAATATTCTGGCTATGCTCACTCCACGTGCTCTGAAGTCCACCTATAAATAGCCTTCAAATTGCTACACACTTCAAGAAAGTCAAGTAACCCAACTTTCACTTTGTAATGTGAGGGTAAAAGTCTAATGATGGCACAGAAGGGCAGAGGAAAAGAGCTGCTGAAGCCATGTAGACATCTGCTGAAAGAGTCCTAGCTGTGAATTTCCATAGAGAGTACCAGCTGGCTCTAACACAGACAAAGAAATGAGAAAGTACAAGGCCAGCCAGAACAAGGTCAGCTCTGTGTGGGGAGCAAGCAAAGCAGCTAAATACTGACAAGAGTGGCCTATGGGAGGGAGAAGAGAACACCCATACACTTCCAGAAAATTCTACAGCCAGCTATGACTTTAGACTGATTTTCACTTATGTGTCACTACAAGTCTTACATATTTATATACACAGGACTAAAACCACTGCAAACAGAAGCTGGGTCACCTGCCAGCCCTTTCCACTCTGTTTACTAATAAATGTCACTGACTTTGAAACACACTTCCATGCAAAAACTACTGATGTGCTGGACCCTGTAGACTTCTTGCTCACTCAAATCCTCTTTCACTCTTTTTAACCTTCTTGTGTTCCTTGAAGCTACTGGTACTGCCTATTCAAACCACTAGCCTAGTCCTGAGCATCCAACATCCCACATAGCAGGGAGCTGAATTTGGACATGATCACCAGCACTTTTGGGGCCAGAGCTGGTTCTATGATACTACCTACAACAGCTCTCAGTGACTTCTCAGTGGGACAATGAAAAGTACTCTGGCCTCTGTTTGGCTCCATGTATTGACAAAAGCCATTCATCACACAGAGCAGCCAGGCAGAGAGGGACCTAGTGGTACTGGTTGATGGCAGGCTGAACATGAGCCTGCAGTGTGCCCAGGCAGCCAAGAGGGCCAATGGCATCCTGGCCTGCATCAGGAACAGTGTGGCCAGCAGGAGCAGGGAGGTCATTCTGCCCCTGTGCACTGCACTGGTTAGGCCACACCTCGAGTACTGTGTCCAGTTCTGGGCTCCTCAGTTTAGGAAGGATGTTGACTTGCTGGAACAAGTCCAGAGAAGAGCAACAAAGTTGGTGAGGGGTTTGGAACACAAGCCCTATGAGGAAAGACTGAGGGAGCTGGGGTTGTTTAGCCTGGAGAAGAGGAGACTCAGAGGTGACCTTATTGCTGTCTACAACTACCTGAAGGGAGGTTGTAGACAGGCGGATGATGATCTCTTCTCCCAGGCAGCCAGTACCAGAATATGAGGACACAGTTTCAGGCTGCACCAGGGGAGGTTCAGGTTGGATATTAGGAAGAAGTTCTATACAGAAAGAGTGATTGCCCATTGGAATGGGCTGCCTGGGGAGGTGGTGGAGTCGCCGTCATTGGAGGTGTTCAGGAGGAGACTTGATGGGGTGCTTGGTGCCATGGGTTAGTTGTTTGGGTGGGTTGGATTGGTTGATGGGTTGGATGCGATGATCTTGAAGGTCTCTTCCAACCTGGTTTGGTTTATTCTAAATAAAGGTTTATTCTAAATAAAGAAATCACTTCTTGCATACATCGAATTACAATATTGGGTTGATGCTGAATTGTGACTAAGTATCCCATGGTCACTCAAAAGAGAGGCTGACTCGTTCCCCTCTTGTAGCAATCAAAGCAGATGAGCCACAGCATTTCAAAAGGCAATAAAGAAATCTAATCAAAATTAGCTTATTATTGGTCATGTATAGCAGCATGCTACTTTTCTTTTGTCAGTTACATCTAAAAGTCCTCAAAACATCCAAATACAGCAAAAAAAAAAAAGCTATATATTACTTCTTCATGGACATTACCAAATCATCTCAATGTAAATCATCTCCTAAGAATTGTGACAGGTTTATTTTGAAGACAGAAATGAAACATATTTTTTTTTTATGAACAGTCTTCAATTCCAGGCAACCAAACAGAGTAGATAATGAAACCCAGTATTGGATTCATTTTCACAGGCATGGTACAGAAAACATCTGTGCTTAGGCCACAGATCTATACATACAACACTTCTTCTGAGAAGTCTTTAGATGAGCTAAGCTCATCCATCTATGACTTTATGAAGCTTTTGAAGGGCAGCCAGAAGCTTCACTTAATTTTTCAGCTCCTTTCCAGAACGTAATATTTTGCTTCTTGTTCCTAAAATACATTAAGATATTTACATTGTAAACAATGTTATGCTGAGATGAATGAAGTGGGAAAGGTCAAAAAAGAGAAAGGTACCTTTAATGTTTTGGTTTCTACTTCAGGTTAAACATCAAGGGCAGATTTCATTGTACAAATAGGTCTTTTTTTTTTATTATTAGAATAAACCAAACCAGGTTGGAAGAGACCTTCAAGATCATCGTGTCCAACCCATCAACCAATCCAACCCACCCAAACAGCTAACCCATGGCACCAAGCACCCCGTCAAGTCTCCTTCTGAACACCTTCAATGACGGCGACTCCACCACCTCCCCGGGCAGCCCATTCCAATGGGCAACCACTCTTTCTGTATAGAACTTCTTCCTAACATCCAACCTGAACCTCCCCTGGCGCAGCCTGAGACTGTGTCCTCTTGTTCTGGTACTGGCTGCCTGGCAGAAGAGACCATCATCAGCCTGTCTACAACCTCCCTTCAGGTAGTTGTAGAGAGTGATAAGGTCACCCCTGAGTCTCCTCTTCTCCAGGCTAAGCAGCCCCAGCTCCCTCAGCCTCTCCTCATAGGGCTTGTGTTCCAAGCCCCTCACCAACTTTGTTGCTCTTCTCTGGACTCGTTCCAGCAAGTCAACCTCCTTCCTAAACTGAGGGGCCCAGAACTGGACACAGGACTCGAGGTGTGGCCTAACCAGTGCAGTGTACAGGGGCAGAATGACCTCCCTGCTCCTGCTGGCCACACTGTTCTTGATGCAGGCCAGGATGCCATTGGCCCTCTTGGCTGCCTGGGCACACTGCAGGCTCATGTTAAGCCTACCATCAACCAGCACCCCCAGGTCCCTCTCTGCCTGGCTTGAGCTCTGAACTGAAGTGGGGTTTGTTTCCTTATTTTTGTCAATGTTGTCACACTCCTTTATCTAGCACCCCTTTCAAGATGGACAGGTTCAATTGCTTGGCCGCTAGGTTTACTATAAAGCACTTTTTTATATGATGCTGATGATCTTTCTCCACAGACTTCCTACCTCATGAACACTGTAGCTCCATAAAGTCTTTGAAGGACATAATATAACTGAAGTGGGTAATTTTGATTCACTACATAAAGATTCTGAAAGCAGTTACTAGCTGTCTACAACTACCTGAAGGGGAGTGGTAGACAGGCAGAGGTTGGTCTCTTCTCCCAGGCAGCCAATATGAGAACAAGAGGACACAGTCTCAGGCTGCACCAGGGGAGGTACAGGCTGGAGGTCAGGAGCAAGTTTTACACAGAGAGAGTGATTGCCCATTGGAATGGACTGCCCAGGGAGGTGGTGGAGTCACCATCACTGGAGGTGTTCAGGAGGAGACTTGACAGGGTGCTTGGTTGCATGGCTTAGTTGGTTAGGTGGTGTTGGATGATAGGTTGGACGTGATGATCTTGAAGGTCTCTTCCAACTTGGTCTATTAATCTATTGTATTCTATTATATTCTATTCCTATTTCTATTTCTATTTCTATTCTATTCTATTCTTTTGGACAGAGCTAAGAACTACATACTGCACTGGAGTACTCATCAATGTTGGGTGTTTATTCAGAGTACCAAATCCTTTTCCCAAAAGTCTGCTACCCACAAGGAACTCACAAATGAAGGATGTCTATTCCCATGGAGTAGGTTTTTCTTCAGCCTCAACTGGTCCTATGTCAAAGAACATCTGTACTGTTTCTGAGTATTGTAGGTTAAGGGACATTAAGAGTTAATTGCTATAACTATAAAGAAAAGCCCTCCAGAGGCTAGAGAATAGAGTAGAGTAGAGTAGAGTAGAGTAGAGTAGAGTAGAGTAGAGTAGAATAGAATAGAATAGAATAGAATAGAATAGAATAGAATAGAATAGAATAGAATAGAATAGAATAGAATAGAATTAACCAGGTTGGAAAAGACCTTTGAGAGCATCGAGTCCAACCTATCACCCAACACCATCTAATCAACTAAGCCATGGCACCAAGTGCCTCATCCAGTCTCTTATTAAACACTTCCAGAGATGGTGATTCCACCACCTCCCTGGGCAGCCCATGGCCAACCACTCTTTCTGTGAAGAATTTCTTCCTAACCTCCAGCCTAAACCTTCCCTGGTGCAGCTTGAGACTGTGTCCTCTTGTTCTGTTGGTGGTCAGGGGGACAGGCAGCTTGTCCCAGGATACTGTAATCTGTTATTCTATTCCATTTTCCTGTATTTCTCTATTTAAGGGAGTGTACAGCCAAAGCTCGCTCCCTCTTCTCCATCTCAGGACATGAGCCCCTTATCTTTGTGGGTTTGTGGGGGAGAGGCTTTCTCCTGGCCTTGGTTGGCAGTGAATTTCCAGTAACACCACTGAGCCTATTAAAGGTCTGGGTCTAGTGGGGGCAGAAGGCAGTTTGGCTGCTATTGAGGCTGAGTGGGGTGGTGGTTTTTGGAAAACTCTGGAAGGTTTTGGTCTGGTTGGCCCAGGTGAAGAACTGAGCCTAATTCATTAATGTATTCCTTTCACACGAATACCTTTTGTATATATTTGTAAATAGAATTTCCATTTAAACTTCCCATCCAGCGTGGAGCAGTTTTATTTTACTCCCTGGGAAGGGGTAAAATACCTTTTCTGTCCTTTTGCCATGGGCAGCTTATGGCTCAAAACTAGGACACCGAGAAATTTCAGTCCTTCAAATTGAAAGGCTGAAAAACAGTACCTTCAGCCCAGACCTTAAAAAAATACCAAACCCAAAACCCAAAACAAACAGAAGAAACCTGATTCACCAGGCTCCAATTTGAGTTAGTGATCACTAGGGCGCCATGATGCACCTGGTATGAGAGACACATTATTTATCCCCAACAGAGGACAGTCAATTTCCTACATACAGAAGCATCCACAATAAAAAGGTATCAGGGAATCGAACAGAATGTCTGACATAAGTCTTGTAAAAAGAGAAACTTTTCTCTTTAAAATTAAAACAGGTCAATACAGATTGTCCAGGTCATCACAGATGACTGATAGCTATTCAAGCCCTCATTTTCCACCATTTTGAAAACTTCTCTCCTAATTATGATGTGGAAATAAATGCAGCAGCTTCAGTAATTATAGGCAAGGTCATAAAAGCATTCCTTTGTAGACTTAATAAATAAATAAATAGAAATCAGTACATATAGAGGGCTAAAATCTACTAGTCCTTAAATACCAAAAAATATACACCAGTTTGGAATGGAATGGAATGGAATGGAATGGAATGGAATGGAATGGAATGGAATGGAATGGAATAGAATAGAATAGAATAGAATAGAATAGAATAGAATAGAATGGAATGGAATGGAATGGAATGGAATGGAATGGAATGGAATGGAATGGAATGGAATGGAATGGAATGGAATGGAATGGACCAAACCAGGTTGGAAGAGACCTTCAAGATCATCGCGTCCAACCCATCAACCAATCCAACCCACCTAAACAACTAACCCATGGCACCAAGCACCCAGTTTGTTCAACTGAAAATTTTTCTACCTGCAGCCCAAGGTTATGGATCAATCAGAAGCATCTGCAGAAAGCTCATTTTGGGTCCTCAGAATAACATGCATCTTTGTCCAGAGCAGAAAAAGGGATTCAAGTTGTGTTTCAGTTACCTAGTGTGATTGTTGTTTCCAGGTTGTTTCACTAGGCACAACCAACAATTCAATTCAGTATCAGTTCTTGCACTCAAGAGCCGCATTTTTTACCTCAAGGCTGTAATAGCTCTCCTAGGCATCTCCCTTAGTGATTCTAACCTTGTAGCTGACACGTAACCAAGCTTTCTAACTGAAGCACAAAGGTGAAGGTCCTTCTTGTCACCTGTACTGCATAATAGCTTCGATCGCTGAACTAAATAATCTGAAGTAGAAATGCCAACTCATCCTCTGTGCAATGAGGATGCAGCCATCACAAGTTTCTTTGGTGATCAAGACTTTAAAATGTTTTAAATCACACTTGGCTTGAAGCCAAAAATTTCAATTAAATGTTAGGGAAAGAAAGGGGGGGGGGGGGGAGAAATTCAACAGACAACACACTACTTGCAAGCAGCAAACTAGTTTCTCTTGGGAATGTTTTGCAGAAATCTTTGGATATAAAACATTGTGGTAAAGGTATGCAAAAACATTATTTAGAAAGATTGTTTGGAGATGGGGAGTAGTTTCTTTTGAGTAAATTATTGAATGCAAACATCACTAAGGTTCGTCTTCCTGACTGCCTTTAAAGCAAGCTGTATCTCCAGAATCTGTTTATAATTTTGACCTGGTAGCTCCTGCTTTGTTAGTTAAGAGAAGGGTTTCATACAGATCTGAGTCAGCACCCCCCAGGGCAGACAGATTGACAAGTAGTTTAAATTTGATTTAATTAGGAAACTTGATCACAGAATCACAGAACGTTAGTGGTTGAAAGGGACCTCCAGAGATCATCAAGCCCAACCCCCCTGCCAAAGCAGGATCACCTAGAGCAGGCTGCACAGGAATGCGTCCAGGTGGGTCCAGAGAAGCAAACTCCTCAACCTCTCTGGGCAGCCTGTTCCAGTGCTCCATCACCCTCACTGTAAAGAAGTGTCTCCTCATGTTGAGGTGGAGCCTCCTATGTCCTAGCTTGTACTCATTTCTTGTCCTATCACTGGACACCACCAAGAAGAGACTGGCAACTTCATCTTGACTCCCACTCCTCAGATATTTATAGATGTTGGTAAGATTCCCCCTCAACCTTCTCTTCTCCAGACTAAACAGACACAGTTCTCTCAGTCTTTCACTGGAGTGATGTTCAAGTCTCACAGTCATCCTCATAGATCTCCATTCAACTCTCTCTAGCAGATCCCTCTTTCTCTTGAATTGGGGAGCCCAAAACTGGACACAGTATTTCAGGTGTGGCGTCACCAAGGTAGAGGGGGAAGAGAACCTCCCTAGACCTGCTGGACTTAATAATAATAAATTAATAATAATAATTAATAATAATAATAATAATAATAATAATAATAATAATAATAATAATAATAATAAACAACCAGGTTGGAAGAGACCTTCAAGATCATCGTGTCCAACCCATCAACCAATCCAACCCACCTAAACAACTAACCCATGGCACCAAGCACCCCATCAAGTCACCTCCTGAACACCTCCAATGATGGTGACTCCACCACCTCCTTGGGCAGCCCATTCCAACGGGCAATCACTCTCTCTGTATAGAACTTCTTCCTAACATCCAACCTGAACCTCCCCTGGTGCAGCCTGAGACTGTGTCCTCTTGTTTTGGTACTGGCTGCCTGGGAGAAGAGACCAACCCCTGCCTGCCTACAATCTGCCTTCAGGTAGTTGTAGACAGCCATAAGGTCTCCCCTGAGTCTCCTCTTCTCCAGGCTGAGCAACCCCAGCTCCCTCAGCCTCTCCTCATAGGGCTTGTGTTCCAAACCCCTCACCAACTTTGTTGCTCTTCTCTGGACTCATTCCAGCAAGTCAACCTCCTTCCTAAACTGAGGGGCCCAGAACTGGACACAGTACTCGAGGTGTGGCCTAACCAGTGCAGTGTACAGGGGCAGAATGACTTCCCTGCTCCTGCTGGCCACATTGTTCCTGATGCAGACCAGGATGCTATTGGCCCTCTTGGCTGCCTGGGCACACTGCAGGCTCATGTTCAGCCTACCATCGACCACTATATGTATATTAAGTATATTTAAATAATAAGTATATATTTTATATATATATAATTTATACTTAAATAAGTATATTTAAGTATATTTGTTATAAAAGAAGGCAGCTAAGTCCATAAGAAGGATAATGTTTATTCACTGAGAGAAGTATAATCCTCAAATTCCTGCAGAAGCTTACAATTTTACCTGTCACAAAATCTTTTATGTCTGTACCATAATTAGCATGATAAACATCCCCCCCCCCCCCCCCCCCCCAAATATTATATCTTTGGTTATTTGCATCATTTCTTGCAATTAAAACTAAAAGAACTCTTCACAAAATGTACATATGATCTTTCCAAACATCATTAATATTTTCATGTATTTTGCAATCAATTAGGAAGTTAGAAAACTGCATTGTTCAATACTCTGTGGGCGTTTCATCTCCAATTAGTCAGATATAGCTGTCCTGGCTAATACAAGTGCCCTGCAAGGATAGCTTCCCAAATACAGGTATGGGAAGAATCAGGGCGAGTTCTTCGCAGTGTAGAAATAGAAAAGAGCCTTGTCAACCCTCAGCAAATTAAAATACAGCCCAAAATTACTCTCCTGACAGTGAGGAGGAGTGAAGAGAGAAATTCTGAAGAAGAAGAAGAAAGAAAAAGGGGGGGATATGGGATGAGGAGACAAGGGTACATTACTTAATGGTGTCAGAGGTAGGGTAAAAGTATCTTGTTTACCTACTGCCTTCTGCTGTTGCTGACTACATTAAGAATAGCTTCACAAAACAAATGATAAGCAAAAATCACAACCTTCTTGTGTTTAAGATTCTCTGTAACTCTGGAGTAAAGGGTTTAACAATCTAGGAAGCAGTAAGGCAGATGTACTTCTTGTATTACTTGTTCCCATTAGACAAAGGAAGGAGAGTTGCTTTGGGTTTTTTTTTCTCTGTTGGTGTGGGTTTTTTCCAGTTCTGTAGATTGATTCTATCCAATTCTAATGAGCACACCGGGAGTTTGGGGACTGATGCCAGTAGACCCACAGTCTGCTAAGAGGCAAAACTAAAGAAACAATGAATCCCAGTCAAGTGACTCATGGGAAAATCACAACCACAAAGGAAATCTTTATAACATTCTCATTGCTTATTTTGATAAAACACCAGTAGATGCTAGAAATTACATATTTCCCACTCCTTGTAGATCAAGTACATGTACCACTGCCACAGCTAGGACATCATTCAGGCTTAGGAGTTGTAGACCCCATGGCAGGCAGCTACAGGCTGAAAGATTCTCTTGCAGGGGTCAGCCAGTAAAGGGTAGAAAAATGTTGTGGTTTGTCTTTGTTCAGCTCCTCACGCCTGACTGGTTATGCTAAGTGTCACTCTCACAAAAATAATTAATGACCAGCTATACCTCTAACAGGACTGTGCATTTTGGTTTATTGCTCTGAAACTCCGTAAGTAGATTCCTATGAGGCTCTGGCCAGCCTGATCTAGTGTGGGGTGTCCCTGCCCATGGCAGGGGGGTTGGAACTAGATGATCCTTGTGGTCCCTTCCAACCCTAACTGATACTATGATACTACTATGATTTAATTCTTCCTCTTTTCTCCCTACTACACCATAGTCAAAAGTTCTGAAATTAACTAACCTTCCAGATGATGCTCTCAGCAAAAAAATTTGACCTGAAAAATACAATTTAATGTCATGCTTTTTATGATTTAGAATATGAAATCTCCCTTTCTAGGTCCATTTTTATAAAGCTATTCTCTCTTTTTGTATTTCTCTTAGAACTATCAGACATTATCAGACCCAGCTTACCCAGGCTGACTAACAAGTTCATACCTTGTGAGGTTTCTTCAGCCCTCAGCTGAAGATCCAGCCTTTGAATTGGGAGCAGAGATGTTTTTTCACAGAATTTCAGAATCACATAACATCAGAGATCACAAGGGACCTTCAGAGATATCAGGTCCAATCCCCCTGCCAAAAGCAGGACCACCTAGGGTAGTCCACACAGCAATGTATCCAGGCAAGTTTTGAAAGTCTCCACAGAAGGAGCCTCCCCAACCTCTCTGGGCCGCCTCGTCCAATGCTCTGTCACCCTCACTGCAAAGAAGTTTCTCCTCATGTTGAGATGAAATCTTCTATGTTCAAACATGTTTTCTCATGTTAGAACTGTATCACTAAATGATGAAGAAAGAGATCAACAGAAATTGCTTCCAAGGTTAATCAACTTCATAACTGTTCTTATTCTTCCTGTTATTCATCAATAACATAGGTACTGATATGATTAAGATACCTCAATTTAGGCATTGAAATAGAAGTACTCAGTTCAGCTGACTAAACATGATGTCTGACACATCATAGATGTGATACTACAAACCCCTTTGAAGTATGTTAGATCCTTTAACACATTTAAATCGCTTGCTGCAAACAGTTAAAATACACCTTTAAGGCAAGTTATTCAACTTGACTAATGGTTGTGACTTGAAGTACAGTTCAGCTGATCCAAAGTAGATATCTGTTCTAGAGCAAGCAGAATACTTCTATAGAATCAGGATTCAGGGGCCACCCAGAACCATCCGAGATGCCCAAGGGAAGGGGTTGGTAGATATAGTTTCATAGTTTCATAGTTTCATTCAGGGTTGGAAGGGACCACAAGGATCATCTAGTTCCAACCCCCCTGCCATGGCCAGGGACACCCCACACTAGATCAGGCTGGACAGAGCCTCAGCCAGCCTGCTCTTAAACACCCCCAGGGACGGGGCCTCGACCACCTCCCTGGACAACCCATTCCAGGGTTTCACCACTCTCATGGGGAAGAACCTCCTCCTCACATCCAGCCTGAATCTCCCCACCTCCAGCTTCATTCCATTCCCCCTAGTCCTATCACTACCTGAGATCCTGAGAAGTCCTTCCCCAGCCTTCCTGTAGGCCCCCTTCAGATACTGGAAGGCGACAATTAGGTCTCCCGGAGCCTTCTCTTCTGCAGACTGTACAGCCCCAACTCCTTCAGTCTGTCCTCATAGGAGAGGTGCTCCAGCCCTTTGATCATCCTCGTGACCCTTCTCTGGACACGTTCCAGCACCTCCACATCCCTCTTGTAATAGGGCCTCCAGAACTGGACACAGTACTCCAGGTGGGGTCTCACCAGGGCTGAGTAGAGGGGGAGGATCACCTCCCTCGACCTGCTAGCCACACTTCTCCTGATGCAGCCCAGGATCTGATTGGCTTTGCGGGCTGCAAGTGCACACTGAGAGCTCATGTTGAGCTTTTTGTCCACCAGCACCCCCAAGTCTCTCTCCTCAGGGCTACCCTCCAGCCAGTCACTGCCCAGCCTGTATTTGTGCCTGGGATTGCCTCGACCCAGATGCAGGACCCTGCACTTGCTCTTATTGAACTTCATGAGGTTGGCCTGTGCCCACCTCTCCAGCCTGTCAAGGTCCCTCTGGATGGCCTCCCTTCCCTCCAGCGTGTCTGCTGCACCACACAGCTTGGTGTCATCAGCAAACTTGCTGAGGGTGCACTCAATGCCACTGTCCATGTCCCCCACAAAGATGTTGAATAAGACAGGTCCCAGGACTGATCCCTGAGGGACTCCACTTGTCACTGGCCTCCACTGGGACATGGAGCCATTGACAGCCACTCTTTGGGTGCGGCCATCAAGCCAGTTCCTTATCCATCTAGTGGTCCACCCATCAAACCCATGTGTCACCAGTTTGGAGACCAGGATGTGGTGTGGGACAGTGTCGAAGGCTTTGCTCAGGTCCAGGTAAACGACATCAGTTGCTCGCCCCTCATCTATTAATTTTGTCACCTATCTATTAATTTTGTCACCTTAATTCTGGTTCAGATCAGATTCTGCACCCATCTGAAGTACCACTTGGAGGGCCAGCAAGATACCTAGAGTTTTAAATTATACTATGCACCTGTACCCTACCCGAGATTTCCCTTGAGTACGCAGCTAAACCAACTACCTCACATGCAGACAGTTACAATTGGAAGCCTATTTTAGGTGTCAATTCAAGCTGAATCCTGCCCCTACTGTCCTTTTTGGCAGGGTATGACCTGATTTCCAACAGCAAAAGTCAAGCAGCACTGGGTTTTACTTCCAACTTCACAGAGCTGCAACAAAATGACAAAGTGTTTTACCTCTTGCGCATCACTTAAGTCTCTGAAGGAGTTTCTATTATCATTAAAATAGGACATTGTAACCTTGACTTTAGCTTTGCAAAGCTTTATTGTCTAAAAGCAAACTGAAATGCAAGCAAGACTTATTTTGTGTCACTTGTGTTTTGTGGGGATTGGGGGGGGAGGGGGAAGAGAGGGAGAAGTTTCAAAAGGTGTTCTTTTCAGATTCTGTATGCTGGCTCAGGAATGTTGTTTGATGATGCACCATTATTACTCTTCTTCCAATAACAGGGGATCTAATACATTTTTGAGCAGAAGCTGCAAGATTAAAAAAGAATAACTTCAGAACATAAAATTAGTCCCACACTTTTGAACAGGCAAAGAAACACAATACTGTGAGAGCTAAGAGACTACTGCTGGTAGGCTGAACATGAGCCTGCAGTGTGCCCAGGCAGCCAAGAGGGCCAATGGCATTCTGGCCTACATCAGGAACAGCGTGGCCAGCAGGAGCAGGGAGGTCATTTTGCCCCTGTACACTGCACTGGTTAGGCCACACCTTGAGTACTGTGTCCAGTTCTGGGCCGCTCAGTTTAGGAAGGAGGTTGACTTGCTGGAGCAAGTCCAGAGAAGGGCAACGAAGTTGGTGAGGCGTTTGGAAAACAACCCCTATGATTAGAGGCTGAGGGAGCTGGGGTTGCTTAGCCTGGAGAAGAGGAGACTCAGAGGTGACCTTATTGCTGTCTACAACTACCTGAAGGGGAGTGGTAGACAGGCAGAGGTTGGTCTCTTCTCCCAGGCAGCCAGCACCAGAACAAGAGGACACAGTCTCAGGCTGCACCAGGGGAGGATCAGGCTGGAGGTCAGGAGGAAGTTTTACACAGAGAGAGTGATTGCCCATTGGAATGGGCTGCCCGGGGAGGTGGTGGAGTCGCCATCGCTGGAGGTGTTCAGGAGGAGACTTGACAGGGTGCTTGGTTGCATGGGTTAGTTGGTTGGGTGGTGTTGGATGATAGGTTGGACACGATGATCTTGAAGGTCTCTTCCAACCTGGTCTAGTCTAGTCTAGTCTAGTCTAGTCTATTCTATTCTACACCTAGCTACATCATTCTAAATCATAACATTTAACTGCTGAGAAGAAGATGTTCCAGATAATCAAGTAATACAAGGCGGTAACAAAACACAATTGCAGCTTTTCTCCAGTTTCTAGAACTGCTAATTTAAGTCCAAATGTAAATTAGAACTAAAAGTTTTATTAGTGGTGAAAATGCTGAAAGGTGACTCCACCTTTCCCTTTTAAATCACAATCACCCACCCAAAAAGCTTTTATTACACACAGATTCACAGAGCGAATTTCAGAGTATCTGCAACGGTGATGTGAAATGCTCAAGTTTCTTTTTGCTGACAGATCTAGGCCACCTGAGCAGGTTTTAAACTTCCTCCACCACCTCAGAGACCGAAATTAAAAAAATAGAGGTATGCAACACCCAGGCTGAAAGCTTTATAGTACTGAGAGAAACTCAAGACATGGAGTTAACCATGAAGTGATACCATGCTATTTTAATACCCAGCATTAACGACAGGGCTGCCAGCAGTTGCAAAATCTGCTATACCTCTGATGTGAGCTGTTGATAATATAGACTAATTTACATTAGTTTTCCAACTGTCAGAGAACTACTGAGATACAATCAGTTCATACTTTTTTTTTCCAGAATTGTTGTACTTATTGGGATTTAAATGTATGTTACATGCAAGTGGAAATATTAGGTAGAAATAGGAAGAATAAATATCTCTGTAGAGAGACAATAACTTACATAGAATTACATAGAATAAACCAGGTTGGAAGAGACCTTCAAGATCATTGCGTCCAACCCATCAACCAATCCAACCCACCTAAACAACTAACCCATGGCACCAACCACCCCAGCAAGTCTCCTCCTGAACACCTCCAATGATGGTGACTCCACCACCTCCCCAGGCAGCACATTCCAATGGGCAATCACTCTCTCTGTATAGAACTTCTTCCTAACATCCAACCTAAACCTCCCCTGGTGCAGCCTGAGACTGTGTCCTCTTGTTCTGCTACTGGCTGCCTGGGAGAAGAGACCATCATCCGCCTGTCTACAACCTCCCTTCAAGTAGTTGTAGAAAGTAATAAGGTCACCCCTGAGTCTCCTCTTCTCCAGGCTAAGCAATCCCAGCTCCTTCGGTCTCTCCTCATAGGGCTTGTGTTCCAAACCCCTCACCAACTTCGTTGCCCTTCTCTGGACACACTCCAGCAAGTCAACCTCCTTCCTAAACTGAGGGGGCCAGAACTGGACACAGTACTCGAGGTGCAGCCTAACCAGTGCAGTGTACAGGGGCAGAATGACCTCCCTGCTCCTGCTGGCCACACTGTTCCTGATGCAGGCCAGGATGCCATTGGCCCTCTTGGCTGCCTGGGCACACTGCAGGCTCATGTTCAGCCTACCATCAACCAGCACCCCCAGGTCCCTCTCTGCCTGGCTGCTCTCCAGCCACTCTGACCCCAGCCTGTAGCACTGCATGGGGTTGTTGTGGCCAATGTGCAGAACCCGGCACTTGGATGTGTTCAATCTCATGCCCTTGGACTCTGCCCATCTGTCCAGCCTGTCGAGGTCCCTCTGCAGAGCCTCTCTACCCTCCAGCAGATCAACTCCTGCCCCCAGCTTGGTATCATCAGCAAATTTACTGATGATGGACTCAATGCCCTCATCCAGATCATCAATATAGATGTTGAAGAGCACAGGGCCCAGCACTGATCCTTGGGGCACACCACTACTGACTGGCCGCCAGCTGGATGTGACACCATTCACCACCACTCTCTGGGCTCAGCCTCCAGCCAGTTCCTAACCCAGTGCAGTGTGCTCCCATCCAAGCCATGGGCTGACAGCTTGGCCAGGAGTTTGCTGTGGGGGACGGTGTCAAAGGCTTTGCTGAGGTGCAGGTAAGGACCTAAACTTAGCCACAATAGGTTGGGCGATAATTAGAGAAATGTTCTTTTCAGGTGCCAGATAAAGGTTAGACAGATCTTCTGGTCAGAACCAGAATATACATAGAAATTAAAAGAACTAGACAGCTAGAAATCACCTCCTCAAGAAGAAGGCCACAAATTATCAACAACTACTTGAGTTAAGACACTGAAAGAAAGACACAGAGAGACTGCAATATGCAACTCCAAACAGCTGTCACCACAGCATTAAATCATAGCTTGTTACTTTTGCCAATAAAATAGTAATGCTTACTTTGCATTGGGTTTATACAGACTTCTATCTCTTTGTTTGTCTAGAAGGAGGTTTGGGGAAATAAAAGATGTTTTGCTTTCAAAATGTGGCTTTGAATCATCTTAATCATTTACTAGTGAGAAATATTTTATTTCAGCTGACAGAATTAGGCCTACCACGTTACTATGCCAGGAAACCAGAAAAGATTGCGACCTGAAGCAGTGCTGAACCAGTAATTCCATCTTCAAGAGAATGAGTAGAGAAGTGAAGCTATCTGCTTAACTACTCACTCATCTGCATACTTAGCTATTTACTCCAAAGCGGTGCAAAGGTGTGTAAGGCACAAGTACATCAGGAACTTACAGTATCCAACAGAGCAGAGGCCCTGCCCATGGCAGGGGGGTTGGAACTAGATGATCCTTGAGGTCCCTTCTAACCTTAACAATTCTATGATTCCATGATTCTATGATTAAACCCCTCAGCCCAAATTACAAGTATTCTCCATAGCTCCCAAACCTCTAAGCATATTTTTCAATCATATGTATGTTGCACTCATTCTAAATCAGCATTTAACATCTACTGATTGAGAGGAAGAAAAATTTCCCCCCAGGAACATTTTCAATATTGCTCCCACAAAGTAACTGTGAGAACTATGTGTAAGCTTGTAATGGGGCCAGCACCCAGCCTAAACCACCACAAAGCTCCAATACACAACATGAATGAAGGAAGTCTATTAGAGACTTACTTTTACAACATCTTGAACATAAGGTTCAAAGATGAATGGCTAAGGCTTTTTTAAAATGCACATTTCTGCCTACTACCATAGCAAGGTCATGGACAAAATTTCCTTCTGTGAATCATTTCGGAGGTTGATCTCTTCTCCCAGGCAACCAGCACTAGAACAAGAGGACACAGTCTCAGGCTGCGCCTGGGGAGGTTTAGGCTGGGTGTTAGGAAGAAGTTCTACACAGAGAGTGATTGCCCATTGGAATGGGCTGCCCTTGGAGGCAGTGGAGTCACTGTCATTGGAGGTCTTCAGGAGGAGACTTGATGGGGTGCTTGGTGCCATGGGTTAGTTGATGGGTTGGATTAGTTGATGGGTTGGACATGATGATCTTGAAGGTCTCTTCCAACCTGGTCTGGTCTATTCTATTCTATTCTGTTCTGTTCTGTTCTGTTCTATTTCCATATTTTGCCAAAGTGGAACTCTTAAGTAGCAGAGAAAAAAATAAAAATGTTAGAATTGATGGAAAGGTAATTGGGATTCACCACAAGCAGAAAGAGACCAACATCCGCCTGTCTACAACTCCCCTTCAGGTAGTTGTAGACAGCAATAAGGTCACCTGTGAGACTCCTCTTCTCCAGGCTAAACAACCCCAGCTCCATCAGCCTCTCCTCATAGGGCTTGTGTTCCAAACCCCTCACCAACTTTGTTGCCCTTCTCTGGACACTTTCCAGCAACTCAACATCCTTCCTAAACTGAGGGGCCCAGAACTGGACACAGTACTCGAGGTGTGGCCTAACCAGTGCAGTGTCCAGGGGCAGAATGACCTCCCTGCTCCTGCTGGCCACACTGTTCTTGATGCAGGCCAGGATGCCATTGGCCCTCTCGGCTGCCTGGGCACACTGCAGGCTCATGTTCATCCTACCATCAACCAGCACCCCCAGGTCCCTCTCTGCCTGGCTGCTCTCCAGCCACTCTGACCCCAGCCTGTAGCACTGCATGGGGTTGTTGTGGCCAATGTGCAGAACCCGGCACTTGGATGTGTTCGATCTCATTTGTGTTTGTGCTTAAGTTTACTGGAAACAGTTTCTTAGGATGGCCAAAGAGCATCATTTACTTTTTCTTATGTAATCAAAGCAAAAATGAACTATTTATCCATCCATCTGTGTATCTTTCTTTTTTGTCATTCTGTGTTTTATTACAACAGCATATCCAGTAGCTTTATCTCTGTTACTGATGACAATGTGGTGTCTATTGGACTGCTACAATGGTCTCAAGGAGTTTCTAAATATAAATATATTCTAATGGGATAATCCCTAGAGCATGGATATGGAGAAATGCTACCTAAATAATGTCACTTCGATGGCAGAACTGGTTTCAAATTAATTGTCTCTCTCTAAAGCTACAATTATCAGGAATAATGCAGTCAGTCAGAAAAGATGAAGTTTAAAAGTGCATAATGTTTAATAGCTCATTAAATAGCAAATATATTGAAAATTTGGGAATCAGAATGACTTGCATTTAACTCAGAGCTAACTGGTGGGTCACGGCACATGAAGAGAGACTTGTGGCAGGAAAGCAATTTGGTAATGCTGACTGCAGTCTGCGTTTACTTGACATTCAGAAAGATCATATGACACCAATGCAGACGAGGTGAACAGTAAAAGAGAAAGAGAAGGGCAAGGAAAGCTTGGGGGAAAAGTTAGGTTATGAGTGGCTGGGAAGATGATGAGGAAGAGGAGAGTACAAGTGTCATTGCTGGGAATTCAGGTTTTAAGTGGAAATAGAACAAAGTGTTTTATTAAAAAGACTTGGTGCATTCATGCAGCTTTGGTGACAGCTGTGTCATCACTTTCCTCACGGAGGAAGTTCATGTAGAATTCATATAAATGAATAATTAGTAATGTTTAAATTTCTCTGCTGATAAGGAAACAAAGTAGCTTATGTAACCATTGCTCTGAGTATGGCTTCAAAAGCATATTTCACTTTTTAAAAGCACGAAGTGTACGTTCACCAGGTGTCAAACACACATGAACAACCCAACAGATCGAAGCAATGCCAGAGAAATTGTAAAGCATTTAAGAATAACTATACTGGTAAAAAAAACCTAAAAATACTAATTACACCACAGTCTCAAAGCCAAAGAAGCTCAAAACAACTGACCTAAGATTAAACTTTCTTCTGCTACATTTTCACACAAGCAGTGACGTCAACAATTACATGAGAGGACACAAACATGATCAGAATGGGAGAAGGCAGCTGTGCATTTGCATGGTCACAACCAGATGCATGCCACACCAGCCTGCACAAACATAAGGGCTAAAGCCTCTTAAAACCCCATACAGACATCTAAAAGCACAATGTGATGTATGAAGTACTGCAGCATTCTCAGATAAAGCACAAGCAGCTTAACAGGAGAAAAAAGTTACCCAGTTACATGCTTTTGTTTTGTTAGGTTTTGACCACAAGTTGATCAATGTAGTAAAACAAAATCTCAGACACAATCACTAAAAATACTTCTATCAATCTACCAGTTTTAGCTAGGACATTGTTAATTTCCTTAACAGTAGCTCATAAGGCGCTGTGGTTTGCATTTGTGACCTTGGAAGTGTCAGCACCCATGGATAGGGACATAACAAAGCAGGTACATGCCTGAAGGGACCATAGCCTATGGGTAAGGTCATGCTGGAACAGATACATTGCAGCCTATGAATGAGGCCACACCACAGCAAGTCCATCACTTAAAGGGTCTGTGGCCCATGGATGTCATCACACCAGAGCAGGTACGTCTCAAACTGACTGGAGCTGTGGATAAGTCCACAACATAGCAGGCATACGCTGAAGATACTGTGGTCTCTGGGAAAGTCCATGCTGGAGCAGGAGCACGGGGAGCAGTATATTGCAGTGTTAAACCTATGGCCTGATGCAAAGGGACCAGGGCTGGAGACTGTAACAGACATACGCTTAAACTGCTGTAACTCATTATTTGAGTTGCATGTTATAGGAACTACTACAGCACGAACCATCCCAACCAACAGAGGATGAGACTCACAAATAGTGCAATTACAGCAGTGACCCAAACTGAATTGGCTTTGGTGTCCAGTAACTCTACACCACACATTACTTCTACCCTGAGTGAGCACAGTAAACATAGAACCCAAGTCATGGACTAAATAAACTCAATTAACTTTTTATGGACATTATACAGGGGTGATCCATAAACTAAGGGAATGACACCTGTGTATAAATAAAAGGGCAGGAAGGGGAGAGGGATGGTTAATCAGGATGTATGGGATAGTCCAGGGTCTGTGCATGCAATAAATCATAGAATCATAGAATCAATAAGGTTGGAAAAGACCTCAAAGATCATCAAGTCTAACCTGTCACCCAACACCTCACAACTGCTAAACCATGGCTTCAAGTGCCACGTCCAATCCCTTTTAGAACATCTCCAGGGATGGTGACTCCACCACCTCCCTGGGCAGCCCATTCCAATGGACAACAACTCTCTCTGTGAAGAACTTTCTCCTCACCTCGAGCCTAAACTTCCCCTGGCACAGCTTGAGACTGCGTCCTCTTGATCTGGTGCTGGTTGCCTGGGAGAAGAGACCAACCCTTTCCTGGCTACAACCACCCTTCAGGTAGTTGTAGAGAGCAATAAGGTCTCCCCTGAGCCTCCTCTTCTCCAGGCTAAGCAACCCAGCTCCCTCAGCCTCTCCTCATAGGGCTTGTGCTCCAAACCCCTCACCAGCTTTGTTGCCCTTCTCTGTACTTTTCCAACCTGGTTAATTCTGTGATTCTGTTTCTCACCTTGCCCTACAAGTGACGAGATTAGAAGTGCAAGACAGCTGACTCCAACTGACCAAAGAGATATTCCATACCATACAACGTTGTGCTCAGCAATAAAAGATGAGGTGAAGGGTTAACAACTGAGTTAAGATGTTTGTCTTCCTAGGCATGTGTGATGGAGCCCTGCTTTCCTAGAGATGGCTGAACACCTACCTGCCAGTGGGAAGCAATGAATGAATTCCTTATTTTGCTTTGCTTGCTTGCACAGCTTTTGCTTTACCTATTAAACTGTCTTTATCTCAACCCACGAGTTTTCTCACTTTTGCCCTTCTGATTCTCTTCCCCATCCCACTGAGGGGGAGTGAGTGAGTAAGCAGCTGAATGGGGTTGAGCTGCCTATCAAGAGTGAAACCAGAACAATCAAACTGCAATGATTTTAAACAGAAAATCATAAAATCTTGTTTACATAAAGGAAAATAAATCTGCATGGGTGGGGGGGGAAAACAAACCACAAACACTGTCTAAGTCTGAAGCTCAACCAGAACCCAGCTTCAGAGTCTTTCTTTGAACATCCATTGCACAAATACCAACGTAATGCCTTGCTCAGGAAGGTTTGGACACTTTGGTAGTAATATGGCTTACAAATCCCCTTAACTACAGTGCAAGGGACATCCCTCATGTTTCTAGATGGAATAGAAAAAAGAAGGATCATATAATGAGAAGTGTCAGGAAGTGTTCGGCGTATTGGCTGATAGTATCGCATCTGAATTTATAGCACGTTACGTTAACATACAAATACAGTATTTCTTCTGTCTTGATTCCAGTAAGCTTATAAATCAGAATTTATCTCACTTTATTTGCTGCTGTTACCAGACCTCAAAATGAAACTCCCCATCTTAAGTATAGCTTCTTTGTTACAATACATAGATAAAATATTTTGAAGCTAAATAAACACAGGTAACACAGTCCAGAGAAAGTATTCTTCTGTGTTGTGATTCTGAAACAGATCTTTTTTTGCCCCTGCAATTAAACTGTAAACATGACCTCCTTTCTTGCAGAAATACTATAGTCTGATATACTTTGCCAGAAAGGCGTATTTTACTTTACTGCCACACCAGTAACATGACATTTGGAAACTTACATGACTGTAATTGCAGTAATAATAATAACAATAATAATAATAATAATAATAATAATAATAATAAACAACCAGCTTGGAAGAGACCTTCAAGATCATCATGTCTAACCCATCAAACAATCCAACCCACCTAAACAACTAAACCATGGTGCCAAGCACCCCATCAAGTCTCCTCCTGAAAACTTCCAATGATGGCGACTCCACCACCTCCCCAGGCAGCACATTCCAATGGGCAATCACTCTCTCTGTATAGAACTTCTTCCTAACATCCTGCCTAAACCTCCCCTGGCGCAGCCTGAGACTGTGTCCTCTTGTTCTGGTACTGGCTGCCTGGCAGAAGAGACCAACCCCTGCCTGTCTACAACCTCCCTTCAGGTAGCTGTAGAGAGCAATAAGGTCACCCCTGAGTCTCCTCTTCTCCAGGCTGAGCAACCCCAGCTCCCTCAGTCTCTCCTCATAGGGCTTGTGTTCCAAACCCCTCACCAACTTTGTTGCTCTTCTCTGGACTCGTTCCAGCAAGTCAACCTCCTTCCTAAACTGAGGGGCCCAGAACTGGACACAGTACTCGAGGTGCAGCCTAACCAGTGCAGTTAATACAGGCCAGCTACTTGTAGCATCTTTTTGAAATCTACCTGCCTTTATATAGCCTCTCTTCTGAATTTAAAGGACTGAACATTTACAAAAGGTGGAGGACTGCCAGGACATCAAAACAAAGCTCAAATCTTACATTTATATCCAGAACACAGATACAAACACAGTCATCTCAAGAGCACCCCACCTACATGCCTTCAACATGGATCGTTCTAAGGAGTCAGCAGTGTTTATTCAGGCTCTTTTCAGAAAAGTCTTCAAGCACATAATTAATTTGATTAGTCCCACAGAAGCCACACACTTACATCTGAAATGCCTTGGGTGATCAGACCTCAGGCTCTGCCTCTCTTTGCAGGTGCACATCCTGATTTTCATGGGTGGTGCCTTTTGCAAGGTGTATGCTTCTACAGCAACAACTGTACTAAGACTACTGACACATTGTAGATAAACCATGAGACAAACTCCAGATGGTACTGACTCTCATCCCCTACTGGAGAAGATCCAAATTTCAGTTTCCTATGTACAAATGGCACAGAAAGACATTACCTCTCCTCAAAATCATCACACCGTTCTGTGTTACTTTGCAGTGCCTTTAAATGCAATGAAACAACAGCCAACAACAAGTTGTTGTTGAGCCTAAAACTCAAAAGGCCAAAGAGGTATCTTAAGCAGAAACAAACACTGAAAAGGTCTCAGCTAAAAGTGGATCTGGAGCACACAGTTGAAACACAATGCTCACAGATCTCCCACTTGCATGATCACAAGGCAGAAGGCACCTAGTCTGAGAACATGTATCAGAGCCTTTTGGTCAAGTCCTCTCATATGTGTAGTTTCACATGGTGAGGGAGAAGCCACAGGAAGACTGGAACCAGGAAAAGTGTGCTGTGTAAACATGTTCAGATGAACATGAGAAGCCATCTGGTGACTCAAGGGCTGCACCATACCTTCTCCCTAATTCCATGACACAACATGTTGGACAGAGATGAGTAGAGAGCCATGTACTGCCTAACAAACTAGTTTGTGGCAAGACGGACAAGAGGCCACAGCTCTGCCTTATCAATATATGATGCAGAAACTGCAGTAGAGGAGTGTAGAAAACACGACATAGGAGTAAATATTGTGAATGTGAGTCCAGAAGCTCATCTTCAAATAGTGGATGTTAACAATGCAACAGAGGTGAGAAATCTTCCACACAAAGAGAAGCTGGCATACAACCAAAGTAAAAACTCAGTTATCTATTTCAAATATGTTTCACACTTACCAACCCATTACTTATTATTCTGCTATTTATACAGTCAAATAGGTTTCTTGAACTGTACTCACACATTTATTTACTGTTGATGTCTGGCAATCTACAGCACCTTATGCAGCCCTAGTTCCAATTTGTAATTTAAGCACAGAAAATTACCAGACATCCATGAGTCTTAGAAACCTCTGTGTGCTTTCACCTCTGTGCTGCCCTGTACTGTGGCTCTCCCCTTGGCATTGTTAAAGGGATACTCACAGTAGAGACAGCTGTATACAATGCTGTCCCGGTGCCAAGAGACCTCTGGTCAAGTTTCATATTACAAGATCACCAAGATGTGAAATAAGGTTACTGGAAAATGTAAGCTATTAACATAGCAGAGATTATGAGGTTTGGTAAGCTTTAAATGAGGGAAAAGAAACTATTTCCCACTTTTTACACATGCAATTGTACAAGTAATCTTTCTATATTGCAAAAGATACAGGACCCACTCCTGTAAGAGCTTGCTCACAGAAAGACTAAGGATCAAACCCATACATAGCATTTTCTGCTGCTACTTCCAGCAATAGCTACAGCTACAACACACCCCAAAAATCAGTGTCCCAATGCATCCAACCAGGAAAAAAAAAAAGCTAAGAATGTTTTTTAAAGTGACTTTGTCCCATTTTATGTAAGGATGTGGTGTCCTGACATAACTAGTACTGTAAAGCACAATGTCTGCTTTGATCCCTGCTACCTCCAAAGCATTTTTCAAAACACAATGAATGAAACAAGCTCTATTAAATAAATGCCTTGAACTGTTTATCCTAAAAATGTGATGGTTCTGCACGAGCAGTATGAAAAATTAAGGGGCCATTATTATTTTTGCTCATCTTTTGATAAATAACTGACTACCTATGATAAGCAGGAAGGGCTGGTGAGAATGTATACAGAATCAAAGCACAACATTCACTGTTTTCTCAAGTTCAACCAAGAGCAAAAGGAGAAATGAATCACCTTATAGTTGATGTTTCCACTTTTATTCTGATGTCTGGTGAGTTCTATAAACCTAAACAGTTATGAGGAGGAGTATTTTAAGTATGTATTAGCAGTTTACAAAACCCAATCACTGGGCCAAACTTCCTGTTGGAATAACTCCTCTGTTTTTTATGAAGTATCATAATATCAGTCAGGGTTGGAAGGGGCCACAAGGATCAGCTAGTTCCAACGCCCCTGCCATGGGCAGGGACACCCCACACTAGATCAGGCTGGCCAGAGCCTCGTCCAGCCTGCTCTTAAACACCTCCAGGGACAGGGCCTCAACCCTCCAACCCCCATATTTGAAGTATTTCAGATATGAAGATGTGCACTTGCAATATCACAGAATCACAGAATGTTAGAGGTTGGAAGGGACCTCGAGAGATCATCGAGTCCAACCCCTCTGCCAAAAGCAGGCTCACCTAGGGCAGTCTGCACAGGAATGCATCCAGGCAGGTGATTCTGTGAATCTCAGTATACAATGCAAACATTTTCTCATCCTTAAAAAAAAAAAAATAAGAATCCTTTTAAAGTACACATTTAAAATTAGTGATCTAAGGATAATAGAGCAAATCTCCAGCTGGTTTAAAATGTCAGAGCTTCAAATACTCCAATGGAGCAATGGAACTCTGCATCAGTTGGGGATGCCCCTCTTAACACATAAAAATGGTCATGAACCCAGGCAGGTCACTATTCAGCTCTGCTGCCACAGAACCCTTTTGTTATATTCATCCAAAGACAAATTTTGCTTAAACACCTTTCAAATTGAGCATTTCAAAAGGTAAACAGAAAAATGCACTTTCATGTGCTATGGCTACCTGAACTATCTGGAGCTGTAGTAGAAAATCGATGAAAGACATTTAAATGAGATGTTTAAATATAGACTGCAAATATGAGACTGAACATTAATTAGATTTGCAGTGTCTTCTCTTGCTTTAGCCTCTGCATCATCATGCAGGCTTTGTTTACTTTCTTTGTTTGATGACGTTTGACTAATAAATACATTGATGAATTGCATCAGTAAATGTCGTCCATCTATCACAAAAATAGGACATATTCAGTGTTTCTGGCACACTGATGCCAAAGGATTTTTGTTTGTTTGTTTGTTTGTTTGTTTGAACTTTTACTACTTAACAAAGGAAATGAGACTGCTTTGCTGCATAAACTTCCTGATTTTTGTTTTCATTTTCAGTGAACAAACAGCTGCAGAATAAGGTGACTTAATGAAGCATTTCTAATAAAATACTGCACGAGTTGAAACAGGGATATGGAACTGTTTGCTCACTGTTCATTTTATTATGCAGAATAATTTTTCAAGATGGTGATAACATTTTTGAGTAGATGAGTATGAGATAATGTGAACTTCTACCATCCCAAGTCAGTGGTTTCCTTTACTGTGGCAACTAGTTAGCATTGCTCTGTTACTTATAAGTAAACCATACAAGACAATAAATGCAACATACTTCTAATAGACTATTTAGACTTTACACAGGCTGATAAGCAGCAACACAGCCAACAACAAATTTCAAGTGTGAAGACACTCAGATCTGAGCATTCCCATGGTATGTTTTGCTCACCAAAAACATACAGTCTGCATTTGTAAAGATGTCCTTTATCAAGTCTGTCATCGCCTGCGATGAAAGTTCTTGGCTGTTACACGCTTCTCTGTCACCACAATTCAGTGTAAAATATTATTTGCTGTATGTAAATCTAGACAGAGTTCAATGAATTGTCACTTTGTAACCTGCCAGTAAAGCTGCCACCAATATACAGCTGTAGATACATCTATTTATTTCCATGCAGAAAAAGTTGTTCAGGTATTCCCTACTAAAATTATCAAGTGCATCCCAAGCATCTACACATAAAGCTGAGCTCTCTCATATCATAGAAATGGACAGGTAAAAATGTTACCCCGTATGTCCAGTATGACAAAGACACAGATAGATTAGTCACCACTCTCTAATTAAAACAGCATGACAGAAATCGAGATTTCATCTCAGTCACCCACTACCAGCAGTATATCTAAAATTAACCCCACATTTCTGATGTGGGGCTATGCTCAAACAACATGTGGAACCATGGACAGTAGTCCTGATTTGCTATCAACTAACTGATCAAAGCTTTCCACTGAAATTAGGACACTTTGGTGGCTTACATTTGTAAGAATAACAGTACTGTAGTTTTGGACATCCTCAGTTCATAAAACAGAAAACCACATAGCTTTCAATATTTCCCCAGCAGTTTCAGCTCTCAGAAATGCTAATACCGAAACACAGCTTTAATTACTTTACTACTGTTAACTACGCACTCACAAAACAATTTAGGCATCAGTAGGCATCAGACTGCCCAGTTACTGTGAAAAAGTGAAAGAAAAATGTAGCCTTTATCACCTCTATAAAAATGCCTTAGTATGCTCTTTCCCAACTTTTGCTAAGCTATATTCCTATTACTACTGAACTATTTTTTCCAGAGTTTATCCTACCCTACAGAAAAGACTCTTATCTATTTGACTTAAATAGACTTCACTTAGATAAGCCCACGAAGTAGCTTTAAAGTGTTAAATACATGGCAATCTGAATGCTAATGTCTGGAACTAGTTGGTAAGAAGGAGAAACCAGATAACAATTATCATTTAGTCAATAGTAATTTAAATTTATCCACTGCTGTGCAAAGACCCGAAGACCCTGAACACTTTACAGGGCTTTCAGGGAAAGGGGTTGAGTATGTTTATTATTTAAACTGACAGTTCTGCATGAAACAAAGCACGGTCCTTTAAATACTGAGACAGTGCCTACTGGGGGGGTTGTGATAGAAGTGAGGTACCCTTAAAAAAATACTGATGATCTCAAAACTAAGTAAAAAAAAAGCTGGAAAGAGACAACTTTAACTACACATATAATTTTAAATGCTTCAAGCAATTATTTTAAGACCCCATAAGCATGAAACATGTAGAAGAAACATGCATGGCAACTTCTAACAGGGCAGTGCGAGCTATTGCTCATTATTCTTTGCAGAGATAACCTGGTGCCCGGTCCTACGGCTCCACGGAACAGGGCAGGTTATTTTGAAACTCTCTCTTGCAAAGCTGTAAATGGGGTGAAATAAGGGAAAAGCTTTCTCACTGTAGCATACAGAACCTGCAACAGATTTTAGTAGGTGAATGCGTCCGTTGAAATGCAAAGGAAGCAACGTGGATGGACAAGATACGTTTCATACTATGCACACCACAACTTGCGGAGTGTTACACACGGAAAGAACTGAAACCATCACTGCCTCTTTATAGCTCTCTATTTAAAAGGATTGACAAAAGGACTCCTCGCTCTTTTAGCCGATCTCTGGAGGCGACCGATAAAGCGTCCGGGCTCCAATGCAGACTAAAGCCCCAAGTGCCCGGAGGTGCTGCGAGTTAGCGGCCACTGTTCCTATACCAGCAGGCAGGCTGAAAAACGAGCGGGTCCCCCTAAACCGCTGAAGTGTTCCTTTGAATAAAATCACTTAAAATTAAAAGGAAATTTTGAAAGATAATTTTTTAAAAGCCTTGCAGATCCCCGGGAGCGGGGCAGGAGCAGGAAAGGCAGCGAAAACACCTGCCCCTCACGCACGGCTTTCTACAACTTTTGAGCAGCGAGAGCGGCAGCCCGCAGCAGCCTCCTTCACACACTCAGCGCCCGGCCAGCCGCGGCCGCTTTCCGCTCACCGGCCCGCGGGATCTCCGCCAGCCGCAGAGGGCATCTCCCGGCCCCGCAACCAGCGCCGAGACAAACACACAGACACAAGCCCTTAGAGCCCTCCAAGCACCTACCTGCAGCCCTGCTTCCTGCGGGAAACACCTAGCGATCGGCCGCCTCCCGTCGGGGGGGAGCTCCGGCCTCACCGCCCAGGCATCGCCGGTAAACGCCCCGCGCCCCGCCAGCGCCCGGGGACATGGAGCGGCTCCTCTCGACTCGGCCGGGCTGTGGCAGGCAGCCGTCCCGCCGGGATCCGGATCTGCCCCCGCCTCTTTTGAAATATACCAGGAATCCGGCTAAGAGATGCTAGAGGAAGGATGAAGCAAGTGGAAAGGGTGGGAAGACTTAAAGTGTTTCTCGCACACGATTTTAGAGTATCAATCAAAATAAAAGAGGACTAAGTACGGATTAGCTATGAGAAAAGCGAAGGGTGCGGAAGTCCTGCAGCCCTGTGCGGCTCTGGCCCTCCCGCCAGCTGCGTGCGGTCCCGATTCAGCCCCGCCGGCAAAGGGAGAAAAGCCGTCGCGTCCTGCAGCAATCCCTCCGTTAAAGCATCGCTGATTGGTTTGCCTTTCGCACACAGCACGACGTCCTCCTCTCGCTGCCTTCTTCTCCCTCTTGGGAAAACTAATAGGAGAGTAAGAGCTTCACCTTCAGAAACAGCAGCACCCGCTCCCAGCCTGCGCGCAGCGCTCCGCGGCGGGGCGAGCAAAGGCAGCTCCACGCGCACCCTGCGCGGGAGGAGGGAAGGACGCCCTTCTCCTCCCCGGCGCTTATCTGCCTCCTCGCTGCTCTCCTCCTAGCCCCTTTACGAGGCAGCAGGTCCCCGCGGCCGCAGCACTGTCTGAATGAGGAGCGGGGCTCCGCCAGCAGCCCCACGCACACCGGGGCTGGGCCGCCTCCCGCCCAGCCCGCCCCCGCGGCACAGCGCAGCGCAGCGCAGCGCAGCTCTCCCCTCCCTCCCTCTTTCCCTCCCTCCTCTCCGCTTCCCTCCCAAGCGGCTAGGCGAGGGGTTCGAAGTTTTCGCACAGACACACGTGGCCGCGGCGAGGAGATCTGCGCTGCGGACACTGGGCGGCCCTGCCGCCGCTCTCTCGGGACCTCCTTTCCCCCGCGGCGTCAAACTGGGCAGCGTGCGGGGAGGGATGGAGGGAGGGACGGAGCCGCCAAGCCGGGTCGAGAAGCTACGCCGGGGCAGCGGGGTTGGGGCCGCCGCGGCTGGAGCAGGGGCAGGGGCAGGAGGGAGGTGGCGGCGCTGCACACAAAAGCTGGACTGTGTCTCCCTCCAGAGGGAGAAGGGTGTCACGCACTGTGGCTCCAGTGAAGGAACAGCCGCGGCCTCAGCAAAGCCCTTCTTTCCCGAGAGGTGCCCCCAATGGTGGGATGGCAGCTTTTGGTCCAAGGAGGTAGGAGAAACGTGGTACGTGTCGGATCCTGGGGACCTCATCTTCCTCCGCTTTAAAGACAGATTGTGGGTCGCAGTAGTCTGGCACAGCTGTTGATTAATAGAGGGAAATGTTGATGGGCAAGGATAAATTAAATTGTAGCTTGCTGATTTATTTCAGTGTGATTTGTGCTATTTGAAATGGGAGGCAGAAAAGAGATGGGGAGGAAGCCAAAGGCAAGAAAGGGCCCTCATTCATTACAGTAATACCAAACAGTTAAACTCTCAGTTTTCTCCTAGAATTCTTTCCTATTCCTAGATTAAATGGGGATGAATACATGCAGCATTTAAAAGTACTGAGGTACTGAATTGTTTGTTGCCTATTCTTAGTTTCTACCATCTAGTATAACAGCAAGTTTTCTGATAGTAAGCTTTTCTTGAGTCCTTAACTGTCATCGCATCCTAACCAAGTTGATAGCTCTGTGAGAAACCAAAGCGGGAAGTGAAACATTTCCTCGGTTGTTAATGTTCATGCTAGAGTTCCTACATGCAAGTAATGATCTGTAAAGTGGTTGAATCACTTTTTTTCAACGCAAATACAGACCTAAAGGCCCATGCAGTTGAAAAGAAAAAAAGAAAAAGAAAGAAAAAATAAGAAGAAGAAGAAAGGAAAGGAAAGGGAAAAGGGAAAAGGGAAAGGAAAAGGGAAAAGAAAAGAAAAGAAAAGAAAAGAAAAGAGGAAAAAAAAAAGCAAAGGGGAGGGCAAAAAGAGAAGGCTTCGTGCACACACAGTGATGCAGCTGTAGAATGAAATACAAAGAAGCTGGTACAGAAAGGGCAAGTTAACAGTAGCCTGTGGTGCATTTGTCACAATTGCTGTTGCAGCAAGCACTGCAGTATACATGTGTATGCCTGGATGTGGACTGCAGCCAAATTAAAAGGCTGCAGGTTGTAGAGACAAATGTGGTCTTATCTCATTGACTGGATGCTGATGCAATAATATCACAATTTCCCTAGTCTGTAACTGTGTTTCTGCATTTGCAGATGGTTAAAAATAACACAGAGGGAACTGAAACAATCAAGACCATGCTGCTATCAGCAGGGTAATTTCAGTGCACTGAGATGGACTTAAGTGGTTGGATAATCCTGCTCCACCAAGGCAAACTGACCAGGGATCCTGAATACATACTGGAATGGGTAACCTTTCCCGTTGCATGGGTCACTGTATCACAAGTATTGTTCCTGGATTAAAAGCAGTCAAAGCACATTAAAAATGTAATTACAGTTGCTAAAATGCAACTACGTTAGGTGTTTCACTTTAGACATAACAAACACCTTGCAATTATAAGAGCACGTATACCTATATTAGCTGCATATATCATTACACTCAAGTTGACTCTGTGTTGCAAGACCAGAGGATACTTGATAGTTTCATATCAGTGCCCTGCTGTTACAAAAATGAGCTGAACTCATCTGAAGCCACAGAACTGTTATCACTTGGCTCAGAAAATACAAGTGAATCACATGCAAACAACAGAAGAAGCAGCAGTAGACAAAGCAATAGCAAAACTTACCTGGTTTGAAACCCAAGACTTTTGTCTGTGCAAGTCTTGGAAAACGCGAGCATCGCTTGTGTGTTGCGCGATGCTGCTGTGTGATCAATCATTCCAGGTTCCTTTACACAGCACCTGAAAATCTGAACCAATCTGCCTGGAGAAGAGGAGGCTTAGGGGTGACCTCATTGCCCTCTACAACTACCTGAGAGGTGGTTGTAGCCGGGAAGGGGTTGGCCTCTTCTCCCAGGCAACCAGCACCAGAACAAGGGGACACAGTCTCAAGCTGCACCAGGGGAGGTTTAGACTCGAGGTGAGGAGGAAGTTCTTCACCGAGCGAGTCATTCATCATTGGAACGGGTTGCCCAGGGAGGTGGTGGAGTCACCATCCCTGGAGGCGTTCAAGGGGAGATTGGACGTGGCACTTGGTGCCATGGTCTAGTCATGGGGTCTGTGTTGATAGGTTGGACTTGATGATCCTCGAGGTCCTTTCCAACCTAAGTTATACTGTGATACTGTGATCTGCTAGTTGTGTCACAGCTAGCAAAAAGATATGCTTTCAGGAAACTTCTCTCATGTTTTCACAGTATGGCCAACACTCCTGTGACAAACTCAAGTGAGCCACTGCGCCTATATACTACACCTGGTTTTACAGATGCTTACTCAATAAACTTCATTATTTAGAATAAACCAAACCAGGTTGGAAGAGACCTTCAAGATCATCGCGTCCAACCCATCAACCAATCCAACCCACCCAAACAGCTAACCCATGTCACCAAGTACCCCATCAAGTCTCCTCCTGAACACCTCCAATGACAGCGACTCCACCACCTCCCTGGGCAGCCCATTCCAATGGGCAATCACTCTCTCTGTATAGAACTTCTTCCTAATATCCAACCTGAGTAATAAGTCTGAGTAATAAGTCTGGGTCATCTCCAAAGGTGCCTTTGCACATGCACAAAAGATGAGTTTATCATTTTCTGAAGCATCAGATTGGCAGTCTTTGTCCTGTACTACCTATATTTATGTCTTTCTGACTGAAAAATTGCCAGCTGAATACTGTGGCCTTACAACACAATACAGTTACAAACCACAATTATTATATCAATGTTCTCTCTTTATTCCTTCAGCTTGTTTATTTGTAGTTAGTGTCACAATTGCCTACTTTTCATCATTTATAGGGCTCTTCCACACTCTAAAAGAAGAGCATGAAGTATGAAAATGAGCACTGCCTATCGTAACAGCTACAATGTTCAGAACAACTTCATCATTGCCACTTCAAGGTGCACTGCAGAGAGAAAAAATAGCCACCACAAAAAAACCACCCTCAATATAAAAACTTGTTTCTGAATAGTCACATATATGTGCATCTGGGGTGTAACTTTTTCAAAACACTGGGTTTTATTCAGAGCATGCATGCTGGGGGTTGGACTTGATGATCTCCAGAGGTCCCTTCCAACCCCTAACATCCTGTAATGTTCTGAGCTGCTAAATAGAGAAAAACAACATTGGTGGTTTGGTAGCCACATGGAGATTTTATCTCTAAGAATAGTATCATAGTATCATAGTATCAGTCAGGGTTGGAAGGGACCACAAGGATCATCTAGTTCCAACCCCCCTGCCATGGCCAGGGACACCCCACACTACATCAGCCTGGCCAGACCCTCATCCAACCTGGGCTTAAACACCTCCAGGGACAGAGCCTCAACCACCTCCTTGGACAACCCATTCCAGGGCTTCACCACTCTCATGGTGAAGAACCTCCTCCTCACATCCAGCCTGAATCTCCCCACCTCCAGCTTCATTCCATTCCCCCTAGTCCTATCACTACCTGAGATCCTGAGCAGTCCCTCCCCAGCCTTCCTGTAGGCCCCCTTCAGATACTGGAAGGCCACAATTAGGTCACCTCGGAGCCTTCTCTTCTCCACACTGAACAGCCCCAACTCCTTCAGTCTGTCCTCATAGGAGAGGTACTCCAGCCCTCTGATCATCCTTGTGGCCCTTCTCTGGACACCTTCCAGCACCTCCACATCCCTCTTGTAATAGGGGCTCCAGAACTGGACGCAGTACTCCAGGTGGGGTCTCACCAGAGCTGAGTAGAGGGGGAGGATCACCTCCCTCGACCTGCTGGCCACACTTCTCCTGATGCAGCCCAGTATTTGATTGGTTTTGTGGGCTGCAAGTGCACATTGAGAGCTCATGTTGAGCTTCTTGTCTACCAGCACCCCCAAGTCTCTCTCCTCAGGGCTGCTTTCCAGCCAGTCACTGCACACCAATGTCTACCAACAGTTTTGCTTCTAGTACGTCACTGTGCCACTAACTTAAAGTAACCAAAAGTAGCAGCTGTGGCCATGTTGTTCAGTTTAGCAGCTGGGAAATATTGGAATTATGACTGATCTTTCAAAGCTTCCACATAAAATAGGAAAGCTGACTGCAAAAAAAATACCAGAAGCAACCATTCTTTCTTTTCTGCAGCACGTGATACAGATAAACACTATGATTTATTTTTTCTTTCTTATGACTTAAAAGCATTCTCCTAAGATATGAAATTACATGGGTTGCTAAACATGAATGCTGCTTGTAGAGCAATGACATCTGCCAGGATGAAAAAAACCAAATAGACACATGTACATATTCAATGTTATGTTAGGAGCAAAAATTAGCTGGTTTTATTTAAGAGGAGAGAAAGACAGAAATCAGAGGGGGGAAAATGAGGAGGAGAAAAAAAAACAAAGGTTGAAAGGGATCTTTGATGGTCTGGTTGGGCAGAGGATGCCAACCCCCGTCATGGGCTGGCTGACTTCAAAGTCAGATCAGGTTGCTTAGGTCTGTGTCCTGCAATTTCAACTATCTCCAAGGACAAAGATTGTACCTACCTGGGACCTCCCTGGTCCTTTTCCAGCATTTGACCACCCTTATCATGAAGGATTTTTTTTGCCTTGCAACCAAACAAAATCTCTCAGAATTTAACTTTTTGTGTCAATTGCCTCTCACCTTTTGCTGTGCACTTCTAAGAAGGCTCTGGCTCCATCTTCTTTGTAACCATCCATAAGTGGTTGAATACAGCAGTTAGATCTCCCTTTTGCCTTCTCAAAGGGTCTGAACAAACACAGCTTTCACTATTCTTGTATGCTGTGCCCTCACCACTGCTAGGACACACTGCTGACCCATGTTCATCTTGTCCATCAGCATCTACAGGAATTTTTCTTGCAAAGACATTTATTTTCTAGTCAGTGCCAAACTTGTCCTGTTGCATGGGGTCATTCTGTCCCTGGTACTGGACTTAGGTTTGTCTTTGTTGAACTTCATGGAATTTCTGAGAGCTCATGTCTCCACCCTGCTTTGATCCTTCTGAATGGCAGATTTGTCCTCCAGTGTATTGACTGCTCCCCACATTTTGATGTTACCTGTCACTGTCATCTAGATTGTTGGTTAAGACTGTAAGCAGTATGGGCTCCAGTAGTGAACACTGGAGAATGCCACCAATGACCAGCCACTGCTTTTTAAGCCTCACATTTCAACCAGTTTGTACCCAGTTTGTAAAGTACTCATCCACAGCATATCTGCCAAGTTTGGGTACAAGGATGTTCACAGGATCACGTGGTCACAGGATCACAGGATATTAGGAGTTGGAAGGGACCTCCAGAGATCCTCTAGTCCAAACCCCTGCCAGAGCAGGACCATAGAATCTAGCACAGGTTGCAGAGGAACACATCCAGATGGGTCCTGAAAGTCTCCAGAGAAGGAGACTCCACAACCTCTCTGGGCAGCCTGTTCCAGTACTCCATAACCCTCACAGTGAAGAAGTTCATCCTCATGTTGAGGTGGAACCTCCTGTGCTGTCGTTTATATCCATTATCCCTTGTCCTATTGCAGGGTGCAATTGAGAAGATCCTGTCCCCTCCCTCTTGACACCCAGCCCTCAGATATTTATAAACATTTAGCAAATGTTATGGTGACCACTTCAAAAGCCTACCTAAAGTCAAAATAAACAATACCCTCTGCTCTCCCTTTCCCCACACAGCCAGTCATTTCATTGTGGAAGGCACACCAGGTTGATCAGGCAGAATTTGCCTTTAGAAAATCTGTATTGACTATTCCAAATCACCTTCATGTCTTTCACGTGTCTGGAAATTACTTAGGATAATTTTCTCCATAATCTTGCAGTACACTGACCTGTAGTGTCCCCCCCCTTATGTTCTTTCTGCATTGGAAGCCCTACAGTGCCAGGACACAGCTTCTGAGTTTTGCTCAGCACATACCAAGAAGCTAGGTGGTTCAGTGTTTTGTGCTGTGGTTCCTAAATTCAGTTTGGAACCTAAGCTGTGATACATGTGAAAAGCAAGAAAACACCAGATAAATGCATGCCTGTGAGAGACTAATAAGTTTGTCTCTCTTGGTGTACTCAACAAAGATAAAATCACTTGCTGTTTGCCCAGACAATATGTATTGGGCAGAGCCACTAAGGACTCTTGGAAGGTGCAAAGATAACATTGCTCACTGGGCCACAGCTGGCCTACAACAATGACCCAGCCCAATCTCCACCCATCAAGTACCCTGGGCAGGGTGATGTGTAAGGAAGGATTATTTCCTGCCCCTGGAATTCCTGAGGGACAATATTTGAATGCATACCTAAGGACTAAAAACTGTATAAAAGACTGGAGCAACTACTGGGTTGTAGAGAGAAACAGGAGAGAGAAACAGAGGAGAAAAATGGGGAGAAGCCTCAGCACCGTTCCTGCACCACCCCAACATCTCCCCAGATGACCACAGCTCTTCTCCAGCCAAAGCCTCAGCACCCTTTCTCTACATACCCAGGCTGCCCAGAGGAGCCTCAGCACCATTCCTGTACCAACCCAACATCCCCCCAGAGGATCACAGCTCTTCTCCAGCAAAAGCCTCAGCACCATTTCTCTACAGACCCATTTACAGACCCAACATCTCCCACAGCACCTTTCCTCCACAGACTCAAACTGTCTTGGGGGGGGGATGAGGGGTGTGGTAATATAGTTCCTTTCCTTTTCTCTCTCTCTTCTCTCTCTCCCTCTCTCTTTTCTCCCTCTCCCCTTCTTATGTCCACTTTATTTATGTAATAAATAGTCTAGCTGTTGATACTTTGGCCTCGTTTGTGCCTCTAATTTCACAACACGGGAATGTTCTAAAAGAACTGTGTCTCCGGACCGAGACATTTAATGTCTCCGGACCTTGACAATGTCAAAAGCAGAACAACATTTGGCCTCCCCAGCTTCTGGAAATAGTCTTATATTTATCCTTTTAAAAAGTAATTTTTGTTGTTGCTGTTGTTATATTGCATATTTAGTGAGCAACTGGTTTGTGCTGTAATACACTCAGTTGGTAGCGCATAAGACCCTTAATGGGAAGGTTGTGAGTTCAAGCCTCCAGTGGGCAGTAGTGTCCTCCCTACTCTAGTCATGAGGTCTGTGGTGACAGGTTGGACTTGATGATCTTTGAGGTCTCTTCCAACCTTAGTGATACTGATACACCAAAAAGGAAGTGTCCAGGGTCCAGATGTTTGGGGGGTGACTCTGCTGTACTCTGTTGCACAAGAAAGGTGAAAATTACACGAATATTAGGTGTGGTGCTGGTTTATTAGAGACACAGTAAGTATTATTCATGAACCTTGAGAAAACACCAAGCTATACTCAGGGAAAGAAAAAAAAAACCAAGCACTTACCATTTTCCCTGGAAAAACTCCAGCTATTCCTCTACCCACATCTACGACACTTCAAGCAGAAAATAGGCACAATCACTAAATCAGGCATCCAGAGAAAGAAATTGGGAGAGAAGAGTAAAAAAAAAAAATGAGAAGTGTTCATACACATCTGGCCTAAATTTGGGTTACTTGATGAGAGAATTCATTTGTGCCTCTGTGTTAATCTTATATCACAGTATCACAGTATAACTAAGGTTGGAAGACCTCAAGGATCATCGAGTCCAACCTGTTACCACAGACCTCATGACTCGACCATGGCACCAAGTGCCACGTTCAATCTCCCCTTGAACACCTCCAGGGACGGTGACTCCACCACCTCCCTGGGCAGCACATTCCAATGACGAACGACTCGCTCGGTGAAGAACTTTCTCCTCACCTTGAGTCTAAACCTCCCCTGGCGCAGCTTGAGACTGTGTCCCCTTGTTCTGGTGCTGGTTGCCTGGGAGGAGACCAACCCCTTCCTGGCTACAACCACCTTTCAGGTAGTTGTATAGTACAGTGGTACCCATTTCCCTATTTCCCTGTGTGTCAAATAGCATCAGCTCTTGCAAAGTCTTCTACCAAGATCTCCATTTTTGCTTAAATGTCTTTTAGTTTTATTTTTTTTTCAATTTCACGTTAAAGGCTGCATTACAGACAGAACAGGGAACAAAAAGAGAAGGGCAACAAAGCTGGTGAGGGGTTTGGAGCACAAGCCCTATAAGGAGTGGCTGAGGGAGCTGGGGTTGCTTAGCCTGGAGAAGAGCAGGCTCAGGGTGACCTTATTGCTGTCTACAACTACCTGAAGAGTGGTTGTAGCCAGGTGGGAGTTGGTCTCTTCTCCCAGGCAACCAGAACCAGAACAAGAGGACACAGTCTTAAGCTGTGCCAGGGGAGGCTTAGACTGGATGTTCATAGTATCATAGTATCAGTCAGGGTTGGAAGGGACCACAAGGATCATCTACTTCCAACCCCCCTGCCATGGCCAGGGACACCCCACACTACATCAGGCTGGACAGAGCCTTGTCCAGCCTGCTCTTAAACACCTCCAGGGACGGGGCCCCAACCACCTTCCTGGACAACCCATTCCAGGGCTTCACCACTCTCATGGGGAAGAACCTCCTCCTCACATCCAGCCTGAATCTCCCCACCTCCAGCTTCATTCCATTCCCCCTAGTCCTATCACTACCTGAGATCCTGAGAAGTCCTTCCCCAGCCCTCCTGTAGGGCCCCTTCAGATACTGGAAGGCCACAATTAGGTCACCTCGGAGCCTTCTCTTCTCCAGACTGAACAGCCCCAACTCCTTCAGTCTGTCCTCACAGGAGAAGTGCTCCAGCCCTCTGATCATCCTTGTGGCCCTTCTCTGGACACCTTCCAGCACCTCCACATCCCTCTTGTAATAGGGGCTCCAGAACTGGAGGCAGTACTCCAGGTGGGGTCCCACCAGAGCTGAGTAGAGGGGGAGAATCACCTCCCTTGCCCTGCTGGCCACACTTCTCCTGATGCAGCCCAGGATCTGATTGGCTTTCTGGGCTGCAAGCGTTAGGAAGAAGTGCTGCCTAGGGAGGTGGTGGAGTCACCGTCACTGGAGGTGTTTAGGAAGAGACTGGATGGGGTGCTTGGTGCCATGGTTTAGTTGATTAGATGGTGTTGGGTGATAGGTTGGACTCTATTCTATTCTAAAATCAGACCTCCTTACCTAATGAGGTTTCCATCTAATCTTAATGTAACTATAATTGTTTCCAAAATTATGTCTTGAATTACTTTCATGAATTAATAATGTTTATGTAATTAAACTATATTAATGAGGAGGAGACCTTGTGAAAACAGGAGGTTAGGCAAACTAAACATAGTAAAGATAAGTAAGGACTGAGCTGATTTCACAGAATGAATGTTTTTTGTTTCTGAAACCTCTTTACCGAAAGTAACACATTGGCAGGCTTGAGAACTCATCTACAAGAAGGATTAGACTTCACTGTAGAGATTCATGGTGCCATTTATTATCTCATGATGTAGCACTTTCTAATCTGTGTAGTGTCATTTTAAAAACAGGCATCACAAATTCTGGTAACAAAAGTGTCAAAGCTTATTAGCCCTGTAACTCAAGTTCTCTCACGGTGGGAGATAAATTAGGGGCTTGTCAGATGTGTTGTTTGCTGCAAGAAAAGAAGTCACTGTGAACTTACCTGAGATATTTTTAACTAGAGAAATAATGCTGTGCCTGTTTTATAGTTACAACACACCCTTTCAAATAACATCATCCAAACTGCAGTAAATAAGTTAGTGAGTAAGTTAGTGAAGGCTACAGTGCATTAAATAGGAATAAGTTGTTCCATTTCTTTCTGATTTGAAGTCCTTCTTCCTCTCAGTTTGAATCATCTATGTTTTAGTAAGGGAAGGAAAAAGAAAAGAGAATTGCAGTCAAGAATGTACTAGGCTTGTGTATGTGCAACAAACAAACAAACAAACAAACAATTAAAAGATATCACAGAATCACAGAATCACCAAGGTTGGAAGAGACCTCAAAGATCATCAAGTCCAACCTGTCACCACAGACCTCATGACTACTAAACCATGGCACCAGGTGCCACATCCAATCCCCTCTTGAACACCTCCAGGGATGGTGACTCCACCACCTCCCTGGGTAGCCCATTCCAATGGCTAACGACTCTCTCAGTGAAGAACTTTCTCCTCACCTCGAGCCTAAACTTCCCCTGGTGCAGCTTGAGACTGTGTCCTCTTGTTCTGGTACTGCTTCCCTGGGGAAAGAGACCAACCCCCACCTGGCTATAACCACCCTTCAGGTAGCTGTAGACAGCAATAAGGTCTCCCCTGAGCCTCCTCTTCTCCAGGCTAAACTACCCCATCTTCCTCAGCCTCTCCTCACAGGGCTTGTGCTCGAGGCCTCTCCCCAGCCTCATTGCCCTTCTCTGGACACGTTCAAGTGTCTCAATGTCCTAATGGTTGTTACAGACTTTGTATGTCATGGTGGTTTAATAGTAATACAAATAACAGTGTATTTTAATACCATCTTTCTGCATATCAAGTACAGAAAAAAGCAAATCTTTCCAAGAGCAGTACTATTAGTTAGAATATTATCTACTGAATTTATTCCAAACCAGCATGAACCCTGGGGGGGTGGGGACCAAAAAAAGACTAGAATATTCTTTTGTTTAATGTTCATTATTGGAGCTTTAAAGATATTCAAAACAACAACAACCAAAAAAGAGGGCAAAAAAAACACAGGGGGGGGAAAAAAGGGAAACACTTAAAAGAGATCCAAAGAACATTCTGGCTTGGCTGAGGATAAGCAACTATTAATTCATCATGAAAAAAATGCCTCAGATTAATGTAGAATCAAAACATATGTATAGATCCACCCCATATATGTCAAAAGTTACATTTCCTGCTTAGAGTATCTGTATCTTTCAATGAGGTTACAAATGGGAAGCTAACTGAGTACAAGAGTTCACAGATTGAATATAAGTAATTTCTCTTTGTGTAAATATGAAAGAAAACTCTACATACCTAGAGAGGATTGCTGCCACTTAGATCTCAGGATCTGCAGGACTAGGGACTCGGACTGACCGAACTCTGCCTTCCTTCTAAAGCCTTTCCTCCTTCATCAAACACGTGGTAAGAAATGGTAAAGTGTGTGCGTGCCCTTGAGTTTTTCTGCTTTTGTGGCTCTTGTTACCTGATTCATTTGAAGCAAGTAGTCAGCAGTCTTTTAGATTAACTTTGTCGTATTGAAAGCTTGGAATGCATGATGGCAGAGCGCTGTGATGCCCTGGTGGTCCTGCTTAGAGGAGTTTATCTGTGCCTCTCTCTGGTGTTGCAACTAAGTACATTCTCATCTGACTGAGGTGAAGTTAGTATGTGGTTACCCATGCTAAGCAGCCATGTGTGCATGGACAGAAATTATATCACCTGACTCCCTGCACCCCATACCCCCTGCCTGGCATCCAACATTTGCCCTGAGGGACCAGCTGCCTCAACTCAGGCCAACCTGAGGAACTTCACTACCTGCCCAATTGCCTCACATAGCTAGTCATTTCTAATTTCCATTTCTTCCTCAGCCATGGTGCATGGTAAATGTAATGTAAAAATCTTAGCTTGCTCTTGGATGCAGGTGACACATCTTTTCTGAAATCCAGCCCAAATATGATGTAAGGAAGATAACCAATAATGGAGGGAGCCCCAGGTCCTTGGGGATGTATCTTGTATGGTCTTCAAAATCATTTTGACGTTTTCATTCTGACCAATGCTTACTGGATTATAGTTTTCTTCTAAAAACATATCTTAGGACCAATTGTTCATGCACTTTTGGCCCTGAAACTCAGTATTCACAAAGAGCAAAATGAGCTTTTTTACTTGTGGTTGGGAGGGTACACATCCATAGCAGCTGTGGTGTTAGGCAAGTGTGCTGGGGTTTGGCAACTGGAAGCAGGCTCATTGCTTAGAGCTCAGTATGCAAAAACTTGCTTTTCCAAGCAGTTCAGAGGTATCTCAGATGTCTCTGCTTTGTACAGAAATCATACACTGGGATGCAGAGAGATGCTGCTGCTAAGGCAATAAACCCGCTACATAAATCTTTGTTTTCCTCCCACTTTAAGCTTTGTGGCATATTTGCTGCTCTCTCTCAGACACCAGAATTAACTCCTTATCCACAAGTGCCCTGGTTTTCACTGGCGTTAAGCACCCACAAATGTCAAAGAAGGCCGGGGGGGGGGGGGGGGGGGGGGAGGGGAGGACAGGAGGCAGGAAGCTTTCTGAAAAATTCAGAGCAGGCACTGTAATGGAGAGATTTTGCCACGAGATGTCAGGAGGTAGAATGCAGAGTGAATAATACACTGCTTTACCCAACCTTTTGTTCTTTTCTTTCTTCCCTTTCTTGCTCCTTGCCTTCCCACCTGTCACACATCTGCATATACACACAGAAAATCACTTAGGGAATGCTGGGTTAGGTTTTTTTTTGTTTTCATTACAGCCTTCCACAGATAAAAAGCAGGAGATCTAATACACTGTTAAGCTTCGGGTGACATATCAAAGAAAACGGGGTTGTATAAAATTTGAAGTTGCTAAACAAGCTGAAGAATAACAAGTTCTGTGAGCTCTGAACTAATGAAGTCTCATTTCCTATGGATTTTTACCCCATGGTTGGTTGAGGCTTCTTCTCTCTTCTCATTTTTATGTAAGGGTGATCTCAAGAGACAGCTTTTCAGAGAGATGTGCATGTGGCTTTTTTCTCTTCTTCACAGGCGTCTTTTCTTAGTTGTAGTGGAATAGCTTTAAGGCTACTCCTAGTACTGTGTCCAGTTAGTACTGTATTCAGTTCTGGGCCCCTCAGTTTAGGAAGGATGTTGATTGGCTGGAGTGTGTCCAGAGAAGGGCAACAAAGTTGGTGAGGGGCTTGGAATACAAGCCCTATGAGGAGAGACTGAGGGAGCTGGGGTTGCTCAGTCTGGAGAAGAGGACACTCAGGGGTGACCTTATCACTCTCTACAACTACCTGAAGGGAGGTTGTAGACAGGCAGAGGTTGGTCTCTTCTCCCAGGCAGCCAGCACCACAACAAGAGGACACAGTCTCAGGCTGCTCCTGGGGAGGTTCAGGCTGGAGGTCAGGAGGAAGTTTTACACAGAGAGAGTGATTGCCCATTGGAATGGGCTGCCCGGGGAGGTGGTGGAGTCGCCGTCACTGGAGGTGTTCAGGAGGAGACTTGACAGGGTGCTTGGTTGCATGGGTTAGTTGGTTAGGTGGTGTTGGATGATAGGTTGGACGCGATGATCTTGAAGGTCTCTTCCAACCTGGTCTGGTCTATTCTATTCTATTCTATTCTATTCTATTCTATTCTATTCTATTCTATTCTATTCTATCTCTTGGATTTTGTTGAAATCATAAGTTGCTCCCTAATGCATGAGACTTTCTTCTGTGGGAAACCTAGCAAAAGAAAATGCAAGGACAGCTTAATCTATTAAACAGTCAGATTAATGATGCCATTTATTTTACAGTATAACTCTGCTAGATTTACTTAAACACCTGAACTTGCACTACCAATTTAAATGTTCTATTAAATATTCTGATGATGCCTTCTATTTTTTTGTCAGATTATAAATGTATGGAATATCACTGTGGAGGGTTGAAAATTCCCCCCAACACTAAATTTGCTGGGCCAACTCAGTTGGAAGTAAATGAAAGCTGTATTTGCAAGCAAAACTACACTCTACAATGAAATGCAATTAACATGTACAAATTCACAATATTTACAGATATCTACAATTAATAAACAGCACAAGAACCCCCCTGGCCAAGAACTGGGGGAAGCTACTAGCTTCTCCCGCCCTGCTTCCCCCTTAACCCCCTGTACAAAAGGGACAAGAGACGAAAGCAGAGAAGTTAATACAAGTTACAATAAAAGCAGTGCAGCCAAGGTCAAGCAGAAGCAAGTTAGTCTCACAGACTGAAGAAGCAAGAAGAGAGAGAAATTGTTTATAGTTATAGCTTAAGTCTGTTATCACAGTATCACAGTATCACAGTATCACTAAGGTTGGAAGAGACCTCAAAGATCATTGAGTCCAACCTATCAACACAGACCTCATGACTAGACCATGGCACCAAGTGCCACGTCCAATCTCCTCTTGAATGCCTCCAGGGATGGTGACTCCACCACCTCCCTGGACAGCCCATTCCAATGACCAATGACTCTCTTGGTGAAGAACTTTCTCCTCACCTCCAGCCTAAAATTCCCCTGACACAGCTTGAGACTGTGTCCTCTTGTTCTGGTGCTGGTTGCCTGGGAGAAGAGACCAACCCCTTCCTGGCTACAACCACCTTTCAGGTAGTTGTAGAGGGCAATAAGGTCACTCCTGAGCCTCCTCTTCTCCAGGCTAAACAATCCCAGCTCCCTCAACGGGATTTTTTAGAATTATCATTGTTTTCCTTTTTACACCCAGGAGTGATTTATTTACATTTTACTACTTTCTGTTCAAGATCCGTGAAAAAAACTACCACCATCACCGAATCACAGAATGTTAGGGGCTGGAAGGGACCTTGAAAGATCATCCAGTCCAACCCTCTTTATTAGAATAAACCTTTATTAGAATAAACCAAACCAGGTTGGAAGAGACCTTCAAGATCATTGTGTCCAACCCATCAACCAATCCAACCCACCCAAACAGCTAACCCATGGCACCAAGCACCCCATCAAGTCTCCTCCTGAACACCTCCAATGACGGCGACTCCACCACCTCCCCAGGCAACCCATTCCAATGGGCAATCACTCTCTCTGTATAGAACTTCTTCCTAACATCCAACCTGAACCTCCCCTGGCACAGCCTGAGACTGTGTCCTCTTGTTCTGGTACTGGGTGCCTGGGAGAAGAGACCATCATCCGCCTGTCTACAACCTCCCTTCAGGTAGTTGTAGAGAGCAATAAGGTCACCCCTGAGTCTCCTCTTCTCCAGACTGAGCAACCCCAGCTCCCTCAGTCTCTCCTCATAGGGCTTGTGTTCCAAACCCCTCACCAACTTTGTTGCCCTTCTCTGGACTCGTTCCAGCAAGTCAACCTCCTTCCTAAACTGAGGGGCCCTCCTGCCAGAACAGGATCACCTAGAGCAGATCACACAGGAACACATCCAGGCAGGAATACACAGAAATGTTCCTGATTAACCATCAATCTTTGCTCATGAAAGCCTCGTTCCCCTGACTGCATGTTAGTGGGTTACCTCTTCTCCCTTCTGTCTCCCTTCTTTTCCAAACAGAGAGTATGTAGCATGAAATGCCATCCTTTACATAGTTTCCACATTCCTGCAGCACAGCCAAACAGGCATCACTGATAACAGTAAGGGAATAGATTGGCCTTCTATGAGTGTGTTGTGACTCCAGCTGAAGTTGCTCTGAATTTCTACAGTGATTTCAGTAAGAACAAGATGACATGCTCAGCACTTTTCTCTTATGGCAAACTTGTGCTTATTCCAGCTCTTTGTGAGTGTATGTATTTTTATTATGCCTAATTGATGAGCTTTACTTTATTATCCTACCACATTTTAAGCTTTGATTAATCTAGCTCTTAAAACGTACATCGGCTTGATTTTATTAGCTTGTATTTAAGTGATTGCCTTTGAATGAATCCCTTTGTATTGTGAGGCTGGTTTTGCTGTATTGCAATGGTTAGTTATCCTTCTTGACTCAAGATTATATTGCATCATTAAAATTTAGCAACAGCTTTTAAAAATGAAATGGGATTTTTATGAAGCATGAATGATAGCCACGTGGACTCATCTGTATTAATCTCTAATAATCATCCCTTTTCTCTATGTTTACATCAATAGGTACATTCTGTGAAAACTTGGGAGTATGTCTAAACAAACTTCTACATGACTGATAGGTTAAACAACATTTAAAATATCCTCACATTGAAAATATCCTCAGCAGATGGATTCAGAGCCATTTCAGTGTCTGGTAACACAGCTACACAGTTATAGATTCAGTCATGGGAGGCATAGGCAGCAAAACTTCTTAAAAGTATAGCTGGAACTAGCTGCCTCCAGAGGAGAGTGACAAGACTGGTGAAGGGTGTGGAGGGAAAGTCTGATAAGGAGAGGCTGAAGGAGCAGAGGTTGTTTAGCCTGCAGGAGACTCAGGGAGGTCCTTACCACACTCTATAAATACCTGAAGGGAAGTTGTGGTTAAGGAGGGGGTCAGGCTCTCTGCCAGGCAACTTGTGACAAGACCAGAAGGCATGGCCTAAAGCTGCGCCAGGGGAGGTTTAGGTTGGATGTTGGGAAGCACTTCTTCATGGAAAGGGTAATTAGAGACTGGAATGGACTGCCCAGGCAGGTGGTGGAGTTGCTGTCCCTGGAGATGTTTAAGGAAAGACTGGATGTGGCACTTAGTGGCATGGTGTGGTCAGTGTGATGGTGTTAGGTCATAGGCTAGACTTGACAATCTCAGAGGTCTATTCCAGCCTCAGTAATTCTGGGATTCTGTGAAACTGTACACAACACAGAAACCAATTCACTCCTTATGTAAATCAGTTTGAGAAATGATAATGACACTTGTTCAAAACCAGTCCTTATTAATTCCCTGGACTTAAATTTGTGAGTATTGGTGTTTGCTTTGGGTTTTGTTGGTTGGTTGGTTGTTGTGGTGGTGTTTTTTAAGTAATGTAATATCAATATAATACAGCCCAGTACAAGCCTTCCCTTCCCCCTCTGCACACTGGCACAGCATATGCTTACTCAGTTCGCCTCCACTCTGACATCCCTGTCCAAGTGCATGTTCTCTCTGTCATGGTAAGCTTGTTCATCATTTTCACTCCTCACCTGTATTGTCAATGCTGCAGGCAACTGTGGGGCAGTGAGGATGGGGAGGTGTGGGCCAGGCAGGAGCAACACCAGGACCCCTTAGCTGGTTCTCAGCCAGTTCTGACCTAAAGCTCTTTCAAACCACCTCTCCTGCTTCACCACTACCTCATAAAAAATACAACAAGGTGTTTTATGTATTGGTTTGAAGATCCTAGTAAACTCAAAAGGAAATCATTTAATTTTAGTGGGTTGGCTGTCAGTCAGTGATCCTTTTTATTACATTAGAGGTTGAAGGTCATTCCAAATATCAACAATAAAATAATATTGTCAGTATTTGAACAAGGCATGAGTCCAAACTGCACTGCCTGACCATCTCGTGAAGTACTTCATGCTTTTTTATTTCAAGGGGTCTTGAATCTCTACAGTATTTACATTAAACTCCCAAATAAAAAGCAAGATATCTATAACTATATATATATATATATTTCCATTGCTAATGTGTCTCATTTTAGCACAATTTGTGTATCTTCTGGTGTCAGCTAGCAAAAGAAAAAAAAAAGGGAAAAAGAAAACAAATGTTTGCACTCTGAAACAGAGAGCAGCACAAGAACTTTGTCTCAAGCAGAAGGTTTAGATGTGAACTGGAGTTACAGCACAAGTCGAAGTGGTATTTGGAGAGCTAAAACATGTGCTTAAACACTTCTGTTGATATATACCAAGGAGTCTAGCTCCATGGATAATCACATTCTCAAAGTCAGACCTTCTCATTTCTACCCCCTCTTCCTCCCTCATAAATCCTCAATCCTGTGCCTTGGACCTGCTTTCAGTGTGGATCAGTCATATGCATTGCAGGGAATGCCTTAGGCTTTTCCTCAGCACTTCGGGTCAATTGGAGCCCAAGTCAGGCATTTTGCTTGGTACATGTAGGTCTACTGTTTAGCATAGGCATACCTGTAGAAGACAGAATCATATGTTTTGGTTGTAAAAGACCTCTAAGATCATCAACCCTGACTGCCAACCTAACACTACCATGGCTATTAAATGATGTCCTGAAGTGCCATGCCTACACATTTTTTTTTTAATGCCTCTAGGGACGGTGACTCCACCACCTCCTGGGCAGCCCATTCCAATCCCTGACCACAAACATGAAGACTACAATGCTCATTCTCACTTTCAGCTAGATTTCCTCTACTAAATCTATCATTTAGGCATAGCTAGCACTCCTGGCTCCCTAAGCCCCTAGACATTTATCATTTTGCCACTCAGCAGCTGGAAAGTGACACAGCTCATAAGCTAAGAAGCTGTTGAGAGGTTTAATTTGTGCCAAAACCCAGGACACCCAAAGCTGAAAGAGCCTGCCAAGTCACAACTGCTGAGCCTTATGCAGTATTTTGACAGCCCCCCCCTTATTTTCCCTTCATATTTCAACATATGGCAGGTGAACCTGCCTTGATAAAGACCAAAACTTCTTGGTCACTGAAAAGAATTAGTTAAAACTTGAAGCCACATTTTGGGGGTTGAGCTGCTCAGCCTTCTGGTGTCTGTGAGCATGCGCACTCCTCTGTCAAGGGGTAGGAAAGACAAGGCCCTTTGGTCAACACACAAGGCCGTCAGGCAATGAAACACCTCAGCTGAGTTAGGTTTCTGGACTGCAGATGATATACAACCACAGATCACATTCAGTTTGGGTACAATTGGAGCCCTGATGGAGGGCAACTGAAGCCAGTCCTCCTCAAAGCAGTGGTGTTGCAGTCAGGGACTCTCCTTGGATTGGAACACCATCCAAGGTAACTCCTCAAGGTTGAGAGCCCTTGCCCTGTTGGTTGGGTGATAGCACTTCTTGGGCCATGTTCTCTAAAACTTAAGCTTATGTCAGCTATGTGATAGTAGTTCAATCTGACAGGCATCCAAACCTGTAGTTTTCTAATGCTTTCTAATGTTGGAGTGCTAAACAATTTTCATTAAAGTACCTATCTAACCTGTTTTGAGAGACTTCATGACACCATGTAAGCCACTTCGCCCCTCCAATTCTTTACATGATAATTCCACATCTGCTGGTGCTGCTGAGTGCAGGAGATACATTCCCTAACAGTGAGCTAGTGGCCTGGGCCCTCCCTTACTACCTGCCCATGAAAACCTCTCATATAAACCAGTATGCCAGTAAACCTGGCCCATCACACAATGAGAGTCGTAATCCTGTCATATCATAGTATCATAGTATCAGTCAGGGTTGGAAGGGACCACAAGGATCATCTAGTTCCAACCCCCCTGCCATGGGCAGGGATACCCCACACTAGATCAGGCTGGCCAGAGCCTCGTCCAGCCTGGGCTTAAACACCTCCAGGGACGGGGCCTCGACCACCTCCCTGGACAACCCATTCCAGGGCTTCACCACTCTCATGGTGAAGAACCTCCTCCTCACATCCAGCCTATATGGCAAATAGCAAGAATAAAGCAAGGTCTGTACACTTCCACACATGTGCCCTTTGCCCATGAAGCACCAAAAAGTCATCACCTGTACTATCCCACAACTAGAGGGCTGGAACTGAACCACTGGAAGACCATATAGAGAGCATTAGTGCACCTCCCTGGGACCAAAGAGGTGTCAGTTCATGTCCCTGCCACATTTGGGCCGGACGAGACTTAAAAAGAGCTCTAATATTCAAGATCAGTGTCCTAGCTTGGCTGTCTTATTCTCCTGTAGGGCTGGGGTACGGAGGGTTACCAAACAAAAATCTAACTAGGAAAGTGATCTGGTTTAAGCACATTCCTCCAGGAGAGTGTTCATGCTCAGGATTCTCAGGAAAGGGAGTCTCAAATGGATTCTGAAACCCCTTTTCTTGGGCGCAAACCTTCCACAGATATTTTTAAGAGACTCAGGACCTAATCTTGATGCTAAGTGCATGCAATATACCCTGAAATTCCCACGCTTCCCCCACAATCTCACCTTTAATAATTTAATATTCCAAATCTTTCAGTAACTGAACATTTTGTAAGTACATAGTATCATAGTATCATTCAGGGTTGGAAGGGACCACAAGGATCATCTAGTTACAACCCCCCTGCCATGGGCAGGGACACCCTACACTAGATCAGGCTGGCCAGACCCTCATCCAACCTGGGCTTAAACACCTCCAGGGACAGAGCCTCAACCACCTCCCTGGACAACCCATTCCAGGGTCTCACCACTCTCATGTTATGAGCAAGACCTGGGAAATGAATTTGCACCTTGAGCACTTACCCTTTACTGGCTAAAACTATTAATAGTTTAGTTGTGAGGCTATAATGCTGGGAAGAATCCCTGAGAAATTGAATGAAGTTATTATTCAAACTATTTCATTAATTCACCATCCAAAGGGACTTTTATGCATGGGCAGTGGATACCTATCGTTTTCTGCAGATGAACCTGGAGAAGAGAGTCCCTCCCTGTTGGAGGTATTCTCTGTCTTTGATGTGTTTGTGTGCATGCCAGCACTTTTCAGAATTTGGAGACTGAAAATACTGCATGAGAAAAACAGGGAGGCCAAGAAACAGCTATGCTGAAAGTCATTAGTTAATAATTTCCTTTCCCCATGGATAGCTATACAACAAAAGCTGCCTAGGTGATATCTGAAGTTCAGCTGGTAGCTACTTGAAGTAACTAATTTATGAACATGCTAGCACAAGTTCATTTGTTTTCCAGGCTGAAAAGGTTAGTCCCTAACTTCAGCTTAACTTTTCAGGTTTTCTAAATGTTTGTGTGAGGTAGCTTTGGTTGTTCTTCTTCATAATTTTTATTTCTAGCCAAAGAGACCTAATGCTTTTTCAGTTAGCAGTAATGACCTGAATTTGTCAGGCTGCTGCTTAATGTCACTGTTTCCTTTCTCTTTCAGAAGCAACTTATTTATAAATTTAAATCACCTTCACCCAGAAGCAGCTTCCAAGCTGCTATAAATGATGATCAGTTTCTAATTTCTCCAGTTGATTACAAATGGATGCTTATAAAGCTTTCCTCCCTTATAAAAAGCAAAAGGACCGCAATCATCAAGAAATAATCCTGGTGCAGAATGCAAGCACATAAGTCAGTTTCATTAAAACACAAGAGAAGCCAGCACTTCAGTCTTTGTGGCAGTAGGATTTTTCCAGAGGAACAGCACTTCAACCAGGGTGCTTAGGTGTTCAGAGGCAGAAAACAGATATTGCATTCTTCTGAGAGAATTCTTAATGATTTACAGGAAAATAATACATCAGGTCTTGCTTTTTAAAATAAGCAATTACTTTGATGACAGAAAGAATGCAAACCACAATACCATCATGAAGTGATCACTAATTAGTAACTTCTGAGTCATCTTGATGGTGCTTGCCACTTTGCAGTCTCAGATTTCACAATTCAGATGGCACTTAAGGCAGGATTCACCTCTGCAAGCTGCCTAATAGCTCATCCTCCAGGTTCGCTTTTAAAACAGACAAAGCCAAAAAACCAACCAACCAACCAAATATCTCCAAACAGCAGTTTGTCTCACCTTAACACAGAATCATCCTTTAGGGAGGCCATCTGGTTTTTTATCTGTTATATGACTGTATTTTAACCCTTAAACATATCTATGCACAGGAGATTCAAACAACTATCTAAATCTATATATTTGGTGCATGAGAAGCTCAGTATGAGCCACCAGTGTACACAGTATCTGAAGGGAGCCTACAAGAAGGCTGGGGAGGGACTTCTCAGGATATCAGGCAGTGATAGGACTAGGGGGAATGGAATGAAGCTGGAGGTGGGGAGATTCAGGCTGGACGTGAGGAAGAAGTTCTTCACCATGAGGGTGGTGAAGCCCTGGAATGGGTTGTCCAGGGAGGTGGTTGAGGCCCCATCTCTGGAGGTGTTTAAGCCCAGGCTGGATGAGGCTCTGGCCAGGCTGATCTAGTGTGGGGTATCCCTGCCCATGGCAGGGGGGTTGGAAGTAGATGATCCTTGTGGTCCCTTCCAACCCTGACTGATACTATGATACTATGATACTTGCAGCCCAGAAAGCCAAACATCCTGGGTTGCCTCAAGAGAAGTGTGGTCGTGAGGCGTTTTTCTCCCCCTCTACATCACTTTCGTGAGACCCCACCTGTTCAGTTCTGGAGCCCCTATTACAAGAAAGATATGAACATGCTGGAACATGTCCAGAGAAGGGCCATGAGGATGATCAGAGGGCTGGAGCTCCTCTCCTATGAGGACAGGCTGAGAGAGTTGGGGCTGTTCAGTTTGGAGAAGGGAAGGCTCTGCGGTGACCTTATTGTTGTGGCCTTCCAGTATCTGAATGGGGCCTACAGGAAAGCTGGGGAGGGACTTTTTAGGATGTCAGGTAGTGATAGGACTAGGGGGAATAGAGCCAAGCTAGAGGAAGGGAGATTTAGATTAGACATTAGGAAGAAGTTCTTCACCATGAGGGTGGTGAGACACTGGAACAGGTTGCCCAGGGAGGTGGTGGAAGACCTACCCCTGAAAGTTTTTAAGGCCAGGCTGGATGTAGCTCTGGGCAACCTGATCTAGTGGAAAGTGTCTCTGCCCACAGCAGTGGGGTTGGAACTAGATGATCCTTGAGGTCCCTTCCAACCCTGACAATGTGGTGATTCTGTGAGCTATACGTATTCTCAAGTAGTTAAGTTTCACCAAGTTCATTCAACGTACTGAAAAATAAGTATTCACAAAAGGTTACCCCAGCTTGGCCAATGTCATGCAGAATTGGCATAAGTTAAACTAAAGCTCAGTGAATGCTTCAAGAGTGCTTAGGTTGTGTACAGATTTGCATTACGTATAGGCTGCAAAAATATGCCAGCAAAAGCTCTTGACTAGACATACTTAGATAACAATTGTGCAATTGCTGGTAGTTTACACTAAAGAATTCAAGGAAATATTAAAACCTCTGAAGTTCATTAGCTGTTTATAAGAGTTTACACCCTTTTTGTGTCAGTCTGGTACTTTCTTTCACAGAATCACAGAATAATAGGGGTTGGAAGGGACCTTTGGAGATCATTTAGTCCAACCTCCCTGCCAGAGCAAGTTCTAGAGAAGGTTGCAGAGGGTGGCATTCAGGTGGATTTGAATGACTGATAAGATGGAGACTCTGCTGCCTCTCTGGGCAGCCTGTTCTGGTGTCTTGCCACCCTCAAAGTAAAGCAGTTCTTTCTCATATATGGATGGAACTTCCTGTGTTCAAGTTCCTGCCCATTACCTCTTGTCCTCTCACAAGGCACCACTGAAAAAAAAGACTGGCCCCATCCTCCTGACACCTCAGCACAACACAGCTTTTGGTGATGTCAGTCATGAGTGAACATGGTGGTGGGGTTAGAACTAGGTGATCCTTGAGGAGCCTTTCAACCCTGACAGTTCTGTGATAACTGCCTAGCTTACTGTGGGACAGGAAGGCAATTTGATTTAGTACACTTCAGGAGCAAGGTCATTTCCAGTCGGGTATTTGTGTTAAAGATCTGTGAAGCTAGCCTGCAAAAGAGCTGAAGGAGGAAGTCTTATGAAGATAAGATGAACCTGTTTTGGCAAAAACTGATGAAGCAAGGCTAAAATAACGTGAGCACTCAGCTTCAAAACCTATTTTTAGGGCCAGAGTATCCAAACAAAGACCTTGCCTAATTAACTGCAACTTTAATATGAAAGTTGACAACCCTCTGTATGCTAATGAATGAAACTGAGTACATGCTAAACAGGTATGACTATGTTATTCAGCTCTTCTACCAAACCTTATTAATTATCACCTTGAAGACAGGGGCAAGCTGAGATAGGGGATAAAACTCATGAGAGGAGCATCTCTCATGGAGGGAACAACAGCTGCAGCAGGTGTGTGCAGGGGCATCTGTACCAGCATGGTCAAGGATGGTTGATGAATGTGATCCTTTTCTTCCACCCAAGACAGGGACACCCTTCTTGAGAAGAATTACACCCTCAATATACAGTGTAGCTTTTGCTGCATTTCTGTCATGTATTACAGCTATTGCAAAGATTTGCATCTCCAGCTGTGTCAGATGCTACCCAGGATTTATTAACCTGAGACCATCTTGCAGTGGGTGCATTGTATCTGTTGTTTTAATAAATCAAATTATTTTATTGTTTTATTTCTGAACTTGTGTCAGAGCAAGTCCTTATTGGGGCACTTGAAACAGAGGCAAACATTGGGTTTTTTGCCAAACAGTTCCAGTATCATAGTATCATAGTATCAGTCAGGGTTGGAAGGGACCACAAGGATCATCTAGTTCCAACCCCCCTGCCATGGGCAGGGACACCCCACACTACATCAGGCTGGACAGAGCCTCATCCAGCCTGGGCTTAAACACCTCCAGGGACGGGGCCTCAACCACCTCTCTGGACAACCCATTCCAGGGTTTCACCACTCTCATGCGGAAGAACTTCCTCCTCACATCCAGCCTGAATCTCCCCACCTCCAGCTTCATTCCATTCCCTCTAGTCCTATCACTACCTGAGATCCTGAGAAGTCCTTCCCCAGCCTTCCTGTAGGCCCCCTTCAGATACTGGAAGGCCACAATTAGGTCACCTCGGAGCCTTCTCTTCTGCAGACTGAACAGCCCCAACTCCTTCAGTCTGTCCTCATAGGAGAGGTGCTCCAGCCCTCTGATCATCCTCCTGGCCCTTCTCTGGACACCTTCCAGCATCTCCATATCCCTCTTGTAATCTGTAGAAGTCTTGAGTTCTGAGACATCAGGATCATACCCATAACCCAACTGAGACAGATTTATTTATTGATTTTTTTAAAAGTGTAATCCAGATTCTTTCAGCTATACAAACTCCTATTTATTTTATTTGTCATATAGAATAGAATTAACCAGGTTGGAAAAGACTTTTGAGATCAAGTCCAACCTATCACCAAACACTACCTAATCAACTAAACCATGGCACCAAATGTCCCATCCAGTCTCTTCCTAAACACCTCCAATGATGGTGACTCCACCACCTCCCTGGGCAGCCCCTTCCAATGGCCAATCACTTCTTCCTAACATCCAGCCTAAGCCTCCCCTGGTGCAGCTTGAGACTCTTGTTCTGGTGCTGGTTGCCTGGGAGAAGAGACCAACCCCCACCTGGCCACCAACCTCACAGTTCATAAAAGTATACTTGCTGCTCAAGAAAACAGAAAGACAACAGAGAAATTGACAACAAGAGAAATTGACAACACAGTTTTTAAAGTCTCAAGAATATTTTGTCTTTAAACCAGCTAGCACTAAATATTTTTATTTTGCTTTTTGCCTCAACTCAAACACTAAAAAGATACTGTGCTTGTTTCCAGGCACAAACACAGAATGAGTACCTGCTCTGCATACAAATATATTTCCTTGGATGTTACTTGTATCACCCACTGAAAATGCCTCTTGTAACTCAAGCAGTCTTCTCCAGGTGAGGTGGCAGAAACATTCTTTCCCCCTTCACTGCGCAGGCTGACTCTTTTCCCTCTTGACAGAGGAAGACCCTTTGCTGAGGGCACAAGCCAGTTGATGAGGAAACCCACAGGGGCTGCCAGAAGGAGATTTACACTCCTGTCTTGACATAAACATCACAACAACAAAGGAGCCCAACAAAGGAGGGACATCATATTGTTGGAGCAGGTCCAGAGGAGGGCCATGAAGATGATCAGAGGGCTGCCTCCCATGGGGACAGGTTGTGAAAGTTGGGGCTGCTCAGCGTAGAAAAGAGAAGGCTCCAAGGAGACTACAGAGACTTCAGAACAAGTCTCAAGCTGTGCCAGGGGAGGTTTAGACTCAAGGTGAGGAGGAAGTTCTTCACCAAGCGAGTCATTTGTCATCTTTGGAACGGGTTGCCCAGGGAGGTGGTGAAGTCACCATCCCTGGAGGTGTTCAAGAGGGGATTGGATGTGGTACTTGGTGCCATGGTCTAGTCATGGGGTCTGTGTTGATAGGTTGGACTCGATGATCCTCGAGGTCCTTTCCAACCTTAGTTATACTGTGATACTGCGATACTATGACAGTGGCCTTCCAGTACCAGAAGGGGGCCTATGAGAAAGCTCGGGAGGGACTTTTTGCAAGGGCTTGTAGTGATAGGACAAGTGGGAATGACTTCAGGCTGGAAGAGGGTAGATTTAGACTGTATCTTAGGGAGAAATTCTTGACAGTGAGGGTAGTGAGACACTGGAACAGGTTGCTCAGGAGTATTATGGATGTGCCCTCCCTGGAAGTGTTCAAGGCTAAGTCAGATGGGCCCTTGAGCAACCTGGTCTAGTGGAACCCCCATGGCAGTGGGGTTGGAACTAGATGATCTTTAGGGTCCCTTCCAACCCAAACCATTCTATGATTCTGCAATTTTTTTAGGTTAGAATAAGACCAGATTCTGCAGTAATAGCAGAAACCCACACATCTTAAATGCACAGTATTGAGGTATTTCTTTATGCAATTTTACATGCCACGTATTAAAAATACACCTTAAGCACTTCCTTAATGGCTGTCATCCATACACATGCATGTTTGCACACGTAAAATCTGAAGTTGCTCCAATATATCCCCACACCCATATATTGCTGCATGCTCTTTTGGATTTAAGTGACAGTTAATTATGTGAATGCAAATTTATTCATACTTTAGAGAGCCAAATGGTAGGAATATGCTGAAACGAGTGTGTTTATGCCAACAGCATTGATTTCTGCAACTTGTCTGTTGTCTGCATTAGGTCCTGCTATAAATCTCAGCATTATCTCCTTCCACTTAACCACCAACTATTTTTATCAAACAGCAGCCTATTTTTAGCACATGCAGCGCAAAGCTTCCAAACCTTAACTTCTGCACAGTGTTTAGATTTCAGGCATCTTCAGCAGCCAGTGCTTAAAACCCTACATTATGGATCATCCTTTTAAAACTCATGTCTCTTGAGTTACCTAGTTAATATATTTGATTTCACCTCTTGCCTTCAATAACAAAGAGTTTATTTAGCAACCATATGGGAGAAAAATTTGGATCCATTCTGATTTGCAAATCAAATATAGAAGTTGGGAAAAGTTTTGACATATTTGCCACCCGTGGCTAAAACCTGTTGCCATTGTTGTACCTTTATGCTGTTCCTGATGAAGGCCAATGGCATCCTGGCCTGTATCAGGAACAGTGTGGCCAGCAGGAGCAGGGAGGTCATTCTGCCCCTGTACACTGCACTGGTTAGGCCACACCTTGAGTCCTGTGTCCAGTTCTGGGCCCTTCAGTTTAGGAAGGAGGTTGACTTGCTGGAACGTGTCCAGAGAAGGGCAACAAAACTGGTGAGGGGTTTGGAGCACAGCCTTATGAGGAGAGGCTGAGGGAGCTGGGGTTGCTTAGCCTGGAGAAGAGAAGGCTCAGGGCAGACCTTATTGCTGTCTGCAACTCCCTGAAGGAAGGTTGTAGCCACATGGGGGTTGGACTCTTCTCCCAGGCAGCCAGCACCAGAACAAGAGGACACAGTCTCAAGCTGCACCAGGGGAGGCTTAGGCTGGATGTTAGGAAGAAGTTATTCACAGAAAGAGAGATTGGCCATTGGAAGGGGCTGCCCAGGGAGGTGGCAGAGTTACCATCACTGGAGGTGTTTAGGAAGAGACTGGATGGGGCACTTGGTGCCCTGGTTTAGTTGATTGTGTGATTAGTGTCGGATGATAGGTTGGACCCGATGATCTCAAAGGCCTTTTCCAACCTGGCTAATTCTATTCTATTCTTTTAAATTAGTTTCTGCACTTAACATTCTTGAAGGAAAAACATTTTTTGAAAGAGATATACAAAGGTTAAATCATTTGTGATAATTTGAAAATAAGACTCCTTTTGTGCAGATAAAAGCATGGAGTTAAAGACGTGGAAAGTAATTTTGATCTCGTTGAAAATGAGTAGTTATTGCTTAAATTAGTATCTGATTAAAATCAAATAATATACAAACCCACCTATTTTTCAAGCATTCTAAGCTATTAGAATTGAATATTTCAGTGTATATTAGAGAAATGCTTAATCTAGAGAAGCATCAATTTCTCAACCAGAGTTAATTTTAACTATTGTTTTAATATTTCTACATAGCCTATTTAGCTTATTGGGGTTTTTTTATTTGTATAGTTTCTTAAGTAATTCTTCAGAAAATTAAAATCATAGTTTCATAGTTTCATTCAGGGTTGGAAGGGACCACAAGGATCATCTAGTTCCAACCCCCCTGCCATGGGCAGGGACACCCCACACTAGATCAGCCTGGCCAGAGCCTCATCCAGCCTGCTCTTAAACACCCCCAGGGACGGGGCCACAACCACCTCCCTGGACAACCCATTCCAGGGTTTCACCACTCTCATGGTGAAGAACCTCCTCCTCACATCCAGCCTGAATCTCCCCACCTCCAGCTTCATTCCATTCCCCCTAGTCCTATCACTACCTGAGATCCTGAGAAGTCCTTCCCCAGCCTTCCTGTAGGCTCCCTTCAGATACTGGAAGGCCACAATTAGGTCACCTCGGAGCCTTCTCTTCTGCAGACTGAACAGCCCCAACTCCTTCAGTCTGTCCTCATAGGAGAGGTGCTCCAGCCCTCTGATCATCCTCGTGGCCCTTCTCTGGACACCTTCCAGCACCTCCACATCCCTCTTGTAATAGGGGCTCCAGAACTGGACACAGTACTCCAGGTGGGGTCTCACCAGGGCTGAGTAGAGGGGGAGGATCACCTCCCTCGACCTGCTGGCCACACTTCTCCTGATGCAGCCCAGGATCTGATTGGCTTTGCGGGCTGCAAGTGCACACTGAGAGCTCATGTTGAGCTTTTTGTCCACCAGCACCCCCAAGTCTCTCTCTTCAGGGCTACTTTCCAGCCAGTCACTGCCCAGCCTGGATTTGTGCCTGGGATTGCCTCGACCCAGATGCAGGACCCTGCACTTGCTCTTATTGAACTTCATGAGGTTGGCTTGTGCCCACCTCTCCAGCCTGTCAAGGTCCCTCTGGATGGCCTCCCTTCCCTCCAGCGTGTCTGCTGCACCACACAGCTTGGTGTCATCAGCAAACTTGCTGAGGGTGCACTCAATGCCACTGTCCATGGCACCCACAAAGATGTTGAATAAGACAGGTCCCAGGACTGATCCCTGAGGGACTCCTCTTGTCCCTGGCCTCCACTGGGACATGGAGCCATTGACAGCCACTCTTTGGGTGCGGCCATCAAGCCAGTTCCTTACCCATCTAGTGGTCCACCCATCAAACCCATGTGTCACCAGTTTGGAGACCAGGATGTGGTGCGGGACAGTGTCGAAGGCTTTGCTCAGGTCCAGGTAAACGACATCAGTTGCTCGCCCCTCATCTATTAATTTTGTCACCTGCTCATAGAAGGCCACCAGGTTGGTCAGGCAGGATTTGCCCTTGGCAAAGCCATGCTGACTGTTCCAAATCACCTCTTCACTATTCTTTTGAGTGAGTAGTGACTCCAGGAGGATCTGCTCCATGATCTTTCCAGGCACAGAGGTGAGACTGACTGGCCTGCAGTTCCCTGGTTCCTCCTTCTTGCCCTTTTTGAAGATGGGGGCAATGTTTCCCCTTTTCCAGTCTGTGGGGACTTCCCCAGACTGCCATGACTTTTGAAATATAATAGAGAGGGGTTTAGCAACCTCATCTGCCAGTTCTCTCAGCACCCATGAGTGTATCCCGTTGGGTCCCATGGACTTGAACACTTTCAGGTTCTTCAGGTGATCACGAACCTGATCTGCACTTACAATGGGTGCATAGGGCTGGAGCTCCTCTCTATGAGGACAGACTGAGGAAGTTGGGGCTATTCAGTCTGGAGAAGAGAAGGCTCCAAGGAGACCTTATTGTGGCATTCCAGTATCTTAAGGGGGCCTACAAGAAGCTGGGGAGGGACTTTTTAGGTGTCAGGTAGTGATAGGACTAGGGGGAATGGGAAAAAAGTAGAAATGGGTAGATTCAGATTGGATGTTAGGAAGAAGCTCTTCACCATGAGGGTGGTGAGACACTGGAACAGGTTGCCCAAAGAGGTGGTGGAAGCCCCATTCCAGGAGGTTTTTAAGGCCAGGCTGGATGGGGCTCTGAGCAACCTGATCTAGTGTGAGGTGTCTCTGCCCATGGCAGGACAGTTGGAACTAGATGATCCTTGAGGTTCCCTCCAACCCTAACAATTCTATGATTCTATGATTTAGCACATGAAGGTCAGTGCCATTCTGGGGTGGATTAGAAGGGCTGTGTTTAGTAGGTACAGAGAGGTTTTCCTCCTCCTCTACTCTGCCCTGGTGAGGCTGCATCTAGAATACTGTGCCCAGTTCTGCACCCCTCAGTTCAAGAAGTACTTCAGGGAACTGCTTGAAAGAGTCCAGCACAAAGCCACAAAAATGATGAAGGGAGTGGAACATCTTCCTTACGAGGAGAGACTGAGGGAGCTGGGGCTCTTTAGCTTGGAGGAGACTAAGGAGTGACCTCACTCATGTTTATGTAAAGGGTTAGTTCCAAGTGGAGTGCCAAGTGGAGTCAGGCTCTTCTTGGTGACGCCCAATGACAGCACAAGGGGCAATGGGTGGAAGCTGAGGCATAGAAAGTTCCATGGAAACATGAGGAAATTTTTTTTTCCCTGTGAGGGTGCCAGAACACTGGAACAGGCTGCCCAGAGGGGTTGTGGAGTCTCCCTCTCTGGAGATATTAAAAACCCACCTGGATGTGGTCCTGTGTGATCTGCTCTTGGTGATCCTGCTCTGACAGGGCCTTTGGATTGGAGGATCTTTTGAGGTCCCTTCCAACCCCTAACACTCTGTGATTATTTCTCCCTTTAAAAAAATAAATAAAAATGTGTGCCTTTATCTGCTTCTGTCCATCATTCACCCCATGTTTCCTTGGGTTCCCCCATCTGAAAAGTCTGCTGAAGAAGGGAATTTGAAGCTCTTTTTTCCCTCCTCCATAAGTTCATAGGTGTGGTGCCAACATTTTTGTGTAGAATAAACCTTTATTAGAATAGAATAAACCAAACCAGGTTGGAAGAGACCTTCAAGATCATCGCATCCAACCCTTCAACCAATCCAACCCACCCAAACAGCTAACCCATGGCACCAAGCACCCCATCAAGTCTCCTCCTGAACACCTCCAATGATGGCGACTCCACCACCTCCCCGGGCAGCCCATTCCAATGGGCAATCACTCTCTCTGTATAGAACTTCTTCCTAACATCCAACCTGAACCTCCCTTGGCGCAGCCTGAGACTGTGTCCTCTTCTTCTGGTACTGGCTGCCTGGGAGAAGAGACCATCATCAGCCTGTCTACAACCTCCCTTCAGGTAGTTGTAGAGAGTGATAAGGTCACCCCTGAGTCTCCTCTTCTCCAGGCTGAGCAACCCCAGCTCCCTCAGTCTTTCCTCATAGGGCTTGTGTTCCAAACCCCTCACCAACTTGGTTGCTCTTCTCTGGACTCGTTCCAGCAAGTCAACATCCTTCCTAAACTGAGGGGCCCAGAACTGGACACAGGACTCGAGGTGTGGCCTAACCAGTGCAGTGCACAGGGGCAGAATGACCTCCCTGCTCCTGCTGGCCACACTGTTCCTGATGCAGGCCAGGATGCCATTGGCCCTCTTGGCTGCCTGGGCACACTGCAGGCTCATGTTCAGCCTACCATCAACCAGCACCCCCAGGTCCCTCTCTGCCTGGCTGCTCTCCAGCCACTCTGACCCCAGCCTGTAGCATTGCATGGGGTTGTTGTGGCCAATGTGCAGCACCTGGCACTTGGATGTGTTCAATCTCATGCCGTTGGATTCTGCCCCTCTGTCCAGCCTGTCGAGGTCCCTCTGCAGAGCCTCTCTACCCTCCAGCAGATCAACTCTTGCCCCCAGCTTGGTGTTGTCAAATATGTACAAATATGGAAGACAACAAAAGGTGGTGAAGTTAACTTTTATTGTAGTGCTTGTGAGTGAGACTTACAGTTGTCCTGATATCGCTACAGAATTTATTTCCTACACATTTCCACTACTGAGAAGTGGACATTTTCATGCACCTCAAAATCAAGTGATGTTTTAATTTTCTTTAGCCACGTCCACTAATTGACTTGAAACCAAGAACTGAGAGCTTAAACTTTATGTTGGATTGGGAATCAATAGAATTATCGGTGTACACAGTTTGTTATCTGCAGCCCATTTGCTGAATGTCTGAGCAGCTATACGTGGTAGTAATTGCATCCTTTTTAGGATCAATGTTTAGAACCACCAAAAAAAAAAACCAACCCCAACATGTTTATAAAAATTAATCCACTAGCAGTGAAGTCAGGTCAGGATGGAAGCCCAATGATTACTGGAAAGCCTGCCACCTCTGCTAGTTTTACTATGTCCTGCATTCAGTTATATCAATAAGACACAAATCTATATTACCAATGCTTCTTTTTCATCAGAGAGAGTAGGTCATTTATCAATACCTCCAGTGCTGTTTCTCTTCACTAGATGTTTTAAAACCTGAAGATAGATCCTCAGGCACTGTCTAGGGTAGAGGTACTTGGAAATCACTCCTTGCTAGCTGAGAAAGCTTATTTTAAAAACACAGATTTAACACTAACTGTCATTTTCCAAGAATTTTGTGCAGAGGCAGGTTTGTCTCAAGTTTTGGATGCTGTTCGAGTACAAGAGGCAAGACTGCTTCTTCTGAAGCACTTACAGCCCCAGAAAGAGACTTACTGTTGTTTCTCCTTTACTGTTCTCAAACAAATCTCTGTTTCAGATGGCATGTTGAATGCTTTCCTGTCTAGTATTTGTATCACCTAATATCTCTCTAGTGTCTCTTTCTGTACCACACACAGACTGAATTCAGGAATAAATCGGGTATCTTTCACCTAATAACTGCAGTTATGAAACTCAAAAAATGAGAGACTCCCAGGTGAATCTTTCAGTAAAGCAAACTGTTGATGGCACCACTACAGACTGCTGAAAAATGGAGATATTTATCAGCACAGTGGATCAAGAATTACTTTCTCCTCAAATTTCAGGAAAACATACTTTTTGTTAAAAATTTAAACCATGACAGTTACATGTGCCAAACTTAAAACACTGTCCTTATTTATCATGATCTGGTGTCTGGTAGGATGGGAAGGTATCACAGTATCACAGTATAACTAAGGTTGGAAGAGACCTCGAGGATCATCGAGTCCAACCTATAAACACAGACCCTATGACTAGACCATGGCACCAAGTGCCACGTCCAATCTCCTCTTGAACGCCTCCAGGGACGGTGACTCCACCACCTCCCTGGGCAGCACATTCCAATGACGAATTACTCACTCGGTGAAGAACTTTCTCCTCACCTCGAGTCTAAACCTCCCCTGGCGCAGCTTGAGACTGTGTCCCCTTGTTCTGGTGCTGGTTGCCTGGGAGAAGAGACCAACTCCTTCCTGGCTACAACCACCTTTCAGGTAGTTGTAGAGGGCAATGAGGTCACCCCTGAGCCTCCTCTTCTCCAGGCTAAACAATCCCAGTTCCCTCAGCCTCTCCTCATAGGGCTTGTGCTCAAGGCCTCTCCCCAGCCTTGTTGCCCTTCACTGGACACGTTCAAGTGTTTCGATGTCCTTCTTAAACTGAGGGGCCCAGAACTGGACACAGGACTCAAGGTGTGGCCTAACCAATGCAGAGTCCAGGGGCACAATGACTTCCCTGCTCCTGCTGGCCACACTATTCCTAATGCAGGCCAGGATGCCATTGGCCCTCTTGGTCACCTAGGCACACTGCTGGCTCATATTCAGGCAGCTGTCAATCAGTACCCCCAGGTCCCTCTCTGTTTGGGAGCTCTCCAGCCACAGACTCTGAGATTCTAATCCAGACATCTATTTTTTCAAATGGCTGGAAATCTTGTTGTTGTCCAGTTCAGTTTCATGTCCTCTCACTAAACGTAGCCACCAGATTCACAGCACTCACTATAAATCTATATGACACGTATCTTCAACTTGCTTGCCTCTCCTCCTGGAATTTCATACTCTGGTTCTCAAAGAAGACATGAATGTCAGCACCAGTCCCTCTGAGCTCTTGGGAGCTTTATTTATATATTCAGTACGACTTTCACATTCCCTTTCCAGCCACAAATCTCAATTTTGCCTTATTTCATCATTATTATCTTTGCTGATAAGCCTGGTAAAATATTTACTTAGTTTTGGACTACTGTGGTTGCGTGAGCCTCATTTCCATTTGCTTTTTTTGCCGTGTGTGTATCTAAAGAGCAATCTTCAGTGCTATTTATAACAGCTACATGCTACTAGCACGTAGGTGCAAATTAGCTAATAATGCCTAACACCTTATAATATATGACTAGCAGCCTGTGATATGTTTCTAATGTTAGTCTGTCCTGGTTTGAGGCCAGGCAGATCCCCTCTTGCCTCCCACTGGGGCAGAAAAATGAGACTCACACAAATGGATTGCAGAAATGATGGAAAATTTAAATGGAAAAGCAGGGAGTGTTTTACAGAGAGCTACAAGCACAGTGACAAAAAAGATCCCAAAGCATACAGAATCCATTACAGCATACCCAGAAGCCTCCCAGCACTCCCCTTCTCCCTACCTGAGGGTATACCCAAAACCCCCAGGGCTCTTTCTTTCCCCCCTCCACTGCTAGGCTAATCTGAGCTGGCCAGATCTCAGATTGCCCTTCCCCCTTCTCCTCCTGGCATTAAGCCTAGCCAGATGAGATAGGGAGCATCTCCCATGGGGGCAGCAAGGGAAGAAAGAGAAAGTGTGAGACCTTGCTGATAGATTTAGAGGGAGCAGGACATTATGGGTATGAAATATGCTATTTCCTGTGTCCATCCACTGGGCTGGACACTCATGACACCAGAGGTGTATGTTGTGTGGCAGCCCCAGGAGGCACTTAGCCTAAACTGCCACATAGTCACACAACTCAGCACGGTATGGTAATGACTTATATGGAGGAAGGGGGCTTTGTGGGAAGAGGCTGTTTCAGATAGCTTTGGAAGGCTATGACAGTTTGTCTTTGCTCAAATTAGAGAAAGCTATGTTTTGTCTTTGACTCTGGGGATAACGTAAACACCTTATAACTGAAGGAGAGAAACTGGGCAGAATCTGGTTGGATGTGTTAAAATATTTTTTTGTTATTTTGACCTATTGTAAGCCTTAATTACATGTATGCAAGTAGAAAATGACCAACTGAGATGTGACACATATGCCTGCTGACAGACTATATAACTGTGCAGCATAACATAATAAATGTCTTTGCCTACTTACATCTTGTCCTGGAAACATTGCTCTGGGTGCTTAAGACAGCTATCTAATAACAGGACTTAGCTACAGAGCTGCATTGGAATGGAATGGAATGGAATTAGAATAGAATTAGAATAGAATTAGAATGGGAATAGAATGGGAATAGGAATAGAATGGGAATAGGAATAGACCAGAATAGACCAGGTTGGAAGAGACCTTCAAGATCATCACGTCCAACCTATCATCCAACACCACCCAACCAACTAAGCCATGCAACCAAGCACCCCATCAAGTCTCCTCCTGAACACCTCCAGCGATGGTGACTCCACCACCTCCCCAGGCAGCCCATTCCAGTGGGCAATCACTCTCTCTGTGTAAAACTTCCTCCTGACCTCCAGCCTGAACCTCCCCTGGTGCAGCCTGAGACTGTGTCCTCTTGCTCTGCTACCGGCTGCCTGGGAGAAGAGACCAACCTCAGCCTGTCTACAACCCCCCTTCAGGTAGTTGTAGACAGCAATAAGGTACATCAGCTAGATCCACAAAACCAAACTTTGTTTTCAGATGTTTGTAACCGGCCCCACAGCCCAAAATTTCCATGCAACATTGAGTTTATTCAGTCTACAATGTAAGTGTGAAAACAGAGTAAACCCTGTTAAGATGACCTTAGTTTTTTTGGTGAGATGCCAAGCGACAGGTTGCGCTGCTTGTACAAGATAAGAGTGACTGCAACAAGCACAACAAATTACCCTTTGGTTTCTGCAAAGATCTGGGAAAGTTAATGTGAGCCACACACTCTGTTTGAATTCCCAACAGCATTTCCACATTAATGCACACTGCATAGCAATCTGTAGACTATCAGAATTCCCACAGAATTATGGGAATCCAAAACACTCCTTCACTAGCAAATCATTACAGCATCTGATTATGCACGGCCTTTAATTAAAGCAGTGAAGGGAATGTCACGAAGGAGACGGTTCCTTATTCTATAAATAAGGTCTCCTCTTTCTGACACACGCCAAACCACGGTCTCGAAGGCCGTGACCTAGGCCGGGACGGAAAGGCTGAGCTTGACGAAGGCTCCCGGCCAAGGCAGGCAGCCACCAGACGGGAGACCTGCACCAGCCTGGCACCCGCCGGCCAGACGGGTCCGCCCAAGGGGGTCTGAGGCTGGCACGCCGTGCCTCACCGCCAGCGCTGACCTCATAGCGGCCTGCTCAGGCCACCTGAAGTAACCCCGCAGCGTCTACCCGGGGCAGGAGGCCACCGCCCGAGCAGGAGGGCGCTGCAGCGCAGCGCGCCTGAGCCACCGCGGGCACCAGACCCACGGCACCTCGCTGCCCGACCGACCGTGCCGGGACACCGTCCCACGGCCTTGCGCTGCTCGCTGGTGTCGCTTGGCGGAGGCGAGCCCTCGCCCGGTAGAGGAGGCAGCCTCCCCGTCGCTCCCCAGCCGGCACGCGCACATGCACGCCCGTTACAGACGGGAAGGCAAAAGACCTCCTGGCCGACAGACGGCGCCGCACGGACGCGCCTCCCCTCGCCAATTTCCCCTCCGTCCCCGCCCTGCGGATTCTGGGAAGGGAGGGGGGCGAAGGCGTCTCCCGGTTCGCGTCACTCCCAGCATGCAGCGCGGTTCGCTCCTGCCCCTGCCCCTGCTGCCGTTGCCGCCGCTGCTGCCGGGGGGAGAAGATGGCGGAGGGAGGCGCGGCGGATCTGGAGACTCAGCGCACGGACGTCGCGGCGCTGCTGAAAACCGCCCTCCGCAAGGGCGACACCTGGTGAGGGAGGGGCGGGGGGATTCGGGCTGATCTGTGCGGGCGGCACCCTCCGCCCCCGGTGTCGCTTGGCTGGCAGAGAGACCGACCTCCTTTCCCTCAGCCTCCCTCCGCCTGTTCTCGGGGGCCGCTCGGGCCCCTCGCGTGCGCTGGGGACTGCCGGGAGAGAGGGAGGAAGGCGGGTCACGGGTAGAGCGGAGCAGCGCTGTGCCCCTCCTTCCCGCCGCTCAGGTCTCTCGGCCACGGTGAGAAGCGGACCGGCCACCTCGGTGCGGCGGGCCCTTAGCTTGGCCTGGGCTTCTGGTGGCTGGCAGGGCCGCGCCGCTGAGGCGCCCGGCGGGGGCAGGCACCGAGGTCAGCTCCCTGCGGGCGGAAGGCTGCGGGGGAGGGGAGGGGAGGGAGCGGCGTGACTGGCGGGGCGCGGTGCCGTGTGGCCGCCGCGGACGGCGGCTGCGGACCGCGAGGGACCCGGACCCGCGAGGGGCTTGTTTGTCCATGGCGGGGGGAGGTAGGGAAGCAGGGATTGTAGCGGGAGAGAAGAGCTCCGTTACTAGGCGCTGCTTCCATTACCCCGGCTGAAAGGAGGAAACGGCCCTGGCGTCACCTTCAAGTTGTCAGAAATCGTAGCTGAACGCTGAGTGGGCTACCCTGTCGCCTGTCCGCGGCTGTCATAAACCTTAAGCTTACATTTTATTTGGGTTATAAATGGGTTAACTGGCTTAAAAAAAAAAAACAAAATAAAACAAACACAAACCAGTTTCCGATGGTGTAAACGAGCTCTTAAGATAGCTGTTACCGAATAAACGTGTAAGAAGATACATTTTCCTGGTGTGTCAGGAAGTCGTCGTATGCCACACAGGTTGTTAACAGAATAATCCATAGTTGAAAAACATTACGTTAAATAAACACCTCTTTCTAGTGTTTATTTGGTAATCAAGCTTCTGTAGTTGTAGTTCTCTGAGGCTAGGAAACGGGACTTACTTTTTTTAAGGAGAGGGGGTGAAAAAAAAGGAAGCCAATACTTTTTCCACTATTCAACCTCTTCATCTCTTCCTGTGTGAAACTGTCACCCAAAGACAGAGACTGAAGCATTAAGTTGCTGAAAATTAAGTATGAATACACAAAAGTAGAACTTGCCCACCTCATTTCAGCTGTCATCACTCACTGTTCCAGTTCTATAAAAGACTATATTTAACAGAGTTGATACTGCAGCATGTGTCAGAAGCATACATTCTGATGCATTATTCAAATACTGCTGAATATATGTTCAGTTTTGGCATATGAACAGACTGCTCTTAAACTGAAAAAGTAATACAGCCAGAGAAAGGAAATCAATTCACATTGCAGTGTTGGAAGTGGCCAGCAGTAGTAAACGGGAGCTCAGGCTGTTGGGTACTTCCCAAGTATTAAAATGAGTCTCAAACAGCTAATACTGTTGAAAGTTAAAGTGACTTTATGACAAGCTTACATGGCAACTGTGGCAGTAAGTTTACTGTGGTCTTATTTTTTCCAATAAGTTACATATTTTAACATGAAAAAAAGCAGTTAATTGGAAAAGTTATCTGAAAATATATCTAGCTGTCATTCTGATGCTGACTTTAAGTGTTTTAAGACTGAATAAGCTATGCCAAATCCTATTAACTTTGATTTATGGACTATGAAATCTAGCTATATAAATGTGTATGCATGTGTTTTCATAAGATTAATACTTACAGGTGTGCATTTAAGTTCCTAAATTATGGGGCCTCTTTAGTCCAGATACCATTTTTGGAGGTATTTTGTCAATACCTTTTTTGGCCTTTTGAGGGTATCAGTAAGGAAGCAGAACAGTTAAAGTGCTCTAAGTCATGATTCAGAATCACAATTTTCACTCATTCAATAGTAAATAAGGCTGAAAAATGAGACCAATGCCATATCAGCTTGTTCTTTCTGAGTTTTGAAGCACTAATATACATCCCTTCTAAAGTTGCTGACTTATACTGAAAGTCTGGTCCATGGTTTCCTCTAAGGAAAGAGGAACTAAAGACAAAGAGAGGCTCATCTTGTAGTATCCATAAAGAGGGCACTGACCTTCTTCGTTAGTTCTTCATGCACACTGTAGAGAGAAAGAAATGAAACTGATTTGAAGTGCAAAGTTCTTAGATATTGCAAAATGATTTATAGAATCAAGAAATGTTTGAGCAGGCAATTTAGTAAGCTGTAGAATATGTTTTATTGGTAGCTTAGAGATAGTGCAGGACAGACAGGGACAAGATTTTGGGCTAGTTTGCCCCGATGGTCTCTTTTGCATTATTTTATGGACAGTTAATATATGAAATTATTAGACTAGGAAAGATTGAGGATTCCTTAATCTCTCAATTTATTTTTCTAAACAGAGATTTGATGTTTATTTAATAATAAGCTTTTCTGATCAAGAACCTCATTTGTTTTAAATGATTAACACTTGTTTAAAATAGTGTTGACTGCTTTTTTTAGTGAATCCAGCATAAAAGCCACACTGGCATTCTATGAAACTTGAGTTATATTTCTTCTTGCAGTGTTATCCTAGAATTCAGTTTGGGAAGAGAAGAAATACTGTGTTTCATTTTACATGTGTTAGAATTTTAGGAGCTGGTATCATTACTTCTCAGTGTTTTGAAATTCTAGTGATGCATGGCAAATGAGGAGATTTTTTTTTGGCTTTTGGAGATTTTGAGCATTCACTTAGAAAGACAAAAACTACTAGTTGTTCCAGGTGCAGAAAAATTTGAACTCAGTGTCTTCCTGTATCTGCTCTCAGAAGTTGAAGAGCTCTTAATGTTCATCAATTTTTTAGCCACTGTGCAATTTGCAGAACAAACTGGTGTTGATGTTATTTAATGCCATCGTAGCTACACTGGTATTCTTGAGAACATCACCAAGTTTTTCTGGGTTTACAATGTCACTGAAGTGCAGGGTTTTTTTTATTGAAAGCTACTGATCTTGGAGCAGTTTTCTTAGAAAAGAGGTGATGAAGACTGTCTGGTTTTGTGTGACTTGTGTAAGTCCCTCTATAATTTCCTTCCCTTATTGAGGTACAATCTCTTGTCTTTAAGACCACTTTAAGTCTTGCTTTGCCTGTTCTGTTCATTTGTGGTTTCTGTAGTCAGAGATTTTGTTTCAGTTACTTAGATAATGGCATTACACATGCTTTCATATTCTTTACTTTGCTACCTCTTACATGCGTTGACCCTCCATTGCCCTAGAAGGTGAGACCATGTTTCATGCCTTCAAGTGTCACCTGCCAATGAAAGGCTCGCTTATAGTGAGTAGTAGCAGAGGTTCATAGTGGCTAACATCCTTAGCAATCATTTTCATCAGCTTTTATCCCTCTTTTTGTGCAGAATTTCTCCACTGTGCTTTTTTTCATCTATTGCTGTAGCAATTTGTGAGCAGTTGAGAATATAGGTGTTATTTGTATTTTTTAAAGCAGCACCTTGGAAAAGAATTAGGCTGTTACAGTGGACAAGTAACTATCACGAGGAGAGTATTTGGTGGCTAAGGGAACAAATGCAATTTTTAGATGTTTGAATAGGGAATACTGAGTAGCAGTACAGAGATGTACTGTATACTATGATACATTCAGTGAAACCATTCATACTGTCCAGTTCTGGTGTATGCATGTTACAGAAGGTACTCAGTGTGTGGAACAAGTTAAGAATTCTCAACATTTAATAGGAAAGGTGGAAGCCTTTATTTTCAGTATCACAGTATAACTAAGGTTGGAAGAGACCTCGAGGATTATCAAGTCCAACCTATCAACACAGACCTCATGACTAGACCATGGCACCAAGCGCCACATCCAATCCCCTCCTGAACACCTCCAGGGACGGCGACTCCACCAGAGAAGAGCTTTAAGAGCCTCTCTTTTGATAGAGTCCTGTGTTGAAATACATACATAAAAAAATGGTGTCTTCCAATATAGAGTTTTTCAGATGAGCAAATAAAGATTTAAGACACTGTCTGTGAACTGAAGCTAGTCAGTGTTAAACCAGAAAGCAGCAGGTATTGCTTTCCAGCCCTGCTAGCCAATGAATTTTGGTGCCAGTCATCACTTAACAGAATGACGAGTTAGATTCTTAATCTGTTCTTGATTTGTAAGATTACTAATTATGAAAGCTACAGAAGTATAGTATTTTGAATTCTTCCAGATGTGCCTGTGATATACCTCTCTTCTGAAGTTCTGCTGAGTCTAGAGGGACTTCCATTTCTTGGAAGATGAAGAAAATATTCTCTTTTTTTTTTTCCCTGTGAGAATTTTACTGGCTGTTTAATTGTAAAATTCAGCCACTGAAGTGAATAAGCAAAAAACAAATGGGTAGAAAATTCTTCCCAGTGAATGGTTGGTGGAAAGTAAAAGTTCAGCCTTAAAGGATTTCCCCTCAAGGAGTGTGTTTAAAGAACTTCCTCACCAAAAGTATATGAGCATTTAATTCAGGTTGCAATGAAAATTCATAAATCTTAATGAACAGGCATGTATAACCCTACTTGGAAACACCGCAGTGCCTATCATTGATGATAACCTTGCTGCTGAAGTGCTTAGCTTTAATAGTATTTTACTTTGTGGTCTTCTCAGTGTTTTCTGCATTTATTTTTTTTTCCATCCATGGCTGGATGTACCTGAATAGAATCTAGATTGAACATTAATGGGAGAACTCACCTGACCTCACTGAGAGCATGATGAGATGTTACGGACCTGCACCTCAGTAATACTTGGTGTAATATCCTAAACTGTTTTAATGGTTTCATATAACGGAAACAAGGAACACTGTGTCAGTGTCAGGATAGAATTGAGAATTGGCTTCTTTTTCTTTCAAATGAGGTGCATGTTGCTGATTTTTGTCTTCTAAGACCTTGTGGCTGAAGTTTTGTGTTAGAATTGTCTCACTGCATGTAGAATGGTGTAGCATTTCACCAACAGTTCATGAAGATGTACAGAATGCTCTGTTTTAAATTCTACTGGGAGAATGCTTGCAGTGGAAATGTGTAGATGCAACTTTATTCTGTCAATTGATTATGCAGAGTGAGAGAATATTGAACTAAAAAAATCATGTGATCAGCTCAAAATCAGGCTTTTGCCTGAAAATAGGAAGTCAAATGTTGATTTAGGAGTTAGATTGTATTTCATAGTATCATTCAGGGTTGGAAGGGACCACAAGGATCATCTAGTTCCAACCCCCCTGCCATGGGCAGGGACAGCCCACACTAGATCAGCCTGGCCAGAGCCTCATCCAGCCTGGTCTCAAACACCTCCAGGGATGGGGCCTCAGTGAAAAGTCTACATAAATGGACAGTTTGTAGGTATATACAAAATACATGGTCATCAGTGTAATGTCTACACTGAAGTTTTAACATTAAAATTAAGTCCACTGATTTTGGCTGAATCAGTCATTTTGTTGAGACCCTTGGTTGTACCAGTGAAGTGCCACTTAGGCTATTGCGGCACATTGTGGAAACTGAGCATGGGGAGCGGTAGGAAGAATTTGATTAGTTGATACAAAATAATTTCAGTGCATTTAGTTGAACAAAAAAAATGATTTCTGAAGAGAAATGTGAAATATTTAGGCCAAGATTTCTTTAAAATGGGAGGTAAGTGATACATATTTCTTCTCTCTTTGACCTTTGAATTTCTTTTTCTCATCAATTTACCTAAATTTTGAGTAAAATTATGGTTTGGTTTGTATGTGCTAGAGTAGGATAGTTATCATAATCTTGGACTTTCAAGAACTTGCTAATTCTGAGAGAAAATTTCATTTTGAAGGCATCTATTAAGCATGAGTGTAGTTAGTCAAGCAATTCTGGGTAGCCTAACAAGAGTGGAAATACTGGTACAAACCTGTTCTTCCCTTTCTTATTTTTATAGTTGCACTTGTGTAAGAACAAAAGTTGGATGCTGTGCCTTTAAACAGGAGTCCTAATTTGCTTTCAGCCACACAGTTGTTCCACTTTGTCCTCAGTATTGCTTAATCTGTACTCATGTACAGAGAGAAGGGTGAAAAAAAACCCACCTCACCTGTCTCTCCGGACAATATGCACAGTTCTGCTGTTGAAAGTGAAATAGCTTGTGTTCAGAAGATATGATGTCCCAGTAGTACACAGTGACAGAATCAGTGTCTCTCTGTGAAGTGTCTTTATTGAATATTAAACTGTTTTGATTTTTAACTTAAAGGGCTAACCTGTCAGTCAATATAAATAAATCTCGGTGACATGTTCTTTAATATTCTGGCTATATGTTAACTGAGCAATGCAGTCAGAGCCCTTTTGACAGCAGTGGGAAATACCAAGATCATAGTCATACTGCCCAAATATTTTTCTCACAACCCAGGTGTGAAGGTCAAGAATGAATGCTGTTGTACTTCTGTGATGTTGATACTGTATTAATATGGTTTATTAAAATGTACAAAAGAATCACAGAAGAAATTAAATTACATGATAGATTTGCAAACCAGATGAGAATTTTGCCAATCAGTTAGCAGCTTTCCTGCTAGTACCATTCTGTTCTTTTGTTGAGTGAACAATGTCCGTATGTAGTCATGAAGTGGCAAAATTTTAAAACTCACATAAATTCATTCTTGATTTTTATTATTTGCATTTGTTGTAGTTGTTCATTTAGGAAATCAGGTGCATTTACAGGTCTTGAAATAGCTCCATTCTTTGGTTCTTGTAAGTCAATGTACAAAGACCGTAATACCAGTCTGGGCTGCCCAAAGTTGCTACCCTTGGTCATTCATAAGGGTGCAGTATTTTTGTGGTAATTTTAATTGACTCACCAAATATGATCATAGATTTGTATGTAAGGCTATCAACTGATAAGAATAGAATAGAACCAACCAACCTGGTTTGGTTTATTCTAAATAAAGGTTTATTCTAAATAGAATAAACCAGGTTGGAAGAGACCTTCAAGATCATCACGTCCAACCCTTCAACCAGTCCAACCCACCTAAACAACTAACCCATGGTACCAAGCACCCTATCAAGTCTCCTCCTGAAAACCTCCAATGATGGCGACTCCACCCAGGAGGCTCCCCAGGCAGCCCATTCCAATGGGCAATCACTCTCTCTGTATAGAACTTCTTCCTAATATCCAACCTAAACCTCCTCTGGTGCAGCCTGAGACTGTGTCCTCTTGTTTTGGTGCTGGCTGCCTGTGGTGGAGTCGCCGTCATTGGAGGTGTTCAGGAGGAGACTTGATGGGGTGCTGGGTGCCATGGGTTAGCTGTTTCGGTGGGTTGGATTGGTTGATGGGTTGGACATGATGATCTTGAAGGTCTCTTCCAACCTGGTTTGGTTTATTCTAAATAAAGGTTTATTCTAAATGAAGGAAAAGAGACCATCATCTGCCTGTCTACAACCTCCCTTCAGGTAGTTGTAGAGAGTAATAAGGTCACCCCTGAGTTTTGTATAGGGGTAGAAGGACCAAAATATTAATTGCTGTTATGCCTATATTGGGAAGTACAATAAAATAAGTGCTCTGTAATTTGTAGATTATATTGAAGAAACTCTAAGACCAGTAATTGATGAGAACACAACCAGGAACCAGGCTAAATGCCTTTAATCACAGAGATGAGCTAGTCCTCGTAAATGCCAGAAATAATCGCTGTTTTGCTTAACTGACCCTAATAATAATAACACCTGCAGTGAACTATCTTCTAAGTTTTGTTGTCTGTAGGGGCTGTATGAAGTTGGAATAGAAGTAAATAGGTCCTAAAGATAGACATATATCTGTTTAGTGTCTTCAGCTAGAGTAAGTTTAAAATAGTTACGACTCACTTGTTGATGTTGAGTTACAGTATTTCTGAACAAAGCTTGTTTGAGGATGAGAATGAAGGAAAAGATCACATGGCATTTATGTAGCTTTGAGGAATATATTCTTCTAGAAGAAAATAACACTAACTGAATATAATTTAAGGTCAGAACTTATCTATGCTTTGAAAACAACCTGAGCCTAGGAAAATGGGACAAGCAAAGTAGGTGGAAATGTTAAGCATTGTAATTGGCAGGACTTGGCAAGAAATTGTTACGTAGAAGAATTACTTAAAGAAATGTTATGCCTTGGTGGGGGTATACTATTGTCAAATAGATTCTGTATGGAATGGCCAACAGTTATCATTGTTTTTTGAGGAAGTGAAGTGACATGCAATATCAGATCAAAGAACATGATCAGGCTTTGCTTGATCAGTGGTCTCGCACTACCCTGAATCAGAAGATGAGCAAATATAATGTGAGTGCCCTTAGATCTCAAATACAGCCTTTTGTCATCAGCCACTGGAAGATGAATGTTGTTGGAGTTTATATTTTAAAGGTTCAGAATTTAATCTTTTTATTTCATCCTCTGCAGTAGTAACACTGTATCCTTATATATACAAACCTGTTGTGTATCAAAGGTAAAACATACACTGTAATAAAGCATGTTATGTGCTCTGCTTGTAATTCATGGATTTTCTATGTCTGTATTATCAGAACAAATTCTACTGCTGTGGAATGTTCTAAAGATAGTCTGCAAATTTTGATACGTGGCATGTCTGCAAAGGTAGTGTAATTTAGGTTACACAGGCTTCTGTTGTGCTCTGGAGGGATGTGTGGTTTTTATAGACTATCTTAAGTTCAAAGGGATCCCTAAGGATCATGGAGTTCAACTCCCTGCTCCTTGCATATGATTAAGAGTATCTTCCAGATGCTCCTTGAACTCTCGCAGTCTTGGTGCCACAACTACTTCCCTGAGGAGCCTGTTCCAGTGACTGCTCTCTCCCTGAAGAACCTTTTCCTAATGATGAATCTGAACTTCCCTGATGCAGCTTCATTCCATTTCCTTGTGTTGTATTCCATAGCTGGCGTTTCAGGGAACACGAATTTAAAGTGCCCCTTGTATATTATCATCTGCTTCAGGCAGGCAAGAAACATTTCATAGATAAGAGCAGATATATCTTAACAAAGTGATCTGAAGCTCCACTCAGAAGTGAACACCGAGTACTGTAGACCAGACTTGAACTGTAGTTTTTTGAGTCTACATCCTCAAAAGAAGATTGAGCTCTCTTTAAGGATACATAATGCAACTAAGGAAAAGCCAAAGAAAACATCTAAAACTAATTAAATTGTGCAAGTATTTCTAATATTATTAATAGCTAAAATGACAAATTTTAGTGCTATTTTCAGCAAGTCATATGTGCATGTTTTGGCTTAACTTTAGGTAAGGATTTGGGGCTGTTCCAATATTTATGTATTGCTGTTACCAGCTTGTTTAAGTGACTTCAGGAAAATGAAACTTATTTGTGCTATTTTCACCAAGCACTTTTGGGTGACCGATTTCTTTGAAATACCTATAAATGTCGAGCATTTGCTGATTTAATCAATGCACCTTGTTGTGAAGTGGTCCTGGTTTTTTACAGTCTGTCCCTCAAAATAGACTATCAAGACATTTGAGACAGTCGTCTCCTTCAGTCTCTGCTATGAATCCTCCAGGTATCTTTAACCCTGGAAAATGAGTTGGTTATCCTGCTCAGTAGTTTGACCAATGGTATCCAAAGACAGCAACATTTGTGTTGCCTGCTTGAGCGTGGTTTCATTACAGTTAAGTAACAAACATTTTAAATCAGTTTTTTCACATGGATAGACCATATTTTTAACTTTACTAAGGTGTCTTGGGATAGCTTCCTCAATCAGGTCCACAGCTGGAAACACTGTTACCATTAGACTGGTTTGGAACTGTCTTCCCTGTGTTAGGTAGTGGTAACAAAAATAAAATGAAAGTCGTATACAAAGTTTAATGTACAGACATTTTATGTCTCTATTTCACTATTACATGGTATGTTATTTTTGTATCTAGGACAACACATTCAGTGAAGCATATCAGGTCTCAAGTGCATGCTACAAGTTTTTGATAACTATTCCCTAAAAGATGATCACATCCTATTTAAGAAATGAGGTTCTAGCAGATGCAGTTCTCTTTACCTGAGATATCTTTTCCTCTTAAATTACTGAATGTCCCTCATAGATAATACTTAGTTTTCAGGTGGTTGATTGCACTGAGGGAGCTGGGGTTGCTTAGCCTGGAGAAGAGGAGACTCAGGGGTGACCTTATTGCTCTCTACAATTACCTGAAGGGAAGTTGTAGACAGGCGGATGTTGGTCTCTTCTCCCAGGCAGCCAGCACCAGAACAAGAGGACACAGTCTCAGGCTGCACCAGGGGAGGTTTAGGTTGGATGTTAGGAAGAAGTTCTATACAGAGAGAGTGATTGCCCATTGGAATGGGCTGCCCGAGGAGGTGGTGGAATCATATCATTGGAGGTGTTCAGGAGGAGATTTGATGGGGTGCTTGGTGCCATGGGTTAGTTGTTTAGGTGGGTTGGATTGGTTGATGGGTTGGACGCGATGATCTTGAAGGTCTCTTCCAACCTGGTTTATTATTCTATTCTATTCTATTCTATTCTATTCTATTCTATTCTATTCTATTCTATTCTATTCTATTCTATTCTATTCTATTCTATTCTATTCTATTCTATTCTATTCTATTCTATTCTATTCTAGGCAGTATAACATTAGTGAAGATAAGTTAAGTTGCCTTTTACCATTTGCCTCCTCTGTTTTCTGTAGGTGAGTGGTCCTGTTGATCTTAGTGAGAATGCTGTGTTGAATGTGTTTATAGAATCAAAAGCTATAGTTTAAACATTTCAGGCTTTTATTTTTAATGCTAAGAAGTCTGGATTTTAGCTGCATAAGTGCTTTAGCAGATTGATCCCCTAAGCTGAGCGTGGTGTAATTGCATTAATTTTTTTTCAGGATAATCTTCAATGTGGTACATCCTTCGTGAGTAAAGATGAGGGAAGTGTATGGTATCTGAATGCAAATTTCATTTTCCCTAATCTTATTGAAAAAGTAGTATTTAATCTATTGGTTAAGAACAAGTGCTTGTAAAGGGGAAAGATTGCAGATAGTGTGACTGCATTCCATAGTAACTTAAAATAACTTGCCACCTGTATCAGTTTTCTACTGAAGTAGCAGAATGCTCATTAAAAGGCCTAATAAGTGTAAAATCTATATATACATGTGGATATGTGTGTGCATGCATACACATAGCCCCTGTAAGAATCCACAACTACAATGAAATGTTATCATTCTTGAAAATCTGTCTGCACATCTGTTTTCTTGGCTATAGAAATTCAAACTATCCTGTATTTATACTTTATTTAGTACACAAAAATAGATCAATCCCACTTCATACTGCAAGTACTATTAACCAAAGCATTAAGCTTTGCCCTTGATTACACGTGGATTTCATGGTCTTCCCTTTTCAGTCTTTTCATCAATCTTCAGCAGAATGCATCTTGCAGAAAATGTAATCAATTTTAATTATGCTTTGCAGATATTAGCTTAGTTTTTTGCAGTTGCAGAATTCAATCTTGGAACAGTCTTTTCCACCTGTTTAGCTTCTTTTTTTCCATTGTTCTTCACAGCTTTGTCCATACATCCAAAATACACCACTGTAACAAAGTGCTACTTCATGAGTTCACGTAAGGAAATAGGAAAGAAGACCAAGTAATTTGAGTAGCTTTCACATTTTTTGATGTTCATGTATTCTTCATTTTGGTTCCCTTCATTTATTACTGGACAAACTTTACTCAGTCTCAAACATCTTCTGAAGATTTTTATGATTGGCTTGCCCTTTAGCATTATCTTTCCAGGGAATGAACTTGACTGTCCTGTTTATAGTTCTTCACTACTTGCATGATTTATGGGTGACCTTTCAATTTTTTTGGGCTAGAAATAGTAATCTTATGAGTGTGTAAGTACAGATGTCTAAACTTGAAAAGAAATTATTTGTTTTTGCACTTAGAAATGTGGTATCTTTTCTTCTAAGGAGAGCTGTAAAGAAACATTATAGAGGAAAATTCAGATGTTGACAAAATGAGTTGCATATGGAAGAACAAAACTGATGAAATACTGAAAGAGGTAATAGTGAACACTTGAAATATAGAACAGTAGACCCCAGGCTCTCTTGCATTGTTAGGTCTAATTATAAACTTTCTCTTAAATAATAATAGAGAAGTTAATCACTGTTGCTGGTTTATGTCAGACATCTAACACAAAGCATATGGAAAGCAACGATTCTCCAGGAACACTAAGTTGTTAAGCATTAAATAAAGCAATGGGCACTTTGCCTGTATGATAATTTCCCTTCTATGTAAAATTATAGCTTTCCTTCTTTGAGATTCACAGTTGATTCAGATTTAGATCAAGAAAGTAGAGGCCCTGAGATGAAGTTAAGGGACAAAGCTGGCAGATTCAGTGGTAGAACGGATGCCTCAGGGTGATTGCGTTCATGGCCACACTTAGATGTGGCTGTTATGGAATAGTGCTGCACGGCCACAGCAGCAGAGAAAGGTCAGAATGCTGTTGGCTTTGAGTGTGTTCATAAGACTGAAAACTTTGTGTGTAAACAAAAGACAAGGGCATGTCAGATTAAACTAATTTGATACCCTTTTCCCCATTTATTAAAGAAAAATGAGCCCAATATTAAAAGGCTGTTGTAAAAAGAATTGGAATTTGTACAGGAAGAATGAAAGAACTGGATTTTTGCTAATGTGAGAAGAACTGCTTTAAAAAGAAAATGACAAATCCCAGGGGTTCAGTCATAGTAACATGAGGCTTGTTCTGGCAAACTTGGGGTAAAGGAAAAAATTATCTTTAATATATAGTTATACATGTATTGTGTAGAATGAAGTCACTTAATTTAACATGGTTATACCAACTCAGACTTGAATGATAGTGTCTAGGTTCTGGTTTTCTCTTCCAGGAAACATAAATAATTCACAATTTATTACAGCATTTAGTGGCTGAATTCTGCCACAAAACTGAAATAATCATAGTATCATAGTATCAGTCAAGATTGGAAGGGACCACAAGGATCATCTAGTTCCAACCCCCCTGCCGTGGGCAGGGACACTCCACACTAGATTAGGCTGGCCAGATCCAATCAATGCAGGACCAGACCGCTTTAGAATGATTAATGGCACTGTGATTTTACACTATTGCAATATCACATCTTTCTGGAAGAGGATTTCAGGTATGGTTTTTCATTACTGATTTGGTGGAATGCATTGTGCCCAGAACACCCTGTTAAGTCACTGTCTGTTGCTGAGTTTGGTAAGAGTGGAAAAAGGCATTTTTGCAGCAAAATGATTTTCATGTAAGTTTCCTTAGTAGCCTTTAAAACACAGCTTTTTTCCATATCATTCTGGTTCAAAAAGCAGTCTGAGCCTGTTTTCTGACTGCTTTTTTCATTGAAAATTTTGCAGTGAATGTGTGTTGCAAGGTCAAGAATGAAGTTGTGTACAGAACAATTTTAGAACAGATAGAAGCTCCTAATAGTTGATCACTTGTGAGCAGTGAGAAGTTGTGAGAGTAGGAATGACATAAGATCAAGTGTTTATGCTGTGAGATGGTAAAAGTGTGTGCCTAAGAGTACAGCTGGCTTTGAATGCAGTAAAGGAAGAATTTAGTCCCTAACTAAAGTTCTTGAACTGGCAGAACTGTCAAGAGGAGTTGAGAGACAGTTCTGCCTTTTCTATTTATGTTTGCTTAGAGTAGTTACAAGCTAAGTAATTTGTTCACAAACTCATTATTACTGTTGAAGTGATAATATTTTCAATCAAGATCATTTACCAGATGAATTAGGGTGCTGTGGTCATAGGTGTTGCAAAGTTGTCTTTGAGACATTAGTCTTTGGTGGTCTTGAATTAATGTAGGGGAAGTAAGCATCCAAAAGCCTGTACTGAGCTTTGAGATTCCTTCTTCTGCTTACTTTCCAAAGGACTTTTTCCCATAGAATCATACACATAAGAGTATCTTCTGTACACAGTGAAAACTCGGGGTTTATTGAGAAGTTGGCTATGAAGTACTGAGTGCTACACAGTAGTAATTCCTTCTTTACTGGAGGTTTGCTAGCAGTACTTCTGGAGCCTGACTCCAGGCGTGGTCTCTGTAAGAGAAGAGCTGGTCTTGAGAAGATGAAACAACTCAAAAATTACATATCTTAGGTTTCTTATTTCTTATTGTAGTTACATCATTCAGAAGCACAAATTTAAGGCCTTGTTAATGGTTTGTTTTTTTTAACGCTAGTCAGTAAAATGTACACTCAGGAAGTGTTTTTGTATTTATGTGGTTACAGGAGTTGTGGGTGCTAATGTTTTTGTTCTGTTTTCCTGTTGGTGTTGATGAGTAACTCCTACAGAATGATTGCCTAACAAAACTATACATATTAGCAGACTAGTGTTTGAAACACCAGGAAGGTTTGAGATCTCTTAAAGGCACAACAGCTTGTTATTGATGTGCTGCAATTAGGAGGTCAGTAGTCAAATACTGGAGAAGAATGAGGATTAACTATGATCTTTAGTTTGACCTAGCTTTTTGTGTCATTCTGACATGTACTAGAGTAGTAGCAAAAGGACTGAGGCAGAATGGGGAGAAGGAGTTGGGTACTTCTAGGAAAGAGAAATAATTATGATGGTGCCTTTAAAAAATATGTATCTATAAATACATATATATAAACCAATCTGAGGATCAGTGAACATATTTGGTGTCTTAATCTTGAAGAAATTTGAGGCTCTGGCCAGCCTGATCTAGTGTGGGGTGTCCCTGCCCATGGCAGGGGGCTTGGAACTAGATGATCCTTGTGGTCCCTTCCAACCCTGACTGATACTATGATACTATGAAATTCTGGACAAAAAGATAGAAAATATAGGCATCATTAGACTTCATGAAAGCCAGGCTGGCAACAGTTTAATTTGAGCAGAAATACTCAAACTGAGCTTAGAGATATCCCTTTATATGGAATTATAAAGCTGATGTAGGAGGAACATCTCGTACGGCTTTAAAAGCAGAATGTTTACTGTGTACATGCCAAGTCAAAGGAAGAAAACACTTAGAGGCTCTGGTTCTTGACAGGACATCAGACATCTAAAGCTTTCTGACTTGCATATGAATGTTATAAATAAAACTCCATAAGGAAATAAAAAAAAATCTGCTAAAAGTTCTCTCTTTTTAAAGGGCTATCTAATTATTAAGCTTTAATTTGAATCTCCAGATTCTACTAATTGAGAGTCGGGACTAAAATCGATGATATTTCGAGCTAAAAAGAAAAATGGTTTTTGAACTTGCCATTCTTCAGCTTCTTACATATACTTTATTGGCAGTTCTGCAAAACTGTACTCATCCACTATGATTCGTGGTATCTCCAGTTGTCCACAGTTCAAGTCCTCATTGGTAGGAGGTGCTGATAATGCTTAGCCGACCAGACAGAAAAACCTTCTCTCATTTTGCAAGGCTGATGAATACAACTGCATCCATTAATTAATTGACACTGGGGGAAGTAGTAACCTGCCAATAATTAACTTGCATCTCTTCTTCTACTTCAGGTATCTAGTGGATAGTCGCTGGTTCAAACAGTGGAAAAAATATGTTGGTTTTGACAGCTGGGAAAAATACCAGATGGGAGATCAGAATGTGTATCCTGGTCCTATTGATAATTCTGGACTTCTCAAAGGTAACTGCTTCTGATTATTTAATAAAACAGTACTAACATTTAGTGTGTATTTGTCACTGGAATAGATTTCTCTAACAAATTGCAATTCTGTAATGAAGTTGTTGGAACTTCTTTGCAGTGATCACGGAGCACTTGGTATTTACTGGCGTACAAATTACTGCTTTTATAATGATATTTTGGGATACCTTAGGAGATGAAGTGTAGTCAGGTTGACAAATAGCTAGTCAGAGTTCACAAAGATTTTTTTTTGGTGGGTTTGGGTTTTGGTTTTATTTGCTTGTTTGTTTTTTAGCTGAACTGAATTGTTTGATTTAAAACTGCCTTTTAAAATGGAACTCTCAAATTTCTTTCTATAAATGAGTCCCAAGTCCTTACTTTCATTCTGCAGCAATTGAAGAAGAGATACTGTGCAGTTCAGTGATCATATAAAGTGATGTGATATGATAGAGGATAGTTTCCTAAGTTTTTATGGACTTCTAAGGAAGGTTGAATTCTGTCACTATTATAATGGCTCATCTCTAACTGATTTTTGCTGAACTGATCTGATTTTTGCTGAACTGTTCACAAATCTGAGTCAGATTTGTGAACACAGGTCTCAGAATGCTTTCCCAGGTATTTTAATCATTAATTCTGTATGTCATCTCCAGTATTGAAATACCATTAGAGCCATTCATGTTTTGTATGCAAACTCTAATGGGTACAAAATCTCGCAGGTAACTGGTTTCCTTCTTTGTAGTTACAATAGTAGTTATAGGTGATGTACTGCATAATTTGTTTGCACATAGCAATACAAATTCTTTCATCTTCAGTGGGTTTATGATGAACTCATTCCTTTCATAGGACTTGTCATGCCGTGCTGCCCTAGTTGTCAGCGTGTGTGTATGCCTGACAGTGGCTATTACCAGTGCCTTTGGAGGGGGTGCTGTATTGTTGTATGCATCTGTATGTTCTCTTCCATGCACAAAATCAAAGGTCTTTTTCCTCTGAATGGGTGATGTGTTTTGTTTTCTGAAATGTGAGGATTTAGCTATTTTGTACTTTCTTGTAGTAAATCTAGCTACTGTCTGTAGAAATCTAAAAGTAGGAATGTTCAGGTGATACTTTTCAGGTGAAATCGGATGTAGCAAGATGTTTTTAACCTCAGTGAGGCAGCATTAGCTTATTCTCTCTTCTGTGATTTCTACATGTGCAAAGCACTGTTAGTTGCTCTGTATTATTTATAACTTAATCTACCTTACATGTTCAGATTATGTTGTAAAGTTACTGTGGATATGTACTCTACAATAGGGTTAGCTGTCTGAATCTGAAGTCACATTAGTCAGTTTGCTAAGAAACCTGTGTTCTGTTGTTTTGACACTGCTGATACCCCTTACAGAATAAACACAGCATGGAGGTTTATGAGCTTCACTTTTTGCTGGTTCTAAAACTGTGGCTCTGCATTGACCATGGTACCATACATCCAGTTATGCTCTGTCATCCCCTGTTCCTGTGCAAAGGCAGATTCAAAATTAAGGGCATTGGTGCACAGCAAATAGCAGTCTCCTTTACCTGCTGCAGAGCAGCAATCCTCTGTGCCAGATTTCCTATATAGCATAAATTGAACCTGAAAATGCTTGGGGTTTAATCCTATTTTTGACACATAGTATGTGCTAGTTGACTGCTCTCTTTAAGTGTTGAAGTCTGAAAGTTTGCATCTGATTTAAAGAATAAAATAACCTAAAATAGGCTTGCTTTCTCAGATATTCTGCAGTGTAATGCAGCAATGAGGAAAACTATTACTAAATTCAAGAAGGACTAATTGCAGGAAACAGAAGCAATATGATGTGCTTCTATGGCTTAAGTGCTATTCCCTGACTTCCAGAACATGTGGATGAAGCAAGAGCAGTGGAAAGTAATAAACAGAGATTTCAGTTAATCTCAACACGAGCTAAATATATTGTCAAATGTAACAGAATGCACATGTGTCAATAAAGGCATACATAGTCAGTTCTAGATTAGCAAAGCAAGCACAAGGAAGTAGGCAATTAGAATAGCTGGCTGTTCCTTACTGAAAACAGTGCTGCATATGAGGGACTGAGTCTTCAGAGTCAGGGGACTTTGAGGGAGTAAGACTGTGAAAACATTTTACTAGATGGAATGTTGGCAGTTGTAGGAAAAACTATAAGCTCCTGTAGTAACATCAGATCAGTGCAGAAGTGTAGCATGAACCTTTGAAGAGAGACATGGACCTGGGCATGTGTTTGTGGATTTCTCCCCACACTTCGCTCCCAGTTTTAATGGAACCCACCATATGCATAGCGTTGAGTGAGTCAAATAGGAATTGATAGTGTATTATTTCAGCAAGTGTTCCTTGAATGTACCTCTGCAATACAGGCTTTTAAAATATCTTTTCTTCACTAATCAGGTTTCCTTCCACTTTTTTCCAAGGTCAGTGGTTTTCTTCCACTTTCCTTTCTTGCTTTCTGTGTTGCTGTTGTGGGTTTTTTTTCTTGCTTAAAGGGCAAAAAATAGTTTGTTTCTGAACCTGCTTATCTCCTGTTTCTAAAGTAACTTTGTAATTCTAATTCTTTGCTCTGTTTAGGGGCTTTTGATGGTTTAGCTCTTCCTACTAAGTCATTTCTGGTAGCATTTATTAGAGAAAATGCATGCAAACCATGTATGCATACCTTCTTGACTACATGAAGTCATCTCTGAACTGCATAGACTGCTTATTATGGAAACAATGTCTTCTTGTCATCTCTGGGCAGCTAATGGTAGTAACAGATCCTGCACACTTAAAATACATGACCTGAGAACAGTATGTATCTCCCATGTTTTGCTCACACATCCAGGTACTTAGCTGGAGAAGTAAAGAAGAAATCAGCACCCATGATAACAGGAGCAGAAGAGCATGCATTCTTTTTTTTGGCCCATGCTTTCACTGTTTGGGTGATTAAAGCAAAAAGGATTGCTTGCCCCTATATTTTCTCTTAAAATCACAAACCAGCTGAAGGTGTAGCAAGTGCAGGTAGAGATTTCTACAGCCTTTGTAAATTGCATTTTGTTTACTCTTCCCCCCCCCAGGAAGTGAACACATCACTTAAATGTTTTCAATAGCCCTCCTACAGAAACAGTCAAGTTGAAACGTGTTTTGATAAATTCTTATGCTTTAAAAAATAAAACTCCTTTAATTTTGAAGTGTGCCTTTTATGATACTAGGATTTGTCTTTTTCCTTGAAGTCGTATTATGATGCATTTGTTCAGACTGAAGGAGTTGGGGCTGTTCAGTCTGGAGAAGAGAAGGCTCTGAGGTGACCTAATTGTGGCCTTCCAGTATCTGAAGGGGGCCTACAGGAAGGCTGGGGAAGGACTTCTCAGGATCTCAGGTAGTGATAGGACTAGAGGGAATGGAATGAAGCTGGAGGTGGGGAGATTCAGGCTGGATGTGAGGAGGAGGTTCTTGACCATGAGAGTGGTGAAACCCTGGAATGGGTTGTCCAGGGAGGTGGTCGAGGCCCCGTCCCTGGAGGTGTTTAAGAGCAGGCTGGATGAGGCTGCTGATGGTCTCTTCTCCCAGGCACCCAGTACCAGAACAAGAGGACACAGTCTCAGGCTGCACCAGGGGAGGTTCAGGTTGGATGTTAGGAAGAAGTTCTATACAGAAAGAGTGATTGCGCTATGGAATGGGTTGCCCGGGGAGGTGGTGGAGTCGCCTTCATTGAAGGTGTTCAGAAGGAGACTTGATGGGGTGCTTGGTGCCATGGGTTAGCTGTTTGGGTGGGTTGGATTGGTTGATGGGTTGGACGCGATGATCTTGAAGGTCTCTTCCAACCTGGTTTGGTTTATTCTAATAAAGGTTATTCTAAAGGCTCTGGCCAGCCTGATCTAGTGTGGGGTGTCCCTGCCCATGGCAGGGGGGTTGGAACTAGATGATCCTTGTGGTCCCTTCCAACCCTGAATGAAACTACAAAATTTGTAGAGAGGACAAACTAGTGAAGTACAGAAATATGAGCGAGCCTTAGTGCTTTTCATAAGTGCATGGTGCACACTATCTCTGTCCTTGCAGAAAAATGAAGATGATAGCATTCATTTTTGCTTAGAAGTATCACTTTAAAAGAAAAAAAAAATCCCAGAAGAATGCCAATACTTGAAGCAGTTGGAGATTATTTAAGGTTAATTTTATGCTCAGCTTTAATTGTGCAGTGTAATTCTGCGGTTCGTTCGCATAGGGCAATTAGAATAAATAGAGTGTATATTTATTGCAGTCTGGTTATTCTCTATATATAGTCTTATTTATTTTCATACTTCATTAAGTTCATCATCCTGATTCATTTTTTGGAGCTGAATATATGAGTCTTCCTATTTGAGAGAGAGGGATGTTTGCTGGCCTGTAGTTGGTTACTTCCAGATGGAAAGACAGATGCCTTAATTGACTGAGGTTCACAGCGGCTCAGATCTGGAGTCACCTCTTACACATGCATGATAACTGCTATCTTACTACTGTAATAATGATTAATCCAAAGCTAAAAACATGCTACTTGTGTGAAGAGGTTGTCAAGTCATATTTCTCTTATGTGCTGCATCTCTCTGTCCCTGTGAAGAATTTTGTAGGAACTCTCTTTCCATAGCATGTAGGATCTTTTATGTAGGAAGGTTGTAACCATGCTTTTTTTCCAGTCTGATATGGAATGAATGACTTTGAACTTTGTCTTGGATGTACTGTAACTACCCATTCCTGTATTTTCAGTGAGGGGTGCAGCTGTAGCATGAAATGGAAGTATCCATGGTGATGTGGAAGTATGTGCAAAGTAGGTGGAGGAATGGATTGGTTTCTTTGAAGGTTGTGATGGTGTGTGATAACAAGTTAGACACTTATGATAGCATGAGGATATGGAGTTGTCACTTGGGTTCCTGAGTATAGGAATACTATCTGAAATAGATGTGCTCTGCATGAACTGGAATAGCTTGCTTAAATAGTTTCAGAAGAGTTTTGCTTTGAATACAATAATACTGATCACATAACGGAGACTCAGTAAAATGTTTGCTATTTATATGAAAAATGTTGTATTAAAAACTTGAGTAACAGGATTGCAATATTCAGCTAAAAATATCTTTCTCTTACAGATGGCGATTCTCAGTCTCTCAAGGAACATCTCATTGATGAGCTGGACTACATCCTTTTGCCAACTGAAGGCTGGAATAGGCTAGTTAGCTGGTACACACTGATGGAAGGTCAAGAGCCAATAGCACGCAAGGTATTCTTACGTTACCTACTGGGGTGAATATGATTCAGATAGCCCTGTAAATGTGCAGGAGCTGTGCAGGAATTGATTCTTAAGATTGTAAGTCCTGACCTGTGATAATTGTATAGAAGGCTTCTGCTTTAGTTCTTTTACAGGTTGCAAATTTTTATTCAGATTTTGAATGTTTGCAATTTTAATGTTGAGAAACAAGGATACAAAGAACACACTTTTGGTTTGCTTTGGTTTCTTCCTGCCCTGGAAGTAATCTCTGTACTATTTCAAGAAGGACTTGCTTTAGAAGCTTGGAAGTCTATTAATGCAAATTATTTTGTAATAAAGTATAAAAGCCTAAAACTGTATTGAGTGTATTAGTGAAATGCCTGACTCTGATAGTGTTATCACTGGCAGAGTGATGGGCAGTTCCTTTTCTCATAAGCAGTATTGTGTTCAGCAGCTTGCTAAGGGAGTGTTTTTTTTCAAGCAAAAAGCTTATGTCAACACAAGTAGTAGTCCATAGTATGGTATATACTGTGGCCTCCCATCAGTATGAGATAACATCTTCAGTGTTAATTTTTGTTTGCTCTGGGCAGCCTGATCTAGCTGAGGATGTCCCTGCTTATTACAAAGGGGGTTGGACTAGATGACCTTTGAAGGTCCCTTCCAACCCAGACCATTCTATGATTCTGTGTATCATCCTTACTATTAAGGCAATAGGAGAAATTTTAACAGTTTATTGTTCATGCCATCTTTTTGTTTCTTTGTATTATTCCTTAATATTTTCAGGTTAATAATTACAATTGCAGCCTCACTGGACTGAATTAATTAAGCTTTAAAAGACGTGTTGGTATGTTCTCCATTTCTAACTTCACCATTAGGGCTTATTCTTTCATTAACAAGGATTTTTATTTGAACTGCTGAAAACTGGTGAAGGAATATTGTGCTTAGAATTAAGTTTGATATGACTTCTGCTGTAATAGAACTTTTTCCCTTCTCTAACATGAGTATGGTCTAAGTATTTCGTAGTTTCATAGTTTCATTCAGGGTTGGAAGGGACCACAAGGATCATCTAGTTCCAACCCCCCTGCCATGGCCAGGGACACCCTACACTAGATCAGGCTGGCCAGAGCCTCATCCAGCCTGCTCTTAAACTCCCCCAGGGACGGGGCCTCGACCACCTCCCTGGACAACACATTCCAGGGTTTCACCACTCTCATGGTGAAGAACCTCCTGCTCACATCCAGCCTGAATCTCCCCACCTCCAGCTTCATTCCATTCCCCCTACTCCTGTCACTACCTGAGATCCTGAGAAGTCCTTCCCCAGCCTTTCTGTAGGCCCCCTTCAGATACTGGAAGGCCACAATGAGGTCACCTCGGAGCCTTCTCTTCTCCAGACTGAACAGCCCCAACTCCTTCAGTCTGTCCTCATAGGAGAGGTGCTCCAGCCCTCTGAACATCCTCCTGGCCCTTCTCTGGACACATTCCAGCACCTCCATATCCCTCTTGCAATAGGGGCTCCAGAACTGGACACAGTACTCCAGGTGAGGTCTCACCAGAGCTGAGTAGAGGGGGAGGATCACCTCCCTCGACCTGCTGGCCACACTTCTCCTGATGCAGCCCAGGATCTGATTGGCTTTGTGGGCTGCAAGTGCACATTGAGAGCTCCTGTTGAGCTTTTTGTCCACCAGCACCCCCAAGTCTCTCTCCTCAGGGCTACTCTTCAGGCAGTCACTGCCCAGCCTATATTTGTGCCTGGGATTGCCTCGACCCAGATGCAGGACCCTGCACTTGCTCTTATTGAACCTGATGAGGTTGGCTTGTGCCCACCTCTCCAGCCTGTCAAGGTCCCTCTGGATGGCCTCCCTTCCCTCCAGCGTGTCTGCTGCACCACACAGCTTGGTGTCATCAGCAAACTTGCTGAGGGTGCACTCAATGCCACTGTCCATGGCACCCACAAAGATGTTGAATAAGACAGGTCCCAGGACTGATCCCTGAGGGACTCCACTTGTCACTGGCCTCCACTGGGACATGGAGCCATTGACAGCCACTCTTTGGGTGCGGCCATCAAGCCAGTTCCTTATCCATGTAGTGGTCCACCCATCAAACCCATGTGTCACCAGTTTGGAGACCAGGATGTGGTGCGGGACAGTGTCGAAGGCTTTGCTCAGGTCCAGGTAAACGACATCAGTTGCTCGCCCCTCATCTATTAATTTTGTCACCTGCTCATAGAAGGCAACCAGGTTGGTCAGGCAGGATTTGCCCTTGGCAAAGCCATGCTGACTCTTCCCAGCTGGCCATGCTGGCTGCTTAGTTGAGGTGCGTTCCTTTCAAACAAATGACAGATTTAGTTACAAAATAAATGTTGTGTCCTCAAGATTGTGATCTATTGCTGATCAAAACAGTATCACAGTATAACTAAGGTTGGAAGAGACCTCGAGGATCATCAAGTCCACCCTATCAACACAGACCCCATGACTAGACCATGGCACCAAGTGCCACGTCCAATCTCCTCTTGAACACCTCCAGGGACGGTGACTCCACCACCTCCCTGGGCAGCACATTCCAATGACAAACGACTCGCTTGGGGAAGAACTTTCTCCTCACCTCGAGTCTAAACCTCCCCTGGCACAGCCTGAGACTGTGTCCTCTTGTTCTGGTGCTGGTTGCCTGGGAGAAGAGACCAACCCCTTCCTGGCTACAACCACCTTTCAGGTAGTTGTAGAGAGCAATGAGGTCACCCCTGAGCCTCCTCTTCTGCAGGCTAAACAATCCCAGCTCCCTCAGCCTCTCCTCATAGGGCTGTGCTCAAGGCCTCTCCCCAGCCTTGTTGCCCTTCTCTGGACACGTTCAAGTGTCTCAATGTCCTTCTTACATTGAGGGGCCCAGAACTGGACACAGTTCTCAAGGTGTGGCCTAACCAGTGCAGAGTCCAGGGGCACAATGACTTCCCTGCTCCTGCTGGCCACACTATTCCTAATGCAGGCCAGGATGCCATTGGCCCTCTTGGCCACCCGGGCTGGCTTATAATCAGGCGGCTGTCAATCAGCTCCCCCAGGTCCCTCTCTGTTTGGGAGATGTAGTTTGTTGTTTGGCTTTTTGTAGCTTTTAATACAATAAAACAGCTCTATTTTTAAGGAGGCATGGTTGGGATGCCTCTTTCTGTAGCTTTGTAAGAGCTGAAATCCACTAAAATGGCTCTCCTTTAAAAGTATATATGTTATCAGCTTACTGTTGTTCCTGAAGATGGATTTCAGAAAACTGAATGCTCTTCCACCATCATGGTAAAGTGAAAGTTCTGTAATTTTTTCACTTTGGTGGATAACCAGAAAGAGAGAGGAGGAAAATTAGAGTAACTTGCCTTCTCCTTGGGAAGACATAACTGGAAAAATACAGAGTGTAATGAATGGCCAGGTAAACTGGCACTGTTTCATGTTTTTCTGCCAATGTGAGCAGTAGTTATCCTCCGAGATGCATATCCCAGTTCAGAGTTTTTCTTTCTGATGCTTTTGTCATTTGTTCAAGATTCTTTCTCCTGTTTGCCTTAAAGGCTTTTTTTCATAGAGGTAGGATGATACTTTTCTTTCATGCCCTTCCACTCCCTTTTTTTTTTAATGTAGATCCAAATTTTAAATTGATAGAATTGTTGTATTTGATCCATGTTAAATTACATTATGGCTTTAAGAAATAGCTTGTGGGAATAGAATAGAATACACCAGACCAGACCAGACCAGACCAGGTTGGAAGAGACCTTCAAGATCATCGCGTCCAACCTATCATCCAACACCACCTAATCAACTAAACCATGCAACCAAGCACCCCACCAAGTCTCCTCCTGAACACCTCCAGTGATGGTGATTCCGCCACCTCCCCAGGCAGCCCATTCCAATGGGCAATCACTCTCTCTGTGTAAAACTTCCTCCTGACCTCCAGCCTGAACCTCCCCTGGTGCAGCCTGAGACTGTGTCCTCTTGTTCTGGTGCTGGCTGCCTGGGAGAAGAGACCAACCTCTGCCTGTCTACAACTTCCCTTCAGGTAGTTGTAGAGAGCAATAAGGTCACCCCTGAGTCTCCTCTTCTCCAGGCTAAGCAGCCCCAGATCCCTCAGCCTGTCCTCATAGGGCTTGTGTTCCAAGCCCCTCACCAACTTTGTTGCCCTTCTCTGGACATGCTCCAGCAAGTCAACCTCCTTCCTAAACTGAGGGGCCCAGAACTGGACACAGGACTCGAGGTGCAGCCTAACCAGTGCAGTGTACAGGGGCAGAATGACCTCCCTGCTCCTGCTGGCCACACTGTTCTTGATGCAGGCCAGAATGCCATTGGCCCTCCTGGCTGCCTAGGCACACTGCAGGCTCCTGTTCAGCCTACCATCAACCAGCACCCTCCAGGTCTCTCTCTGCCTGGCCGCTCTCCACTGCACTACACTACAGTGTCAGTTTTATTCTCAGAAACATCCTAGCCATACTGCACAGGTCTTTTGTTGTTACTCTAGTAGCTGAAAACTCCTACTAAGCTGCTCAAATGAAGATGCATTTTCATTTAAACACCATCCTCGGCAGTCATTAAAGCGAAGGGAAACTACTGAACAGCCATGAAATCATTTACTGATTTCTTTTTTTCCCGTGCCACATGCATACAAGTTATATTTGTACAGCAGACAGCAGATCTCTTCTAGCAATTAGCTGGTGGCTTTTTCCTTTTTACCGTGTTTGTCAAATGTATCATATATCAGATCGAGGGCTATTTTTGGAGCAGTCTACATGACTAAGTGCTGCAGTTACGCTTTGGAAGATCAAAGGCAAAAAACATTCAAGAGGTGACCCTGAATATTATTTTTGGTTTTTTTCCCCCTACCTTTTACTTTCATTTTTTTTCCCAAATAATCCTTTTTATAGTAAGTATGATAAAAATGAGCCTATAGTAAACAATTGTGTTGCTTAGATGAGATTTGTAAGGAATGTATTCGTTTTCAGAATGTAAGTGGACGATCTGTAGATTTCATTTACCAATGTGACAGCCAGATTTTATGAGTGTCTACTCTGGCTTTGATAAATATTCTTTAACTGTGAAAGCTAACTGTTCATGTTTTGAGGAAGTAGCATACAACAGGTGTATTTTGAAACTAAAGTAACCTTTGATATCTTTGTATTAATCTTTTGATGAAGTATCATATCTTTGGATTAAATATGCATATCTGTGATTTCCACTGTCTTTAACAGTTGGAAAGGAATAGTTGTGGTGTTATAGACAGGTACAACGTCATAAGTGTGTGTGGGGGTGGGGGGAAAGGGGATTTTAGCTCACTCTATTTGTCAAAATTTACAGGCAAATTTTACTTCTGGCTTGTTTGGGGTTTTTTTTTGCAATTATTAGATGTTTTACATTCTCTGAACTTCAGTTTCTTCAGCAGGTCTCAAAATATTTTTGAAGTGTGTAGATGAAAACATATTTACACTGACTGATACCTGATCCCAATCTGTTTTTCAGGTCGTTGAACAGGGTATGTTTGTAAAGCACTGCAAAGTAGAAGTGTATCTAACAGAACTGAAGCTTTGTGAGAATGGAAACATGAACAATGTTGTCACACGAAGATTTAGTAAAGCTGATACAATAGGTATGCACAACTCTTTCAAACATGTATGGTATTAATGGTGTTACATTTTGAAATAGTACTTGGTAGCAAGACCTGAGTAAATACATCTCTGGATTAAAAAAAAAAGTAGATGAGGCTTGTAGCTATTAAAAGTTGGGACTGCTCTTGTTTGGGTCAAAAAATTAAGTTAAACTGTTTGGAATACTTAAGATCTCTAATACAAAGAAAATAATGTTGTGTTTTGTTATCTAGACATCTGTGTTAGCTCTAGAGGTTTGTGCTTTTGAGGAAGTGAGCAGTGTGCTGTTTTTTGACTTCATGCTTTTTCTTGGCTTCTGGTGTGTGTGAGAGAGATGTTTTTTTCATAGGCTTGTATTCGTGTCGTTCATCAGCCAATACTTTTTAGTCATATATGCAACGAGAAGGATGTATTGCAAAGCACATTAAGTAATGGCTGAAGGTGACCTAGAAAGGCAGTATTATTTGGGTTGTGAAGTGGCAGGCCAGACACAACGTTTTACAGCTACTGAGCCCTGTATTAAATCTTTAACTTACCTTTGTTTGTAATTATTTTGACCACTCTGACCATTGTGTCATTGTTTGAAGTCATACTTTGGTTACAGATTTGTCTCTGAACATATGCTGAGATATTGCTGATCGTACATAAACTCAGTCTTTGGTGTGTTTGTGCATGTGTGTCTGAGGGCAGTCTTTCAATCAGCTGTATTTGTGTAGTTAAAGTTGTACTTTTTGCCCTTGGCACTTTTGCCCAGCTGTTCTCTTTGTTTACATTCTTCAACAATAATGTTGTTTTCAGGTTTTGGTTCTGTTTACATGGTGTGCACTGACTTATATTTGCTACCCTTAATTCTTTGCAGATTGCTTGCTTTAAAGTGAGAACCATTTTACTTCATTAAAATTTAACCTTGAAGTTAAACAAGTAATCATCTGCTTCTATTAGAATAAAAACTTTTAAAATCATGACATTTGTCCTTGAAACAAAGCTTCAGTGTTGTCTGTTAATTGGCTGCCTTGCAATTTGGCTTAACTTGGGAAGATGTACTTAATTATTCTCTAAGCAAACCCAGAAACTTGGAAAAAACAATTTAACATCATCTTTCCCTGAGGACTGAATGCAAGCTGTTTTGCAGCTATACTGAATTTAAATTGTATCAATGGCATTATTATAGGCAATGGATGAATTCCTGATACTTTGTTTCTATAAGCAAGGCATTTTGGAATAACTGTTATTTGGAGGTGTATTTGTTTTTTCCTTAGATAATTGCAATTATGAGACAGTTGTCATAAGGATAATGAGAAACAGTCTGGTTCACTGGCAGCCTCTTTCCAGATATTGGTCTTATTTGCTTTCTGGAGATGGGGGTAATGTGCTCTCAGAAGTCATAAAAGCATGCCCTCTCTGAAGATGAAGCTTCTTATGCAGAGCACCACGCAGGGCCCTGATAGCCAGGACAATCAAGAGAGTGTGTGTCTTAGAACTAGGGAAATTAAAATCACTTTTAAGACTGGAGAAGACTTGGAGAAGTGTGGCCAGCAGGTCAAGGGAGGTGATTCTCCCCCTCTACTCAGCTCTGGGGAGACCCCACCTGGAGTACTGCGTGCAGTACTGGAGCCCCTATTACAGGAGGGATCTGGACGTGCTGGAAGGTGTCCAGAGAAGGGTCATGAGGATGATCAGAGGGCTGGAGCACCTCTCCTATGAGGACAGACTGAAGGAGTTGGGGCTGTTCAGTCTGCAGAAGAGAAGGCTCCCAGGTGACCTAATTGTGGCCTTCCAGTATCTGAAGGGGGCCTACAGGAAGGCTGGGGAGGGACTGCTCAGGATCTCAGGCAGTGATAGGAGTAGGGGGAATGGAATGAAGCTGGAGGTGGGGAGATTCAGGCTGGATGTGAGGAGGAAGTTCTTCACCATGACAGTGGTGAAGCCCTGGAATGGGTTGTCCAGGGAGGTGGTCGAGGCCCTGTCCCTGGAGGTGTTTAAGCCCAGGCTGGATGAGGCTCTGGCCAGGCTGATCTAGTGTGGGGTGTCCCTGGCCATGGCAGGGGGGTTGGAATTAGATGATCCTTGTGGTCCCTTCCAACCCTGACTGATACTATGATACTGAAAAAAAAAATAGTACCTGAGGTTTTTCTTTCTTCCATTAATAAGATGATGTGGGTTTTTTCATCTGTCCTTAAGTATATTTAAGGTATTTCTGGCATTAATTAGATACATAGCAGAGATGCTCACTATAGCAATAAATAATATGCAAGAGGAATCGTAACAGAATCTTGATTATTTTTCTCCCTTCCATGTGTGTGCTGGTAAGGGATTAATTTTCATTATAGAATCACAGAATTGGTTTAGTTGGAAAAGACCTTTAAGGTCATTGAGCCCAGTTGTCAACCTAACACCACCACGGCCATTAAACCATCTCCTGTGTCTGCATGGGTTTTTAACACCTTCCTCCAGGGGCAGTGATTCCAGCACCTCCCTGGGCAGCCTAATTCCAATGCCTGACTACTCTTTCAGTAAAAAATTCTTCCCTAATATCAAAACTAAACCTTCCCTGGTGCTGCCTGGAGCTGTTTCCTCTTTTTTTTTTATCACTTGGTCTGAGAAGAGACCAACCCCCACCTCACTCCATCCTCTTTTCAGGCTGTTGTAGAGAGCAATGAGGTCTGCCCTCAGTCGGCCTCTCTCCCGGCTAAACAACCCCAGTTCCTTCAGCCAATCCTCATAAGACTTGTTCTCTAGACCCTCACCAAGTTTGTTGTCCTTCTCTGGACACACAGTACTAAAAGTTGCTCCTCATTGCTACTCCGTAGTTACATTTCCCAAATCAATCATAGTATCATTCAGGGTTGGAAGGGACCACAAGGATCATCTAGTTCCAACCCCCCTGCCATGAGCAGGGACACCCCACACTAGATCAGCCTGGCCAGAGCCTCATCCAGCCTGCTCTTAAACACCTCGACCACCTCCCTGGACAACGCATTCCAGGGTTTCACCACTCTCATGGTGAAGAACCTCCTCCCCACATCTAGCCTGAATCTCCCCACCTCCAGCTTCATTCCATTCCCCCTAGTCCTATCACTACCTGATATCCTGAGAAGTCCTTCCCCAGCCTTCCTGTAGGCCCCCTTCAGATACTGGAAGGCCACAATGAGGTCACCTGGGAGCCTTCTCTTCTCCAGACTGAACAGCCCCAACTCCTTCAGTCTGTCCTCACAGGAGAGCAGCTCCAGCCCTCTGCTCATCCTCGTGGCCCTTCTCTGGACACCTTCCAGCAACTCAGTGTCCTTCTTGTAGTGTGGAGTCCCAAAATTAAAATTGCTAAATATTTGTAGTACAGAAGAGTCAGTTTCAGCCCCACTGAAGAAAATGGCCATAAAATACTATGGTCTTCTCAAGAAGTTTCTAATTACTGTCCCCACCATCATTGATTACATTGTTTACTATCCTCAGAAGATCAGTACTCAACTTTGAGGTACTTGGAGTATGCTAACCACTATATAATATTCACCCACTAGTCTTCAGATGTTATCCCTGGAATACCTGTTCTTTTCCACTCAAACAGGAACTAACTAAGCTGTATGTCAACAAGATAGTACAAGGTAGTAGAAAGTAATTATAAAGGGAATACCTAATAATGTCTCTTCGTGTTCTTTGAACCTTCCTGGGAATCTCTTACAATTGATGACTCTCACCTTGGATGCAGTGTCTATTAATTTTGAGACTGATAGATGACTAACACTTTTGGGGGGTGTGGGTTTTAATTCTAAAAATAAAATGAGCTAGACAATAGAGGTAGATCAGGCAGGATTTCAGTCTAGCAGTTGTTGCTAATCCTAGAGAGCATCAGGGCTTCTGAGTGAAAATGAGTTAATGATCTGGTTAGGAGTCTTAATCATACAAAAGGATGATAAAACTAAGTCATTGGCTAATGTGCAGGACTTTTCTACCTTGATTCAAGAGTTTTACAAACCACAAAATGACAGACTATCTGTTGCCTTTATTATGGACAAATAGGAGTCATATTGTGCCTGAAATGCCATAAAACAATTCCCAAAGTGAGCTGATAAATTTTGTAGATTATACCAGTGGCACTGTATCTAATGGACTCTTGGACTTCTGCTACTGAATTATCTTAACAAATTACTTTGATTCTTTTGTTTAATTTGCTGCAGAATACAAGAATGTAACACTTGCCACCCTTGAGGACAGTTTATTCTAAGATCCATGACAAGTCTTTCCCTTCTTTAGGAAGCTGGGTCTACTTTTTCATAGTACAGATGAACATTTTACTACTGTTTCCTTTAGCCTGTATTTGTGATAGCACTAGCCTTTAGGAGCTAGGGTGTACTTGGAGATAGGATCCACTGAAGCTCTCCAGCACCTCATAAAGAATCTTGTACTTAGTCTTGCAAAATAATACAGCTGTTTATTTTTAAATGTAAGATACACCCTATATGGAATCCATAACCTTTAGTTCTCAAGCTGAACTATTTCAAGTTGAGGCTGCCCAGGGAGGTGGTGGAATCACCACCACTGAAGGTGTTTAGGAAGAGCCTTGATGGGGTGCTTGGTGCCATGGTTTAGTTGATTAGATAGTGTTGGATGATAGGTTGGACTCAATGATCTCAAAGGTCTCTTCCAACCTGGTCTGGTCCTGTCCTGTCCTGTCCTGTTCTATTCTGTTCTATTCTGTTCTGTTCTGTTCTGTTCTGTTCTATTCTGTTCTGTTCTATTCTATTCTATTCTATTCTATTCTATTCTATTCTATTCTATTCTATTCTATTCTATTCTATTCTACATAACTGATGAAGTGAGAGGCATCTTTAAAAGACAGTTCTGCCTGTCTCTTTAAAGACATCATCACAGTAATAATAATCTCATACATAGGATGTGTGTAGCACTACTAGAGGAGAACCTTGTACACAACATACCTCAGACCATACTTATTTTAATGTAACATTTTAATTTATAGTGGAACAGGCACTTCTTGTTCAGAGCATAAGCCAGTACTTCAGTGGATAGTTGCTAGGGGGTTGAGAGCAGAATTAGAAAGTGTGCACTTGTTATGTTCTTGGAAGTATGTAAAAGAACTGTTTCACAGTCTCCTATTTACCACAGTAGTTAAGTGCAACCTGCTCTTCCCAGAGTCTTGGAAATAACATGTAGTCATCTGGTAGGGTTGATACATCCCCTCTCTCATAACACTTCTGTTTGCAAACCTGGAATGTATTAAAAATTAAGATAACTGGTAACTTAGTAGTTACTTGCAGGGAGTGTGAGATACAATGCTCAAATAATAAATTGTCATGGCATAAGAAGATAATGAAAAATACCTTTTGCAAATTCTTAGTGGGAGTCATGGATAAAGCTGGATTGTTGTTTTTGGAAGATTATTGCTGACTAAATTCATTCTTCCATTCAGATACAGTTATTTGCAGTCTTTGTTTGAGAATTGATTCAGACAGTACATGCCTAAAGAAACAAAAAAGCCAACAAATGAAGTAGCAGCTTGTCACCTTGTTTATGGCACCTATCTTGCCTGCGTACTGTCTCTATTACAGAAACAGATGATCCAGTCTAACACTTGCATGCCGAAATGTGTGTTAACTAGTAGAGCAGGAAATTGCATTCAGTTGCCTACAACTGAACAATAGCTACAAATATGCCATTGACCAATTGCCATGCATTTCACAAGTCAATGCCTGGATTTCTGCAGGGTACTTTTAGGCTTCAGGTCTTGTTTTGACTTTTCATAGTTAATGTGATGGAAGGGAAGATAATAATCTTAAGTAAAAGGGAGCGAGAGGAATGCTGAAGGAGCTAATACACTGGTGTTTCATCCTGGGACTTCAGGGCAATGTCTCTCAAAGAGCCTACAGTGCCCATTTTTATAATGGTGGTTTCAGTGTTCATCAAGAATAAACTGCACACTTCTTGACTCTTGGGGTTTTTTCTGTGCTAGCTGTTAGGAGAATTGACTGTTTGGGGGCTTTATGAGTGTACAATTATTAAGAAACAATCAGGTTGCTATGGTATAGCACTGTACATGTGAGGTCTAATTAAAGAACTCTTTCACTAAGTCTACTTTTGCATAAAGAGAATGGAGTTAATTATTAACTCAAATGTCACTTGTAGACAATAGTTATACTACCTTAAAATTATGTAACACTTATATCTGTCAGGTGCAGTAGGAGCTGGTAGTAGGAGCTTTTTATATCTTTCAGGAATGTAAAATCTTTCATGATCCATCTGAAATAAATTTATAAGCTGCAGTTTTCCAGAGTAGTCTTCAATTTCTATGAAAATGAAAGTTGATGAATATATATATATAGTGATTATCAATAATTGTGTTGGGATATATGTAGCATAAGATAGAAAACAGAGAAGGGGTTGATTTAGGGAGAACACCGCAATTACTTGCACTCCCTGCACCTGCTTTGGCTGCCAGTCTTGATTCTAGTCATTCCCTTCCCACCAACACTCCTGTGATAGCACATCGAGAAAATAGTAGATGAGTACCTAGGTGTACCACCTGTCATTTGTTACTTGTGAACTTGTCTTTATTTGGTCTGCCCTGCTAAGAGATTTAGGAGGTAATAAAATAAGCCCCATGAGTGTTTCCATTTTAAAGGCAAGCAAACTAGCACCTTCTTGCTTGTCCTAAAACATCATGTATTTGCATGGCTGTTTCTGTTGTTCCATTCATACTTTGAATATAAGAAAAGGTGATTTTGCTACACTTTATTCAGCCTTGAACTGTTTCTGTAGTGACATGCTAAACTTGTGTTCTCTCCTTTCCAAACAGATACAATTGAAAAAGAGATAAGAAAAATCTTCAATATTCCAGGTGAAAAAGAGACCAGATTGTGGAACAAATACATGAGTAACACTTTTGAACCTTTGAATAAACCAGATAGTACCATACAGGATGCTGGTTTATACCAGGGACAGGTATAGTGTCATATTATTTCTACTTTTAGTATGTTTTTTGGGTTTTTTTACTTTGTTCAGCTGTACCCTATGAGTCTTCCTTATTTTTAAATGAAAATTGCCTCCTAATGGATTGTGTATTAGGGATAGAGGATTTTTAAAACAAATTCATCCAACTAGAAGTAATCTGGGAGTGTATTTTCAAGATTGAAAATTAATTTAACTCTCCTGGTGAATTCAGAGTAAATGAATTTAACATTGCTGACTGGAATTTGGTAAAACTTGGAATCAAAAGGTGTTGCTAGGGCTGGGATATGTACCTGAGAGAAGGCTCCGAGGTGACCTAATTGTGGCCTTCCAGTATCTGAAGGGGGCCTACAGGAAGGCTGGGGAAGGACTTCTCAAGATCTCAGGTAGTGATAGGACTAGGGGGAATGGAATGAAGCTGGAGGTGGGGAGATTCAGGCTAGATGTGAGGAGGAGGTTCTTCACCATGAGAGTGGTGAAACCCTGGAATGGGTTGTCCAGGGAGGTGGTCGAGGCCCTGTCCCTGGGGGTGTTTAAGGGCAGGCTGAATGAGGCTCTGGCCAGCCTGATCTAGTGTGGGGTGTCCCTGCCCGTGGCAGGGGGGTTGGAACTAGATGATCTTTGTGGTCCCTTCCAACCCTGAATGGAACTATGAAACTATGAAACATGTATTAAAACCCATAATTTGAAGAACTTGTTCAGTCCTCTGAAAGAAGGACTTCCTTCTTCTAAGCAAATTTCTCTGTCCACAGTACAGAAAGACATTAAGAAGAATAGTAAATATTTCAGATAAGTACTATAGAGACAAAAGAAAATCTGCTTCAGAGCAAGGCTATACCATCACTTTAAAACACCTCTTCCAGAGGATTTCTTGCAGGACAATTTCTTTACCTTTCCAGATGAATGTAAAGAAAAATACTGAACATTAAAGGTAAACAAATATGAAAGCCTACTGAGCAATTTTCTCATTAAAGTGACTTTTCAGAGTTTAGCTCAATTCTTTAGTCTTCAAATAGTTGGATGTTTTTTTCAACAGCGGTAGTTCATGCTGTTGTGCTACAAAGGTGAATGGGTGAAATTTGATGGCAGTGATTGTAGGTGAGAATGTATTAAAGTATTTAATTTTGCCTTGAAATACTTCACTCTAACCTACTTACCAGCAATATTTATGCTGTGCTTCAGTTTCTTTTCCTGGCATTGGAAGGTAAGTAACAGTGCACCAAAATAACAGCTTGGAACTATTGTGCCCTTTAGTTTCGTGATGCACGCAATCAAACCCTCACACAGGTAATTTTAACAATGCAGGAAGAATCCACATCTCCCTTAAAAGATTTGCATCAAAGATGTAACTTGAAAATTGCCTCTATCCCAGTGAAACATTAACTATGAAGCAAGCATGGTCTAATATAGCCATAAAAAGATCTCCAGGTGACATCTGTACTTTCAGCAAAACAAATATTGTTCAAAACTGAGTTTAACCATGGTTTCTGAAACTGCTAAATGTCATGGTACACCATGTGTGTTTGGTCAGTTGCACTTGCTGACACACAGTGTTGTTACTTTTCTTGCTGAGCCTCCTAATCTAATAATAGTTATTCTGACTGTTAGTTTATCTAACCTAATAGTTATTTTTTACTGTGTAATTCTAAACTGTCTGTGTGATGGAGTAAATGAAGGTTTGGAATTTATCAGTTGGTTTCTGAATTGAACCTTTAGGGATTCCAATGAATGTTTCAAGCAAAATCTTCCTTTTAGTTCATGGTCTCTGAGAAGAGGGATATACAGCTCAATCTGTTTTACAGCGTTCCTGACCAAAGACACCTGACTGCTGTTTCCCAGTTAGAAAGCTTGTCATGATAGAAGGCTGGTTTTCAGTGTCATGTTGTAGTGTATTCAGACTGGGAATGTGATGACATCTTCAAGTGGCAGTGTGACTTACGTAGGTTTTGAGCATAAGTACATATGTGAACCTGTGTCACTGTGTAGACATGTACAGGCATAGCTTGGCAGCTAATTAGTGTCTTGAGGCAGCAGTGTACAGTTAGGTACAATTAGTTGCCTTGGAAATTAAGTTAGATTGGTTTCAAATATTGGAGTCTAATTGCTGTCTCAAATGATCTGGTTATCTCAGCTGTCAATCCAGAAAGGCATGAGCTTTTTGTAGGTCCTGTGTCATATCTGCCAGCATAGGGCAGATACCTCAGACACCCAGAGGCGTTTCAAATGGTATCCGATTCCTCTGTTTAGGATTGAGTGTTCTGTGCTCTCTTTTCTACCAATAACAACCTGAATGCAGTTAATTTCATTACCCATGTCCCACTGCAAAATTAATACTATGTGAATGCTTTTGCAAAAAATGCAGGAAGAGTCAGACAGGTGTTATTTTAAGGCTACCAAGACAGAAAATAGTTTGGGTTGGCATGGTTTTTTATTTCTACCAAACTGCTCTGTGTGAGGCAAAAGTCCTTCAGTAATATCCCTTCCTTAACAGGGCTGTTGTGTAGGAGTGTGATTTCTGTGGATTCATAGATGATCACAGTATAATCACAGTATAACTAAGGTTGGAAATGACCTCGAGGATCATGGAGTCCAACCTATCAACACAGACCCCATGACTAGACCATGGCACCAAGTGCCACGTCCAGTCCCCTCTTGAACACCTCCAGGGACGGTGACTCCACCACCTCCCTGGGCAGCACATTCCAATGACGAACGACTCGCTCGGTGAAGAACTTTCTCCTCACCTCGAGTCTAAACCTCCCCTGGCACAGCTTGAGACTGTGTCCCCTTGTTCTGGTGCTGGTTGCCTGGCAGAAGAGACCAACCCCTTCCCGGCTACAACCACCTCTCAGGTAGTTGTAGAGAGCAATGAGGTCACCCCTGAGCCTTCTCTTCTCCAGGCTAAACAACCCCAACTCCCTCAGCCTCTCCTCACAGGGCTGTGCTCAAGGCCTCTCCCCAGCCTTGTTGCCCTTCTCTGGACACGCTCAAGTGTTTTGATGTCCTTCTTAAACTGAGGGGCCCAGAACTGGACACAGGACTCAAGGTGTGGCCTAAGCAATGCAGAGTACAGGGGCACAATGACTTCCCTGCTCCTGCTGGCCACACTATTCCTAATGCAGGCCAGGATGCCATTGGCCCTCCTGGCCACCTGGGCACACTGCTGGCTCATATTCAGGTGGCTGTCGATCAGCACCCCCAGGTCCCTCTCTGTTTGGGAGCTCTCAGCCACTCCGACCCCAGCCTGTAGCTCTGCATGGGATTGCCATAGCCAAAGTGCAGCACTCGGCACTTGGACTTGTTAAATGACATCCCATTGAATTCTGCCCATCTGTCCAGTCGGTCGAGGTCCCTCTGCAGAGCCTTTCTACCCTCTAACTGACTAACATCTGCTCCTAACTTGGTGTCATCTGCAAACTTGCTGATGACTGACTCGACCCCCTCATCCAGACCATCAATGAAGATGTTAAAGAGCACAGGGCCCAGCACTGATCCCTGGGGGATGCCATTGGTGACTGGCCGCCAGCTGGCTGTGGCACCATTCACCACCACTCTCTGGGCCCGGCCCTCCAGCCAGTTCCTAACCCAGCACAGAGTGTAGTGGTCCAAGCCATGAGCTGACAGCTTAGACAGCTTAGATGTTTAAATATTGCAGGTTACCTGACCTCTCTTGAGAGATAAGGTCTTGCTATTGTATCCATGGGTAGTTGAGGCTTAGAATAATGTGTCTTGCCGAAAGTTGCAGAAATTAAGATGTGAGGAGGCAAAAGTGACTAGAGCAAGAGGAAGGTGCAGTGTAATTGAATGTAATATTCTTCAACCTTAGGAAATTGTAACAAGCATCAGGAATTTCCATCTTGATCATGTCAGCAAATACATCAAAAGGCTTGGAACAGAAAGCAATCTGCTGATACTTTTATTTCAGTTTTCTCACTACACCTTTTTTATGCTAGGTACTGGTGATAGAGCAGAAGAATGAGGATGGCACATGGCCAAGAGGTCCTTCGACTCCTAAGTAAGTGGTGAATTTAAGTCATATTGTTCACTATAGCTTAAACTGTTTTCACACCTTATTTTTGCTTTTAACAGTGGTATTTTCTTTTGCAAATCTACTTTCAGATCTTTTAGCTGAAAATAGGCCAAATAGTGCATTTGGTATAGGTGCTGCACATTGTAGAACAGGACATCATAATGGTGAATTCCTGCATGTATGTTGCTTAATGTTGTTGATTTCAGCCAGTGATGTACATTATCCTGCTTAAAGCTAGAGGGGGAAAAAAAATCTATAGTATGAAACTGTGTAAAAATGTAGTCTGTTTTATTTAGACTTCTGTTTCAAAACGTTACATACCTGTTCCATGAACACAGACCTTCTTTTCTGTGTGATGTCATTTGCACGTAAAGGTTATGAAAACTTCAGTCAACATTTCCAGCGTATTGCTTTTGTTCTTTAATGGGCTGTCATAAACTGAGAGAGTAGGTGTTACTTTTCTGTTCTCCTTGATGTCACTATCAGCAGTACCTTGATAGCAGTGAGTGAGTAGAATGATTTGAGTGTTAGATGGATAACTTTTTTAAGTGTTGATTCTGAATCATGCTCAGTTGGTTTTGAAGAACAGTTGGAAGAACTTACTAGAAAACTAACAGCATCTCAGCCTCACAAATAATCGTGTTTTTCTCCATTTTGTGGGCTGATTCTTGAGCATAACTTCCATAAAATGGTCTTGTAAGCTCCTTTTATTCCTTTTGTCGTTCTACATTCCTGCAAAGCCAATCAGATCCTGGGCTGCATCAGGAGAAGTGTGGCCAGCAGGTCGAGGGAGGTGATCCTCCCCCTCTACTCAGTTCTGGTGAGACCCCACCTGGAGTACTGCCTCCAGTTCTGGAGCCCCTATTACAAGAGGGATGTGGAGGTGCTGGAAGGTGTCCAGAGAAGGGCCACGAGGATGAGCAGAGGGCTGGAGCACCTCTCCTATGAGGACAGACTGAAGGAGTTGGGGCTGTTCAGTCTGCAGAAGAGAAGGCTCCCAGGTGACCTCATTGTGGCCTTCCAGTATCTGAAGGGGGCCTACAGGAAGGCTGGGGAGGGACTTCTCAGGATCTCAGGTAGTGATAGGATTAGGGGGAATGGAATGAAGCTGGAGGTGGGGAGACTCAGGCTGGATGTGAGGAGGAAGTCCTTCCCCATGGGAGTGGTGAAGCCCTGGAATGGGTTGTCCAGGGAGGTGGTTGAGGCCCCATGCCTGGAGGTGTTTAAGCCCAGGCTGGACGAGGCTCTGGCCAGGCTGATCTAGTGTGGGGTGTCCCTGCCCATGGCAGGGGGGTTGGAACTAGATGATCCTTGTGGTCCCTTCCAACCCTGATTGATACTACGATACTATGATACTACGATTCACTGTTGTTTTAAAGCATTCTTACAGTATCATTGCTTACCATTGGAAGGACAGAATTTCTTTAATCTTTGGTGGTTTATCTCAAGCACTTTCCATAGGAGACCCAGTTTATATTAAGTTGCTTCTGAAGTCTGAGTTCAGTTCAAGTTTGGTATGAACAGTATAATCTTGTTGAGCAAGATGTTTTGACACAAAGAATTGAGACTGCAGAGCAGCAAAACGAACAGGATGCAAAATACTAGAAGTTTAATCTCTGACCTGAAAAAGCATCTATTAGAAATGTAAATTCTGAGTCAAATTTTAGATTTAGATTTTGAAGGTTAAAAGAATGTAGATCACGGGGTGTCACGGATTCTTTTGGAAGCTTTTGTAGGGAGGTATTCTTGGTGATGGTCCCTGCTTTTATTCTGCTAAATTTGCATTCTACTTTATGGAAGGCATTCAGGAGCAGTATATAAATTAAAGAATATCTCCTGGAAAATGTCTGATCTGAAGACAAGTAAAATGGTAATTGAGAATACTGGTGTATGAGGAGGCCTTAAGTAAACCAGCAAATGAGGATGAATAGCTTTATTGTGAAGCCTGGGGAATGTTTTTGAGGTTTGACAGCTCTCAGGAAGATTGATGGAAATTTGGTATTCAAATGCATTGCAATAGTGGAAGGTTTGCAGAATTTAGTGGGTTCCAGTAGAAACTATCAGCAAGCAGTAATGGGGACAGGTTTTTACATCTGTTTAAAACTTTATAAGCAAAATCTAATAAATGTTTAAAGGGGTAGAAATATGAAACACCTGCTTTTGAGTTTTCTGTGTGGAATACATTAGTATTAGATTGTCATCACAGTGCACATCCAGATGCCTTCCTACATTCTTGTTATTGGTCACAGAGTGAGCTGACGCCGGTCCCTGCTGCGTGCTGCTGTAGTGCTTGTTTTAGAAGAGTACAAATCAAATGGCAAACACAAATGCAGAGGCCAGGGAATAAAATACCATATTTTAAAATGTCTAAAGACAGAATATTGGAAAGTATAAACATTTTACCATGCTTGAAAAAGACAGGATCATTTCAGAGCATCAGCTAAGTTTTTCACAGAATCATAGAGTAGTTGAGGTTGGAAGGTACCTCTGGGGGCTGGTGCAACCCACCTACTCAAAGAAGAGTCACCTGGAGCAGGTTGATTAAGATTCTGTCTCCTCAAGTTTTAAGCATCTTCAAGGATCAAGGCTCCATAACCTCCCTGGAAAACTTAACTCCACAGTTTGATGTCTCAATGGGATTATCTGTGCTTCAGTTTAAGCCCACTTCCTTTTCTCCTTTCAGTGAGCAGCACTGAGGAGGGTCTTGTTCATTCGTCTTCATTCCCTCCTATTGGGTGTTCATACACATTGATAAGATCACCCTGGGGCATTCTCTTCTCCAGGCTGAACAATCCCAGTTCTTTGCCACTCCACATAGGTCAGATGCTGTAATCCCTTGATCTTGCTGGACCTGCCCCAGTATATCCCTGTCTCTTTGCTACTGAGGAGCTCTGAAGAGATCCCAGCTCTACAGGGGTGTTTTGCCTCTGCAACTCCCACCCCATCCCAGTGTGTACTGATGCCTGGGGTTACTACTCCTCAAGTGTAGGCCTTTGCACTTACCTTTGACTGAACTTCAAGAGAGGTTCTGTTTGTATCAGATATTTGGATGTTTGTTGCTTAAGAAGCTTGGCTTCTGTGAATTTTTTTTTCCTAGGAAGCTCATAGTGACTCCTAGAATGTCTTTACTGTCATATACTGCCAAAATGGATGGGCATTAATGGGCATCTCAGCAGAAAGTTGTTACACTAACTTTTCTGTGAATAACTGTCTCCTAAATGTCATACATGTGACAAACTCACCCAGACATGGACATCCCAATTGCTTTGATAGTTTAGCTGCTGATTATCCCAAGTCTTGTATGAGGACTTCTGATCTGTTTGCGGGCTATTTTTTGTTTATCATCTCTGGGAAGATATTCCACAGGCAGAAAACCAACCAACCAATCCTATTAGAATGTGCTTTTTTTATCATAAAGTGGATGTTTTAAACTAAGACATAGATCTCTCTCTCTCTCTCTCTCTCTCTCTTTATATATATATATATATATATATATATATATATATATATATATATATATACACAAAACACTGAAGTTGTAGTTCAAGTAACTTCAGCACCTGTGCTACAAAATAAAATGAGGTGGATGGCAATTCAAACGTTTCAAGCAATCTGTGATTGTAGGTTGAAGATTTAAGCTTTGAAGTTCCACTAATTACTAAATGGACAGCCAGGACAAGGTTTCTGTAATTTTTCTGTTAAGAAGTTGTTACCTGTTTATCTGCAAATATAAAAGCAAGTTTGAGAAGCGTACAAAGAAACTATAAACTAGAAACTTACTTCCTGCTACATGTCCAGAGAAGGGCCACAAGGATGATCAGAGGGCTGGAGCACCTCTCCTGTGAGGACAGACTGAAGGAGTTGGGGCTATTCAGTCTGGAGAAGGAAAGGCTCCAAGGTGACCTAATTGTGGCCTTCCAGTATCTGAAGGGGGCCTACAGGAAGGCTGGGGAAGGACTTCTCAGGATCTCAGGTAGTGATAGGACTAGGGGGAATGGAATGAAGCTGGAGGTGGGGAGATTCAGGCTGGACATGAGGAGGAGGTTCTTCACCATGAGAGTGGTGAAGCCCTGGAATGGGTTGTCCAGGGAGGTGGTTGAGGCCCCATGCCTGGAGGTGTTTAAGCCCAGGCTGGATGAGGCTCTGGGCAGCCTGATGTAGTGTGGGGTGTCCCTGCCCATGGCAGGGGAGTTGGAACTAGAATAGAATAGAATAAACCAGGTTGGAAGAGACCTTCAAGATCATCACGTCCAACCTATCACCCAACACCAACTAATCAACTAACCCATGGCACCAAGCACCCTGTCAAGTCTCCTCCTGAACACCTCCAGTGACGGCGACTCCACCACCTCCCCAGGCAGTCCATTCCAATGGGCAATCACTCTCTCTGCGTAAAAATTCCTCCTGACCTCCAGCCTGAACCTCCCCTGGTGTAGCCTGAGACTGTGTCCTCTTGTTCTGGTGCTGGCTGCCTGGGAGAAGAGACCAACCTCTGCCTGTTTACAACCCCCCTTCAGGTAGTTGTAGAGAGCAATAAGGTCACCCCTGAGTCTCCTCCTCTCCAGGCTAAGCAGCCCCAGCTCCCTCAGTCTCTCCTCACAGGGCTGTGTTCCAAGCCCCTCACTAACTTCGTTGCCCTTCTCTGGACTCGTTCCAGCAAGTCAACCTCCTTCCTAAACTGAGGGGCCCAGAACTGGACACAGCACTCAAGGTGTGGCCTAACCAGTGCAGTGTACAGGGGCAGAATGACCTCCCTGCTCCTGCTGGCCACACTGTTCTTAATGCAGGCCCTGATGCCATTGGCCCTCTTGGCTGCCTGGGCACACTGCTGGCTCATGTTCATCCTACTAGATGATCCTTGTGGTCCCTTCCAACCCTGACTGATACTATGATACTAATTTTAGAGAAGTATTGTTTGCTGTTTTGTTCAAAAACTATACACAAGTATTAAATCTCTTGATCCATCGTAGTCTTCAGCAATGCTTCTTATATGGTTAATGGTCAAAAGAATTTTTAATAAATCCATCAGTATACATCTGTGTATGTAATAAAAGTAATGGACTGAATTCTGGTATTTGATTTGTTCTTTAAAATTCACTCTGGAATAAATCATCCTAAACGAAGAGCATGTTAGTTTACAGAATTTACAGATGGTCTGCTGTTAATTTTTTTGGTGAGGGGTTTGGAACACAAGCCATATGAGGAGAGACTGAGGGAGCTGGGGCTGCTTAGCCTGGAGAAGAGGAGACTCAGGGGTGACCTTATCACTCTCTACAACTACCTGAAAGGAGGTTGTAGACAGGCAGCCAGTACCAGAACAAGAGGACACAGTCTCAGGCTGCACCAGGAGAAGTTCAGGCTGGATGTTAGGAAGAAGTTACAGTATCACAGTATCACTTAGGTTGGAAAGGACCTCGGGGATCATCGAGTCCAACCTATCAACACAGACCCCATGACTAGACCATGGCACCAAGTGCCACGTCCAATCTCCCCTTGAACGCCTCCAGGGACGGTGACTCCACCACCTCCCTGGGCAACCGGTTCCAATGCCGAATGACTCGCTTAGTGAAGAACTTCCTCCTCACCTCGAGTCTGAACCTCCCCTGGCACAGCTTGAGACTGTGTCCCCTTGTTCTGGTGCTGGTTGCCTGGGAGAAGAGGCCAACCCCCTCCTGGCTACAACCACCCTTCAGGTAGTTGTAGAGAGCAATGAGGTCACCCCTGAGCCTCCTCTTCTCCAGGCTAAACAATCCCAGCTCCCTCAGCCTCTCCTCATAGGGCTTGTGTTCAAGGCCTCTCCCCAGCCTTGTTGCCCTTCTCTGGACACGTTCAAGTGTTTCGATGTCCTTCTTAAACTGAGGGGCCCAGAACTGGACACAGTACTCAAGGTGCGGCCTAACCAGAGCAGAGTACAGGGGCAGAATGACCTCCCTGCTCCTGCTGGCCACACTATTCCTAATGCAGGCCAGGATGCTATTGGCCCTCCTGGCCACCTGGGCACACTGCTGGCTCATATTCAGGCGGCTGTCGATCAGCACACCCAGGTCCCTCTCTGTTTGGCAGCTCTCCAGCCACTCCGACCCCAGCCTGTAGCTCTGCATGGGATTGCCATAGCCAAAGTGCAGCACTCGGCACTTGGACTTGTTGAATGCCATCCCATTGGACTCTGCCCATCTGTCCAGTCGGTCGAGGTCCCTCTGCAGAGCCTTTCTACCCTCTAACTGACTAACATCTGCCCCTACAGAGAGAGTGATTGCCCATTGGAATGGGCTGCCAGGGAGGTGGTGGAGTCACCATCATTGGAGGTGTTCAGGAGGAGTCTTGACAGGGTGCTTGGTTGCATGGTTTAGTTGATTAGGTGGTGTTGGATGGTAGGTTGGACACGATGATCTCGAGGGTCTTTTCCAACCTGGTTTATTCTGTTCTCTTCTAACAGGTTTTGCATGTAAAAAGAAATATGCTAGAATTTTTTATTTTGTCCATACAGAAATTTGACTGGACACATAAATAGTTTTTTTTTTCCTTCTTGTAATAAAGGATATTTTCATTCAGTATTTGTCACATGGTACTTTCCTACCTAATTCTTTTTCTACTTCAAAAATATGTGCATTTTTTCCTTGAAAAAGTGCTAAAGGCTTTTGCTTGATTCTTTTCTGAGCTAGTTCTCTAAGCTTCTAAGAGAGAGGAAAAAACAATTAATAAAAGATGCCTAGCTAGCATTATTTATTTTGTTTTTAATTAATGCTTGCTTAGCCAAGGTTTTTAGGAAAAAATATCCACGAGTCTTCAAAAGCAAAACCGTCTGCTTGCTGAAATAAATAGTGCCATCTCTAACCAACAGATTGATTTATTTCTTTTAAAGGGGTTTCTTTTTTCCCCTGAAGCACTTAATGTGCAAACAGATGTGCCTTTCTACTGAATTTTCTGTAAGAAGGATAATTGTGCATAGTAGAGCTAAGTGGAAACTCACTCTCATGCCTTAAATCGTGAAAACGAGAGCTGTCAGAGGTTGGCTGCCAGTGAAGGGCTGGACTGCCATTTGCTGATTCATAGTAACTTTTTAGACTGAGGTAACCATGTATTTGAGCCCCTGTGGGTGAAAATCAAATACTGGTAATGTACAACAGATGCTTTCAAGTTAGTTTAGCAAACATATTTATTAATATCAGGTAATGCAGGGTTGAGAAACTCTTTAACAAATGCCTGCCCTGAGCATTAGATTGATTTTTTTGCTTGCTGAAGGTTAAAATATCAGCCTTTCATGCACAATCTCCATAGAAGTATGATTACCTCAATTAGCAGGGTTTGGGGAGAAAAGAATAGTCTAAATAGAAGTAGATTAAACATACTAAAGCTTGCCTTGTAATACTAAATTGTGTGCCAGCCTGATTATAACCACACTTTCACAGTCCTTGAGAATGGAAGGACCTTTGGAAGTAACCTCATCCAGTCCACCTACTCAAATCAGGGGCAACTGGAGCAGGTTGCCCAGGACTGTGTGCAGGTACATTTTGACTATCTCCAGGGCTGGAGACTGCACATACATTCTGGTTAACCTGTTCCAGTTTTTGATTCCCCTAACTGTAAAAAAACAAAGTGACAGCCATCGCTTTGGGGTTTTATGTGAGCATTTCTTACGTTCAGGTGAAATTTCATTGATTGTTCTTTATGCCCATGGCCTTTTTCCTTTCAGTGGGCACCACTGGGAAGGGTCTTGCTCTGTCTTCATTTCCTCCCATTGGGTATTTATACACATTGATAAGATTGCTCTGGGGCTTTCTCAGCACTGGGCTGAATGGTCCCAGGTGTCTCAGCCTCTCAACAGAAGTCAGGTGCTGTAACCCATTTATTACCTTTGTGGCCTCTCACTGTACTTGCTTCAGTATATCCTTTTCTGGGAAGACTAGAAGTGAACCTGGCAGTCCCAAGGTGTCTTGTTAGTGCTGGGTTGAGGGGAAGAATCACCCCACTCAGTCTGCTGGCAATGCTCTTCTCAGTGCAGCCCAGGAGGCTGTTGGCTTCTTTAGCCACTAGGGTACATTGCTGCCTTACGTTCATTTTTTATATTCAGCAGGACCCCAGGTGCTTTTCTGCCAAGCTGCTTTCCATCTGGCCCCTCCTCCCAGTTTTGTCATCTCTCACAGAGGGTGCTCTTTGTCCTGATGTTCTGGTCATTAATAAGGATATTAGAGACCTAGTATTGACCTTTGGAGTATACTACTGGTGACTGGCCTCCAACTGGACTTCGTTCTGCTGGTCAAAGTCATCTGAGCCCTGGTTTTCAGTCCATTTTACTGTATGATTATATAACCCATGCTTTACCTGCATATGTGTAAGAATGTTACAGGAGCCAGTGTCAAAAGTCTTACTGAAGTGTAAATAACACACACTACTTGTCTGTCATCTACCAAGCTAGTAAACTCACCACAGAAGGCTATTAGGCTGGTTAAGTAACATTTCCATTTCATAAATCTATACAGACTAGTTCTTGTCGTATTTTTATCTTTCATACACCTAGAAGTGGTTGTCAGGATCAGTTGCTCCATCACCTGTGAGATCAAGATGAGGCAAATGAGCCTATAGTTCCCCAGATCTCTTTTGCCCTCTAGAAAATATGACACCCAGCCCTCAGATATTTATAGACATTTAATAGATCCCCTCTCAGTCTTCTCTCCAGACTAAACAGCCCCAGGACTCTCGGCCTTTCCTCATAAGGCAGTGCTTCAGGCCCTTAATCATCTTTGTAGCCCTCCATTGGACTCTCTCAAGTAGATCCCTGTCCCTCTTGATCTGAGGAGCCCAGAACTGGATGTACTATTCCAGCTGGGCCCTCACTAGATCCTTCCTCGATCCGCTGGACACACTCTTCTTACTGCACCCCAGGATACCATTGACTTTCTTGGCCACAGGGGCACATTGCTGTCCCATGGGTAACTTGCTGTCCACCAGGATTCCCAGGTCCTTCTCCACAGGACTGCTGTCTAGCAGATCTCCTAACCTGTACTGGTGCAGTTTATTACTCCTTCCCAGGTGCAGGGAAGGAATCCTTGTTGAACCTCATTAGGTTCCTCTTTGCCCAGCTCTCCAGTCTGTCCAAGTCTCACTAAATCTGGTCTGAGAAACACTAGCTTGTTTTTAGGTTTTGGTGGTAACCAGACCTTTCTTTGTGTAGCAGATCCTGGTTTCTTTTATTTTTAGACAACAATAATACATTGAGCTTTTAAATTTAAAGCAGTGTTGCATTTGAATGTGGCTTATCTTATATAAAAGCTTTATTTTGAATAGTTCAGTTTCTATCCAAAATGACTTCATTCAGACTGCTTCTTGTAAAATAATTACATGAATGTATATAAGTTAACTTTTGTCTTTAAGTAGGGTTAAACTGACTTCAGTTTTATATCTTTCTTGTAGACACTATTTTACTTCTTTGAAGATAATATTCAAAGAAGAGGATTTCAGTTAATAATCTACAGGGAAAGCTTTATGAGTGTTGGTCAGAATACTTACTTTAAAATCTTTTCTTCACATGTTGATCTATGGTTTGGAAAAGATTTATTAAGGAAAAGTGGAAAATAAATGTGAAAATATACTTGGGGAAAATTCCCTGTGTAAAAATGTTTATCTCCTTGCAGAGGCATGCAGAATTTCTTCTAGTAATACCGTGATATGTATTTCAAAGCTTTCCAGTGACAGCTGGGGCTTTCTGCAAAGCAGCTGGAGTTGCATAGGGCCCACAAAAACATGAAAGTGCATTAATTCCTTTGAGTATTCAGAGCCTTTTCCATGGTGATCTGTGAGATTTGATCAGAAAAAGGAAAGTACACTGCAAGACAGTTCAGTTGCTACATTCAAAGGGTCTTTGGATTAAAATTATCAGCATTCTTAAAGATAAACAATGGGGGTGACTGACAATAGTACTACTTGTGAGGGGAAAAAAACTTTTTTGATGTTTGCTTGGTATTGTGTATAATTGTCTTGGGGGTTTTTTTTAACAGTATTAATAAGACTTTTAATTAAATGGATTCATGCTGCTGTTAAACCAGCCTTGAAGCATGGATCTTTACTACTTTTTGTATCTTGTCTCAGCCTCCATTTATGGTTCGATGAAAAATTCATTAACTTTCCATGTTAGAAACTTTAGACTCTAGGTTTTAGAACATTGTAGTGGTTTGAGCTTTAACTGGGAGTTAAAAGCTCAAATGGGGAAAAGGCTGAGAATCTATTCCCCACTCCCCCCCTCCTCCCTCCAAACAGGGAGAGGGGAAAAAAAAAAAAAGGGGGTAAGGAACAAATCCACTAAACAACAATCTGGAGTCAGCTTGGAAGTAGAGAGGTGAAGAATTTTTCTTTAAATTATATATATAACAATAACAGAAAAAAAGTTCACAAGGGCAAGGAACAAGAATGGGTGGGAGGGGGACAGAAAAGAATAATACAAAACCAGTCTTTCTCTGAGGAGGTGCGGAGGCAGCAGGGAAAAGGATCAGGTCCGGCCACGTGGCTGAGGAGCAGGAGGGCAGCTGCAGTAGCTCTCATCCAGCAGAGGCAGGAGCCAAAAAGGAGATCCAAAGGCTATGATGTCCTGATTTTTATACCCTGGCTGGGCAGGGAGGGGGGAGTGGAACAGACTCAGCTTTCCCAGGGGAATCGCCCTGCAGGGAGGGTAAAGTACCCGCAATCCCTCCACCCTGCTTTGTTCTTTTGTTTTCAGAAAAGGGGGTTAACCCATCACAAACAGCAAAATACCTGTAGGCATACTGTAAACTGAAAACAGTATTGGTTTTTTTAGCCCAGTGCCCTGTGATGTTTTCTGTTTGCTTGGTCGCTCTGTTTCTTCAGGATCCCGATGTTTAAAGCACGGCGAATCGTTGCAAGTTTCAAACGATGGGTTCTGAGGGCTTCATTTCCTGGATGATTTTAGTACTTCACCCACTTTTCATAAAGAAAAATAATAATATTTCCTTTTAATACTTGTTTGTGTGCATTGATCATTTGTTAGTTGTTTTTTTTAATATCTCAGCATCTTTATCTAATTTACTCTTTTCGTATTTTTAAAGGTCCCCAGGTGCATCCAATTTTTCAACTTTGCCAAAGATCTCTCCCTCTCTATCAAATAATTATAACAACATGAACAACAGAAAGTAAGCAATATACCTTAAACCATTCTATTTTTACTTAATTTAATCACCTCAGTGTGACATAAACAAATGTTGATGTTTTGTAACTCTTAACTTAAGGGTCTTGATTTGTTTGGCGATATTTGCTTTGTGGATTGTTGCTAGTCACCGTTTCATATAGTGTAGGTATTGTGAAGCAGGAAATGAAACACAGTTAAGAATGTTTGGTAACTCTTAGTCCTCAGTAGAATGGATGCTGTAAAGAATGTTGATCATTGTAAGAAAATGATACAGAGACTTTATTTAGAGTTTATCATGCTAAAAATACATCGTTGTTACTGTTGTCCTGGCTGAATTTAGATGGACAACAACAACAAAAAATACATTAACTACTTAAATTTCTGGTGGTCAGGTTTTCCCTTATGTCTGGATGCTAAGATACTATAGCAGCCTATGTGATATCACATGCTGATTTGAGACCACTGAATTGTTTTCGCTACGGTGGTTGTCATAGTGATGATAGCTGTTGATCAGTTGTTGGGAACTTCTGTGTCTTAGTGCTGCAAGATTTGTGAGAGTTGAGTCTAATAAGTGTGCCTGAATGATCAGAGGCTTAGTAAAAGAGGTGTCTTGTTTTTTTAGGGGTTTCACCTTTATATTCCAAATCAGAAGTTTAATAAAGAAGGCGATAAAACTCTGAAAGAAGAGCTTTCGTATTCCAGTGGCAAACTTTGTGTGTAATCTTTTTTTTGTTGTTGTTGTTGTACACATTTGGAAAGGAAAAAAAAAAAACACAAATAAAACAAACAAAAAACCCCCAACAATTGGTGAATATAGAAAACCCTGGAATGATTTCCCTCGAACAGATAACGAAGCATCATTCAAGTGCTTGAAAGCAGAGAGCACTCATCTTTAATGCAAGCTGGGGAAATTGAAGAGACTTATTCTTACAGTTCATTCAAATTTAAAGTACTTTCCCAAACATGCATTTTGTGATCAAACATGAAGATGTTGAATATTAAAAAGGTGGCATAAATGTTAAATATCTGATACAATATCTTCCAGTTAAATACTGCATTTATCAGAAGGGATTTTTTCCTAAGGGGTGAAGTGTCACTTGTGCCTCTACCAATTGTGAGTAGCCCCAACTCTCACTCTTAAACAGTTGAAATCCATGTATTTAACTGCAGTCTGCTGTACTCTGTGTGTGAATGCCTAATAAATAAAAAGTACATTGTATCTATGACTGTGTGAAAAATTACTTGACCACACCTGAGACTCCAGCTGAGAATTAATCTCTCTTTCCCCCATTGCTTATGCAATGCACAGTTATAATGTCAAAACCAAAGCTTAACAGTTCCTTTTGCCTAGGGAGTGTCTGTTTTAAAGCAAGGCAGCAAGGATTCCTTCTTTTCTTCCCCCAACCCCACCCTTTTTGTGGGTTTTTGGTTTCATTTGAGGTTTTTTTGCCCCCAACCCCTTTTTTTTTGTGTGTGTCAGTTTCTCCCTAGTGATGCTCTAGTTATTTTTAGGAAGCACTTAGGAAACCTGTTGCCAGCTCTTGAAGCACCTAAAGGAAGCTTCTTCATTTGCTTAGCTCATTTTATTTTTATTTCTTGGTTTATTTGGGAGACAGAATTAGAACTTTTAAGTTCAAATTCTGGGGTTGTGTGTTTTGTTTCGTTTTGTTGTTGTTTGGGTTTTTATTTGAGGATTTTAAATCAAAGTAAATGTTTAAAAGGAAGAGATAACATCCAGATTTGACAAGGAATTGGTCCTTGGCTTTAACTGCAACTTAAACATTTGTAAAATCACATATTTGTTACATATTATTTATTAGTGCTATGAAATACCAGCCAGTTTCCTCTTGTAACTCCAAACACCTTGTGCCTGGATGTTATGTGAGGCAGATACTTGGCGCAGAAGTAGATGGGGTTCATTACAATTCAATATTCCAGTAATGATGAGTTTAAAGTAAGTATTTTTCATATCACAAATCTATAATCATAATCTTTAGCAGCACAGAACTAGTTCAGTGATAGAAAAGTCATACCCATTAATACACTGTTCTTTAAAGTGCAGTCATATCCATTAATACACTGTGTACTTTAAAGTGCATGCTGTTGCATTAAGAGGTTTTGGCTTCCAAAGGCAAATGGAAAGATGCATCTCTGTATTTAATTGCATTATATCATTCTGGGTTAAGGTCATTTTCTTCATATCTTCATTACTTTCCTAAGAAACTACTTAACATCAGCTTTGCTTGGAATTTGTATTCATGTTTCTGCCTTATTGTCTCTTACATTGCACGTTATCTTTAGCACAGTGGTGAAATTGTACATTTGTGGCTTTCCAGGGCCCATTGGCACATGAGACTCTGTGGCTCCTAAAAGAAATTTCAGCATATGTTTTTAAGCTCATTTGAGCTGACAAAGCTGATCTGTAAGGCAGAAAAAGCAAACAAACAGGTTGTTTGTAGTAATAGCCCTAAGTCCTAGTTTATGCAATTATAGCATAGCTATGGAGTGCAAATTAAGTTGAAACTCTGAAAAGTGTCACCTTTCTTTGGATGGTTCATGTTTCTGTAATACTTGTCTAATCCAGGAAGTGTTCTCAGTACCTGTGAGCCTCACATTGGTAAATCCTGAATTGTGTGTTGAGCTAGCCATGCACTAGGTAACAGAAGTAGCTTGTGCATATTTTATCAGGCCCAAAGCCTTAATTTCTATAGATGTGAGCTTGCATTTGATGGAATGGAGGATTCTGTATAATTGATCATTGATGTTCTTTTGCCTTTACAGGTGATCTTGTTGAAAGAATAACATAGGAGGATTAGCATAATATGTGTTAGTGGATTGAGAAGAGCAGGGAGAGACACGCATCATTTAGGTCTTACTGGAATTTCTCTTTATTGCTGTGATGAAGCAATACATTTCACATGGTATTTTTTAAATGATGTGGGATGGGGATTAAAAACAGTTGAGCAGGGTTTTCCTAGGGGAATCCAGTGAAAAGTTATCTTGTTTCCTTCATTTATAACCATTGTTTCCATCTCCTAAAATGACTTCCTTCATCATTCAGTAGTGTCAGCTTGTCCGAGGATGTACAGCTGGCAGCTTTGTTCACATGCTTGGTATATGTCAATGTGCTTATTTCAAGAAGTATAAATGTTAATTACCTCACCTGTTGATTGTTCATGTTGCACTGAAAGAGGCAAATATTGTGAGAAACACAATCAATTTTTTCCTTTTAAAAAAATCTTTATTTAAATAGATTCTAATGTTATCTTTTGCTCTCCAGACGATGATCGTGAGCAGAAACAAAGACTTTGTGTCTTTGTGTAATGACATGGGCCTCTCCTGCTGCCTCAGGCACCTCTAAAAGTTGATGGAACCCAGTTATGGGTTTGTTAAAGTGGCTGGTCACAAAACACATTGGCAGTGCATTAAAGCAGTTGAAATATTACAGAGCTCAGTAAGTGTTCCAGACTTAATTTTCTGGGCTCCTTCTTGCAATTCAAATTCCCTTTGCAGCCCCTCTGTTGTTGATTGATGGCACTTCGCCGTCAAATTCTGTCCTGTCCAAAGCAAAGGATGCTTTTCCAAACTTCTCTCTTCCAAATCCATGCTTCCTCAAACTCCTGCTACACAATGGGTTCACCCTCATTGGAAAGCTGCTTTGAGGTTTAAAGGCAGGATACAGTCATTTCAAATATCACAGTATCACAGTATAACTAAGGTTGGAAATGACCTCAATGATAATCGAGTCCAACCTATCAACACAGACCTCATGACTAGACCATGGCACCAAGTGCCACGTCCAATCTCCTCTTGAACACCTCCAGGGACGGTGACTCCACCACCTCTCTGGGCAGCACATTCCAATGACGAACAACTCGCTCGGTGAAGAACTTTCTCTTCACCTCGAGTCTAAACCTCCCCTGGCACAGCTTGAGACTGTGTCCCCTTGTTCTGATGCTGGGTGCCTGGGAGAAGAGACCAACCCCTTCCTGGCTACAACCACCCTTCAGGTAGTTGTAGAGGGCAATGAGGTCACCCCTGAGCCTCCTCTTCTCCAGGCTAAACAATCCCAGCTCCCTCAGCCTCTCCTCACAGGGCTGTGCTCAAGGCCTCTCCCCAGCCTTGTTGCCCTTCTCTGGACACGTTCAAGTGTTTTGATGTCCGTCTTAAACTCAGGGGCCCAGAACTGGACACAGTACTCAAGGTGCAGCCTAACCAAAGCAGAGTACATGGGCACAATGACTTCCCTGCTCCTGCTGGCCACACTATTCCTAATGCAGGCCAGGATGCCATTGGCATATGGCACATACAACTCAGGTTCTATAGATTTACAGATAATCACATCTCATTTTTAAACTTCCCTTTACCATTTCTACTACTTCAAGAACCCTGAAGCTGTCCAAGGGTCTGAAGACAGTTTCTTGGTTTTGAAGGCTTGCCTTATTTTGTGTGCAGTGATTTCTTCTAAGAGCCATCAGTGTTTTCCTTCTGCTGTTGCCCTTACATGACCACCACTTTCAAATACTACCTCTCTCCTTTTCCATGCATTGTTCCTTCATTAAGGTCAGCTGTCTAAAAGTTTTGCAGAACAAGCAGATGGAGGTTGGGGGCACACTATCACAAGTTCCTTTTTCTAGGGCATTTCTATTTGAATGAAGTTTATGTAGACTTGCTCCGCATCTTTACTTGCTTTCCATTGTTAGCCATTTACTGCTGACTTTTAATAATAGGGTTTTTTTGTCCAGTTTCAAAAGTATAAAAAGCAGAGCCACATTATAATTTAAATAAAAATAATGGTTCCAGAAAAACAAACAAACAAAACAAACCAAGTTTTCAGGCTGATAAAGCTGTGAAGAGAGTGAAGAGACATCCCTTAGTTTCCTGCACATAGTAGGCATTGTATTTTGCCAGATCTGTTTTGATAAAGTATTATGGGACCCTGAAAGAAAAATTTATTAATAGACCTGACTCATGGGATGTGATAACCATATTCTCTAAACCCCTCAAATGTAATTCTGAGGGCCAGTATAGAAGATTAAAGAGCTCAGAAATGGCTTTCCTCTTTGAAAAGTGACTGTTGCTTAGAGCAAACCAACACTGGGGATCTGTCTGCATTACAATTATCTTGAATTGATTATCATGATGTTACTCAGCTTATTTAAGGAAATCTTTCACCCCAATGTGCTACAGCCAAAAGACACTAGTTGTATTCCCTTGCTTTCCAGTGTCCTTCCTAAGGTTACACTTTGTGAAGGAGGGAAAGCTACAAAAAAGGAAAAAGAAGGGCAGTGAAAATTCCCAGGAAAATTATATTCAGTCTCTTTATTCCCCTTGCATCTCCTAAATTTCCTAAGGAGATTTCTGTTAACCCTGTGAGAAGTGTAATCTTTGAGTCAGGTGAGGAAAGCAACAGGGAACAAGTAGGGCTTATGGTGTACCCTGTACATGTGCATTTCTGTTGCTGCTGTGCACTGTTGAGCTGAGGAGGCTGGTTGGTTATGCTGTGGAGGATGCATCAGCATCTTTCTGTGGGACCTAAGGCTTTTGCCAACTTAAGGGAACTGGGGTTGGTTGCAGTAGCTGGACTGGAGCTGCAAAGGGAGATGAAAAGTAATTTTCCCTGGGGATCTCACAGATGGGTAAACCAGGAACCAAAGACAGGGAAGGATCGACCTGAGAAGCAAGCTTGAAGGGTATGTGGGCCCTGGAGCTCCTAAGTACCTTGTGTAAACTTGAGTGAAATATTTAAGTTGTTATTAAGCTGAATGGGCAAAAGTAACTTTGCAGGATTTTTTTTCATGGAGAATGGCCAGTAAGCACAAAGCCACTTAGCTAGTTTGGTGGCAAGCCAGAGAGCAAAGAAATGCTTATGTATGGAAAAGGGAAGGATGGAAAGACAACTATTAAAAAGAAATTATCAGATGGCAAAGTTTGAGAAGAGCAGCTTTATGGACAGCGGAGCTATGAGCTGCACAGCTTTCTGAGGACACAGAGAGGGGGAGAAATTTTCCTTGGCTTCTGTTTGAAATCTTCAGTAACTTCTGATTCAAACACAAAAAACTGTTGTTCATGAAAAGTGAGCAATTGTGCCCTGAGGGAGCAGTTGAAATTCATTTGGATGTGAAGAGTGTGATACTGTGCAGGAATAATGACTGGAGGGTTGGCCACTTGCATCCTCAGTCTTGTACAATTATACATCTGTTATGGATCAGGACTGATTCTTTGCACTGCGTATTTTTCCTTGTCATTCTTAGCAACTGACTTTCAGGGGTTTGTTCAAGTAGCTTCTAATTTGAATGATGTTTAATGACTGCAGAGATACTGTTCAGCTTTAGCCAAAGCTACTATCATGCCGATTTAGCTATTTTAAGAAAGACTTTAACCTTTCTGGTGGGTTGCTTATTCTAACAGTATTATAGGACATCCTCTTAAAAGATTCTTTTGCCTTAATAGTGTTCTCAGATATGCTTACTTTAATGTTTTGAGAGTTATTCTATATTTAGTGCTTGCATGATTTCATCTGGAAACAAATGGCTTTAAATCTTACCATTTTACCTATTTCAGGCTTCTCCAGTTTCTCCAAAGAGATGCATCATAGAGATTTAGAAGGAAGTTGTTGCAAGGCATTTTGCGCATTTTACCTCTCAAGGCTTTCCTGCATTTGCATGCTGGATTGTGCTGTCCTGGCAGGGGAGCTATAAATAGATTCTCTGATGCAGTGAGGCAGTTATGCCACAGTGGCCTTGGAAATCTCAGCTTTCACCTGTAACTCTACATTCCCATTCCCACCGACCTCACTTGCAGTAGCAGGATGCAAAAGAGACGTAAATGATTGATTGCTGCTGGTGGTGTCTAAAGTCTGAGTGTATTAAATTTGATGGAGCAATGAAGAATAGAGTAAGCTGTGAAGCTCCTCCTATCAAAAAGGGGTAGGGATATAATAATTACCTTTATTGCAGTACATTAGATTTTGGTTGTTTGTGCAGGTGACTTTTAAAATGAAATGAACCTTATTACCAAAGTTACATGCTCCTTTTAAATCCTTTCTTGTTCACAGAAGTTGCTTTAACATTGTTAAGCATTTAAGTTTATGAATTACTTGTGTGTATCAAAATACTGCAGAGTATGTGTTTACATTGTGAAATATGTTCTGGTTTTTTTCACAGTGTGAAAAATTCAAACTATTGTCTGCCATCGTACACTGCTTATAAGAATTATGATTACTCAGAGCCAGGAAGACATAATGAGCAGCCAGGCCTCTGTGGCCTGGGCAACCTGGGGAATACATGTTTCATGAATTCAGCAATTCAGGTATGTACTTTAGAATCAAATGAGCTTGACTTACTGCTTGGATGCTGGTACCTTGTTATATTTTGTCATGTTTAGAAACTAAGAGACTCCTTTAAGTAGCAGATAGAATTAAAACAGAGGAAATGATACATTTATACTGGTGTACTAGAAAAATTGATTTACATAGCTGCCTTCATTGTTTGCCCTGTTTCTGCACAGTGATCAATATCAGGAAGAGATTTGACCTGTGTTCTACTTGAGTGAACCCTTAAGTGGGAGTCTTTGCTTTTTGTAGCAGTTACTATGCATGCATGTCACAACATGTACTTTTTCATTTTGAGTTGTGCTTTTGAGTACAGATTGTAATGTGGAGTGTCAAAGAGTAGATGAATGGTGAATTACTGGGCCTTTCTTTCTAACCAATTACCATGTACTTTTCCTGTGCAGGTTAACATGCAGGGAACCTTTGAACTTATTTCCCTTTGACTTTTCACCTTTGAGTAGATGCTGTTTCATGGATGAGATATTTTAAAGAGATATAGTAGATTATTTCTTGCTATGATCGCAAGAGAAATATTGGTACACCTAGCATGACTTTTACCAAGACAAGAAAAACTTACTCCTTACACTTTTAAGGTGAAGCTGCAGTAGTAATTAATAATCAGAAATAACTAGTAGTTTAATTTGGTGGGGTTTAAAGTTCTAAAATTCAGGTGTTGTCACCAAATCAGCTTTAACTTCCTTAGATAGAACTGAAAAGAAATGAATTGAGTGTTCAAAGAAGTTCTTAGAAACTCTAGTGTAAATTAAATACAATGTGATGATTCACAAGACAGTGCTCTGGGTAAGAAAATTATGTGTTCATTGAGCAATGCAGCCTTTAGTTTGGCATGGTACCTTTAGTATGTCCTTGATGCTGTATTGTTTCAAATGCATCACTTGGCAGCTTTCTTAGCAAGGGCATGTATCTTTCAGTTCCACCTACTGCATCTCTCAAGTATTGTTCAGAGGTTAATGTTCTCTAAGAAATCCATGGAAGTGCTTTTTAGTGAAAGTATGACATGTTCTTAATACACTATGGTCTGGCAGACTGCAAGTCTTGCTGTCTTCTTCCTCTTGCCAGCACTTAACTTTTACCTTTTTGCCAGTTAGGCTGTAAGCATATATCTCATCTGCCATTAACTGCACCTCCTACTGTTACCAGAGTAACATTGGATTATTCTGGCCAGAGGTGTAATGCCTACGACCAAAGCCCTCTGAACACATTTGGTCTTCCTAATTTTGGAAGCAGCAAAGGGATGGGCCCAGATAGCATGTGAATTGCAGACTGGGGAACTCTGCTTGGGAATGTTGTGTGCTTCTGATTGGAATTCTGCTTGGGAATATTGAATGGTGGAGCAGACTGCACCCTCAGAGTGCAAGATTACAGACTATATATCTGGAAGGAGGGACCAGTACACCAGATGGGTATTCTTCCATTCAGAGTGACCTCATTAGGCTAGAGAAGTGGACAGACAGGAGCCTTATGAAGTTCAATCAAAGGAATCTGGGGAGAAATAACCCCAGGCATCAGTGCACACTGGGAGGGAGCCAGGAGGGAAGTGGTCTGGGCAACCAGATGGAAAGCAGCTTGGCAGGGAAGCTAAACAAAAAGCTGGACATAAGCCAGCAATGTGCCCTTGTGGCCAAGGCAGCAAACAGCCTCTTGGGCTGCACTGAGAAGAGCACTGCCAGCAGATTGAGTGAGGTGATCCTTCCTTTCAGCTCAGCAGTGGGAAGACACCCTTGGAGTGCTGGGTTCATTTCTGTGCTTTCCAGTACAAGAGACAAAGGGATATACTGAAGCAAGTACAGTGAGAGGCCACAAAGGTGATAAAGGGATTACAGCATCTGACCTATATGAAGAAGCTGAGAGACCTCGGACCATTCAGCCCAGAGTTGAGAAGGCCCCAGAGCAATCTTATCAATGTGTATAAATACCCAATGGGAGGAAATGAAGACCAAGCAAGACCCTTCTCACTGATGTCCTCTGAAAGAAAAGGCCATGGGCACCAACTGAAGCACAGGCAGTTGTATTTAAATATAAGAAATTCTGTTCTACAGTGAGGGTTATCAAACAGTGGAGTGGGTTTTCCAAGGAAGCTGTGGAGCCTCCAGCCTTGGAGATGCTCAAAACCTGACTGGACATAATCCCAAGTCACCTGCTGTAGGTCACCCTTCTTTGAGCAGGTGGGTTGCCACAAGGATGATCAGAGGGCTGGAGCTTCTCTCTTATGAGGACAGACTGAAGGAGTTGGGGCTGTTCAGTCTGGAGAAGAGAAGGCTCCCAGGTGACCTCATTGTGGCCTTCCAGTATCTGAAGAGGGCCTACAGGAAGGCTGGGGAAGGACTTCTTAGGATCTCAGGTAGTGATAGGACTAGGGGGAATGGAATGAAGCTAGAGGTGGGGAGATTCAGGCTGGATGTGAGGAGGAGGTTCTTCCCCATGAGAGTGGTGAAGCACTGGAATGGGTTGTCCAGGGAGGTGGTTGGGGCCCCGTCCCTGGAGGTGTTTAAGAGCAGGCTGGACGAGGCTCTGGCCAGCCTGATCTAGTGTGGGGTGTCCCTGCCCATGGCAGGGGGGTTGGAACTAGATGATCCTTGTGGTCCCTTCCAACCCTGACTGACACTATGATAGATGACATCCAGAGGTGCCTTCAATTACCTTCTGTAGCTTATTTATCTTCTTAAGGTGTGTTCCTTCACAGTCATGGCAACACATGGTTGTTTATCAGGGTAAATCTGGGTTTTTTAATAAACAAAAAGAGTTTACTGTAGAGTTTAAGACTGTGAAACAATTTCAAATTCTATTCATGTTCTATTCCTAAAGCTCTGCTTTGATCCCTTCCATTCAGGCAGTGCTGAGTGTAATTAACATAGCATCTTTCAGTGGAAGCTGAGTGTAGTTTGTACACACTCCTGCTGATTACGGCTTCTCTCAGATCCTATCCTCCCCAGACAGCGCTGACACCCCTTAGCATTCACATAAGAGCCAGAAACCATATCATTTCTCAGACAGCTTCTCTTTGCTCTGATCTCAGATACAGAGAAGGTAGTTTGCATCAGAACTGTTACCAGTGTTCCTTGAAGAAGAGGGCCAGTTCCTTGCCATCTTGCCCTGCAGAGCCTGACGTTCTTGTCTGAGGGTGTTTGTGCTGCAACCATACTACGCAGAAGTGCGATGATCCTGGCAGTTCCTTGATTTTTGTTGCAAAGTCATTAATATTTCTTCACTCTGCAGGTAGGGTTAGGCTTGCCCCTTCATCCTTCTAAGCAATTACTGTCAAGAGACCTTTCCTTTTCCAACTAGGAGCTTTCAGTGTTACAAAGCTCAAAACAACTAGAGGAGAGCTGTTGAAGAGATTGGGTAAGATCCTCTTTGGTACCACAAACAGCTGCAAGCTGATTCACAGATTGCATTGTGTTGGAAGGGACTGTCAACGGTCATCTTGTCCAACTCCCCTGCAGTCAACAGGGCCACATCCAACTACAGCAGGCTGTCCAGGGCCACATCATCTGATCTTGAATATCATCACTGATGGGGCCTCAACTCCCTTTCTGGGCAGCCTGTTCCAGTATTTCACCACCCTTGTTGTGAAGAGCCTTAACCTTAAATCTCTTCTGCTTCAGCTTCAAACCGTTGTCCCTCATCCTATCACCACAAAGTCTTCTAAACAGTCCCTTCTTAGCCTGAGTAGGAGTAAGGCCAAGATACCTTTGTATTTCTTTCAAGAAGGAGTCTTACCACTCTTTCTTATTAAAAAAAAAACCACAGAAGTAATTCAAAATTACTTTGTCTTTTGGTTATACAGAGTTTTCAGATTCTTTTGAAGGAGTGTTCCATGTATCTACCCTTAATTTACTTCAGGGCTACCATCTCAGGCTTGATTTTTTCATTACTAAGGACTAAAATGCCTGCTTTTGCAGGCCTGAGCATTAAATAGAACAGGAAGGACAAAAGGGAGCTTGTGGGCTTTGTTAAAACATATTATTATTCCTGTTTGAACCCTTAGCAGGAAACTTACAAAAGTAAATAAAAAAGTAGGAATGTTTGGTATCTACATGGCTGTGTGCTGAAAACAATTAGAATATTGTGACTCTCCTGAAGCGTTGCTGTGCTGCCACCTGTAGATGTTTCCTAAGCACTGCTTTGCCTTTTGGTTGGGATACCAGTGACTAAAGCTCTGTGAGAAATGCTTTCTTTTGGGGTTTGGTTTTGGTTTTGGGGCTTGGTTTTGGTGTGGTTTTGTTTTTTTTCTTTTGCATGAAACCCTTGAGAGGTCACAAAGTTTGGGGGTTTTGATTAAAAAAGAAGAGAAGACTGTGTTCATTAATTCAATATTCCTAAGGTTGGAAGAGACCTCAAAGATCGAGTCCAACCTGTCACCACAGACCTCATGACTAGAGTAGGGAGGACACTACTGCCCACTGCAGGCTTGAACTCACAACCTTCCTAGATGAGGGCCACAAGGATGAGCAGAGAGATGGAATACATCTCCTATGAGGACAGGCTGAGAGTTGGAATTGTTCAGTTTGGAGAGGAGAAGGCTCCAAACAGACCTTATTGTGGCCTTCCAGTATCTGAAGGGGGCCTACAAGAGGGTGAGGGACTTTTTAGGGTGTTGGGTAGTGATAGGATTAGGGGGAACGGATCCAGGCTAGAGGAGGGGAGATTTAGATTAGACATTAGAATAAACGTTAGAATAAACTTTAGAATAAACCAAACCAGGTTGGAAGAGACCTTCAAGATCATCGTGTCCAACCCATCAACCAATCCAACCCACCTAAACAACTAACCCGTGGCACCAAACACCCCATCAAGTCTCCTCCTGAACACCTCCAATGACAGCGACTCCACCACCTCCTTGGGCAGCCCATTCCAATGGGCAATCACTCTCTCTGTATAGAACTTCTTCCTAACATCCAACCTGAACCTCCCCTGGCGCAGCCTGAGACTGTGAAGGAAGTTCTTCCCCATGAGGGTGGTGAGACACTGGAACAGGTTGCCCAGGAAGGTGGTGGAAGCCTCATCCCTGGATGTTTCTAAGGCCAGGCTGGTTGTGGCTCTAAGCAACCTGATCTAGTGTGAGGTGTCCCTGGCCATGGCAGGGGAGTTGGAACTACATGATCCTTGAGGTCCCTTCTAAGCCTGACAATTCTGTGATTCTGTGAAATGTTTTAATTGAAAACATATTTTTTTTCCCCATTCCCCATGCTGGTTATATCAGCATGATTGTATGCCCTGGACTTTTGAACAACTGCTGTTGAGAGTTTTGGAGTGGGGTTTTTCAAGAGTTTTCTTTCTTCATAAATCTGAGGTCTCTTCCAACCTGGTGTATTCTATGTATTCTATGTATTAATTCTCCCTCTGTAGTCACTTGTGGCTGCAACTTCACCCCTAGAAAAACAGAAATCTTTCACTGAAACCTGAAATAATCAAGTTTCTGGTGCTCAGTTTCAATCACCATAGGCATATGGAGTTTGGGCTATGGGCTGTATTAGCTTTTCAGCAGGTCTGACACTAATATAGGCTGCTGTGAAGTAATTCACTTTTTATCCTATTACTTGGATCTTTCTATCAGTCAGCTTTATCAAGTTGAATCTGGAAATTCTCAAACAAGGCTGCATAGCTTCTCAGCTCCACTGCTTGACTATTTTTCACAGTTCAAAACTTTTTACTTACGTTCTCAACCTCTCATTTCAACTTAATCCCATTGTTTCTTGTCCTCCCACTATACACTGCTGTGAGGAGCTTGTTTCCATCTTCTCCTTAAATTGCCTGTGGGCACTAGAAGGCTGCTATTGGATCTCCCTGAAACAGTCTGTTCAGCAGGCTGAACAATCCCTGATGCTTCAGTCTGTAGTGGTCTCACATGGCCTGCATTCCCAACCCCCATCTCTCCACACAGACAGGAGGGAAAGTACCACCAAAAAAACACCTCTGGCTTGAGATAATGAGTTTTACTGGAAACGAGATAATACAGTGCACAATTACCTTAGCCTGCTCTCCTGGAAAGCACAGCAAACTGTCCCCACCCCTCCACATCCTGCAGAAAGAGCCAACACCCCAGACCCTGAAACTGAAAGCTGCAACTAGAACAGGAAGCCTCTCATTTTACAGTTTGAACTTCAAGCCCCACAATACTTTGCTCCAGCCAGCACTTTCCTTTGAAGCTGGCACGATGCAGCATGGTATGAGTGTCAGCAGCAGATTCAACTCAACCCATGACACAGTCTTTTCTCACAGGGCAAGTACTCCCTGCTTATTGACTGTCTTGGTGGCCATCTTTCTTCATTCATTTTCACAGTATCACTTAGGTTGGAAAGGACCTCGAGGATCATCGAGTCCAACCTGACACCGCAGACCCCATGACTAGACCATGGCACCAAGTGCCACGTCCAATCTCCCCTTGAACGTCTCCAGGGTCGATGACTCAACCACCTCCCTGGGCAACCCATTCCAATGCCGAATGACTCGCTCGGTGAAGAACTTCCTCCTCACCTCGAGTCTGAACCTCCCCTGGCGCAGCTTGAGACTGTGTCCCCTTGTTCTGGTGCTGGTTGCCTGGGAGAAGAGGCCAACTCCCTCCTGGCTACAACCACCCTTCAGGTAGTTGTAGAGGGCAATAAGGTCACCCCTGAGCCTCCTCTTCTCCAGGCTAAACAATCCCAGCTCCCTCAGCCTCTCCTCATAGGGCTTGTGTTCAAGGCCTCTCACCAGCCTTGTTGCCCTTCTCTGGACACGCTCAAGTGTCTCAATGTCCTTCTTAAACTGAGGAGCCCAGAACTGGACACAGTACTCAAGGTGCGGCCTAACCAGAGCAGAGTACAGGGGCACTATGACCTCCCTGCTCCTGCTGGCCACACTATTCCTAATGCAGGCCAGAATGCTATTGGCCCTCCTGGCCACCTGAGCACACTGCTGGCTCATATTCAGGTGGCTGTCGATCAGCACACCCAGGTCCCTCTCTGTCTGGGAGCTCTCCAGCCACTCCGACCCCAGCCTATACCTCTGCATGGGATTGCCATAGCCAAAGTGCAGCACTCGGCACTTGGACTTGTTGAAAGCCATCCCATTGGACTCTGCCCATCTTTCCAGTCGGTCGAGGTCCCTCTGCAGAGCCTTTCTACCCTCTAATTGACTAACATCTGCCCCTAACTTTGTGTCATCTGCAAACTTGCTGATGACTGACTCTACCCCTTCATCCAGATCATCAACGAATATGTTGAAGAGGACAGGGCCCAGCACTGATCCCTGGGGGACACCACTGGTGACTGGCCGCCAGCTGGATGCGGCACCGTTCACGACCACTCTCTGGGCCCGGCCCTCCAGCCAGTTCCTAACCCAGCACAGAGTGTAGTGGTCCAATCCACAGGCTGACAGCTTAGTCAGCAGTTTGCTGTGGGGGACGGTGTCAAAGGCCTTGCTGAAGTCTAGGTAGACCACATCCACAGGCCTCCCCACATCCACCAGGCGGGTCACCTGATCATAGAAAGAGATCAGGTTGGAGAGGCAGGATCTGCCCTTCCTGAATCCATGTTGGCTGGACCTGAGCCCTTGGCCATCCTTCAGGTGCGCAGTTATTGCTGCCAGGATAATCTGCTCCATCACTTTCCCTGGCACTGAGGTCAGGCTGACTGGCCTGTAGTTTCCAGGTTCCTCCATCCGACCCTTCTTGTGGATGGGGACCACGTTGGCCAGTTTCCAGTCATCTGGGACCTCACCAGTGAGCCAGGACTGGAGGAAAATGATGGAGAGTGGCCTAGCTAGCACATCCGCCAGCTCTCTCAGCACCCTAGGATGGATCCCATCTGGTCCCATGGACTTGTGGATATCCAAGTGGCTCAGCAGGTCCCGAACTAACTCCTCATGGATTTCCAGGGTATTACTCTGCTCCCCGACCCCAACGCCCAGCTCCGGAGACCACTCGTCCTGAACTCCTGCCTTGCTGTTAAACATTGAGGTAAAGAAGGTGTTCAGGACCTCAGCTTTATCCTCATCCTCAGTAACTGTGTTCCCCTCCAGGTCCACTAGGGAGTGCAGGTTCTTCCTGCCCTTCTTCTTATTGTTAATATATTTATAAAAATGCTTTTTATTATCTTTGACTGAGGTGGCCAGCTTCAGTTCCAGCTGGGCCTTAGCCTCCCTAATTTTATTCCTACATAATCTAACAGCTTCCTTGAACATACCTCGAGAAGCCTTCCCCTCCTTCCAAAGGTGATACAGCCTCCTCTTCCCCCTTAAATCCTCCAGGAGCTGCTTGCTCATCCATGCTGGTCGCCTTCCCCGCCGGCTTGCCTTCCGGCACATGGGAACCGCCAATTCCTGTGCCTTCAAGAGCTCCTGTTTGAAGTAGGTCCAACCCTCCTGAACCCCTTGGTTCATGAGGGCTGGTACCCAGGGGACTTTGCAGACAAGTTTTTTAAATAGGCTGAAGTTCGCCCTTCGGAAGTCCAAGGTGGAGGTTCTGTTGGTGCTCCTCCCAATCTCCCTGCATAATGAAAACTTCACTATCTCGTGGTCACTGCACCCTAGGCAGCCTCCCACGATCACATCTCCCACCAGCCCTTCCCTATTGCAGAACAGCAGGTCAAGCAGAGCCTGTCCCCTGGTAGGCTCGCTTAACAGCTGTGTCAGGAAGCAGTCCTCCATTCGCTCCAGGAATCTTCTGGACTGCCTCCTCCCTGCTGAATTAAGTTCCCAGCAGATATCTGGGAGGTTGAAGTCACCAACAAGGACAAGATCAGATGATCTTGAGACAGCCTCCAGTTGCTTGTAGAACAACTCATCAGCCGCCTCATCCTGGTTGGGTGGTCTGTAACAGATTCCAATCAGGATGTCAGACTTGTTAGGTTGTTCTCTGATTTTGACCCACAGGCTCTCAACTACCTCATCTTCCACCACAAGTTGTGTGGCAGAGATTGACTCTCTAATATACAGAGCCACCCCTCCTCCTCTTCTCCCTCGCCTGTCCCTCCTAAAGAGCCTGTAACCCCCCATTGTAGCACTCCAATCGTGGGTGCTGTCCCACCAAGTTTCTGAGATGGCGACTACATCATAGTCGCCCTGATGGATTAGGACCTCCAACTCCTCTTGCTTGTTGCCCAGGCTGCGTGCATTGGTGTACATGCATCGCAGCTGGGTTCCTGACTTCTCAACTGACCCTACCTTGCGCCCTACTCTTACCTCTGCAGAGGGACTGATTGCCTCACCCACCCCCTTCAGACCTAGTTTAAAGCCCTCCTAATGAGCCCTGCCAACTCCAGTGCCAGGACTCTTTTACCCCTTCTAGATAGATGCACCCCATCAGGACCCAGCAGGTCAGGTGCAGTGAAAGTTGCCCCGTGGTCATAGAACCCAAAGTTCTGCCGCTGGCACCATCCCCTGAGCCAATTGTTGATGGTGTGGGTTCTCCCATTCCTCTCAGTGTACACCCCTGACACTGAAGGAATTGAGCAGAACACCACTTGAGCTCCTGCCCCATCAATCAATTGTCCAAGGGCCCTGAATTCCTTCTTAATTGTCCTAGTGCCCTTCCTGTCAATCTCATCACTCCCAGCCTGTATTACCATCAGAGGGTAATAGTCACTTTTGTTACTTGAACAGAATCCTTGCAAACTCTTTTTATCAGAGTTTCCCCATATTTAAACTATGTGGATTTAGAGAAGTAGAACATGAATATTTCAGACAGGCAGACTGTCCTAGACAGATCATAGTCTGGTATTGGAATTGCAGTATTCCAGTGAGGCATATGCACTGATACAGTTTTATGTATATATATATATATGGCACTAAATATAATGATTACTCATTGTTCAGCTTCTTTTGTGTCTTAATGCCTCCCATACCCTCATAGTCTTCACAGGTCTTCTCTTTGACTCAACAGTTCAGAACTCTTCTGTGATGTTTGTATTCATGCGTAATACACAACTTTATGAAGCATTGTTTCATCCAGTTGCATTGTTTGTCTGATTTTGATGGAGGTTGATTATGATCCCTTGGTATTACATAAGTAGTTGTTATCTGTGGGTTGCTTTGCTACAGAAATCCATTGTTTGGTAGGTTGGACTTGATGATCTCAAAGGCCTTTTCCAACCTGGTTAATTCTATTCTTGTTTGTTTGTTTTTCCAAGTAATTAATACATAACATGGAACTATAATTTCAGTATTAACCTTTGTCATAGAATAGAATAGAATAGAATAGAATAGAATAGAATAGAATAGACCAGACCAGACCAGACCAGACCAGACCAGACCAGGTTGGAAGAGACCTTCAAGATCGTCATGTCCAACCTATCATCCAACACCACCTAATCAATTAACCCATGCAACTAAGCACCCTGTCAAGTCTCCTCCTGAACACCTCCAATGATGGTGACTCCACCACCTCCCCGGGCAGCCCATTCCAATGGGCAGTCACTCTCTCTGTGTAAAACTTCCTCCTGACCTCCAGCCTGAACCTCCCCTGGTGCAGCCTGAGACTGTGTCCTCTTGTTCTGGTACTGGCTGCCTGGGAGAAGAGACCAACCTCTGCCTGTCTACAACCCCCCTTCAGGTAGTTGTAGACAGCAATAAGTCATGGTGAAGATCAATCCTTCTCTTCTGTGTTGGTCTCATAGTTTATCTTGGAGTTTCTGTTTCATCTTTTCCTATGATTATTTAGCTAAAGGACCAATTTGGGTTCAGAGAGCAAGCACTTTACAGAGGTTTTCTTTGTTAAAGAAAATTTGTGAGTTTGATAAAGCTGCTGTCCAAATATCAAGAACCTTCTTTTGTTTGTTGATACAAATTGAGTTGTGGTTGGCTGGACTACTGTATCTAATAAATTATCACACTCTACAACTACCTGAAGGGAAGCTGTAGTATGGTGGGGATTGGGCTCTTTTCCCAGGCAACTTTTGCCAAGATGAGAGGCCATGGCTTGCAGCTGATCCAAGGGTGGTTTAGGTTGGATGTTAGGAAGCACTTCCTCAGGTGGCTCAGTTGGTAGCGCATCAGACCCTTAATGGGAAGGTTGTGAGTTTAAGCCTGCAGTGGGCAGTAGTGTCCTCCCTACTCTAGTCATGAGGTTGGACTTGATGATCTTGGAGGTCCCTTCCAACCTTAGGAATACTGAATACTGAAAGGGTAATTGGACACTGGAATGGACTGCCCAGGGAGGTGGCAGAGTCACCATCCCTGGAGGTGTTTGAGGAAGGATTGGATGTGGCACTTAGTGACATGGTCTAGTCATTGTGGAGGTGTTAGGTCATAGGCTGGACGTGATGATCATCCCAGAGGTCTAGACCAGCCTCAATAACTCTGTGAAAAATATTATCTGTGCAGAACTTCTACTAACAGCTGCAGCCAGTCTGGGTTTAAAACCATGTTTGTTTCTGGAAAATACCTTTTCTTGTTTTGTTGGAGGGGTTTTATTGTCTGTTATTTTTTCCTTGCAGGCAGTAGGTACTACAGTTGAAAGCGTTTAACAATACTATCCAAAGAAGGTTTGAACTTTAATCCAAATCACTGTTGTAAAAATTCTGTATTTCTGTTTACAGTGTCTGAGCAACACACCTCCCCTTACAGAATACTTCCTCAATGATAAATACCAAGAAGAGCTGAATTTCGACAATCCTTTAGGAATGAGAGGTGAAATAGCAAAGTCTTATGCGGAGCTCATCAAGCAGATGTGGTCAGGAAAATACAGCTATGTCACCCCAAGAGCTTTTAAGGTCAGTAGGGAATTTAACTTGAATGTTAAAAGCATTGTCAGTTCTGCTTTTCTAGTTCAAGGAGACAAAACTTATGGAAATACACAAGAACAAGAATTTGAAGTAACAGTCATCAGTATGCTGTCTGTTCATTTAACTATTGAAACACTTGGATGTGTATTAAAATAAGTGTCAACTATCCTTGAGGTTTGGTCTTTAAGAATTCAATTTGGCTTCCTGTACCCATTGAAAAGTTTATCTTTTATGCTTCTGTAAGCTTAACCTTTGAAACTTTCTGCTGCAGTGTCTTGGAAGTATCTATTCTTTATAACAATTAAGTACCAGAAGTATTTGTATGTGGTTTGGGTTTTTTTTAGACACAAGTGGGACGATTTGCACCACAGTTTTCTGGTTATCAGCAACAGGATTGTCAAGAGCTGCTGGCATTTCTCTTGGATGGATTACATGAGGATCTGAATCGAATTAGGAAAAAGCCTTACATTCAGTTAAAGGATGCAGATGGGAGACCGGACAAGGTAGAGTTTTGGCTGATCAGCCACAGCTGTACATTACAATATACTTCTGTGTGACTGTGCACAGGAAGGTTGGGACACTAATACATATTGCTTTTACTGGAAGGGGGTTTCAGAAAATAAGCCAAGACTTAAAGATGGAGATCATGTTTAAGTACCTGTGTAAACTTCTGTTTATTTGGAAGATAATTGGGATCTGAGAGGTTGTTAAGGCTTTATTAAAGACCTTTTCATTCAGTTGGCAAAATAATTTTCATTCTGTTGTTCTTTTATTCTGATCTACAGCATTCAGTATTCTGTCCTTCTCCAGTGCTCGCTCTTTACAGGAAACTATTCTAGCACTGAGCTACAAGCATAGCAATAATACATAATTTTTCTTGTTATGAGTTACTTGAGATGGAAATTTTGGGTTTATTTGCCTTTTTTTTCTTGCCCCAATCCACTTGAAGTCTCTTTCAGACTGTGTAATACAACTGATGGAATTTCTGTCCTAGGAAAAGCATACATATCTTAACCTGCAATCCATAGAATAGAATAGAATAGAATAGACCAGACCAGGTTGGAAGAGACCTTCAAGATGATCGCGTCCAACCTACCAACTAATCCAACCCACCTAATCAACTAACCCATGGCACCAAGCACCACATCAAGTCTCCTCCTAAACACCTCCAATGATGGTGACTCCACCACCTCCCCAGGCAGCCCATTCCAATGGGCAATCACTCTCTCTGTATAGAACTTCTTCCTACCATCCAACCTAAACCTCCCCTGGCACAGCTTGAGACTGTGTCCTCTTGTTCTGGTGCTGGCTGCCTGGGAGGAGAGTAGTAATGTATTTTACAGGGTACTTTGGAGTGAGACCTCTATGTTTAGGTGTTATCTGAGCAAGTTCTATCAAGCACTCTTACTTGATTCTCACTGTTCATTTCCTATTACTTCATCATAACCCAGGTTGTGCTTTAATTGCAGGTGGTTGCTGAAGAAGCCTGGGAAAACCATTTAAAAAGAAATGATTCCATCATTGTAGATATATTTCATGGCCTTTTTAAATCCACCCTAGTTTGTCCTGAATGTGCTAAGATATCTGTAACCTTTGATCCCTTTTGTTACTTGACACTTCCACTACCCATGAAAAAAGAGCGCACTTTGGAAGTTTATTTAGTTAGAATGGATCCACTTGCAAAGCCTATGCAGGTAAGCCTCTTGCTTTGTGTGCAGAAATCCTGGTTCATGTGGCACTAACAAGGAACCTGAGTTCCTTTTGTGTTTTACATTTATACATACAAGAAGCAAATCCAGCAAGCTTTAGTTTTCTGGTGTGCATTCTGGAAGTCCCAGTTGCAAAGACTGGGGAAGACAATGCACACCTTCTTACATTCCTGTCATTTTAAAGGAGGATATTGGCAAGTTCTTTATGGCTGTGTTAGTAAGGTTTCTTAATCTTTAAAATGCATGCTCCCCTTATTTCTTTTATTTTAGTGTTGCAATAGCCAATTTTTATGGTTATAAAAAAAATAAACTCTTAATTCAGGCATAGTTCCTTAGCTTCTTAGCCTCAGAGGGCAAATAAGTAGTGCAAGAAAGCCCCATGGCTAAATATATCAGGTGTTCCTGAAGCCTGCATTTTTTTTGAGAGGTTGGCATTCTGCACCTTAGAATGGCATAGAGCAATGCATATCAGTTAAGGTAACAAAGTCACTGCTAAATGGTTCCTGCTGTACCTTACAGGATAAGCCAGGTCAGGTGAAATAAAGATAACAAGGCACCTAGGCAGACTGGCAAAAAAGGCTTTAACAGCTGATATCAGAGTACTGTAAGAAGGAAAGTGAGGGAAAAGGGGGTGTTCTCAAAAGGCAGTGTGAATTAGAGAAGTCAAAGCAAAAGGGACATGTGTTAACTAGTGCGAGATGAGCCTGCTAGAAGGTTAATTATCTGTGAGAACAGCTTCACACGAGAGCTGCAGAATAGTTGCAGCTGACTATATGATGTGTGAGATGGTTGTGAGGAATGGAAAGAGTTTGGGAGAAGTACAGGTTCAGTAGAACTTTACAACAACTATATCACACAGTATCACAGTATCGCTTAGGTTGGAAAGGACCTCGAGGATCATCGAGTCCAACCTATCAACACAGACCCCATGCCTAGACCATGGCACCAAGTGCCACGTCCAATCTCCCCTTGAACGCCTCCAGGGTCGATGACTCAACCACCTCCCTGGGCAACCCGTTCCAATGACGAATGATATGCCTTATGTAGTTATCAAACACATGCTGCACTTGGCAATTAGTTACAAAGTTGTAATACCTTATTTCTAATTAATCCTGTTTTATTTATTATGCAAATAACTGTTAAGAGTCCTGTATGGAGTTTCATTACAAACTGCAGGTGCACTGCAACTAAGGGAAGCCACAAAGAGGTTTCCTTTGACTGTTAATCATTAGGTTCGCTTTCTGCAGGTGAAGTTAGAATTCAGTGTTTATCCATGGCTTGCCGTTGCTGTTTTCCCCCATTAATACTTTATCAACAACTAGATTTGTATTCCAGAATCTAGTCAATAGCATGCATACATGTTGTTTGGTTGGGTTTTTTTCTTCATGCATATTTGCCCACTGAAGAAATTCAAGTGACATTCTGTTTATTTTTTTTCAGTACAAAGTAGTTGTTCCCAAAATTGGAAATATAATGGATCTTTGTACAGCATTGTCAGCTTTGTCTGGTGTTGCTGCAGATAAGGTAAGAGTGATTGCTTAAATGAAACACAATGAACATGTTAACAGGTAATAAGCTGAGATAATGATGTATATTCTGTTTCCTTTTTAGATGATTGTTACTGATATATACAATCACAGGTTCCACAGGATATTTGGCATGGATGACAATCTAAGTAGTATTATGGAACGTGATGACATTTACATGTAAGTATAGATAACATTCTTCACCTCTTGAGCCAGCAATGTGCACTTGTGGCCAAGAAAGCAAAGGCTGTTCTGGGGTGTATTAGAAGGGGTGTGGTCAGTAGGTCAAGAGCGGTTCTCCTTCCCCTCTACTCTGCCCTGGTGAGGCCACATCTGGAATATTGTGTCCGGTTCTGGGCCCTTCAGCTCAAGAAGGACCACAAGGAACTGCTTGAAAGAGTCCAGCGTAGTGCCACACAAGTGATGGAGCAGAACTTCTTCCTTATGGGGAGAGACTGAGGGAGCTGGGGCTCTTTAGCTTGGAGAAGAGGAGACTAAGGGATGACCTCATTAATGTTTATAAATGAGGATGGAGTTAGGCTGTTCTGGGTGATGCCCAGTGACAGAACAAGGGGCAACGGGTGAACACTGAGGCATGGGCAGTTCCATGGAAACATGAGAAAAAATGTTTTCACTGTGAGGGTGCTGGAACACTGGAACAGGCTGCCCAGAGGGGTTGTGTAGTCTCACTCTCTGGAGATATTCAAGCCCCACATGTATATGCATCCTGTATGATTTCCTCTAGGTGATCCTGCTCTGGCAGGGGCTTGGACTGGATGATCTTTCAAGGTCCCTTCCGACCCCTAACATTCTGTGATTCTTCGATCTCTTTGCTTTTTGTCCAGTTATTTGCAAAAGATTAAAACCTAGACATAAGACAAAGCCAGATGTTTGGGGTTACATTACTTCTTGGGGTTTTTTTGTCCCTTTGTAGCCTTTCAACTGACAGTTGTCATTTGTATTTCTGTTTGTTTTTCTTTTAGATTTGAAATTGCTATCAATAGAACAGAAGACACAGAACAAGTTATAATTCCTGTTTGTTTGAGGGAAAAATGCAGGCACACTAGCTACAGTCATAGTGGTTCTTCACTCTTTGGTCAACCTTTTCTCATAGCAGTGCCTAGAAACAATACTGAAGATAAACTGTATAACCTGCTACTGCTAAGAATGTGGTAAGGTTATTTCAAGAAAACCTTGTATGTTATGAATCAGGAGGAGACTTGACAGGGTGCTTGGTTGCATGGTTTAGTTGGTTGGGTGGTGTTGGATGATAGGTTGGACGCGATGATCTTGAAGGTCACTTCCAACCTGGTTTGTTCTGTTCTGTTCTGTTCTGTTCTATTCTATTCTATTCTATTCTGTTCTGTTCTGTTCTAGTCTATCCTGTTCTATTTTATGAGCTGGAACTAGGCACTTATAAATGGTTAGGTTTGAGTGTTTTGTCTTTCATTTACTTTCTGTGAACTAAAATTTTAGCCACTCAAAGTGTGAGCTAGTGTCATGACCCAGTATCCTGAGCCAACCCTGGGCTGCGGGGCAAGTCACGCTATTTATAATTCCCTTGGAGTAAATTAAAGGGAACCGACACCAAATGGCTAATGAGTTGGGTTTGTTAGATTGGACTGGAGCAGAAGGGACAAAGAAAGAAGAAGAGAGTTAAGAAGTCAGACAAAAAGGAAAGTACCGCGAGTCGTTTGATCCAGTGATAGCACAGGCACACAGTAGACACTTTCTGAAACTAGACTTGAATAAATGTCCTTCTGTGGAAGAAATTGGAACCATGTAGCACCCAATTTACAGTTATGTTCTATTTTCTGTTGATGAAATTTGCACTGTAAGAGAACACGGGTTTTGTGCTTGGGGATAGGGCAAGGGCAATGGCTTCAAACTAGAGAAGACCAGAATTAGATTGGATGTTAGGAACAGGTTCTTTACTATGAAGGTGGTGGAACACTTGAACAGGTTTCCCAGGGAGGTGGTTGGGGCCCCATCCCTGAAGACATTCAGGGTGGGGCTCAACAGGTCTCTTGGCAGCCTGATCTAGTTGAGGTTGCCCTGCTTTTACTACAAAGGGGGTTGGAGGTGTTCAAGAGGAGACTGGACATGGCACTTGGTGCCATGGTCTAGTCATGAGGTCTGTGGTGACAGGTTGGACTCTGATCTTTGAGGTCACTTCCAACCTTAGTGATACTGTGGACTAGCTGACCTTTGGAGGTCCCTTCCAACCCAGGCCGTTCTGTGATTCTCTGATTCTGTGAATTCAGTATGCTAGAAAGGATTGGCTGTAATGGTTTAACTGTCCGTTAAAAAATCATTGATACTCATTGTGGCTTTCATTTCCTATATTTAGCCGATATGTGAAAACATCTACTGAAAGTGAAGACACTGAAGGATCCTTGCACTGCTGTAAGGACCATGGCATCAATGGTAATGGCCCAAATGGAATACATGAAGAAGGATCTCCAAGTAAGACTGAACTGTGTGAACTTGTTTAGTATTTTGCATTCCATTTGAAAATGAAGTTAATTCTGTAGTGTCCTAGTTCTTATTTCTTCCTCTTTCTATTTCCAATTATTTCAGGTGAAATGGAAACGGATGAACAAGACGACGAATCCAGCCAGGATCAGGAACTTCCTTCGGAGAATGAAAACAGCCAATCAGAAGATTCAGTTGGAGGTGACAATGACTCCGAAAATGGATTATGTACTGAGGATACTTGCAAAGGTCAACCACTCACGGGACACAAGAAGCGACTGTTTACATTCCAGTTCAATAATTTAGGCAATACTGACATAAACTACATCAAAGATGATACCAGGCACATTAGATTTGACGATAGACAGCCTCGGCTTGACGGTAAGTCACGGGGACACGCTGGGCACCTTTGGATTTTGATGCTTTTTTCTGACTTCCACTTCCATACAGTAGCATTTTATTCTTTCAGTGTCATTTGATACTTTTTTTTCCTCTTAACTAAGAAATCCTGTTACTGTAATTAACTCTTCGAAAGGCAGAGATTGTGCTTTAGCTTCTTTTTAAATCTTAAATCCATGTTAGTATTGTTTAATTCTAAAGAGTGCTTGCCCAAAGTTAACACTGTTTCACGTAAAGCAAGAAATAATATTAAGAGAAAACATGTTTTTAATCTTAGAAAGATCTTTTCTTGCTTTGGATTGGGATCCTGAATTGAAGAAGAGATATTTTGATGATAGTGCAGCAGAGGTAAGCCGTTCGTGTTGCTCCCATTTCCGGCACTAATACAACTTCAGTGTGAAAAATGCAACTAAATTCAAGTCGCATAAAGAGACTGTAAGTTTTCAAAAGGGGAAGCTAGTATTTTTTTTCCTTGTTACTTACAGTAGATATGTTGTCCTAAATAAACTTGATTTACACATCTAAGTCGTTAGCAACTCTGAGGTTTACTAATTTAGGAGTAAATCTGAAGGCGTGAACGTTTTCTTGCTTCAGTGGTTTCAGCGAGTTTTTCCGTGTGTAGGAGCTGTGTAGTTGCTCTTTATAGTAAGATAACATCACTAAAATGAGTTTTGTTTCATTTGTTCTCTTAACTCAAGAAATACTTCTCTTTAGGATTTTGAAAAACATGAAAGTGTGGAATATAAACCTCCCAAAAAGCCTTTTGTGAAATTAAAAGATTGCATTGAACTCTTCACCACAAAGGAAAAACTAGGTGCTGAAGATCCATGGTAAGGGCAAAAAAAAATAATAGTATGTTTTAGGTTGTATTTCTCAAAATGTAATTACAAAAATCTAATTGGTTTCTTAATAAGGTTTTGAATCTTTGAATTTCAAGTGTAGCCCTTCCTGTTCTCATTTCTTGTCTTGTGCAGCCTTTTTTAATTAGGGCTCGTCTCTCTTTCCCCCCCCCTTTATATCTTCACTTGTCAGATACCAAGATACTGAATATGCTTAGACCACTGCACGGAAGAGTTGGTTCCCTGCATTGTTCCTACTTACTGTAAATTAGTTCACCTGCCTGCTTTCCCCCAACAAAGTAGTGAGGGAAGAGTAACACAGAAAATGATGCTGGGTTGAGATATAAGGAGCTAAGATAAAAAGCTTTACTGAGCAAAGGGGATAAAAATAATACCACAATGCACAATTACCTTAGCTAATAATATAGTGCACAACAATAATAGCCTATGTGCAGGAGAAAGAAAAATGCAGCATGAAGCAGAAAAAACAGGGAACTAGCCAATTCCCACCTGTCCTGCTGCCATTCCTGCAGGAAAGAGCCAGCACACAAAACCAGGAACCAAAAAGCAGCAGCCGGAACAGGAAGCCTCTCCTGTTACGAGAGCCTCAAGCCCCATAATACTCTGCTTCAGCCAGCACTTTCATCTTGAAGCTGGCGTGAGGCTGGATGGTTGTGAATAACAGCAGCAAATTTCAATTCAGCCCCTGACACTTAATCTTCCTTTCTGAGCCTTAGTTCTAGAAAGATTCAAGTATGCATTGCAGGGAATGGAAATTTGTAAGTCACAACTTGTTTGGTACTTGCCTAGTAAGAAAGCAGGTTTTTATAGTGGGGAATTTCTTCAGGTCCCCGAGAGTCACTGTTACCTGGTTTTAGTGGTAGGTGGGATGGGTTGGGAGAGAGCTGAATTTGGCAATTGAAACTTGGAAGAAGTATTTTCATAACCCTTCATCTTTATTTATAAAATACTAGAAAGCTATGTTTTAACTATGGACACAGGGAGTACTATAGGAGTCAAGAATCCTGTATTTGGAGGGGTGCCACTTTAGTGTTTAAAATGCTGTTGAACTTCACTGTGAGTATGCTTGCCAAACTAGCACCTCACATTTTAAACTGCAAGGGGTACCTGGCATTGGTAGCAAAAGATGGGTCATGGTTTTCAGCTTTTGCTCATTCAGTTCTTCCTATTTTAGCTAAAAGGGACCTGGGTGTTCTAATAGACAAGCAGCTGAATATGAGCAAGCAGTGTGCCCAGGTGGCCAAGGAAGCCAATGGCATCCTGGCTTGAATTAGAAATGTTGTGTCCAGTAGAAGTAGGGAGGTGATTGTCCCCTTGTACTCAGCTCTGGTGAGGCCACACCTCAAGTACTATGTTCAGTTTGGGGCACCTCAATACAAGAGAGAAGTGGAGGTGCTGGAGCCAGTGCAGAGGAGGGCAACAAAGCTGGGGAATGGCCTGGAGAATAAACCTCATGAAGAGTGACTGAAGGAGCTGGGGCTGTTTAGTTTGAAAAAGAGGAGTCTGAGGGGAGAGCTCATTGCTCTCTACAACTACCTGAAAGAACATTGTGGAGAGGTTGGTGCTGGTCTCTTCTCACAGGTAATTAGTGATAGAACAAGAGGGAACGGCCTCTAGCTGCGACTGGGTAGGGTTTAGACTGGACATTAAGGAAAAGTTTTTCATGGCAAGAGTGGTCAGGCATTGGAATGGGCTGCCCAGGGAGGTGGCTGAGTCACCAACCCTGGATGAGTTTAAAGGTCATTTGGATGTGGTGCTTAGGGATATGATTTAGGGGTGAGCCTTGTAGAGTAGGGATCTGGCTTGGACTTGGTGATCCTGAAGGTCTTTTCCAACCTGAACGTTTCAGTGATTTTACTGCTTTTCTCTGTGGTGATGTATTTTAACATACAGACAGACTGCTGTTATCTAAAATTGATTGGGTTTTTTTCTTTTAGGTATTGTCCAAACTGCAAAGAACATCAGCAAGCTACTAAGAAGTTAGACTTATGGTCGCTGCCCCCTGTACTGGTAGTTCATTTAAAGCGCTTTTCCTACAGCAGATACATGAGGGACAAGTTGGATACATTGGTTGACTTTCCAGTAAAGTAAGAAACCTAAATATTTTGGTACTGGAAGTGTAAATGCTAGCAGAACTAAGGCACATGATTGATTCAGCAGTTGGGTAAAATGGATTTGTTGTCAGCTTCCACACGTGGATCTAGTAAACACTAATGACGAAATGCTTGTAGGTGAAGCTTTTACACTTGTGGGAAGGCTGGATGTTGCTTCTGGGCAATCTGATCTAGTGGAAAGTGTCCCTGCCCGTGGCAGGAGGATTGGAACTAGATGATCCTTGAGGTCCCTTCCAGCCCTGACAATTCTGTGATTCTGTGGAAAGTGTGAACTTGCAAAAATTGTTACTAGTAGATAGATGTGGAAGAACTCCTGTCAGCGCTTCAGGCTAAGCTTCCTGCTTCCAGGGAAGGAGCTGTGCTGTCAGTGTTCTGTATGGGTTTCGTGGGGAACATAAAGGTCTGAAAGTCCACCAAGAAGTGAAAATACTTAAAATATTATTAACATTGCCTCCTTTTGGTTGTTTTCTTTGTGTTTTGGTTTTGTGTGTGTGGTTTTTTGTTGTTTCATTCTGTTTTTTAAACAGCGACTTGGACATGTCAGAGTTCCTCATTAATCCCAATGCAGGGCCTTGCCGCTACAACTTGATCGCTGTCTCCAACCACTACGGAGGAATGGGCGGCGGGCACTGTAAGTTCGCCTCAAGCATCATCGCTCCACTGGCCAGCTTTCTTTCCCTGTTTATTTCAGTTCCTCACTGCTTTGAATCAGTGGCATTTTAAATGGTTGAAGGACAGGTTTATTTTCACTACCTTGAAATGCTTTCACAACTATTCTAACACAAAAATCGGAACAGAATGAGCTTTCAGTGGTATTTGTAGGTTCTTTTATACTTCTAGTTATGCATACTGGGGGGGGGAAGAAAATGTGAGAGTACCCTTGTACCCTTGCAGTTGATTTGATTTTACTTGTCTGTATTTTTCAACGTTGTGCATCATGCCTTATGAGAGGCCGAGAGATCTGGAGCTGTTTAGTCTGGAGAGGAGAAGACTGAGAGGGGAATCTAAGGAATGTATATAAATATGAGGGCTGGGTGTCACCTGCACCCTGTGATAAGACAAGGGGCAATGGATGTAAACTACAGCACAGGAAGTTCCGCCTCAACATGAGGAAGAACTTTTCTGTAAGGGTCACAGTATCACAATATAACTAAGGTTGGAAATGACCTCGAGGATCATCGAGTCCAACCTATCAACACAGACCCCATGACTAGACCATGGCACCAAGTGCCACGTCCAATCTCCTCTTGAACACCTCCAGGGACGGTGACTCCACCACCTCCCTGGGCAGCACATTCCAATGACGAACGACTCGCTCGGTGAAGAACTTCCTCCTCACCTCGAGTCTAAACCTCCCCTGGCGCAGCTTGAGACTGTGTCCCCTTGTTCTGGTGCTGGTTGCACGTAGCACTGGAACAGGCTGCCCAGAGAGGTGGTGGAGTCTTGTTCTCTGGAGACTTGCATGATCCATCTGGATTTGTTCCTGGGGGGATGGACTCAAAAGATCCCCAGAGGTCCCTTCCAACCCCTCACATCCTGTGACCTCATTGAAAGAAGATAAAAAGATGGAGAAGTGACTGTGGGATTTTATTTTGACTGTACTTTGTCATTATACATCCTCTTTAGAAGGAGGACATTGCTGGCTAATCTTTGTTTGCCTACATCTGTGAAGATACAAAGTCCTTAGACATTGTACTTTTTCTGTCCTAGATACTGCTTTTGCAAAAAACAAGGATGATGGGAAATGGTACTACTTTGATGACAGTAGCGTGTCCACGGCATGTGAGGACCAAATAGTGGCAAGTAGTTTTTGTGTTTCTAAAACTGAGGCTGCTGATGATGTTTTCTTCAGGAAGGGATTAAAATTCAAGAGTAAATTCTGACACTTGCAGTACATTTGCAGGTAGCCATTTGTGTTCTCTCAAAGGACAGTGCAAAACCTGTTTGCTCCAAAATGCAACGATGTGAAAGCTTTGTACATGAAAAATAGACTTTGGAAAAATATCTTTGGTAACTTGCATTGTGCTGGGCCCTGTGCTCTTTAACATCTATATTGATGATCTGGATGAGGGCATTGAGTCCATCATCAGTAAATTTGCGGACGACACCAAGCTGGGGGCAGGAGTTGATCTGCTGGAGGGTAGAGAGGCTCTGCAGAGGGACCTCGGCAGGCTGGACAGATTGGCAGTGTCCAACGGCAGGAGATTGAACACATCCAAGTGCCGGGTTCTGCACATCGGCCACAACAACCCCATGCAGTGCTACAGGCTGGGGTCAGAGTGGCTGGGGAGCAGCCAGGCAGAGAGGGACCTGGGGGTGCTGGTCAATGGTAGGCTGAACATGAGCCTGCAGTGTGCCCAGGCAGCCAAGAGGGCCAATGGCATCCTGGCCTGCATCAGGAACAGTGTGGCCAGCAGGAGCAGGGAGGTCATTCTGCCCCTGTACACTGCACTGCTTAGGCCACACCTCGAGTCCTGTGTCCAGTTCTGGGCCCCTCAGTTTAGGAAGGAGGTTGCTTGCTGGAACGAGTCCAGAGAAGGGCAACAAAGTTGGTGAGGGGTTCGGAGCACAAGCCCTATGAGGAGAGGCTGAGGGAGCTGGGGCTGCTTAGCCTGGAGAAGAGGCTCAGGGGTGACCTTATTGCTGTCTACAACTACCTGAAGGGGGGTTGTAGACGGGCAGAGGCTGGTCTCTTCTCCTGGGCAGCCAGTACCAGAACAAGAGGACACAGTCTGAGGCTGCGCCAGGGGAGGTTCAGGCTGGAGGTCAGGAGGAAGTTTTACACAGAGAGAGTGATTGCCCATTGGAATGGGCTGCCTGGGGAGGTGTTCAGGAGGAGACTTGACAGGGTGCTTGGTTGCATGGGTTAGTTGGTTGGGTGGTGTTGGGTGATAGGTTGGACGCGATGATCTTGAAGGTCTCTTCCAACCTGGTTTATTCTATTCTATATTCTCTACTCTATTCTCTACTCTATTCTTTATTCTATTCTATATTCTCTACTCTATTCTCTACTCTGTTCTCTATTCTCTACTCTACTCTACTCTACTCTACTCTACTCTACTCTACTCTACTCTACTCTACTCTATTCTATTCTATTCTATTCTATTCTATTCTATTCTATTCTATTCTATTCTATTCTATTCTATTCTATTCTCTTTTGCAGTCCAAAGCAGCATATGTGCTCTTCTACCAGAGGCAGGACACAATCAGTGGAACTGGCTTTTTCCCTCTTGACCGGGAAACTAAACAAGGTGCTTCAGCTGCCACAGGCATCCCACTAGAAAGCGATGAAGACAGCAATGAAAACGATAATGATCTAGAAAATGAAAATTGTATGCACACTAATTAATGGAAGAACTAGAAGCCATAAAAGAGACTTTCTCCCTGGGGATACCGATTGAGAAGAGTGAAATTACCCAGCAAATTAAGAATTAAAGAAAAACCCACGGATCTGAGATGAGGAATTTCGGATAACAGAATGTAAATCTTTAATACATTTTAACGTGCAGTACTTGAAGTGGAAAAACAAAAAAACAAAAAACAAAACAAATAAATAAAAAAGTTAAACAGCAATTGTCTCTAATGCATTTACAGTCTTGTATTCACAAGTTATATATAGGAAATCACCAATAAACCCCTTTTAAGTTTTCTGCTGCTGTTCTGATGGATTACGTTTTTCTTTTGGTTTGGCTGTGAGTTAATGACTTGAAATGTTCAATCTGTGGACTTCTGACGTTTATTTCTTAGTACTGCAAGGATACTACTGCCAAGGCTATAGTTTCTGAATGAATATGTACATGTTCCTTAGGCTGTCACACAGGCTCCAAGTAAAAAATGTCATAAATCCATAAGCAGTAGTTTTCTTGAAAGAGCAAATTTTTTGCTTCTCCCTGATTCCTCTTTATTTCTTTTTCATTAAAAAATTAATAATAATAATAATAACAACAAGAATAATTCGGTCACAATAGAAGAAATAGCTTGAAAAAGGTGTTTTAACCTTTTGTGATATAGTTGAGCATCCAGAATGTTATGTTCATCTTACCGCTGCTGTGGAACAGGTTCTGGATTATCATGCTGCATTAACAAAAAGTTTCTTTTCAATTCAATGTAAGTATCCTCTGTTGCTTGTGGGAATCTACTCTGCAGACATAACTCCTGTCCTCTTGCTTATAAGACATGCATCCTTTGAATCTGATGTCGGTCCAGAGTTGAAAATTGTGCTCTTCAGTTCTCTCTCCCCAGTTTTGTTTTGTTTTTGTAGTTTGACAGCTTGCAAACTACTCTGTAATAGGGTCAGAGTTGATAGTATTCTGTATCCATAGTAATGACTGTGTGTCGGGCTTAGGTGAGAAGTTTTTTGATCATAACCTGCCTTTAAATGGTTAATGAACAAGATTTCTTTAAGGGTGGGCCAGTTAATTTGCTCTTGTGTGTTCCTGAAGGGATTCACCATAGCCTTACAGCATATCTGGAAAGGTAACTCATTATAACAGAATTGGCAATTGCATGTTCAAGTCAGAACCTGTACAGTATATAAGGCGTACAAACTTCAAATTGGACTTTAGTTAACTGTGTTCAGGGGTCCAGGATGCCAAAAGAAGTGTGACATAAATCTGGAACGTTCTTTAATTTGCTGCTTTCCCTTTGATCTAGTTGGAAGAATGTATTGTTGATTTGTATACAATACTGCCTTTGAGAGGGGGCTCTTAAAAGTCTGGGGACACACTTCACATATCTGCTACCTGGATAACTGCTTTGTGTCCCGCTGTCGAAACAAATGATTTTAAAGAGAAGACGACAAACAAAACCGGAAAGTATGATGTTCTTCACTTGAACTAATCAAATACAATAGGTTATAAATTGTGTATTGTAAATAAAAGTTCACTCTGTGAGTGCACATTTTGGTAAATTATTTATTTATGTTAGCATTAAAAAGGTTTAAAAAAAAAAATGAAAAAAAATAATTGCATTTGACCAGGATATAAAATGAGGTATGTTGGATGTGGCTTTGCTTTATACCTTGATATTAAAACTGGTGTTTCATCCTGGTATTTTAAAGCTGCTTTGAGGTTGATTTTAATTTTGGTTGGATTTCTTTTTCTTTTTCTTTTTCTTTTTTTTTTTCTTTTCTTCTTTTTTTTTTTTTTTTCTTTTTTTAATGTAAACTAACCTCCTGCATGACAGAGGTTAAAATTTTGTCTGCACTTGAGTTCACTTGGGTTTACATTTGAAATGCGCATGTTTATTTATACAGATTTCAATAAAGCTATTCAAGGCCTTATTTAGTCCTTCCATTTTCTTGCAGATTCTTTTCTTGCAGTGTTTCTGGAAGGGGTGGTCTCTGTCTGAGAATAAGGCTAAGAGAATCACAGAAAGCTAATCAACAAAAAGCAAAGAGATCACAGAAGGTTAGGGGTTGGAAGGGACCTCAACAGATCACAGTATCACAGTATCTCCAAGGTTGGAAGAGACCTCGAGGATCACCAAGTCCAACCTGTCACCACAGACCCCATGACTAGACCATGGCACCAAGTGCCACGTCCAATCTCCTCTTGAACACCTCCAGGGACAGTGACTGCACCACCTCCCTGGGCAGCACATTCCAATGATGAATGACTCTCGTGGTAAAGAACTTTCTCCTCACCTCGAGCCTAAACTTCCCCTGGCGCAGCTTGAGACTGTGTCCCCTTGTTCTGGTGCTGGCTGCCTGGGAGAAGAGACCAACCCCTTCCCAGCTACAACCACCTTTCAGGTAGTTGTAGAAGGCAATAAGGTCACCCCTGAGCCTCCTCTTCTGCAGGCTAAACACCCCCAGCTCCCTTAGCTTCTCCTCATCAGGCTTTCCTCCAGTCCCTTCACCAGTCTTTCAGGTAGTTGTAGAGGGCAATGAGGTCACCCCTGAGATCATCCGGTCCAACCCCCCTGCCAGAGCAGTATCACCTAGAGCAGATCACACAAGGATGCGTACCCATGCGGGTCTTGAATATCTCCCGAGGTACGGACGGAGATTGGAGTCAATACAGCTGACCAATATGATCGAGTATTGTTCCTTTATTGTTCCAGTATTGCAGGCCTATGGTGCTAGTATAGCACAGTAAAGTAAAGCATAGAGGAAGAAGGGAAAGGAAAGGCAGAAGTGCGTAGCAAGGGAACTTCTACAACTCATATAAACTCAGAGTGCCTTGTTGGCATGGCTTCATTGGTTCCCTCTGAGTGACCACACATCGCACTGTTACAGATTATTGGTCCAACTACTAATGACACAACGAGGTTGTTGATGCAGGTGCATGTCCTGTTGTCCCAAGATAACTTTCTGTGCTTATAGCTACCAGTGCCTTGTTCTAGTTACATGCTGCAGGCACAGCACTGTTTTTCTACACTGCTAGCTGGCTCTGCACTTATGCTGAGCATGGCCTACCACCATGTCAGGCTCTAGGCCTGCACTGCCAGATTGCTCACACTGCTTGTTGCTGGCATTGCCACACGAAGGAGGGAGACTCCACAATTCCCTGGGCAGCCTGGTCCAGTGTTCTGTCACCCTCACAGTGAAAACATTTTTTTTCTTATCTTTCAATGAAACTTCCTATGCCTCAGCTTCCACCCATTGCCCCTTGTCCTGTCATTGGGCATCACCAAGCAGAGCCTGACTCCATCCTCTTGGCACTCATCCTTTACATATTGATAAACATGAATGAGGTCACCCCTTAGTCTGCTCCAAGCTAAAGAGCCCCAGTTCCCTCAGTCTCTCCTTAGAAGCAAGGTGTTCCACTCCCTTCATCATTTGGCTCTGCTGGACTGTCTTGAGCAGGTCCCTGAGGTCCTTGAACTGAGTGGACCAGAGCTGGACACAATATTCCAGGTGTGACCTCACCAGGGCAGAGTAGAGGGGGATGAGAATCTCTTGACCTATTAACAACAGCCCTTCTTGTACACCAGAAGACAGTGTATATATAAAAGGGATCCTCTCCTGGCATTATCAGACTCTAGTTTAGTTTTCCTGTTTTTAAACAGAAGGCTGAACAACAAAAAAAGGTGGTCACCAAGACCTCCCCCCCCCCGAAAAAAAAAAAGGCTAAGTAATAGTGTAACAATAATCAAATGGTTACTAACTCTGCAATTGGTGGTGAAATGACGCATTATGATTTGAGATGAGACAGACTGATACAGTGTCAGGAAAATGACCCAAGCTTTTGGCTTAAAACCTTGTATTTAGGTGTTCAACACAACAAACAGCTTGTGAGCTTAGCTTGCTTATTTTAACGAGGGCACTTGAGAGATGAAGGGCCTGGAGCACATGAGCTAGGAGGAGCATCTGGGGGAGCTGGGGTTCTTCACTCCAGAGAAGAGGAGGCTGAGGGGAGACCTCATTGCTGACCTACAGCTACCTGAAGGGAGTTTGGAACAAGGAAGGAGCCAGCCTCTCTCTGTGATGACAAGCAACAGGAGTAGAGGAAATGGTCTCAAGCTGCACCAGGGAGGTTTAAGCTGGATGTTAAGAAATATTTCTTCATTGAAAGGATTATCAAACCTTGGTATGGTATGCCCAGGGCAGTGGTGGAGTCATTGTCCCTGGGGTGGTTTGAGTGGCACATGGACCTGGTGCTTAGGGACATGGTGTAGTGTCAACCTTTCAGTGCTGGGTTGAAGGTTGGACTGGATGATCTTGGAGGTCTCTCCCAACCAGACAAATCTCATCACAGAATATGTACATGTATATCTGAAGTGTAGATGAAGGTAGTCCTGGGGAAGTGATGAGTCATCTCTTTGAATAACACACACAAAAGCCCCCTTGCATTCATTCTTCCATTGGGTTTCCTATGTCATGTTAGCCTAGAACTTGCTTGGAAAGATAATGATCAAGGAGCAAAGGATCTGACAGGAGTTTGTAGGATGACGCTTTAGTATCTGGTAACTCAGTCTCCTAACACATTTCATTCTCCCTTTGAAAAAGCAGATAAATATATAGTTGCAGATAGATACTAGAAATAGATAGATCAATGTAGATATACATAGAAATAGATAGATAGGACCTCCAAAGCAATGCATTTGCCTACTAACAGTCATATCATTGCAGAGATAGTTTCTACTTGGTTGGTTGGTTGGTTTTGTTACCAATATTTTGGCTTCCAAGATCACACATACTCAGCGTGTAAGCTTCTGAATCAGATAGAAAAATCAGTGTCATTTCTACACATGAGTATCTTAAAGGTTTCTGGGAATTCAGCCAAGTTGAGAGTTTCATAAAACTAGTGTGTATTCACTCACAAGATACCATAATGCATCCAGTGGGGACATGCTTAAAATCAAACCCACAGAAAGCAGCTTTATGGTGTCTATCAAAAGTTATTGCCACTCAGCTGGTCATGTATATGGAGAAGATACAGACAAGGCTCACACATCTCTTTATGAATCATGTTTGATAAAAAAAACCCTACAGTATGCTTTCTTTTTTTGGGTTATGTTGACAGCAAGTGTGTCTTGATGGCTATAAGCAACCACAGAAACCCCAGAACTGTAAGATACAATTAACCTTGTTAACTTGCCACGGGAACAAAACAGAGTGGGAGGCAGAAGACAGCTTGCAATTGCCAGCTACTCCATGGATTTTGTGGCAGCAATACATACTCTAAAGCCTGTCTGTTGGCTTTAGTCAGGGGTCTGGATGCTTTGGTGCAGATCAGTGCCCTGATCTCACCTATAATGCACTTAAAGTCCTACCTGCATTCCTTACAGTTGAAAGGCTGTCAGGTGCCACAAGATATAGACAGGATATAATACAGGAACGAAATCCACCCCTCCTTGTGGAGGAGGGTTCCCCCCCTGTACCCCCTTCTCTCCCCTTTTTCCCCAAAGAGGGTTAGAAAGAGAGAAAAAGAGCAGTTGTTAATTGAAGCAAAGTGTTAGTAGGCCACGCTTAGCTGTCCAAGGTCAGTCTGGCAGAGAGCCTAGAAGTGGACCAGCTGGAAAGGAGTCTCAGTCATACTCAAAACTTGAAGTTGCATTCTACCAATCTACCAATGAATTCGTTCAGACCTGTCTTTTGTTTACAAAACATTCAGCCATGGTGTCCCTTTCTTAAAGGCACAGCCTCAAATGGTCACAAACATGCACCTACAGCTAGTTGCTAATCACAAAATCATAGAACATTAAAGGTTGGAAGGCACCTCCAGAGATCCAAGTCCAACCCCCCTGCCAAACACAGGATCACCTAGGGTAGTCCACGCAGGAATGCATCCAGGTGGGTTCGGAAAGTCTTCAGAGAAGGAGATTCCACAACCTCTCTGGGCAGCCTGTTCCAGTGCTCCACCACCCTCACTGTAAAGAAGTTTCTCTTCATGGTGAGGTGAAATCCTCTGTGTTCAAGTTTGAACCCATTATTCCTTGTCTTATTACTGTGCACCACCAAAAAGAGATTGGCTCCTTCCACTTGACACCCACCCCTTATTTATAGGCATTGATCAGATCCCCTCTCAGTCTCTCTTTGTAGAGGAGATGCTCAAGTCCATTGGATTCTCTCCAGCAGATCCCTGTCTCTCTTGAACTGGGGAGCCCAAAATTGGACAAGGTATTCCAGGTGTGGTCTCAACAGAGCAGAGTGAGGAAAAGAACCTCCCTAGATCTGCTGGACAGACTTTTTTTTGATGCACCCCAGGATACCATTTGCTGTCTTGGCCACAAGGGCACATTGCTGTCCCATGCAGAACTTGCTGTCCACCAGGACTGTGGGGAAGGCCACAGCCCCTTCTAGCTTTTCCAATGAATTAGTGCTGTATTGTGGTGTGCAGTGTATTTTTAAGGTGATTGAAAATCTTTAGAGGGAAATCAGTATGGCAGACACAGAAATGAATTAGGAAACCTACTAGCTTTCTTTAAAAATTAAGTTGCCTTCAAAGATAGAATAGAATGGAATGGAATGGAATGGAATGGAATGGAATGGAATGGAATGGAATAGAATAGAATAGAATAGAATAGAATAGAATAGAATAGAATAGAATAGAATAGAATAGAATAGAATAGAATAGAATAGAATAGAATAGACCAGGTTGGAAAAGACCTTCGAGATCATCATGTCCAACCTATCATCCAACACTAACTAATCAACTAAATCATGGCATCAAGAGCCCCATCCAGTCTCCTCCTGAACACCTCCAGTGATGGTGACTCCACCACCTCCCTGGGCAGCACATTCCATGGGCAATCACTCTCTCTGTGAAGAACTCTTCCGAACACACAGCCTAAACTTCCCATGGCACAGCTTGAGACTGTGTCCTCTTGTTCTGGTGCTGGTTGCCTGGGAGAAGAGACCAACCCCCACCTGGCTACAACCTCCCTTCAGGTAGTTGTAGAGAGCAAGAAGGTCTCCCCTGAGCCTCCTCTTCTCCAGGCTAAGCAACCCCAGCTCCCTCAGCTTCTCCTCACAGGGCTGTGCTCAAGGCCTCTCCCCAGCCTCATTGCCCTTCTCTGGACTCATTCAAGAGTCTCAGTGTCCTTCTTAAATTGAAGGGCCCAGAACTGGACACAGTACTCAAGGTGTGGCCTAACCAGTGCAAAGTACAGGGGCACAATGACTTTCCTGCTCCTGCTGGCCACACTGTTCTTGATGCAGGCCAACCTAAGCCTCCTCTGGCAAAATTTCAGGCTGTTTCCTCTCATTCTGTCACCTGAGACTAGAAAGAAGATCCCAATCCCCACTTTCAGGCAGTTGTAGAGAGCAATGAGGTCTCTCCTCATCTCCACACTAAACACCCCCAGTTCCCTCAGTTATCCCTCCTCCCCACCCCTGTTCACTGGGCCCTTCCCAAGCTTAGTTGCCCTTCTCTGGACCTGCCTCACTAATACTTTCTTCTGATTTTCCCTTACAAATGAAGGAATTGTAGTTTAAGTTTGTAGTCTGAGCTGGAAGGGACCTCCGACAGTGATCTAGTGCAACCCCCTCTGCAGTCAGCAGGGACATCCTCAACTAGATCAAGTTAACCAGAGCCCTGCCGAGCCTCACTTTGAATATCTGCAGGGAAGAGGCCCCAACCACCTCCCTGGGAAACCTGTTCCAGTCATCCACAACCCTCATGGTAAAGAACCTGTTTCTAACATCCAATCTAAATCTGCTCTTCTCCAGTTTGAAGCCATTGCCCCTCAGCCTATCACCACAGGCCTTTGTAAACAGTCTCTCTCAAACCTTCTTGTATCCCCCTTCAGAGAATGGAAGGCTGCTATTAGGTCTCCCTGGAGCCTCCTCTTCTCCAGACTGAACAACCCCAGCTCCCTCAGCCTGTCCTTGTACCAGAGCTGCTCCAACCCTGTGATCATTTTCATGTCCCTCCTCACAATCACTGCTTCAGATGTGCCCATGTTGAAAAATTCATGGCTCCTCAAAAATTAAAGCAAAACCTACACTCCATGCAATTGAAAGAAGGTCTGCAGCAGTTTCTAGCAGCAGAAAGGCATTTTCCAGAACACAAGGAAGAGCTTCTGGAAAGAATTCAGATGAGCTATGCTTGTTTCCAACATCTGCCAATGTTACAAAACGCAAACTGTGCTGTGGCTGTTCTGTGAGTGTGTCTCTCTGCCGAGGACACAGCTTGCAAACAGAAGGGACAGTAATTGCTCTGTATCATTTATACTTATTAAAATACAAAGAACATCACTTCTGTCACCTCAGATGGGTCAAGGGAGGTTCTCCTCCACCTTTACTCTGCCCTAGTGAAGCCCCACCTAGAGTACTGCATCCGGTTCTGGGCTCCTCATTTCAAGAGGGACAGGGATCTACTTGAGAGGGCTACAAGAATGATGAAGGGACTGGAGCACTGCCTTATGAGGAAAAGCTGAGAGACCTGGGGCTGTTTAGTCTGGAGAGGAAAAGACTGAGAGTGGATCTAATAAATGCATATCCATATCTGAGGGCTGGGTGTCAGGAAGGAAGGGACAGCCTCTTCTCACTTGTGCCCTGTGACAGGGCAAAGGGCAATGGATGTGAACTACAGCACAGGAAGTTCTACCTCAACATGAGGAACTTCTTTACTGTAAGGGTCATGGAGCACTGGAGCAGGCTACCCAGAGAGGTTGTGGAGTCCTGGAGATTTTCAAGACCCATCTGGATGCATTCCTGTGTGACCTGCACTAGATTCCATGGTCCTGCTCTGGCAGGGGGGTTGGACTTGAAGATCTCCAGAGGTCCCTTGCAACCCCTAACATCCTGTGAAATGCTGTGAAATGCAGTTTAGGCTTGCTCATATAGGACTGGTGTCCTGGGCAGTTTGCTCAATAAGGGGAGATGGTGTTTGGACCCTGAATTCTGCACCCCATTCCAATGGGGAAACAACAGCTTCTGTGAACCCTCATATAAGTCACCTACAAGTACACACAGTACTAAAAGTTGCTCCTCATTGCTACTCCGTAGTTACATTTGCCAAATCAATCATAGTATCATAGTATCATAGTATCAGTCAGGGTTGGAAGGGACCACAAGGATCATCTAGTTCCAACCCCCCTGCCATGGGCAGGGACACCCCACACTAGATCAGCCTGGCCAGAGCCTCATCCAGCCTGGGCTTAAACACCTCCAGGGACGGGGCCCCAACCACCTCCCTGGACAACCCATTCCAGGGCTTCACCACTCTCATGGGGAAGAACCTCCTCCTCACATCCAGCCTGAATCTCCCCACCTCCAGCTTCATTCCATTCCCCCTAGTCCTATCACTACCTGAGATCCTGAGAAGTCCTTCCCCAGCCTTCCTGTAGGCCCCCTTCAGATACTGGAAGGCCACAATTAGGTCACCTGGGAGCCTTCTCTTCTGCAGACTGAACAGCCCCAACTCCTTCAGTCTGTCCTCATAGGAGAGGTGCTCCAGCCCTCTGATCATCCTCGTGGCCCTTCTCTGGACACCTTCCAGCACCTCCACATCCCTCTTGTAATAGGGGCTCCAGAAATATAATGTACTAGTCATGTTGACTGATTTTGCATGGCCTAACAGCTTCTCAGCAGATTAAATGCAGTGCCTAAACAACCTGCTTATTTGGTGAGACTGATGTCCCAACTAACTTTGCCATGTATGACATGGATCCTACACACAACTTGTAGAGCTGAGACCTAGATTCAGACACATTTTTCAGAAGTGTGTGTGGTGGGTTGAAATTCTGCCTCCCCCCCCAACATAAAATTGCCAGACCAGCTCAGTAGAAAGCAAATGAAGCTGTATTTATGAGCAAAGCTACAACCTAAACTATGGAATGCAGTGAATATGTATAAAATATACAATGTTTACATGCATTTACAATTATAAACAATACAAGAACTCCCCTGGACAAAACCAGGGGGCTACCTACACAGGACTCAAGGTGTGGCCTAACCAGTGCAGTGTACAGGGGCAGAATGACCTCTCTGCTCCTGCTGGCCACACTGTTCTTAATGCAGGCCAGGATGCCATTGGCCCTCCTGGCCTCCTGGGCACACTGCAGGCTCATGTTCAGCCTACCATCAACCAGCACCCCCAGGTCCCTCTCTGCCTGGCTGCTCTCCAGCCACTCTGGCCCCAGCCTGTAGCTCTGCATGGAGTTGTTGTGGCCGATGTGCAGAACCCAGCACTTGGATGTGTTAAAGAGAAGAGCAGAGTTGTTTTGTTAGTACTTAGCCACAATAAAGCAATGCATCCAAGGTCAGCAAAGCCAGCAGAAGCCAAGGCTAGTACCTGCTAGACTGAAGGACTTGAAAAGAGAGAAAGTTAGTCCACCTGGATCAAGTTTAGGCTGGAGGTGAGGAGAAAGTTCTTCACTGAGAGAGTTGTTGGCCATTGGAATGTGCTGCCCAGGGAGGTGGTGGAGTCACCATCCCTGGAGGTGTTCAAGAGGGGATTGGATGTGACTTGGTGCCATGGTCTAGGTTTCTTTTGTCCCCAGGGGGAAGCAGGGCTCTCACAACCCTCCCCACCCCCAGGGTGGGTGTAACCCAGCACAGTATAGGAAATAATGCCTTAGGAATTTCTGTAGTGTTTTTCAAGTAAGATGGCAAAGACTAAGAGATACATCAAAAGCTGTTTGTAGAACTTCCTGCTATGGGAAGCATTTGGTTATCCTCTCCCTATTATTACGGATTTCTCTTTGGTTAACATCATGCTCAGCCTGAGATTGTCATTTAGAAAGCTCAGTTTTGATGTGAATTACTTCCTTAATATCAAGTGTGATGGATTATAAAGTCCCCATTTCCCCAGTAGCATTTGGCAACATTATTAGAATTTGGCAGACATGATATCCCTCCCTTGAAATAGAAAGCCCACACAGATAGATCAGCTTAATTTATTTAACTAATAATAACCTTCCCAACATTTCTGTGAACAAATGTGCAGTTAAAAATAAAAGAAAACAAACCAGATTTAAGAGTTAAATTTCTGCAGTCCGTTCCAATACAAACACGTCAAGTAATCCATGTGACTGCACTGGTAGGAGACAAAAGCAGAAAAACTCAGGGGAAAGAGGAAGACATTACAGAATTACTGAGACTGGAATAGGCCTCTGAGATGATCATCAAGTCCAGCCTATGAGCTAACACCACCACATCAACCAGACCATGTCACTAGTTGCTGCATCCAATCTTTCCTTACTCACCTCCAGGTATGGCGACTCCACCACCTCCCTGGGCAGTCCATTCCAGTCTCTAATTACCCTTTCCATGAGGAAGTGCTTCCTAACATCCAACCTAAACCTCCCCTGGTGCAGATTCAGGCCATACCCTCTCATCTTGTCACAAGTTGCCTGGGAGAAGAGCATGACCCCCACCTTACAACAACTTCCCTCCAGGTACGTGTAGAGTGTGACAAGGTCACAGTATCACAGTATCACAGTATCACAGTATAACTAAGGTTGGAAGAGACCTCGAGGATCATTGAGTCCAACCTATCAACACAAAGACTAGACCATGGCACCAAGTGCCACGTCCAGTCTCCTCTTGAACACCTCCAGGGACGGTGACTCCACCACCTCCCTGGGCAGCACATTCCAATGACGAACGACTCGCTCGGTGAAGAACTTTCTCCTCACCTCGAGTCTAAACCTCCCCTGGCGCAGCTTGAGACTGTGTCCCCTTGTTCTGGTGCTGGTTGCCTGGGAGAAGAGGCCAACCCCTTCCCGGCTACAACCACCTTTCAGGTAGTTGTAGAGGGCAATGAGGTCTCCCCTGAGCCTCTTCTTCTGCAGGCTAAACATTCCCAGCTCCCTTAGCTTCTCCTCATCAGGCGTTCCTCCAGTCCCTTCACCAGTCTAGTCACTCTCTTCGAGACCTTCTCCAGCACCTCAATATCTTTCTTGAAGTGAAAGGCCCCAAACTGCACACAGTGCTTGAGGTGAGGCCCCACCAGTGTGGAGTACAGGGGCAGAATCCCATCCCTAGTCCTGCTGGCCACACTATTCCTGATACAAGCCAAGTTGCCATTGGCCTTCCGTGCCAGCTGGGCACACTGCTGGCTCATGTTCAGCCAGCTGTCACCCAGCACTCCCAGGTCCCTCTCTGCCAGACCCAATCACATGAATCACAGCTAAGAGCATAAGTATGGGAAGGCCTATACTGTTTGGACTTGATGCCAGAAAAAATAATTCAGCATTTGAACTATTAGACACTGGAAAAAACTCCCAAGGGAAGTGGGGGACCCTGTATGTAATGTGATGGGTTGAAGTTTCCCCCAGCATTAACTTTGCCAGACCAACTCAATTAGAAGCAAAAGAAGCTGTATTTACAAGCAAAAGCTGCACTCTAGGATGGGATGCAATGAATATGCACAAAACAGACAGTATTTACTATATGATATAGATATTTACAATGAGCAAACAACAGGAAAACTCCCCTGCTCAGAGACCAGGGAAGCTGTTCCACTGCCCCACCCCCACCCCTGTTCCAAGGGAGAGACAGAGGAGTGGAGAGTAAAAGCAGTGGGTTAGACTTAGCCAAGGCCAGCCAAAGCACGTTATCTCAGCTGACTTGCTGGAGCGTGTCCAGAGAAGGGCAACAAAGTTGGTGAGGGGCTTGGAACACAAGCCCTATGAGGAGAGGCTGAGGGAGCTGGGGCTGCTTAGCCTGGAGAAGAGGAGACTCAGGGGTGACCTTATTGCTCTCTACAACTACCTGAAGGGGGGTTGTAGACAGGCAGAGGTTGGTCTCTTTTCCCAGGCAGCCAGCACCAGAACAAGAGGACACAGTCTCAGGCTGCGCCAGGGGAGGTTCAGGCTGGAGGTCAGGAGGAAGTTTTACACAGAGAGAGTGATTGCCCATTGGAATGGGCTGCCTGGGGAGGTGGTGGAGTCACCATCACTGGAGGTGTTCAGGAGGAGGCTTGACAGGGTGCTTGGTGCCATGGGTTAGTTGATTAGGTGGTGTTGGATGATAGTTTGGACACAATGATCTTGAAGGTCTCTTCCAACCTGGTCTATTCTATTCTATTCTATTCTATTCTATTCTATTCTATTCTCTCTTGAGAGAAGCGAAACAGCCAAGATCAGGAGAGAAGAGAAAGAACTGTTATGGTACAACTTGTCTTATTCTAGATATTTATCCAACCAATTTGTTTAGAACAATCTTTGGGTTTCCTTTTTATACCCAAGAGTGATTTGTTTATATTTTTCTACTTCTCTGCTCAAAATCTGTAACTAAACGTTAAAGGCATAGCCTAAAACCACCACACCTTACATCAGGCAGTTTCAAGGCCCAGCTTGACAGGGTGCTGGGCCTTCTCATTTAAACTATATTCTTAGCTTGAAAGGTTGGACTAGATGATTGTTGAGGTCTCTTCCAACCTGGTATTCTATGAATTGCATGGAAAAAATAAGACTTTCAAGTGCGTTATAGTGTTCAACATCTTTGTGGGTGCCATGGACAGTGGCATTGAGTGCACCCTCAGCAAGTTTGCTGATGACACCAAGCTGTGTGGTGCAGCAGACACGCTGGAGGGAAGGGAGGCCATCCAGAGGGACCTTGACAGGCTGGAGAGGTGGGCACAAGCCAACCTCATGAGGTTCAATAAGAGCAAGTGCAGGGTCCTGCATCTGGGTCGAAGCAATCCCAGGCACAAATCCAGGCTGGGCAGTGACTGGCTGGAAAGTAGCCCTGAGGAGAGAGACTTGGGGGTGCTGGTGGACAAAAAGCTCAACAGGAGCTCTCAATGTGCACTTGCAGCCCGCAAAGCCAATCAGATCCTGGGCTGCATCAGGAGAAGTGTGGCCAGCAGGTCAGGGGAGGTGATCCTCCCCCTCTATTCAGCTCTGGGGAGAACCCACCTGGAGTACTGTGTCCAGTTCTGGAGCCCCTATTACAAGAGGGATGTGGAGGTGCTGGAAGGTGTCCAGAGAAGGGCCACGAGGATAATCAGAGGGCTGGAGCACCTCTCCTATGAGGACAGGCTGAAGGAGCTGGGGCTGTTCAGTCTGCAGAAGAGAAGGCTCCCAGGTGACCTAATTGTGGCCTTCCAGTATCTGAAGGGGGCTTACAGGAATGCTGGGGAAGGACTTCTCTGGATCTCAGGTAGTGATAGGACTAGGGGGAATGGAATGAAGCTGGAGGTGGGGAGATTCAGGCGGGATGTGAGGGGGAGGTTCTTCCCCATGAGAGTGGTGAAGCCCTGGAATGGGTTGTCCAGGGAGGTGGTTGAGGCCCCGTCCCTGGAGGTGTTTAAGCCCAGGCTGGATGAGGCTCTGGCCAGCCTGATCTAGTGTGGGGTGTCCCTGCCCATGGCAGGGGGGTTGGAACTAGATGATCCTTGTGGTCCCTTCCAACCCTGACTGATACTATGATACTATGATACTAAGTACAGCTGAGCTAGTCAGCAACACAGAATCTGTCAATACTTATTGCATGTTCTCTGCTAATTTTACAATTAAATTGATTATCACATCTTCTCAGATCATGATTCCAGTGTGGCCTGCCCTAGATGATCCCACTTTGGCAGGGATGTTGGACTCAAGGATCTCTGGAGGTCCCTTCCAATCCCTAAAAATCTGTGATTCTGTGATGAGCAGGGAAGTAAGGCCCCTAGAAGAAAACAATCACAGGAATCTACTGGTGACCATGCTGCCAGAGGGAAATAAGGTCTCAGACTGGCTGGACAAGTTTTGAACAAGATTCTTACACATGCCACTTAATGATCCATCCAGTAGCTCCAGGGCTTGGCTGTCAGCTGGAGGAGTGAGTGTTCAGACCTGGAATTTCCTATGCTTCAGACAGTGATCAGCCAGGGAGCACTTCCCTGTGCCAGCATGAGGAGATGGACAAGCTCATCCACCATGCCCTGGGAGTGGGTTTCAGAAAGGGGCTTTCATTTGTGAAATATTGAAATCAACTTCCAATAGTAAGTATGACACTGAAACACGTTTGCAGTTTTGGATATCCATATAGCTGCTTGCGCATGACCCAGGACGTAGATGCATACTACAGTATGGCCCTGATTTGGTGGAATAAATAGAATCATAGAACAGTCTGGGCTGGAAGGGACCTCCAAAGGTCATTTAGTCCAACCTGCCTGCAGTCAGCAGGAACATCCTCAGCTAGATCAGGCTGCCCAGGGCCCTGTCGAGCCTCACCGTCTTCAGGGAAGGAGCTTCAACCACCTCCCCGGGAAACCTGTTCCAGTGATCCACCACCCTCATAGTAAAGAACTTGTTCCTAACATCCAATCTAAATCTGCTCTTCTCTAGTTTGAAGCCATTGCCCCTCATCCTGCCACTGCAGGCTTTTGTAAACAGTCTCCATCCTTTCTGTAGGCCTCCTTCAGGTACTGGAAGGCTGCTATTAGGCCTCCCTGGAGCCTCCTCTTCTCCAGGCTGAACAACTCCAGCTCCCTCAGCCTGTCCTTGTAGCAGAGGTGCTCCAACCCCCTGATCATTTTTGTGGCCCTCCTCTGGACCCACTCCATCGTCCATGTCCTTCCTACATTCACATGTGGAGTTAATCTATGTACTCATTTTACCAAAAACAAATGCATTTGACTCTTTATGGCTGGATGTCTTTGTCTGTTTTCCAAATTCCCTGAGCAGTCTGTTCACTCTGTTGATCTGTTTCAACTCAACCCGAGCAACAGAATTTCTCTCAGACTGCTGTTGATAAACACAGCCACACATTCAGCCATACAAATATTGATACTGAGGCAAAGCCCTTTGAATGAAATAGTAAGTTAACAGTAAAATCTTCATAAAACAACAAAGATGAGTGCAACATAAAAGGCAATTCAAGGTCTCTATACCAAACAGCTCTTCAGCAAGATCTCTTCCATAGATAATCTCTAATCCTTACGGTTTGCAGCAGGAACTGCCTGTAAAAGAGGAGTGGTTACACTTCAGCTATCTGTGGACAGTTGTGCTGGAGCCTTTCAGAAGTAGATGGCTGTTCTTTTCTAGGCTGATCCAAGTTAGTTGGCCATGCAGGCAGCATAGCTGTGGCAGTGTGAGGAAAGGAGAACACTTAAGTAGTGCACTGGCTTCCATGCAACTTCTGTGAGTATATCAAATATAACTTTTTAGAACTATTTTCTGTCTATGCAGCAATGCTTGCAGCACAGACAGAGGCCACCCCTAATGCAAAGGACCTAGCATCCATTCACCTTAGGCTCAAGGTGAGGTGTAAAGTTCTTCACAGAGAGAGTTGTTAGCCATTGGGATGAGCTGCCCAGGAAGGTGGTGGAGTCACTGTCCCTGGAGATAGAATAGAATAGAATAGAATAGAATAGAATAGAATAGAATAGAATAGAATAGAATAGAATAGAATAGAATAGAATAGAATAGAATAGAATAGAATAGAATAGAATAGACCAGGTTGGAAGAGACCTTCAAGATCATCGCATCCAACCTATCATCCAACACCATCAAATCAACTAACCCATGCAACCAAGCACTCTGTCAAGTCTACTCCTGAACACCTCCAACACTGGGCAACTCCACCACCTCCCCAGGCAGCCCATTCCAATGGGCAATCACTCTCTCTGTGTAAAACTTTCTCCTGACCTCCAGCCTGAACTTCCCTTGACGCAGCCTGAGACTGTGTCCTCTTGTTCTGGTGCTGGTTGCCTGGGAGAAGAGACCAACCTCTGCCTGTTTACAACTCCCCTTCAGGTAGTTGTAGAGAGCAATAAGGTCTCCCCTGAGTCTCCTCTTCTCCAGGCTAAGCAGCCCCAGCTCCCTCAGCCTCTCCTCATAGGGCTTGATGTTCAAAAGGGGATTGGATGTGGCACTTGAAGCCATGGCTTAGTTAGTCATGAGGTGCTGGGTGACAGGTTGGACTTGATGATCTCTGAGGTCTTTTCCAACCTTATTGATTCTATGATTCTGTAGACAGAATAGTACAGTACAGTAGACAGTATCACTCAGCAGCCCCAGGGCTGCAATGTGCAACAATTATCATAGTATCATAGTATCAGTCAGGGTTGGAAGGGACCACAAGGATCATCTAGTTCCAACCCCCCTGCCATGAGCAGGGACACCCCACACTACATCAGGCTGGCCAGAGCCTCATCCAGCCTGGGCTTAAACACCTCCAGGGATGGCACCCCAACCACCTCCCTGGACAACCCATTCCAGGGCTTCACCACTCTCATGGGGAAGAACTTCCTCCTCCTCACATCCAGCCTGAATCTCCCCACCTCCAGCTTCATTCCATTCCCCCTAGTCCTATCACTGCCTGAGATCCTGAGAAGTCCCTCCCCAGCCTTCCTGTAGGCCCCCTTCAGATACTGGAAGGCCACAATTAGGTCACCTCGGAGCCTTCTCTTCTGCAGACTGAACAACCCCAACTCCTTCCCTCTTCCCTCCTTCCAACTCCCAATCCTTAAAGAAGGACTGCCCAGAGCCTGGAGAAAGCATCCAGTGGTTTCCCTCTGCTGCAGCAGCCAAAATAAAAAGAAATGAAAAGAAGAAAAACAGAATTGTTTTTAGAAAGGGGAACACCCTTCTCCTGTCTGGTGCTACTTTGTGATTAGTAGGTTGTCTGCATGCTACTAGGTGTCTAGAAATAGTTCTGTAATATTCATACAAGCTGAAGAAAAGATAAAAGGGAGATGATTAAAAAGACGTAGGGAGGTGTTTGGCAAATAGATGAGAGAACAAAATAAACAGAGTGCAGCACAAGGCATATCTCTAGCATTCCTGACAGGCATTCTTATGTTACACATCCTGCAGTCTGAATGAGATGCTCAGGAAAAGACTTCTTCCACGAATGTAGCTGAGAGACCTGGGGCTGTTTAGTCTGGAGAAGACTGAGAGGGGATTTAATAAATGTTTATAAATATCTGAGGGCTGGGTGTCAAGAGGGAAGAGGACAGACTCTTCTCACTTGTGCCCTGTGACAGAACAAGGGGCAATGGATGTAAATTACAGCACAGGAAGTTCCACCTCAACATGAGGTGTAAGGGTTACAGAGCACTGGAACAGGCTGCCCAGAGAGTTGTGGAGTCTCCTTCTCTGCAGACTTTCAAGACCCATCTGGATGTGTTCCTGTGTGACCTGCACTAGATTCTATGGTCCTGTCTCAGGCTGTGCCAGGGGAGGTTCAGGTTGGATGTTAGGAAGAAGTTCTATACAGAAAGAGTGATTGCCCATTGGAATGGGCTGCCCGGGGAGGTGGTGGAGTCGCCATCATTGGAGGTGTTCAGGAGGAGACTTGATGGGGTGCTTGGTGCCATGGGTTAGTTGTTTAGGTGGGTTGGATTGGTTGATGGGTTGGACACGATGATCTTGAAGGTCTCTTCCAACCTGGTTTGGTTTATTCTAAATAAATGTTTTATTCTGCTCTGGCAGGGCAGGGCTGGACTCGAAGATCTCCACAGGTCCCTTCCAGCCCCTAACATCCCGTGATCCTGTGATCCATGGTCCACTGCAAAGTTCTGCATCAAATAACACTGCCTAGAATCCCAATTATTTTGCTTAAAGGGGTCTATGCCTTTATTTCAAACCCAAACCCAAAATTTCTAATAATGGACAATCAGATTGCAGAGAATTCCGAACAGAAGTGCAACATCAGTGAAGTTTCTTCACCAGCTGACCGCACCCTCAGGCGGTGCGGTCATGGTTTGGGTATTTCCTACTCCTGGCAGAAAAGAAAACCCCAACCAAACAGATCATGAATGCAACATATTACATACTGTGCAAGGAAAATTCACAGGCCCTGCCTCAACACGTAATGATTCTGTTATCTAATAAATACTCTTTGTTGTGTAAGGGAATGGGAGAGATTCAGTTTAACACACAGAGAAAGGTTTATTTCCCAGGCTGGATACAAGCTTCCTGTGTAGAGGTGGACAAGTTATTTAGTACTGTGTCCAGTTCTGGGCCCCTCAGTTTAAGTAGGACATTGAAACACTTGAACGTGTCCAGAGAAGGGCAACAAGGCTGGGGAGAGGCCTTGAGCACAGCCCTGTGAGGAGAGGCTGAGGGAGCTGGGATTGTTTAGCCTGGAGAAGAGGAGGCTCAGGGGAGACCTCATTGCCCTCTACAACTACCTGAAAGGTGGTTGTAGCCAGGAAGGGCTTGGTCTCTTCTCCCAGGCACCCAGCACCAGAACAAGGGGACACAGTCTCAAGCTGCGCCAGGGGAAGTTTAGGCTCGAGGTGAGGAGAAAGTTCTTCACTGAGAGAGTCATTAGTCATTGAAATGGGCTGCCCAGGGAGGTGGTGGAGTCACCATCCCTGGAGGTGTTCAAGAGGGGATTGGACATGGCACTTGGTGCCGTGGTCTAGTCATGAGGTCTGTGGTGACAGGTTGGACTCGATGATCCTCGAGGTCTCTTCCAACCTTGGCTATGCTGTGATACTGTGATACTGTAATCTGTCCTGACTCACACTCAGTTTTAAGTGTGAAGTGTGATAGGAGCTGCTGCCAGGATTTTGTTTAATATTATGTATCTGATCATCTGTTGTCACACTGCTAGCTCTAAGACAGCAATAAGTCAGTTTGCAGAATCACAGAATTGTGAGGGTTGGAAGGACCCCAGGGGTCATCTAGTTCCAACCCCCCTGCCATGGGCAGGGACACCTCACACTAGATCAGGTTGCTCAGAGTCATATCCAGCCTGGCGCCTTAAAATCTTCAGGGATGGGGCTTCCTCCACCTCCCTGGGCAACCTGTTCCAGTGACTCACCACCCTTATGGTGAAGAACTTCTTCCTAATGTCTGGTCTGAATCTCCCTCCTGCAGTGGACAGCAGCTCTTTCTCAGGATGAGGTTAGCACGTTCAGCTGGCTCAACTACCCGTACTCAGAAAAGCAATGTGAAAACAAACCAACCAACCAAACCCAACCAAACCCAAACCAACAAGCATAAAAGAAAAAACAGACCACCACTGCTTTGAGAATCTCTTTGGAGAAGATTCAAGCAGGAAAAATTGGAACAACAGCTTTGCTGGCTGGTTACACAAGAGTCATGGAAGCAACTAAGCCTCTGGCCGAGGGACTTACGTGTGTGCCCTGAAGTGATCATACTGTAACTTGACAGGGAATCATTGCTGAGTAACACTTTGCACAGGTCTGACATTTTGGCCGTTGCTACTTAACATTTTTGTCAGTGACCTTAAAGATAATGTGACATAATTACTGATTGTTTGCTAATGACAAAGTGGATGATTCACTGACAGCAGCTGGGACTGCTTGTTTTAGTTGACTAAACAAAATGGCTATCAACAGTAAATATACAAATGAAACGTAAATATATGCTTGCAGCACTGCAGAAAGGAACACCAGCTAAATTCAAAAGAAGTTCACACTGGAAAACAAAGTATTTTTCTGCTGGTAGATCTAACTTCCTCATACAGACACATGCTAAAGGAATAAGGGCTTCCCTTATGTTTTGTGAAAAACAGAATACCAGGTACTAGAGGGAAGGATTACTACTTCTGCTTTTAACACATTTGTGGCTACAACAGAAATCATAGAATCATAGGTTGGAAGGGACCTCTGAAGGTCATCTAGTCCAACTCCCTCTGCAGTCAGGAGCATCCTCAACTGGATCAGGCTGCCCAGAGCCCTGCCAAGCCTCACTTTGAATATCTCCAGGGATGGGGCCTCAAGGATCATCTAGTACCAACCCCATGCTGTGGGCAGGGACACCTCACACTACATCAGGTTTCTCACAGCCCCATCCAGCCTGGCCTTAAAAACTTCCAGGGATGGGGCTTCCACCACCTCCCTGGGCAACCTGTTCCAGTGTCTCACCACCCTCATGGTGAAGAACTTCTTCCTAACATCCAATCTGAATCTACCCACTTCTAGTTTTGCTCCATTCCCTAGACCTATCAGTACCCAACACCCTAAAAAGTCCCTCACCAGCTTTCTTGTAGACCAAATTCTAAACTGAACACTGAGATTTAAGTATCAAACACAGAATGGCCTTCAGAGAAGATAGAGATTGCATCTAACCTAAAACAAAACAAAACAAAACAAAAACACAACCAAAAAAAAACCCAACCCAAACTTTGAATTAGATTAAAATAAAATAATTTATGGCCACTTTCCAAAGATCCTGAATTTACAGATCTCACCAATTCACAAGCACTGTGTTGGGTTCAAAAACTATCACAATGTATTAACAGAAATTATGTGATACTAAAAAGTGAAAAATAATCTCAATTTTAGAAGCAGATTAAATTCTCCAGGAAACTTTGTTATAGGCCTCTCAGTTTAGGAAGGATTTTGACTTGCTGGAACGTGTCCAGAGAAGGGCAACAAAGTTAGTGAGGGGTTTGGAGAACAAGCCCTATGAGGAGAGACTGAGGGAGCTGGGGTTGCTTAGCCTGGAGAGGAGGAGACTCAGGGGTGACCTTATTGCTCTCTACAACTTCCTGAAGGGAGGTTGTAGACAGGCAGAGGTTGGTCTCTTCTCCCAGGCAACCAGCACCAGAACAAGAGGACACAGTCTCAAGCTGCGCCAGGGGAGGTTTAGGCTGGAGGTTAGGAAGAAGTTCTACACAGAGAGAGAGATTGCCCATTGGAATGGGCTGCCCAGGGAGGTGGTGGAGTCACTATCACTGGAGGTGTTCAGGAGGAGACTTGACAGGGTGCTTGGTTGCATGGGTTAGTTGATTAGGTGGGCTGGATGATAGGTTGGAGGTGATGATCTTGAAGGTCTCTTCCAAACTGGTCTATCCTATCCTATCCTATCCTACCCTATCCTATCCTACCCTACCCTATCCTATCCTACCCTATCCTATCCTGCTCCTATCCTATCCTATCCTATCCTATCCTATCCTATCCTATCCTATCCTATCCTATCCTACCCTATCCTATCCTACCCTACCCTATCCTATCCTACCCTATCCTATCCTACTCCTATCCTATCCTATCCTATCCTATCCTATCCTATCCTATCCTATCCTATCCTATCCTATCCTATCCTGTTGATTAATTTGGTATTCCAGTAGTGTGAAGGGGGTACTAATACAATTTTGTGTCAACTTTTGCCTGACATTATTGAAGAAGGGTGCTGTTAATCTGCAGAGGACAGTGGACAACTGAAAGCTACAGACTGGGCATCATTGCAGACAATGAGAGAGTTGCAGTAATTCTTTGTTTTTCATGCATCTCAGCAGACTAATAAATCTCTTTAACATCCTTATTGCTCTCTACAAGACCTTATTGCTCTCTACAACTACCTGAAGGGAGGTTGTAAACAGGCAGAGGTTGGTCTCTTCTCCCAGGCAGCCAGCACCAGAACAAGAGGACACAGTCTCAGGCTGCGCCAGGGGAAGTTCAGGCTGGAGGTCAGGAGGAAGTTTTACACGGAGAGAGTGATTGCCCATTGGAATGGGCTGCCTGGGGAGGTGGTGGAGTCGCCGTCACTGGAGGTGTTCAGGAGGAGACTTGACAGGGTGCTTGGTGCCATGGGTTAGTTGATTAGGTGGTGTTGGGTGATAGGTTGGACGCGATGATCTTGAAGGTCTCTTCCAACCTGGTTTATTCTATTCTATTCTATTCTATTCTATCTAAGATTCTATAATGTAAGAAGAAAATTATTTTAAGAATCAAGAACATTAATATGTTTTGCTCATGAGAAGAGTAGCATATGGTCTTTTTATTCTCTGGTCTACAAAACAGAGTCAGGAGCAAAGTGAGGTTGGTGAAAAGCGTGGATTGTCAGCCAGGAACAGCTTTAGAAGTAATTTTATATGTAACAGTTAAGAGACATAGCAAGTTTGCTGTCAAGCTGTTACAAATACAGAAAGTCTGTAGCATGCTCCCACTTCTATGTCGCTACACAGCTAGCATAAGAAAAGATGGATAACCAACAGGTACAGGTTAGTATGATAAAAATAACTAATAGCATGACATAATCTGCTGCTTCTAGAGAAGCAATCATTTTACACAAACAGTATAAATGAGAGCACAAAGAACACAGAAAACATTTTCTTCCCTAAGAGGTGTAATGGTCCATATTCCCAAATGTTTATCATTACTGTTCTTAAACATTTTGGGTTTATTTACAAACTTAACAACATAATCATGCAACAACCAGTGTCAATTTTACTTAAACACAGTAATCATTTATTTCCTCTAACTTTACTCTAAAAGTTGACATTACTCTGGGGAAGAGCAAACAGATTTACTGCTATGGCTTCCATTAAAGAAAATATCATCTATCTTTCATATAAGTTAACTTATCAGGCATTTACATTAGACTAGTCCCCTGACCAAACTGTTTACAGCAAGCAGTCCTTTGTTAGTTAAACAAAACAGAAAGATATGAAAGAAGTTAATTTGCACTTACAATCTAATGCATACCAAGGTGCTTGCTTTAAGTGTCATTAATCTCAATTCTTCTTACTTGTCTCACTATTAACAGGGAAATAATGTTCCTCCCCTTTCACACTTTGATTACAGAGACAATAATGACAGTAGAATGCTTTAACTCAAGATGTCACAGAATAGTCAGGGTTGGAAAGGACCTCGAGGATCAACTAGTTCCAATCCCCTCTGCCATGAGCAGGGACAACCTCCACTAATCAGGGTGACCAGAGCCACATCCAGCCTGGCCTTAAAAACCTTCATGGAAGGGGCTTCCACCACCTCCCTGGGCAACCTGTTCCAGTGTCTCATCACCCTCATGGGGAAGAACTTCTTCCTAATATCCAATCTGAATCTCCCCTCCTCTAGCTTGGATGCATTCCCCCTAGTCCTATCACTACCTGACACCCTCAACAGTTTCTCAACAGCTTTCTTGTAGGCCCCCTTCAGATACTGGAAGGCCACAAAAAGGCAAAAAGGTGTCCTTGGAGCCTTCTCTTCTCCAGACTGAATAGCCCAAACTCTCTCAGTCTGTCCTCATAGGAGACAAGCTCCAGCCCTCTGATCATCCTTGTGGCCCTTTTCTGGACATGTTCAGCCAAATTTTACCCAAAATACTTGCTCCTGTTTTGTAAGAAACTCACTGTTGCAGAACAGTTGGCTGACCTTCCTTTCCCATTTGAATCACTTCAGTTGAGGCAGACAAGGAAATTCAAGGAGTACCAATGTGCTCGCAGCTCACCGTGTATAGTAAATAGGTGGAAAAATCCAAACAACCAAAAGGAAGTAAATCATTAAAGCTTACCTAAGAAATACCTATGCATAGTCAATAATTAATTGACTCATTCTGCAAGCAAATTATCCATGTTTCTTGAGGAAGGTATTTGGACTGCTCTGTGAATTGCCATCAGGATCGAAGCCCAGAATGGTAGCTCTTGGGAAATTCTTTAGCAAGATGTTTATCAGTTAAGTTTATAAACAGTTCAACTGAAGACAATAGTGCTGGGGTTTTTTTTAATAAGCATATAAAAACCAAAGTTTTTGAGGATATACAGAACCATGGATTTGATTTTACTGAACACAGGAGTGTGAAACCCTCACTCCCTGTCTGAAGGCACATAAAGTTTGACCACCTAATTCAGCTGGGCTAGTATTGCAGGCAGTTTGAAAAACTCACATTCATTTAGCCAGTTCTGTCAAGTTAACAGCCAGTATTTGAAAATGAGATAGAGATCTTAGAACAATAAATTACTTAGAAAGCAGCTCTGCACTTTTTGCCTCATAAAGCACACCTAAAGATTTGTCTATAGGCAAACAATGCTGTTGCAGTGGGAGCCTGTTCACTCTGTGATTTGCAACATGTCTCACAGAAAATGAACCCCAAGATACAGGTAGGGATGGTCAGATTAATAGTAAGTTCTTTTTCCCTTTTTCATTACGAGACACACACATTCACAAAGATAAACCAAACCAAACCCACCCAACCAACCAAACCAATGAACATTCTCCAAGCAAGACTGAAGACTTTCAGGAAACTCTGAAGAAGACATAATTGAAAATATTTTTAAACAGTAAGGCAATAAAAATTTATTCTCCGTTCTGATTTTTCATAATTTTATTTTCAAGATTCCAAAGTTTACAACCCCCCAGACAGTAGGAACTCGGGAATGTTTTCCAGCTCCTTGGGTTTACTCGGCAACAGAACCATACAGGCAGCCAGCCACTACAGCCACCAGAATACAGAATCACTGAGTATGGAAAAAGGGCAGAGACCCAAACCTTTGCAAAATATTAACTGTCTGATGATGGTGTCCTCCAGAAGGGCATTCCCAGGCAACTTCCAGTGTGGCTGGGAGGGAAGCCTTTGCCATGGCTTGAAATTACACAGCGAAGGACCATTGCTGCAAAGAACAGATGGTGGGTGAAGAGCTCATGCCCCTTGTTCGGGCGCCTGCTTTTCAAGTGGGTTAAAAACCGATTGGAAAACTTGAATTTCAGAGGGTCATTGCCGGTGGCAAGGAAGATAACTGGGACCCGACTGCCCCTGTCCCTTTGGGTTTGCCCCGCTTGTGCTTATCTTCCATTTGTCAAGGAAGCGCTCGTTCTGGCTTCGCCGGGAAGCCGCGTCTGTACGGGTCACGCAGGTCACAACCCTTCACTCCCACAGAGGGAAGCGGAGAACTTCACGAATCACAAAGACAACGTAAAGTCTGCCTCTAATTTATTTTAAACTGCGTCCAGCGCTGACCTCCCCCCGACTGCCGGACTCGGCGAGGAAGAACTCCGACAGCCGCTCCACTTGGCCGGTGGTTGCTGAAGACCACCTGCAGGCGACCCGCAGCGAGGCCAAGGGTCTTCACCGCTCTCCTCCCCAGCTACTCATCGCCAACGCCGCAGTTTGTCGCCTCCTCGCCGGCAGATCGCTGGTGCTGGCGAGCGCCCTCGACCCGAACCCCGGCGCCGTCTTCCACCCCTTCATGCCGGCCCAGCGTGGCCGTGGCGGCACACCAGGGAAGGAACTCCGCTCCCCACGCCAGCCTGGCCGCAGCGCGGTAGGCTGGAGCCGGAGCCGCCTCCCGGCGAGCCGCCGCTCTCCCCGCCCCCGGGCCGTGTGTGCGGAAGCGGCCTGACGCGCGGCGCTGGCGGCGCCCGGGATTGTGGGAGCAGGGGGGCCGCGGCGGCGGCGGTACTGGGGAGTGGAAGGGGCCGGGGCCGCGGCTGACGGGTTCCGGTGTCGGGCGCAGACGTGTCGGCCGGAGCCGCGAAGCAGGCGGCGCTGCCCCTGCCCGCTAGGAACGGAGGCCGGCCCGGGGCTGGCCCGGTGGCGCCATGTCCGGGACCAGCAGCCCCGAAGCGGTGAAGAAGCTGCTGGAAAACATGCAGGGAGACCTGCGGAGCCTGAGCCTGGAGTGCCGGAAAAAATTCCCCCCTGTCAAGGAGGTGAGGGGCGGGCTGAGCCGGGCGGGCGGCGGGGCCGCTCCAGAGGGGCCTCCTTCACCGCGGGGCCTGGCCGGAGCGCAGGCTGCTGGTGTGCCGGTCCCCCCGCGCCCCCAGCCCCGTCCCGCTCCGGTCCCTCCTCTGGCCGCGGGGTGCCGAGCGCCGTCCTTGCTGAGGCTCGGCTTTTCCTGTTCGTGTTCGCGTGTGGGTTGTTGTTTTTGATGCGTTATCGAGGCAGGGGACGTGGGCCGTACTAGTTCACCCCAGGGAGTGGAGTTAGGGAGATAGATCATCTGTTGACAGAGGCAAAACGGGGCTGCCCCGCTTCACCCTCAGCGGCTTCCCGGGGGGAGAGGCAAAGTTTGGCTTGGTTGTCTCGACGTCTGCTCACGAAACTCGCTCAAGACGGGCTCGGTGTTGAGGATCTGGGCGCCCTGGCAGGCAGGCGACTGAGGAGGGCCTGATGGGCAGCGCGCCGGTGGTGGCTGGCCAGGGGCCGAGTGGGAGCAGCCCCGCCGGGGCATGGCCGCCCCTCCGGCTCCCGTGGGGCTGTCGGGCCTCACAAATCTCCTTTGAGGTCTGCCTTACCCCGTAAGGGGCACAACGACTTCTGAAGTTTGGCTCCCGAGCCAGCGTGTCGTACACCTGTGTCTGCTTGATACTACCTCTGCGGATCGCTAGTGATAGTGAGCGCACCCTGTGATGCTGGTGACTCTCCGGTGGTATGGTTGCAACCCAGCAAACTTGGGATACACAGAAGTTTAGGTTACTTCTTTTTCTTCCTTTTAAAAAAAAAAATACATTTAATAAATGCATGCCAGTAGGATGACAAGTTTTATTTTTCAGACCTTGTTTTACTTTGTGCACAGCTTGAGACTTCAGTAATCCTGATGAGCAGCAGGACATTCAGATGTATTCTGATTTTAAGTATAAATTCTAGCCGTCTTTCTCTGGTTTGTTTACATACTTTAACTTTTCCCTTATCGGTAATTTGCCACTTGCCACTTAAAATGTTTTCTCTTCAATAGTGGGAGGAAAATTGCTAATATATTAACTCAGATGAAGCTGCAGAACCAGAAGGTTACCCAGGACGATGTGGTAAAGACTTTGTTCAGTTTGGAAGAAAAGAATTTGGTGTGTGACTCCAGTTCCCATTAAGTGATGGTATATTTATTACTCTATGAAGCATTACACGCTGTAACAGGTGAATTGAAGCTAATGACTGTGCTGCTTTTGAAAGGCATGAAGTGACACATTGTAGTAGAACATGTTATGTAGGAGTGTAGGTTGCAGAGGAATGCAGGTGTGTTTGAGAACTTGCGTGTGGCCACAGCAAAACAAGAGAAAGTCCTGATCAGTTCTGAGAAATTTGATGTGGTTACATGTAAATAATAAAAAGCTGGAACACAAACATCTGTGTTTTGGAGGCAGGCTGGGGTGCTGCTCCCACTTTCTCCTGCGTGTTACTGTGCGACTAAGTTGTTTGGTCTCTGAACTAGTTTTCCCAGGGTGTTAATGTTGACTTCCTTCAAGAGCTACAAAGGACATAGGCAATGTAGTTCTTAAACTGCTTTTTTTAGGAGTGCTTCATTATATTTGCCATGCTGAAGGTTAGAGTAACCACTGCATATGCAGTTCTTGATACTTGTTTAGTATGTTTATCATGTTCTTGTGTGTGACTTTTATGTTGTTCCCCTTTCCATCCCAACAGCAATTGGCATAGCTTAATTAAAACCAATGAGTTTGTGTAGGTTTATAGACTACTACTGGAAGGTATTTATAAAGAGATGAGACTTAAAACCAATGAGTTTGTGTAGGTTTATAGACTACTCCTGGAAGGTATTTATAAAGAGATGAGACTCCTTCTGCTGTGAGTTGTGGGCTCTTACAAAGAGGTCTGAGTCGGGAGCAGGCTTTCAGTAGGATGTATGATGCAGATGCAGGAAATGATCTTACTTCCTTACTTCTGGAAGCCATTTTTTTGTACTGGTAGTTTTAAAGGAAACGGATGTCCTTTCCTGTCAAGTCTCAACTGCTAAACAGGTATTTTAATTGCATGCATTTGGTCTGATGCTGATTAGATTTGGCTACAGTGGTCAGAGGAATGGCATGCTCCTCTTACTGACTTGGACCAGCACTAGCTTTTGTAACCATGTTTAAACACATTTTTTTTGGTGGCAGATTCCTGCTACTTTGAGTCTCACTTTTACTTGCAGTGTAGCTAAGACTATCTTCATCATTACCACATGCAGTGTAATTGATGAGTTTATCTTGCAGCTGATGTGTATTAAGTGACATGGAGGCGTACCCTCATCATACTGTGATAAAGCTACTGAAAAACTCCTAGTCAAAATTAATAGTTATGGGCTGTATCATAGTGGTTGGATTTGCTGTGTACTTACTGAAGGTAAACTGCTTCTTAACAATCTATCCACTTTCTGATATAATCTGAAATTTTGCTCATGGCTATTTGCTGTCATTGGCCATTTCTAAAATGATTTGTCTCCTGTTTTTGTTCTTGTTAAAATGTTTTCTATTCAGACTGTTGAAATTCTGTAGAATTCATTTAGCTGATACATTGGCTGCAGATAAAAAGTAGCAGAGCAGTTCTCAGTTCTACTTGTTGCTCAGATGATTAATTTGAATGAATCCTTTTTTTGATCAATACTGTAAGGAGATGGAAAAGGGTGTGAGCAGGAAAATGAAGCCTGAGTTCTTTTAATTAGGCAGGCATTTAGTTTTCAGTTTTTACCAGTTTTTCTAATGCATCTGTTATTACAAACCAGTGCCTTGTCTAGTAGGTACAGAGACCAAAACAATATTAAGTGATTCTTTAAACAGGCAGATAGATGACACACCTGAAGAGCTTTATTGGGGTTTGTTTGTTTGTTTTCTGTGGTGGTTGGAGAGGAGGAGGGAGCAGGGGGGATGTGGGCTGCAGCAGGAAAGGGGACAAACAGTTGTGGGATCCTACAGGCTGTAGGCTGTTGTGCTCTCAGGAACTGGAGGTAAATCTTAAACCGTTGTTGGAAATGGAACTTGAACTCTTCACTGTTTTAAGCACTCATATTTTTCGATGACTTCTGTGTCTGTGAAGTTTTCTTAGTAGGTCCCATTTATGTGGAGCTACGTAAATTCAGTCACAACAGTGGATTCTGAGGTTTTTGCTGACTCTGTGATAATCTGTTAAGAAACATTTTAGTGAGTTTCTTCCAGTGTTAAACATATGACACAAATATTTGGCAAAGTTCCTCCCCCTTGCAACTTTTAACTAAGAAATAACAGAATGTATTGTTGGCTCCCGAGCAATCCAGTAATCCACACCTCATCTTTGCTCTGTGTGACAAATAATACCCAAGTAGGTTTTTCCTAGGTAGTGTCGCTTAACACACTGAGGATGGGAGCTGTGGAAACCATCTGTGGGCTGGAAATTGTGATGCTGATGATGTTTGGGGATTAAGTAATGTGCTAGACTTACTTCTTATGGGCGTGGACAATACCAGTTACTATCAGACTTCAGAGCCACATCTGTTTGTTGCTCTTTTTTCTTTCTTTTGGATACTTCTGTGCTGGGTGCTGAGCTGCAGAAGTATACTAAGCTGGAAGGCTATATACCATTGACCAAGGAGTGATTTGGTTGCTGTCTGAAATATACAAACCTGTTTGTACTGGCAGAGACACAAATGATGACATCACTGAAAAATGTATTTATAGTCTAACAATATATTTCTATTTCCCAGTTAGAAAACCAGAAACCAACCAGGGATGTGACAGAAGCTCTCAGTGCAAGTGTAAATGAAACCGTATCTTTCAGAGTTTGAAATTACAGAGGATGAAGCAGTCTTTGGTGCAGGCATCAGTCATGCTTATGTTATCTTAAGCAGTCTGGCATTTCTCCTAGAAAGCTCTACTACTTGGTCATTATTCTGTTGGTTTTAATACTGGGGAGTCTAAGCTTTGCTCTGTGCTAGAGAGCATTGCAGTGGACTACATTGCATGGTATACACAGTGAGCTTTATAAACGATTTTAACCTCATAGTGACAGGAGTTTTGATAGCCTGTGCCGGGTGTGTGGGAAGCTGGTGGTGCTCTCTTCAGTGAACTGGATTAAGGATTTTGTCTTACCACAAAATTGAAAATAGTTCAGTGCCCTGAGTGGGTTACCTGCTGCTGCTGCTTCTTATATATGCAAATATTGTTCTGTAAGTTGCATCTGATACAGTTAGATAATTTCACTGCATGACAAACCTTAGAAACGAGGGGAAAGTATTTATAATTAGCAGAAATAATGAACTTAGAAGGAAAAATAATACTGTGTCCAGTTCTGGGCCCCTCAGTTTAGGAAGGAGGTTGACTTGCTGGAGTGTGTCCAGAGAAGGGCAACAAAGTTGGTGAGGGGCTTGGAACACAAGCCCTATGAGGAGAGGCTGAGGGAGCTGGGGTTGCTTAGCCTGGAGAGGAGGAGGCTCAGGGGTGACCTTATCACTGTCTACAACTACCTGAAGGGGGGTTGTAGACAGGCAGAGGTTGGTCTCTTCTCCCAGGCAGCCAGTACCAGAACAAGAGGACACAGTCTCAGGCTGTGCCAGGGGAGGTTTAGGCTGGAGGTCAGGAGGAAGTTTTACACAGAGAGAGTGATTGCCCACTGGAATGGGCTGCCTGGGGAGGTGGTGGAGTCACCATCACTGGAGGTGTTGAGGAGGAGACTTGACAGGGTGCTTGGTTTCATAGTTTAGTTGATTGGGTGGTGTTGGATGATAGGTTGGACACAATGATCTTGAAGGTATCTTCCAACCTGGTTTGTTCCATTCCATTCCATTCCATCCCCCCAAAAGTTCTTCTCAGCCTGTGTTTCAGTCGATGTAGCTCCTTGCTTTTTACACTGATCCTGTCAAACAAGCCTCAGCTTTCTGGTCGGCTTGTGGTGTCTGTTGACTCAGGGCTTTTCTTGAGTTAAAAAGAAAAGTAATAAAAGGAAAATTAACAAACATCCCCCTCAAATAAAACAACAATAAAAAAAAAAACACAAACAAAAAACAATATAAACCCAACCAAACAAAAAGCAAAAAAACCCCCAAAACACATGGGAAAAATGAACTCTTCTCCAGCTCCTTGCCTAGTTACAAGTACACTTGTGCTGATGGGAGAGGGCAGATGGGTTTGGGGAGGGCAGGCACTGCATCTTCCTGTGGCAGGATCAGTTTGGCCTGGCTTAGACCCATCCTGAGACAGGATGTGCCCTCTGCTTAGCAGTTGTGTAATGGTTTGCAGGTGTGTTCAAGTTTCAGGGTGTTTGCTGCTGTGGTGGTGTTTTGGAGTAGCAGGACTGGAAAAGAAACAGTGCTCAGCTTCCCTCAGCTAGGAAGAGCAGCTTTGAATTCTTTGCTCAGTTGAAGTGCTCTCTCTTGAGAATGCTGAAAGATAGTTTTTGAGCTCCTGTCTGCACTGTTACTTTTCAAGATCTGTGTTTGAAACAGGAGCATTGCTTTTTGTTGAGTTGGCTATGCCTTTGGCATACAGACACGTTTTTGAAACGGCATTGTAAATTAATTCGGTGTATCTGGGAAAAATGGAGAATCCAATTTTGCAATCTTATTTTCCTCCTAAGTAACCCTACTTTCAGGCAAGTAGCCTAAGGTTCTTTGAGTAAAAGTTAAAGTGAGTTCTGGATAAAGCAAACTTTCAATGATTTAATTATGCTGGAAGTGGTGTGGGTTAGCTGAGCCAAGAGCTGGGATCTGCCTGTTCTGAGGGGCGGTTGTGTTCTGTGAACACAGGTTTGATTCATACATTTCGTTCTTTGGAGTCCACTCCAGTCTGCACTGAGCAATGTACATGGCAGCTTCTTTATTTAGAATAAACCTTTATTTAGAATAAATCAAACCAGGTTGGAAGAGACCTTCAAGATCATCACGTCCAACCCATCAACCAATCCAGCCCACCCAAACAGCTAACCCGTGGCACCAAGCACCCCAGCAAGTCTCCTCCTGAACGCCTCCAATGACGGCGACTCCACCACCTCCCCAGGCAGCCCATTCCAATGGGCAATCACTCTCTCTGTATAGAACTTCCTAATATCCAACCTGAACCTCCCCTTCATGCACTGGTTGGATGAATCATGCTTGTTTTGGAACAATAGGTTGATCCTAAACACATCTGAAGACTACTGCCTGACTATTAGTTGGGAAGCTTGTCCCTTTTTAGGGAACCTTTCTGACGTCATTGGGTAGCGGTATGAAACAAAATATGAGGATGTGGTGCAAAATGTAAGCATGCTAAGAGAAGGTACAGATCAGTTAATTTGGCTCATGATGTCCAAGTGATCACTAGGATTCCTAATGCAACTGGAAGGAATTGTTACAAAAAAGTTTGACTATTAGTTGTTTATTCTGTAACAGTGACAGCGTTTCAGAAAATCTCTTGAATGTAGCACAGTACACGAAGGGGAGAAGGCTGAGACAGGAAACACCACACTGAAAAGCCTTCAGATTTGGGCATTTGAGTCACTCAGTGTATTGTTAGCATTGAGTGGTTTCTGAGAGCTCTGTGTTCATGCTACTCTAGCGGCAGAAAGATGAATCCAACAGACCTGACAATAAAGAAACAAAAGATACAAACAAAATTGTCGTAGTACAGAGGTGCCTTTCTGTGGCAGTAACCGCGTTTTTGGTTTGCCAGATTTATCTTTTTTGCCTACAGGGAACTTAACCTGAACTGAATATTCCAGGTTGGTTAATTTTCAGTTCTTCACAGCATGATTTTAGAAGACGCAAATAGTATCACAATATCAGTCAGGGTTGGAAGGGACCACAAGGATCATCTAGTTCCAACCCCCCTGCCATGGCCAGGGACACCCTACACTACATCAGGCTGGCCAGAGCCTCATCCAGTCTGGGCTTAAACACCTCCAGGGACGGGGCCTCAACCACCTCCCTGGACAACCCATTCCAGGGCTTCACCACTCTCATGGTGAAGAACCTCCTCCTCACATCCAGCCTGAATCTCCCCACCTCCAGCTTCATTCCATTCTGCCTAGTCCTATCACTACCTGAGATCCTGAGAAGTCCCTCCCCAGCCTTCCTGTAGGCCCCCTTCAGATACTGGAAAGCCACAATGAGGTCACCTCGGAGCCTTCTCTTCTGCAGACTGAACAGCCCCAACTCCTTCAGTCTGTCCTCATAGGAGAGGTGCTCCAGCCCTCTGATCATCCTTGTGGCCCTTCTCTGGACACCTTCCAGCACCTCCAGATCCCTCTTGTAACAGGGGCTCCGGAAGTGGACACAGTACTCCAGGTGGGGTCTCACCAGAGCTGAGCAGAGGGGGAGGATCACCTCCCTTGACCTGCTTGTGCCCACCTCTGCAGCCTGTCAAGGTCCCTCTGGATGGCCTCCCTTCCCTCCAGCGTGTCTGCTGCACCACACAGCTTGGTGTCATCAGCAAACTTGCTGAGGGTGCACTTAATGCCACTGTCCATGGCACCCACAAAGATGTTGAACAAGACAGGTGCCAGGACTGATCCCTGTAGATTTTTCTCTTTGCTTTAATAGATACTGAAATAAATAATATTTTAATGGCTTTTTTGAAACAGAGAAACCATGCTCTGTGAAATGCATGTTGTGATAGTTTAGGCAGCTTGCACTCAGGCATGTGTTTTGTGCATGTGACTGGAGATTATTCTCTAGGATTCTTTAGCTGCCAGCCCATGGCTGAGCTGGTAACTTGAAACAGGTGATCCCTAATAATTCCCACAGTTCCTTTTATAATTCCTGATCTGTCCCAGTTGCAGTGTGCTAGCTTCATGTTTGGAATCCAGAGTGCTTTTCATGCAGTGGTGGTCTGTATACAGTAAGATGTTTTTCAAAGTGATGTTTTATTAAAACATGCTGTTACTTATCTGAATAAATGACAGTCCCCTAGAAAAGGTCTAAGCCTCAAGATTTATTATAAATCTTAAATTTTATGTCATCATGTCCTGGGTTGGAAGGCCAGATCCTCTCTTACCTCCCACTGGGGCAGAAAAAAAATGAGACTCACACAAATGGATTGCAGAAGTGATGGAAAATTTAAATGGAAAAGCAGTAAAGTGTTTTACAGAAGCTACAAGCATAGTGACAAAGGAGATCCCAAAGCATACAAAGTCCCTCACAGCATACCAAAAAGCATCCCAGCAATCCCCTTCTCTATACCTGAGGGTATACCCAAAACCCCCAGGGCTCTTTCTTCCCCCCCCTTCACTGTTAAGCTAATCTCGACTGGCCAGATCTGAGATTGCCTTTCCCCCTTCTCCTGCTGGCATTTGGCCTAGCCAGGCCTAAGAGGCCTTGAGATAACTCCCCTTCCATTACCAGATGGGGAGCATCTCCCACGGGAGCAGCTAGGGAAGAAAGAGGAAGTGTGAGACCTTGCTGATAGATTTATAAGGAGCAGGACATTATGGCAATGAAATACACAGCTGCTTGTGTCCACCCACTGGGCTGGACACCTGGGGCACCAGAGGTGTATCTTGTGTGGTAGCAGCATGAGGCACCCAGCCTAAACTGCCACACAGTAGCAGCTCAGGTGGCTCAGTGGCATCAGACCCTTAATGGGAAGGTTGTGAGTTCAAGCCTACATCATTTTGTTCTTTGATAAGAAATGTCTTGTATTCAGAAACAATTCACATCCTGCATGTATTTTTCCATCATGTAATACCTTACAATTTAATGAATAAAAAAAGATGACTAAAATCTTCTGTATCTCGATCTGTCTGTAAAGTTGAAGTTAGACTTTGGTGCAGGATGAAGGTAACTAACTTCAGGTGTCTAAGCTCCCTCATTGACTGTGCAGGTTTGGTTTGGAAATACTATTAATTGAGCCAAACAGCTATTCAGAGGAACTTGTAGCTAGAGGATTGATTGATTCCATCACCTATACACTAGGCATCTTTGCCATTTGAGGCACATTAATGTTTCTTCATTTGCTGGAAGCAAAGGAAGAAACCAGCTGGTCCAGAAGATCATGGCTGTTCTGTTGTCTACGTGTAGTTGTCTCTGATAAAGAGCTCTAAGCTTTTGGGTTGGCCAAATGAGCTTAAGGAGAGGCTTTAAGAATTAAGGAACATTCAGTAGAGACTAAATGCCTGTTGTGGTGGGAATCTGAATATTTAAATTAGTGTGTCTTAGTCTCTGATTTAATCCCTGTCTGCCTCTTACAGCTTCCTGAAGATTATGCAGGAAACCTGTTGCAGAAGTTGAAAATTCTTTGTGACTCCAGTTCTTAACTATAGTCCAAACTGACCTCTGTTGTGTCTTTGTACCAGGTAGCCTGGCAAACAGGCATTTCTGTCTCTGGGCGACTCTGAATATAGCATTTGGAGCAAAGCCTCAGGAGTTGCCTGGTCCTATCTGTTCTGATGGACAAGATGAAGGTGAAATAGTGAAGGTGAATAGTGTGTGTGGCCGGTTGTCCAGCAGGAGCAGGGAAGTCATTGTGCCCCTGTACTCTGCATTGGTTAGGCCACACCTTGAGTCCTGTGTCCAGCTCTAGGCCCTCAGTTTAAGAAGGACATCGAAACACTTGAACATGTCCAGAGAAGGGCAACAAGGCTGGGGAGAGGCCTTGAGCATAGCCCTATGAGGGGAGGCTGAGGGAGCTGGGATTGTTTAGCCTGGAGAAGAGGAGGCTCGGGGGTGACCTCATTGCCCTCTACAACTACCTGAAAGGTGGTTGTAGCCAGGAAGGGGTTGGTCTCTTCTCCCAGGCAACCAGCACCAGAACAAGGGGACACAGTCTCAATCTGTGCTAGGGGAGGTTTAGACTCGAGGTGAGGAGAAAGTTCTTCACCGAGCGAGTCGTTCGTCATTGGAATGTGCTGCCCAGGGAGGTGGTGGAGTCACCGTCCCTGGAGGTGTTGAAGAGGAGATTGGACGTGGCACTTGGTGCCATGGTCTAGTCATGAGGTCTGTGTTGATAGGTTGGACTCGATGATCCTCAAGGTCTCTTCCAACCTTAGTTATACTGTGATACTGTGAAATTAGTTAGAACTTCAAGTGTAAGTCTCCTAAAGCTCTCCACAGGGTGTAGGTGTTTTTGTTTGGTTGGTGCTTGTGTTTTGTCTGGGTTTTTTTGTTTGTTTCTTTTTATAACATGGAATGATGATTGTTGTGACAGAACTTGCATGACAATTGCAGTGCTCTATTTCAGTGATTTATAATCAGTTGCATTGTACTTGGTGGATCACTTGGAAATCATAGCCTCTTAAGATATTCATATGCTACATGAAAATATTTTTTATATATATATATAAAAGCTAGTTTGTATTTGTAATTTATATGCAGCACAAAATACAGGGTACAGCCTGATTCTATCTGACCATGGAAGAGAGAAGTATCATCATAGTATCATAGTATCATCACAGTATCAGTCAGGGTTGGAAGGGACCACAAGGATCATCTAGTTCCAACCCCCCTGCCATGGGCAGGGACACCCCACACTAGATCAGGCTGGCCAGAGCCTCATCCAGCCTGGGCTTAAACACCCCCAGGGACAGGGCCCCAACCACCTCCCTGGACAACCCATTCTAGGGCTTCACCACACTCATGGGGAAGAACTTCCTCCACACATCTAGCCTGAATCTCCCCACCTCCAGCTTCATTCCATTCCCCTTAGTCCTATCACTTCCTGAGATCCTGAGAAGTCCTTCCCCAGCCTTCCTGTAGGCCCCCTTCAGATACTGGAAGGCCACAATTAGGTCACCTGGGAGCCTTCTCTTCTGCAGACTGAACAGCCCCAACTCCTTCAGTCTGTCCTCATAGGAGAGGTGCTCCAGCCCTCTGATCATCCCTGTGGCCCTTCTCTGGACCCGTTCCAGCACCTCCACATCCCTCTTGTAATAGGGGCTCCAGAACTGGACACAGTACTCCAGGTGGGGTCTCCCCAGAGCTGGGTAGAGGGGGAGGATCACCTCCCTCGACCTGCTGGCCACACTTCTCCCGATGCAGCCCAGGATCTGATTGGCTTTGCGGGCTGCAAGTGCACACTGAGAGCTCCTGTTGAGCTTTTTGTCCACCAGCACCCCCAAGTCTCTCTCCTCAGGGCTACTTTCCAGCCAGTCACTGCCCAGCCTGGATTTGTGCCTGGGATTGCCTCGACCCAGATGTGGGTCTCTTCAGTATAACTGAAGAATTTGTTCCTGACTGGCTGTGTTTCTTCTGTATCCAATCTTGGTTAGCTTTTCTCCTTCTGGGCTACATCAGTGCTGTTCAGTAATGATTTTTTTATTTATTGTAATGTTACTCATTCTGATTTGTATTGTTGATTTATATGTGATGGTTTTTCCTTCTGAGGTATAGTATTGTTTGATTGTCAATTGAAAACTCTCAATAATATATATTTGTATTTCATTATCTTGACCTCTACATTCACATCAAGTGAGGTACCTCCAGAGGCAGCAGTCCTGCAGCAATATAGATAACACTGGTATGTCTCCTGGCAGTATTGATGATTAACCTTCAGGATTCTCAATTGGCTACAGGTACTGCAAGCTGACAATTTTAGAAGATTAATGGACCAGAGGAATAGTTACTTGTGTCAAGTGAAAGATCACCTTTAATATCAGGGCAGAGAAGGGCCAGGAGGATGATCAGTGGGCTGGAGCACCTCTCCTATGAGGACAGACTGAAGGAGTTGGGGCTGTTCAATCTGGAGAAGAGAAGGCTCCAAGGTGACCTAATTGTGGCCTTCCAGTACCTGAAGGGGGCCTACAGGAAGGCTGGGGAAAGACTTCTCAGGATCTCAGGTAGTGATAGGACTAGGGGGAATGGAATGAAGCTGGAGGTGGGGAGATTCAGGCTGGATGTGAGGAGGAGGTTCTTCACCATGAGAGTGGTGAAGCCCTGGAATGGGTTGTCCAGGGAGATGGTTGAGGCCCTGTCCCTGGAGGTGTTTAAGAGCAGGCTGGAGGGGGCTCTGGCCAGGCTGATGTAGTGTGGTTGTCCCTGGCCATGGCAGGGGGGTTGGAACTAGATGATCCTTGTGGTCCCTTCCAACCCTGACTGATACTATGAACACAGTGGCAACAAAGCTGGAAATGAACCAGGTTGTTTTTAAAAACCAAAACCCCAGAACTGCAGTACCATAAAAATGTAATTGGTAGAGAAAGCATGTAATGGAATCAGTGTTGGTTTGTTTGTTGTTATTCTCAAAACACTGGTAATTGAAAATGGCACCATCCTTGAGTAGATTCAAGTCTAGCAGAAAGTAGTTTGGTATCTTCAGATGTTGTTGTGCTTGAGTATGGGATCAGAAATGTACACTGTTTCCTTCAGTGAGCATAAGTAGATCATGATGTAGAATAAACCTGAGCAATGTCTTTGGAGAGGTGTGAGCAACTGAAGAGACTGGGAGAGGAACAGCCACCATAAAAACCTCAGAATCAGAGGGATCCTGCATCCTTCCCTGACTAGGATGTAGGTAGGGTCCTGAAGGTTAGCAATGAGTGGAAACAAGTCTCCATTAGGTAAGGCAAGTGAACCCTCTTCTTGCCCACAATGCCTACCCCAGGTGCTACTACACCATAGGTACCAGGCTCTAGAGCTGGAAGATCAGTCAGTGGACAATGTGGGTGTTGATTCATCCTCACCAGAGGAGTCTCAAATACCAAAAAGAACTGCCTCCTGTAGTATTACAGCCACCTCCACAAAGAAGTAAAGGAAAGTCATAGTTGTTGGTGGCTCCCTTCTGAAAGGAACAGAGCGTCTGATATGCTGGGCAGACCCTTCTCATAGGGAAGTCTGCCTCCCAGCAGCCCAGGTTAGAGATATCACTAGGAAACTCCCAAGCCTGGTGAGGCCCTCAGACTATTATCCACTATTACTCTTCCATGTGGATGGTAAAGAATTTGTAATATGTAGCCCAAAAGCAATTAAAAGATATTTTAGGGCTCTGTGATGGTTAGTGAGGGAAATCTGGGCATAGGTTATCATTTTCTTCCAGTGGTGGGTAGAGACACTGGAAGGGATCGGCAAATCCATTCCATTAATACATGGCTCTGTGACTGGTGTCAGCATCACAATTTGGGGTTCTTTCACAGTGGGTTAGCTTACATGGCACCAGGCTTGCTGGCATCAGATGTGAGCCACTTTTCCCAAAGGGGAAGGAGAGTCTTTGTCTAGGAGCTAGAAGGACTCATTGATAGGGCTTTAAACTAGAAGTGAAGGGGAAGGGGGAAGAAAACAGGCCTGCCTGTGACAAACAAAGGGTTGACTCAGGAGCTGGGGGCTCCTGAGGCAGTAGAAGCCAGCAAGGAAACTCCCATGAAACACCTCAAGGGAATCAATGGGAACTCTGCACAAAGTGCTGCAGCCAACAGCCCAGCTGAAGCCTCTGAACAAATGCAGCATGGGCAACAAACAGGAGGAGCTGGAAGCTACTGTGCAGCTAGAAAACTATGACCTGAAAGTTATCACTGAAACTTGGTGGCATGAATCCTGTGTCTGGAGTGTGGCTATTGATGGCTACAGGCTGCTCAGAAGGCAGCAGGGGTGGAGGTGCTGCCCTTTATGTTAGGAAATGGGTATAGTGTGAAAAACAGTCCCTGAATTGCCATGAACAGGTTGAACGCTTAAGAATTAGAGACAAAGGCAGCAAAGGGAAACCTGTAGTTGGTGTCTACTGCAGGCCACCTGCTCAAGGGGAGCCCACTGATGAAGCCTTCCTACTCTAGCTACAGGAGGCTTTGCACTCACAGATGTCCTGCTGGGAGACTTCAACTCCTCTGACATCTGCTGGAAAAATAGCATGGCAAGCTGTAGGCAATCAAGGAGACTCCTGTACTGCCTCAATGATAACTTCTTGAGCCAGGTGATAGCCCTACCTGAGGCAAGGTGATGCTGTACCTAATGGTCACAAATGCAAGTGAACTCATCAGTGATGTCGATACTGGGATAACCTGGGCTGCAGTGATTATGCACTGATAGTTTGCAGTCCTAAGGGATATGGGACAGGCAAGGAGTAGTCAGGACTCTAAATTTTAGGAAGGCAAACTTCCAACTCCTTAAATAATTAATAGGATCCCCTGGGAAAGGATCTTCAGGGTCAGGGGAGCAGAGCAGAGCTGGTGGATCTTTAAGAACATTTTCCTTGATCCCCACGTGTAAGAAAAGGGGCGAGGAAGGGAAGAGAATGGTATGGCTGAATAGGGACTTGGTGGTCAAAATAAAGAGCAAGGGGAACTGCACAGACAGTGGAAGCAGGGAGAGATCACCTGGGAGGAGTATAAGAACACTGCTTGGTCGTGTAGAGATGAAGTCAGGAATGCCAAGGAATGGCGAGATCTGAAGCTGGTGAGGGGTAAGAAAAATAACTAAAAGGGCTTCTACAGGTACATCAACCAGTAAAGAAAGGTTAAAGGGAGCATTCACCCTGTGAGGAGTGAGAATGGAGAGCTGGTGTCAACAGATGAGGAGAAGGCTGAGGCACTCACTAACTTGTTTGGCACAGTCTTCACTGGCAATCTTGCTCTGTCCCCCTCCCACGTTGATGGACAAGTAGTTCCCTCCCACTGTAAGGGAGGATTAAGTTCAGGACCACCTGAGGAACCTGGGCATACAGAAGTCTGTGGGACCTGCTGGTATGCATCCCCAGAGTTCTGAAGGAACTGGCTGATGTAGTTGCAAAGCCACTGTCTGTAATATTTGAAAAGTTGTGGCAGTCAGGTGAAGTCCTTGGAGACTGGAAGAAGGGAAACATGATGCCCATTTTAAAAAAGGGTAAAAAGGAGAACCCTGGAAGTTACTGTCTTGTCAGCCTCACCTCTGTGTCTGAGAAGATCATGGAATTGATCCTCCTGGAAGCTACGCTATTCCTAAGCATCTTCTTGCCCTGCATGTGTCTAGAGATAGCTTTCCGGAGGGTTTGTTCCATAACCTTCCTGGGGGCTGATGTGAAGCTGACTTGTCTGTAGTACCCTGAAAGCTCTATCTTCCCTGCTCTATGTTGAGATGTGTGTGAGGCCCACACTTTCCTCAGTAACTGTGATCCTGATATAAGGTGTCCTTTCAATGCCATTGACCCTTGGGTGTGTGGGCTTGTATGTTGAGCAAAGTACTTGGTTCATGTACTCCCTGCCTGTCTCTGTCGTTATGGCAGGTGGTGCTCTATTCCCAGAGACTCTGCTGGTAGACTTTGCTCTAGGCAAGTGGAATGTAGGCAGGCTCTAATCCAAATATATTAAATCATTCAATATAATAAATCCCTGGGAGTGTACAGTGCTGTCAGCTCATGTCTGGCATTTCACCAGTTTAATTCACAGGCAGAATGAGCATATATAAAAGAGAAAGGTCTGAGTAAGGATTGTACTCCTGGGGAGGAAGATAAAAATACAGAAGGCAAGTACAGTGCTTTTCCACACAAATGTGGTATACTGGAGTGCTTTCCTGGGGGTGATTCAGTGTAGAGCTTTCTCTGAGTGTGCCCTTTTCCAAATAATGGTTTAGCAGTGTAGTAATGGTCCAGAATGTGCTTTTGCAAAGCAAGTCAGAATAACAATCAAATGAAACTCTACTTTAGGCAGGAAGATCTCTTTATATAAACTGTTGGATATCAGGCTAGTGTTCCAGTTGGAAAGGCAGAGAATGATGAATAGGGAAAAAAAAATTGCTCTTTTTATTTCACCTAATAGATGTGGAAGTGACCATAGATGACATAGAGTGCTCTCATCCAATCTCAGTAAAAGCTTGGCAAACAGCAGCACGTAAATACCAACACAGACCATCACTCCTGTGAGCATTCCTGAATGCTTTTCTTTTCAGAGAGAGAGATCAAAAGCTTTTATAAGAGATAGTAGGAGCTGCAAACCTTACAGCAATTTTTCTATCTTTGCAGATGGCAATTTGCTCTGAACATATAATCAGAGCACAAATGGTTACTCAGAGCATTAGCAGTGAAAATTAGAATAGAATAAACCAGGTTGGAAGAGACCTTCAAGGTCATTGTGTCCAACCTATCATCCAACACCACCCAACCAACTAACCCATGCAACCAAGCACCCTGTCAAGTCTCCTCCTGAACACCTCCAGTGATGGCGATTCCACCACCTCCCCAGGCAGCCCATTCCAATGGGCACTCACTCTCTCTGTGTAAAACTTCCTCCTGACCTCCAGCCTGAACCTCCCCTGGCACAGCCTGAGACTGTGTCCTCTTGTTCTAGTACTGGCAGCCCAGGAGAAGAGGCCAACCTCTGCCTGTCTACAACCTCCCTTCAGGTAGTTGTAGACAGCAATAAGGTCACCCCTGAGTCTCCTCTTCTCCAGGCTAAGCAGCCCCAGCTCCCTCAGTCTCTCCTCATAGGGCTTGTGTTCCAAGCCCCTCACCAACTTTGTTGCCCTTCTCTGGACACTCTCCAGCAAGTCAACCTCCTTCCTAAACTGAGGGGCCCAGAACTGGACACAGGACTCGAGGTGTGGCCTAACCAGTGCAGTGTACAGGGGCAGAATGACCTCCCTGCTCCTGCTGGCCACACTGTTCTTGATGCAGGCCAGGATGCCATTGGCCCTCCTGGCCACCTGGGCACACTGCAAGCTCATGTTCATCCTACCATCAACCAGCACCCCCAGGTCCCTCTCTGCCTGGCCACTCTCCAGCCACTCTGACCCCAGCCTGTAGCACTGCATGGGGTTGTTGTGGCCAATGTGCAGAACCCGGCACTTGGATGTGTTCAATCTCATGCCGTTGGATTCTGCCCATCTGTCCAGCCTGTCGAGGTCCCTCTGCAGAGCCTCTCTACCCTCCAGCAGATCAACTCCTGCCCCCGGCTTGGTGTCGTCAGCAAATTTACTGATGATGGACTCAATGCCCTCATCCAGATCATCAATATAGATGTTGAAGAGCACAGGGCCCAGCACTGATCCTTGGGGGACTCCACTGGTGCCTGCCTGCCAGCTGGATGTGGCACTATTCACCACCACTCTCTGGGCTCGGCCCTCCAGCCAGTTCCTAACCCAGTGCAGTTTGTTTTTTTCTTTATTTTATTACTTTTCATTAGCAATGCTATCACATTTAGAAGTTGTCAGAGAAATAGTTTGAATGTTAGGTCAGTCCTTAGCAGAAATTAGCACATACCTGGTTGCTACGTGAAATAGAAAGCGGTTAAAGTGGTTAAAAGTAGAAGAAGGTGCTGGCTTCTGGACCTAAATGTGAGATGCTGGTTTCTTGGATGTACACAAGTTGATCCTGTTCAAAACATTTTTGAAAACCCTTTTTGGAAACTTAGATGAAGTTGCTGAGAGAGCACATGTTTTTTATCTATATTTTTGGTTTGCTTTCTGGAAAGGGTCATTGGTAAGAGAGAGGTTTGAGGTTAGAATCTTGTATCATCTTTCCCTTTTGAAAACTTACTAATTATTATTATTTTTCAATGAAAGAAGGGTAGTTCTGACACATTCATCCCAGAGTAAGGGCAAATCTGTGGGGATTACTGTGGGGCAACAGGATGTGCTATCAGATCACATTCTGGCTGTGACCCCTCTGGTACCTTGCTTGCCTGTCCATAATGCGTTGCAGTTGGGGTCCATGATGTCTTTGCCTGTAAGAAGTAAACTGCTAGATAATCACACAGTTACATGTTCAGGGCACACTATGCCATCATTCCTGGTGGTGATTCTTGGGCTGCCAGGTAACATTATTATGAGTACAGAGTTAGCTATAATAGTATCTTGTGCTCGTGTGGCCAAGAAGGCCAGTGCCATTTTGGAGTGTATTAGAAGGGGTGTGGTTAGTAGGTGGAGGGGGATTCTTCTCCCCCTCTACTCTGCCCTAGATGATGCCACATCTGGAACATTGTGTCCAGTTCTGGGCCCCTCAGTTCAAGAAGGATCTCAGGTAACTGCTTGAAAGAGTCCAGTGCAGAGCCACAAAAATGATGAAGGGAGTGAACATCTTCCTTACGAGGAGAGACTGAGGGAGCTGGGGCTCTTTAGCTTGGAGAAGAGGAGTCTGAGGGGTGACGTCATTCATGTTTATGAAGATTTAAAGGGTGAGTGCCAAGAGGATGGAGCCAGGCTCTGGTTGGTGATGCCCAATGACAGGACAAGGGGTGGAAGTTGAGGCATAGGAAGTTCCATGGAAACATGAGGAAAAATGTTTTCCCTGTGAGGGTGCCAGAACACTGGAACAGGCTGCCCAGGCGGGTTGTGGAGTCTCCTCTGGAGATACTCAAAACCCACCTGGATGTGTTCCTGTGTGATCTGCTCTAGGTGATCCTGCCAGAGCAGGGTTGGCCTGGGTGACCTTTTGAGGTCCCTTCCAGCCTTTAACATTCTGTGATCCTTTGGTGATAGACTGTCTGCTGCAGCTGGGTTTGAGAGCTTCCACACTGTCCCTGGAAGACTTGACGAGGAACTAATGCCTTTCAGATGCACTTACTCCTCTGCTGTTGATATGGGTGTCTTGCCTTTCCATCATCCTGTACAGTAGCTAGTAGAATTGTATACCCTAGTTAACCTAACATCTCCATATGCTATTTATGAGCTATTGATGTTTAATATGTGCACATGGACTATAACCTGGAGAAATTTAGTTTTTAAATGTTACCTGGCTCTTGGAAAACATTGTTTCTGTTTGTGGATGGCTTCAGTTACTGAGTGCCTGAGCAGAAGTTACCTTTTTCTGTTACGTGGTTGGTGCTTTGGCACTACACAAGGGTTACAAGGGGTTGGTCTCTTCTCCCAGGCAACCAGAACCAGAACAAGGGGACACAGTCTCAAGCTGCGCCAGGGGAAGTTTAGGCTGAAGGTGAGGAGAAAGTTCTTCACTGAGAGAGTCATTAGTCTTTGGAATGGGCTGCCCAGGGAGGTGGTGGAGTCACCATCCCTGGAGGTGTTCAAGAGGAGATTGGACGTGGCACTTGGTGCCATGGTCTAGTCATGAGGTCTGTGTTGATAGGTTGGACTTGATGATCCTCGAGGTCTCTTCCAACCTTGGCGATACTGTGAGCTGTAATGCTTACTGTGGGGGAGTTGGACTAGATGACTTCAAAGTCATCCCACTGCACTCTATGTAACAGATTTTTTTGTGTATAGTGATTTTAATTTGTGTTCCTGGGGCTGGAAAGTAATACAGGGAAAATCATGGTTTCTAGACATTCTCAACCACCCCTTCCTGTGGAATCCTGGAAAGGAGTTCCAGAAGCTACAAAGACTTCACTTCTGCTTTAGCTCTGCTTATTGAGAATACCATAAAAATACTTTTGCCCTGAAACTATACCTCTTTACCTTAAGTATTCTTATTCTCTTGCAGATAAAATAGCATCTGAACTGCTCATTTTCTTCTCTTCTAGGCTGCTGAATCAGGAATAATAAAAGTGAAAACGATAGCTGCACGGAACACAGATATTTTGGCAGGTAATTATTTGCAATGCAATGGGGAAAATAAACTTGAGTTACAGATGAAAATATTAGAAGGATGTCTTGGATACATGCAGCAATCCCACCTGTCTCTCAGTATGTGCTGTATCTGTGATGATTCACTTTTGGGCACCTAGCAAAAAAAACTCCGGTAGCATGAGAAGTTTTTAGTAATGCTTCTGTTTCATGTTAGTGCTGTACTGATGCAGGTCTCAGTTTTCAGTTGTTGCTCTACAAAAATAATCATTCACTTAGAAAAATAGCTTGAAATAGTTAGCCTTCCAAATTACCAATGTTTATTCACTGTCTACATTCATCACAGCTGTTGTTCAGTGCTCTGTGCGGAGTTTTGCACGACGACTCTCATCTGCGTATTTAGTTACGAGCATTTAGCTTTTCGAGACTTGTACCTGAAAGGCAATAATCTCTCTTAATCTGAGGTAAGGTCATTCAATTCAAGAGGTACCATTGCCTTCAGGGACAGGAGATATCTCGTGAGTTGAAGCTTTGTGAGCATTTAAAACAGCATCTCCGACTTTCTTCAGCTTTATTGAGGAGTGTGAAAATTGATGTTTTCTTGCCAGTGGCTGGTAAAGCTTTTGGCCGGATTTGAATGTCCCCTGTAGAAGAACTTGAGTGTCTGCCCCAGCTGTAGCAAAATCATAAAAATGCTAAATCATTTGAAAGGTCCAAATGACACAGATGCAAAAGTATTTCTTGTTTTGAGGTATATAAATCAGATGTTGGTAAGGAGGTGCTTTCTAGAACTATTTGAAGTAGCAGTCCCACCTCTCAATATTTCACTTTAATACCTCTCTTTTATTTGTTTATTTTCTTTGTTTTCACTGCTGTCATGAGTGCTGACATAAGTGGGAAAACTATGCCAGGTAATGTCAGCTCTGTCAAAATACACAAATGATGAAGGGAAATCTCTCGTTAGCCATTTGGGAAGCTGTCAACATTATTTGGCGCACTTTACATTTTAGAAAGCTGGTTTGTGATCCTGCAAAACTCCTTGGGGTTTTGTTTAAATCTTCATTTCAAAGTGAAGAGGTGTGAAAGGTCATTGATTTTTATTTCTTGGGGGGCATGGATAGGCAGTCCTTTCACCTTTTTTGTGGGAATACATGCCGGTAGTTGGTCAAATTTTGTAACTACTTTTCCTTTGGAAGGTTTAAACTAGCATGTTGTTAGTGCTTAATTAACAGAAAACACCTGTGCAGATTTGGGGTTAGGAGCTTTGGAAAATCAGCAGGTTCTGAAAGTTTATTTTGATTAATCTTTGCTAATAAGGTAACCTTTTTCCTCAGTAAGTAACTGCAGAACAGGGGGGAACATATACTTTACCTACATATCCTGACATGTCAGAGTTTAAACCTAATCCCATTAGACAGCACCAGTTGTTGGTGGACTCTTGTGTTTTTTTCAGCTGTCAGTTGTAACCTAATCTTGTAGATAAGTTAATGTCAAGATCTCTGTTGTCTCCCATCTGCTACTTAACATTTTTTCAGAGGAAGATACTGTGTGTACTTTAATGATAACAAAGCTGTAAAAGGCTCCTCTAATTGTGAAATCTGGTGAAGAAGATGCCTGATAACTGCTAGATGATTTAGGAGCATCTGCTTAGATGTTTGAGTAACCCAAATACTTTGATTAAGATATGATTTTTCAGGTAGTGATAGGACTAGGGGGAATGGAATGAAGCTGGAGGTGGGGAGATTCAGGCTAGATGTGAGGAGATTCTTCACCATGAGAGTGGTGAAACCCTGGAATGGGTTGTCCAGGGAGGTGGTTGAGGCCCCGTCCCTGGAGGTGTTTAAGCCCAGGCTGGCTGAGGCTCTGGGCAGCCTGATGTAGTGTGGGGTGTCCCTGCCCATGGCAGGGGGGTTGGAACTAGATGATCCTTGTGGTCCCTTCCAGCCCTGACTGATACTATGATACTATTTCACTGAAATAGATGGGAACATCTGTAGCAGATTGTTTGGAATAATCTGACCTGATCTGTTTTCAAAGCATTATACCATTGTCCTAGTTTTGACCCATGAGCTGCCCAGGGCAAAAGGACAGAAAAGATATTTTACCCCTTCTCAAGGAGTAAAATAAAACTGCTCCACACTGGATTGGAAGTTTAAATTTAAACTTAAATTGCTTAGCCTGGAGAAGAGGAGACTCAGGGGTGACCTTATTGCTGTCTACAACTACCTGAAGGGAGGTTGTAGACAGGCGGATGTTGGTCTCTTCTCCCAGGCAGCCAGCACCAGAACAAGAGGACACAGTCTCAGGCTGCACCAGGGGAGGTTCAGGTTGGATGTTAGGAAGAAGTTCTATACAGAGAGAGTGATTGCCGATTGGAATGGGCTGCCTGGGGAGGTGGTGGAGTCACTATCACTGGAGGTGTTCAGGAGGAGACTTGATGGGGTGCTTGGTGCCATGGGTTAGTTGTTTAGGTGGGTTGAATTGGTTGATGGGTTGGATGCAATGATCTTGAAGGTCTCTTCCAACCTGGTTTGGTTTATTCTAAATAAAGGTTTATTCTAAATTCTATTTACAAATATATACAAAAGGCATTCAGGTAAAAGGAATACATTTGCAAATTAGGCTTAGTTCTTCACCTGAGCCTCCCAGGCCAAAACCTTCCAGAGTTTTCTAAAAACCTCCACCCCACTCAGCCGGCCAAACTGCCCCCCACCTCCACACACCCCCCTCTCCCCCCCAACTAGACCCAGGCCTACCACAGGCTTCAACAGGCTCAGTGGGATAGCTGGAAATTCACTGCCAGCCAAGGCCAAGAGAAAAGCTCTCCCCCACAAACCATAAAGATAAGAGCATGCATCCCAACCAGGGAGAGAAGAGAGAGCTTTAGCTGCACACTCCATAAATAGAGAGATGCAGGAAAACAGAATAGAATAACAGACTACAATATCCTGGGATGATCTGCCTATCCCTCTGGGACACTTTAGCCTCTGGAGGATTTTCCTTTGTGCTTATATCAATGAACTCTTGATTCCCTTTAACCTACCCCAACCATGTAGGATTAGAATTTTTAGGAAAATAGATCTAGTCTTAAAATCTTCATTAAAAAAAGGGATTGGATGTGGCACTCGAAGCCGTGGTTTAGTTGCCAGGAGGTGTTAGGTGATAGGTTGGACTTGATGATCTCTGAGGTCTTTTCCAACCTTGTTGATTCTATGATTAAAATCTTCATTAAAATCTTCATTATGTTTATTATGTCTTGTGAGGTGTGTTCAACCTGCCAGAATTCTGAGGTCATTGATCTAACTCTTTTCTTTTGTAAATGTTATGTTGAGCAGTTCCAAAGTCTTCACTCTTGGCAGTCTGTACATGCTTTCTAATTTATTTATGAGGAGTTGAACAATTCTAAAGGAGGAGCCAGCTTGTGCTTTGTGTCACGGGAGATGAATGTGAGGAATCCTTTCCTCGTGGCACTGAGGCATACAATTCATAGTTTTGTTGTAGAAAGTCTTTTAAAAAACTTACAATCTTGCTGATGGATTGAAGGAGTAAGTTTCCCTTTCCCAAAACTACTTTTGTGGTGTGGTTCATCATGATAGATTGAGTTGGTGGTAGGCTTAACATGAGCCTGCAGTGTGACCAGGTGGCCAAGAGGGCCAATGGCATCCTGGCCTGCATCAGGAACAGTGTGGCCAGCAGGAGCAGGGAGGTCATTCTGCCCCTGTACACTGCACTGGTTAGGCCACACCTCGAGTCCTGTGTCCAGTTCTGGGCCCCTCAGTTTAGGAAGGAGGTTGACTTGCTGGAGCTGGGGCTGCTTAGCCTGGAGAAGAGGAGGCTCAGAGGTGACCTTATTACTCTCTACAACTACCTGAAGGGAGGTTGTAGACAGGTGGGGGTTGGTCTCTTCTCCCAGGCAACCAGCACCAGACAAGAGGACACAGTCTCAGGCTGTGCCAGAGGAGGTTTAGGCTGGAAGTTAGGAAGAAGTTCTATACAGAGAGAGTGATTGCCCACTGGAATGGGCTGCCTGGGGAGGTGGTGGAGTCACCATCATTGGAGGTGTTCAGGAGGAGACTTGATGGGGTGCTTGGTTGCATGGTTTAGTTGACTAGGTGGGTTGGATAATAGGTTGGACTTGATGATATCAAACATCTCTTCCAACCTGGTTTGTTCTATTCTTTTAAAAAAAACTTAGGTAATTTTGGTAGCAAAATGGAAGCAGACCTGAGTAGAAGACAATTTTTGTGTATTTTAAGCCTGGAGCTAATATAATGGTCACTGCCAAACCAAATTCTGTGAACCATAACATTTTCATCTTCATAAAGTAAAAATCCTTGCATGGATCCTGTTGTGAGATTATTGTTTTTCATGGATTATAGGGAAAACACTATAAAAGGATGAAATTTTTCCTTGCCTTGTAGTTTGTTAACTTTGATGCCACTTATGCCATTCTGAACTTTATCATGAGTCTTACGTTAAGGATATGTTGAGGATTGGCTCAGGTCAAGAGGGCATGGGTCCCAGGAACACCTGTGCAATTCAGGCCTTGAAGGATTCTCTGTTGATAATATAGCAATGGAGTAGAAGCTGTGGGGAAGTGTTGATTGCTTTGGTATGCTGAGGTCAAGCTGCCCCTGAGAAGAGGCAAGCAAGGTAAGGAGGAGGCGAGATCTGGGAAAAAGCAATTAGACTGAGTAGAAAAAATCCACAGAGTAGTGAAAACAATGATGTAATCTTTTAGAGAGAAACCAATAGGATGTGTTAAATTAGAATAGAATTAACTCTGTATAAGACAAGACTATAAACAATGAAGTGTAGAACAAAGTTGGATGATTTCTGTCACTCATATTGAGTGCTGTCGTCCCTGTCTCCGTTCTCGTCAAGGATACGTCTTTTGGGATATCTGTTTAAAAAGTTTACTCTCTTCTTTCTGCTTGATGGTTGGTTAGAGCTTGGTGTCAGCCCAGAAGTTTGAGATATTTGTGCCTGTGTTTGACTGAGCTCTCTGAGCTCTGTGTTGTAGGTGTTCCTAAAGACAGCTTAGGCAGCTCACATACAGACACTGACAACTAGATGCCTACATTTAGTTGTTGATGAAATAGTCAGTGTTTGGGTTTTAACTTGAACATCACAGAGTGCTTTTCATGTGCATGTGGTTTATACTGTGTATCTTAAAAGCCTATATCTTTACTTCACAGTTGGATTCAAAGCACATTGTTAACTATGTGTATTCATTCTTAATTATGTTGACATTTTAATTGGGTTTGATTAGGGTCATCCTGTGTCAACTGGGCATAGAGTCTGTGCTGGCTCCAAAGAGGCTGACCAAACTGTGGACTGTACATGTGTTAATATCTTACAGAAAATTGGCACCTATGGTTTCTATTATCTTATTCTTTTCACAGAAACTTGTTAGTCATGTTAGTTAGTGCTTCAGTTGGAAAATAACACTAAAACATCCTTTTGTGGTTTTAACCTTAAAGGTTGGTTAGTTGGTTTATTTTTTGTTCAAACTAGTATCTGTGATACTTAATAATAAACCCTCTTGTGAGCCAAACTTCAAGCTGCTCAATAGGAAAAATAACATAGATCATGTGTGCAGGTGTACATGAGGTTGTATTTTTTTGTTTGTTTGTGGTAAGATCTGTGCCTTTAAAGCCTGTGTGAAACTGCTTCATGAACACATTTCTCCTGCTACACAGACTAAAATGTGGTATAGGACATGGAGTGTGAGGACACACCGAACCTTCAGCTGAGGACTCTTTTGTAACTGAATTGGTGACGAGCAGCTAAACTCTTACAAGTTTACATGAATCAACAACCACACCTGCAAACAGAAAAGCACTCAGGATCGTGCTTTCTCTTCATCCTTCTTTTAGTTTTAGAGAATTGATCTTAAATTGATAGAATTACTTTTATGGGGAAGAGCTTTTTAAAATGTTAGTGTGGAAGGTTATACACCCAGGATATAAACAAGCCGGTTTCTTTCTCCTCCTGTTTTGTCAGTGGCAATTTTTTATTCTTCTTTGTGCTGCATGCTTTGGTATGTTTCTCTGTGCCACACTTTGTGTTGCTTTTGAATTTGGTGCTGAGGTGAAGCAGAGCAGGAGGAGGAAGCTACAACCTGAGGACTGTCACCACGGCAAGGCCAGGGAAAGCTCTCTCGTATGGCCAGAATCTCACGGCTTCTTACTAACTAAATGGTCAGTCTGAAGGCTGTAAGGGCAAAGATGTTTGGGTTTTGAGCCTCATCCAGGGTAATTGTAGAAGTGACCTGTGGCAGCCCAGTATTTGTCTTCCCTTGGCTTTTCCCTGTGGTGCAAGAGTAAATCTCAGAGTTCCAAGACTGCTTTCTATTAATAGGTATGATTAACAAATTTTGCATTGTGTTCTTCAAAGCGTTAAACTGCGATTGCTTTTGTATCTCTTTTTGAAAGCATTAAAAGAGAACAGCTCAGAGGTAGTTCAGCCTTTTCTAATGGGTTGTGGAACCAAGGAACCAAAGATCACCCAGCTATGCCTAGCAGCCATACAGAGGCTCATGTCTCATGAAGTTGTTTCTGAGGTAAGATCAGTCTTTATAATAAACACGTAAATATTTCAGTGTGAGAAATAACAGGCTGCAAACTGAAGATGAATGCCTTTTATGTAGGAGGCTGCACTGTAATTATCATAGTCTGTAGAGTATTTTACTCATATCTGGTTTTTAACAGTTGTAACACAAGAAGTGAGGAAGCATATTCATCAGAATTTAAATGACTTCATTTAGTTTGCATTCTTACACAGCAGGAGCAGGACATGTAATGGTTCTTGATAGAAGTAATTCTTCAAGTTGCATCCACAGAATTTACTCAGTGTGATAACATTGTGCATTAGGGTTTTGTTACTTTTAAAAAGATGATAAAATGGATGCACATTTCCTGCAGCTGTCATTATATATTATGCTGCTGCTTATATAGGGTGTTAAGAGGCTGATGAAAACATTACTGTCTAAATATACCTTCAGTTGTGCTTGCATAACGTAAAATTACACTGGTTTTACTCTGATAGGAATTAATTTGGGGGGGGCAAAATGTTTTGTACTCTCTTCTATATTTCAAAGTAAAAAATGAAGTGTGCCCTTTAATTTGGACTACACATGAAGAGATTTCTGCTGTAATTTCTTTTAGAGTACTTAGGGAAGCTTGTGACAGTGAAATTGGCTTTGTGTTCTCGATGCTGTAGACAAACAGGCAAATTCAGTTATGATATGCATTTCTGAGAGGGATATTCTTGTATGTGTACACCTGTACCTGAACATCTTAATTGTTGGCAACAAATTATTTCCTTCTAGGCTGCAGCAGGAAACATTATTAATATGCTTTGGCAGCTGATGGAAAATAGTCTTGAAGAACTTAAGTTGCTCCAGACAGTTCTTGTTCTTTTAACAACCAATACAGTTGTGCACGATGAAGCACTGTCCAAGGTAAGAATTTGCTAGTACCAACTGTTGTACTTAAAATTTCTCCCTGTAATTCTTATTAAGTATTCTACATGTGAGGAATTTGTAAGTATTTGGAAGAGGAATGGGCTTGCTTGGTTCTGTGTGCTTGGTTTTATATCTGGACTCTGAAAGCAGGATTTCTTTTAGCTTCATTTTCAATGTGTTTTCTTCATTCCTTCACAATAGGTTGGACTCGATGATCCTTGAGGTCTCTTCCAACCTTAGTTATACTGTGATACTGTGATACAATAAGGCATTTCTGACTTAATGGGAAGTTGAATTAAAAATGCTGAGCTAATGCCTGTCCCTCTCATCAGCTAAATTCATGATACATATGTCACATAGTTCAGTGTAAGTGCTCACTAATAAAGCAAATATTAGAAGCTGCCTTAGACCTGTGTTTGAAGCAGCCCAGTTCTCTCTGACACTTTCAGTCAGAAGTGAAATAACTTAATTGCATGCAACATTTTGGCTATGATGTTTCACATGAGACAAAAAACATGAAGACTTTGATCCAGTTCAAGATTAAACTACTGAATACTTTCCTTAGAAGGAGCAATGTTCTTTATCCATCCATGAATTGTGAAGCTCTATTTAAAGTAAGTTCTAGATTGCAGGTAATAATTGTTTCTCTTTAGGTTAAGAAAGATGGAGGTGTTTAAAAACAAATCATTCTAAATTGCTGTCTTTGTTACACTCTGCTTTCAGTTTCTAATATGAGAATAGTTATTTTTTTTAATCATTATTATTTTTTCCTGAGAGAGTATAACTGAACAATATTTCTGAAGATACTCTGGTAGTGGGAAGTTTCCGGTTCTCCTTTTAATGAGATAACTTCATAGCTTGTTAAATGTTTAGCTATTACTCTTTATCTACTTAACCATGGGAAGGGAAAACACAAAAGGAAGACACAAATTAAGTTGCAAAGGTCTGCTGAAGGCAGGAAGACAATGGAAAATTTGCAAAGTCTATAAATGGCAGAATAGAAACTTGCTAAGGATTGAATGGTTTAGCAGTAGGTTCGTTTTTCACTTGAGTATTCAGATTATGTCAAAGACTCTTCATCACTATCTTGTGCCTTTTGTTCCAAATAACACTAATTATCCAGATGAGGTGCTATGATCTTGGGCAGAAGCATGATGTTTTTATGAAAATGGGAATAGTTTAGAATGTGGAATTGTCAGTCATAGAATTGAATCATAGAATTGTTTGGGTTGGAAAAGACCTCTAAGAACATCGAGTCCAACCTTCAACCCACCACCACCATGGCCCTTAAACTATGTCCCAAAGTGCCATGTCCACGCATTTCTTGAACACCTCCAGGAACAGGCACTCCACCACCTACCTGGGCAGCCTGTTCCAACGACTGACCACTCTTGTAGGGAAGAAAATGCTTCTAATACCCAACCTAAGCCTCGCTGGCACAATTTCAGGCCATTTCCTCTCGTCTGACTGATGCGCACTGCTGTGATCAGCAGGGGAATGGTTTTTCCCTTCTTCCTTCCCACTCTGCCTCCTTCCACTGACAGCTTTCTGAGCAGCCCGTCATGAGACACCACAAACTTCTGCTTCTGAGTATCTTCACAGCATACAAACCCCCTGTTCCTCAGAGAACCCTCTAAGGCCCAAAGCTTCCCACTGCTCATTGCACAGCAGATGCAATGAACTGGATAGCCGGTGTTCTTTAACAACCTGCTACCCTGTCATTTTATCAAGTCTGAATCTAGGCTCTAAGTCCACTGTACCTTTCCCTTCTGCATATTGTGTATCTGCTTCAAATAAAATGGAATAGAATAGGTTGGAAGAGACCTTCAAGATCATCACGTCCAACCCATCAACCAATCCAACCCACCTAAACAACTAACCCATGGCACCAAGCACCCCGTCAAGCCATCACCTGCCTCATTTATTCTTCTTCCCATGCCTCCATATATTCACCTATTTTTCCCCTCTTCTTCTTGGGTTCTTGGATCTACATCTTAGTTAACTTAACCATTTTTGTCTGTGTTTCAAAATCTTTCATTTGTTCATCTCTCTAATACTTATCCCATGTAAAATTTCTTGGTGTTGTCTAAGGCCTGAAATTGCTGGAGTTTCTCAGTTAACCAAAGGGAAATGTTACTTGGCATGGGTAAAATGGTCTGGGGTTTTCCCCCTGAGATTCTTTTGAGAAATGTCTGAAAACTGATTTTTTTTTTTTTTGTTTGTTTGTTTTAATTATTCCCCCCCCCCAAAATCTTACCAAATCCTTAGAGAAAATCAGTTTGAACCAGACCTGTATATTCATGTTTCAGCTTGACTGGTTTAAATTAAGAGAATTACTGGTAAAACATCTTTAAAAGCCCCTTTGTACAGGCACTGCTGTTAGATTTATTTCATTTATTTTTGAGTTGCCAAGGGGAGCAGCTCTGGTGCCAGCATGATCTGTAGTGGAACATCCCAACATGGGTCTTAGAAACCAGGGGAAACTCAGTGGGACCTGAGAGAGTTGCCAGGAACCCCTAGTTCGTGTAGCAGCAGCAAAGAGGATCTGGACACAAGCAGGAACAATAGTGGCCAAGCTGCTGCCTGCCTCTAAAAGAAGCCCTTGGGGAGCACTGTGAGCAGGATGTGGTATGTTAGTTTGCTTGGAAGGGCATGTAAGAAGGGTGCTGAAGCTTCTCCACCCTGACCAGGAAACTCCACTTGCAGAAAGCCGTGACCCCTTTCTGGGGTCATGTGGGGTACACCTGTCTGAAAGTGGGGTAAGGATCTTTTCACAAAAGTCATCAGGCATCATTAAAAGAGCTTTAAGATAGATTTGAGGGGACAAAAGGGTAAAACCAGGCCCACTAGAGATAAGCCTGGGGCAGCATGCCAGTGTTTGAAAGCTGTCCAGAGAAGGGCATCAGAGCTGGTGCAGGGTCTAGAGCAGAGGTCATACGAAGAACAGCTGAAGAACCTGGGGTGGTTCTGTCTGGAGAAAAGGAGGCTGAGGGGAGACCTTAAAGGATGTACAGATGTGACACTATGGGCCATGGTTTAATGGTAGACCTGACAGTACTAGGTAAATAGTTCAACTTGGTGATATAAAGGTCTTTGGCAACCTAAACAGTTCTATGATTCTGTGATTAAGCTAGAGAATCATACAGTTTGTTCTGAAAATCCTGAGATGAATGATTGTGTTGTAAAATGTCAAACTAATGTGAGATACCACCTGAGCAGAGTCTTAAAATCATTTACAAGAAGAAGCAAAAGAAGATTCTGAATGTTGTATGGCTTATATGGCCAGGTGTGGTTAAGTGCAAGAATATGGAATAGGGACAAAAGAAGGAGGAATACAAGTTTCACTACATGTACAGATGTTAATTTTCAAAATTCATTATAAACTAAATATTAAACTTTGTGTTAGAGCTAGTACGAAATCTAATTGGAAACAGTATTCAGGTCACTGCCAGCACAATGACATGCTAAAATATCATCATAGTATCATAGTATCATCATAGTATCAGTCAGGGTTGGAAGGGACCCCAAGGATCATCTAGTTCCAACCCCCCTGCCATGGGCAGGGACACCCCACACTAGATCAGCCTGGCCAGAGCCTCATCCAGCCTGGGCTTAAACACCTCCAGGGACAGGGCCTCAACCACCTCCCTGGACAACCCATTCCAGGGCTTCACCACTCTCATGGGGAAGAACTTCCTCCTCACCTCCAGCCTGAATCTCCCCACCTCCAGCTTCATTCCATTCCCCCTAGCCCTATCACTACCTGAGATCCTGAGCAGTCCCTCCCCAGCCTTCCTGTAGGCCCCCTTCAGATACTGGAAGGCCACAATTAGGTCACCTTGGAGCCTTCTCTTCTGCAGACTGAACAGCCCCAACTCCTTCAGTCTGTCCTCACAGGAGAGGTGCTCCAGCCCTCTGATCATCCTTGTGGCCCTTCTCTGGACACCTTCCAGCACCTCCATATCCCTCTTGTAATAGGGGCTCCAGAACTGGAGGCAGTACTCCAGGTGGGGTCTCACCAGAGCTGAGTAGAGGGGGAGGATCACCTCCCTTGACCTGCTAGCCACACTTCTCCTGATGCAGCCCAGGATCTGATTGGCTTTGCGGGCTGCAAGTGCACACTGAGAGCTCCTGTTGAGCTTTTTGTCCACCAGCACCCCTAAGTCTCTCTCCTCAGGGCTGCTTTCCAGCCAGTTATTGCCCAGCCTGTATTTGTGCCTGGGATTGCCTCGACCCAGATGCAGGACCCTGCACTTGCTCTTGTTGAACCTCATGAGGTTGGCTTGTGCCCACCTCTCCAGCCTGTCAAGGTCCCTCTGGATGGCCTCCCTTCCCTCCAGCGTGTCTGCTGCACCACACAGCTTGGTGTCATCAGCAAACTTGCTGAGGGTGCACTCAATGCCACTGTCCATGGCACCCACAAAAATGTTGAACAAGACAGGTCCCAGGACTGATCCCTGAGGGACTCCGCTTGTCCCAGGCCTCCACTGGGACATGGAGCCATGGACAGCCAATATGCACCTTATAGAGGACTAATAGCAGTCAAGGCAACATGATTGTGAAAGTATTGTGATTAATGTAGGACAGGAATGGCATTTTAGCTTTGGAGTTGACTGACCTTTCTGTAATTAACAGTATAATCCTCACATCCTGTCGTAGTCAGTATTCATACAGTCTGTTTTATGTGGTTGATCACTGTGTTCTCTATATGACAAGTGCAGTTTTACTGGCTTCCTGTAATGTCATCAGTTAACACCACTTCTAGATTCCTTTTTGGGGAGGATTACTGAAGAGATTTTTGCTTAGGATAACCTGTAAAATTTATTCTAGCCCTTCCAATTCAAAATTACTGCTTTAGTGACTTGTTTTTTTTGGTCAGGCAACCTTTTGACAGAGCGTAGTAGAAAGCGTTCTTCGTTCAGCTAAAAGATGTGATGTTACAAGGGGATCCTTTGTTTTATTTATGTTGCTGTTTCCTTTCAGGCAATTGTACTTTGCTTTCGATTGCACTTCACAAAAGATAATATCACAAATAACACCGCGGCAGCTACGGTGCGGCAGGTTGTGACTGTTGTGTTTGAGAGGGTGGTTGCTGAAGACGAGCGATACAAAGGTGGGCATGCTTCTTACTCTGCTTGCTTCTGCTGACTTGTTTTCTTTGGACACATCAAGTGTTTATCTTAGCAGATAAAGAAGTAGTAAAAAGGCTATTGGGAAAAAAGAGGGAGGAAAAAAAAGCCAGATGTTACGAATTTTTACTGTATCTTATACGTTTATTTGTATTCAGAGGAGATCAAATCCTTAGCCATTGTGTTAGTCCAGCAGTATATGAAACCAGGAGTTTTTTCAACCTGTGTCTGTGGCATTTATGGTGAAGGTAAATTAGATTACTGGGAATAGAAATAAAATAGAAATAGAATAGAAATAGAATAGAAAAGACCAGACCAGGTTGGAAGAGACCTTCAAGATCGTCGTGTCCAACCTATAATCCAACACCACCCAACCAACTAAATTATGCAACCAAGCACCCTGTCAAGTCTCCTCCTGAACACCTCCAGTGACGGCGACTCCACCACCTTCCCAGGCAGCCCATTCCAATGGGCAATCACTCTTCCTGTGTAAGACTTCCTCCTGACCTCCAGCCTGAACCTCCCCTGGCACAGCCTGAGACTGTGTCCTCTTGTTCTGGTACTGGCTGCCTGGGAGATGAGACCAACCTCTGCCTGTCTACAATCCCCCTTCAGGTAGTTGTAGACAGCAATAAGACCCTGAGTCTCCTCTTCTCCAGGCTAAGCAGCCCCAGCTCCCTCAGCCTCTCCTCACAGGGCTTGTGATCCAAACCCCTCACCAACTTTGTTGCCCTTCTCTGGACAAGCTCCAGCAAGTCAACATCCTTCCTAAACTGAGGGGCCCAGAACTGGACACAGTACTACAGTGCAGTGTATAGGGGCACTCCCTGTTCCTGCTGGCCACACTGTTCCTGATGCAGGCCAGGATGCCATTGGCCAGGTTGGAAGAGACCTTCAAGATCATCGCGTTCAACCCACCTAAACAACTAACCCATGGCACCAAGCACCCCATCAAGTCTCCTCCTGAACACCTCCAATGATGGTGACTGCACCACCTCCCCAGGCAGCCCATTCCAATGGGCAATCACTCTCTCTGTATAGAACTTCTTCCTAACATCCAGCCTGAACCTCCCCTGGCGCAGTCTGAGACTGTCCCCTCTAGACTATGTGGCAGTGGTATTGTTGAAGAGAACATTTTTTTGGAATAGAGTACTTGGTATTGATTCTGTTTGGTATTCATTCTAATGTTTATTTTTGTGACAAGAGAAGTGGCAGAAGAACTGCCTGGCCATTATCCAAGAATCTTTTTGTTGGAACACCTAATACATACTTAATTTGCAGCAGTTCCTTTGTCCACAAAACTGACTTTTGTTTTTATGCAGATATCAATGACCAGCCAGTTGCAGTTCAAGGAAATAGTAACAGAAGATCTGTCTGCACACTGAAGCCATGTGCTAAAGATGCATATATGCTTTTTCAGGTACTTGGGGAGCGTATATTTGCACATCTGCAGTTAGGGTGGGGTGGATAAGAAATGTCAAACACTTTCTGTTGGCATATTAAGGCCCTTCTGAGGCTTCCTTATGCAAATTTATTGTATTTGGCAATGATATGCTGTATTCCAGGTGCACATTTGGAAAACCTGGACCCTTCCTAGTGGCTTTGGAAGATGTTTTACTCTAAATCTTAAATATGCCCCCATTGAATTCAAGATTCTTTTTGCCATGATCCAAACAGTGCTACTATAGTTCAGCCTTGCTTCTTGTGCTTGGTATTGTTTATTGAAGTTGAGTATATAATGAAAAGCAGTAGTTGTATTCTACACACAGAAATCTTGGCATTAGCAAATTCAACAATCTTGAGATCACAGATCACAGGATCACAGAATTGTCGGTGTTGGATCTCAGGGATCATTTAGTTCCAACTCCCCTGCCATGGCCAGGGACATTTTCCACTAGATCAGGCTGCCCAGAGTCACATCCAGCCTGACCTTAGAAACATTCAGGGATGAGGCTTCCTCCACCTCCCTGGGCAACCTGTTCCAGTGTTTCACCACCCTCATAGTGAAGAACTTCTACCTGATGTCCAGTCTAAATCTTCCCTCCTCTATCTTAGATCCATTCCCCCTAGTTCTGTCAGCACCTGACACCCTGAAAAGTTTCTCACCCGCTTTCTTGTAGGCCCCCTTCAGATACTGGAAGGCCACAAAAAGGTCTCCTCAGAGCCTTCTCTCCTCCAGACTGAATAGCCCCAACCCTCTCACTCTGTCCTCACAGGAGAGGAGCTCCAGCCCTCTGATCATCCTTGTGGCCCTTCTGGATATTTTTGAGAGCAGGAATGAACATAGTTGCTACAAGAAGAGCTGCAAAATTTGAGATGTTTTTTTTTTGCCTAACAATGCAAAAATGCTGAAATTGGAAAATTACTGGTTACAGTAGAGCAGAATAATGCAGATTTTCTTGCAGACTCAGAAAACATATGCTGTTATGGTACTGTGCAGAGAATGTAAATGCTGTTGTATTTCTTCTCAAGGATCTTTGTCAGTTAGTTAACGCTGATGCTCCCTACTGGCTTGTGGGTATGACAGAAATGACCCGGACATTTGGCCTTGAACTTCTTGAGTCAGTCCTCAATGACTTTCCACAAGTGTTTTTACAAGTGAGTAGCTCTTGAAGGGAAAACATTAGTGCTTTTGTTTGCATGGGTGGTTAAGATTTACACTTCATTAACTCTTTAAGTTAACCTGAGTACTACTCTTTGAAAGGACTCACAGCTTTTACGTGTTGAGTTTTTAGCAACCAATATGGGTCTCTGCCCACATTTTTTCTGTTCACATTCACTTTATTTGTGCATTTTGTGGAGCATGTTGTATTCTGTGTTTCATTCTAACTTCTTGTTATACCATTTATGTCTCCTCCAAAGAGACATTTTCTTATCTTGCATGATTTATGGCACCTTTGTAACTTAGTTTGTGACGTTGTTTCTACAAAACCATTGACCTCGCCACACTTGGAAAGCAGCAAGAGTCACAACTATGAATTCTGTGGATCTGCTGCATCTAAATGCAGTGTTATCTTTCAGTAACATATTTAACAGACAATAGCTGAATTTAAAAAGTAAATGTATGATAAATGATGCATTTCATCATGCTTTCTGGTAGCTTTACGATGGTGTCTACTATTCTTTCTATTAATTTCCTGAGCATGTAATTTATACCAAGGTTTACATGACAGCAGAGTACTTGTTAATAGCAGTAAAGGTAAATAAGATGCATAATCAGAGCTATTGGTAACAGTTAGTGAATACCTGATTATAATTAGTTCTGTTTTCTTTTTCAGCATCAGGAATTCAGTTTTCTTCTTAAAGAAAGAGTGTGCCCTCTTGTTATAAAGCTTTTTTCCCCCAACATCAAATTCAGACAAGGTTCCAGCACGTCATCTTCCCCAGCACCAGTGGAAAAACCATACTTCCCCATCTGTATGCGTTTGTTGAGAGTAGTCTCTGTTTTGATTAAGCAGTTCTACAGTTTGCTGGTAAGAATGTGTTCAAATTTTCTTTGTGCAATTCTGGTTTTCTACATAGATCATAGTATCATAGTATCAGTCAGGGTTGGAAGGGACCACAAGGATCATCTAGTTCTAAACCCCCTGCCATGAGCAGGGACACCCCACACTACATCAGGCTGGCCAGAGCTTCGTCCAGCCTGGTCTTAAACATCTCCAGGGACGGGGCCTCGACCTCCTCCCTGGACAACCCATTCCAGGGCTTCACCACTCTCATAGTGAAGAACCTCCTCCTCACATCCAGCCTGAATCTCCCCACCTCCAGCTTCATTCCATTCCCCCTAGTCTTATCACTACCTGAGATCCTGAGAAGTCCCTCCCCAGCCTTCCTGTAGGCCCCCTTCAGATACTGGAAGGCCACAATTAGGTCCCCTCGGAGCCTTCTCTTCTCCAGACTGAACAGCCCTAACTCCTTCAGTCTGTCCTCACAGGAGAGGAGCTCCAGCCCTCTGATCATCCTTGTGGCCCTTCTCTGGACACGTTCCAGCACCTCCATATCCCTCTTGTTGGACTCTGCCCATCTGTCCAGTCGGTCCAGGTCCCTCTGCAGAGCCTTTCTACCCTCTAACTGACTAACATCTGCCCCTAACTTGGTGTCATCTGCAAACTTGCTGATGACTGACTCAAACCCCTCATCCAGATCATCAATGAAGATGTTAAAGAGGACGGGGCCCAGTACTGATCTGAACTGTAATGCCCATGAGGAACTGAACTCCTGCAGTACAATGGTATATGTAGAGTTAATTTGGCAAAAATAATAGGATTATTAGGTAATTTCTTTTCATACAATTTTTGATTAAATACTTGAAGTACTTTTTTAGGTCTCATGCAAAACCTGCTGGAATAGGACTCCTAAGATCAAGTGGAAGTTTGATCAGACATGATTTTATAGGGGGGATTTTTCTTTTTGTTTAATAACTATAAACTCTATCTTCTAGGTAACAGAATGTGAAATCTTTCTCTCATTGCTGGTTAAGTTTCTGGATGCAGACAAACCACAGTGGCTAAGAGCTGTTGCGGTAGAATCTATTCACAGGCTCTGTGTGCAACCTCAGCTACTAAGGTATTAAATATTTTGAGTTTCACTTTTACATAAAATGTAAGAAATATCTTTACTTTCCTCTGGTGGTAAATGCTTCCTAAATCACTGTAAATCTGTAGAAACTCAAATGCAATAGGCTCTTCCAGATGATTTTTATAAAGTGTTAGGTAATGCTTATTACCCAGCAAGGGCTGAATTGTAGTTCAGTATTCCAACCCTGCTCTGTCTTACCAGTTTCAAAGGAGCATTTACCTAACCCAAGATATTGTTTACCTAAATATTTGCAGTTAAAACCTTTGTTTAACCTACAGTGAGGAGGGAAGCTGCTATTCAAATATGATTTTAAGTCCCTACTTTGTGAAATACTGACTAGATTTTACAAAATGCTTTCCAGGTCCTTTTGTCAATCGTATGATATGAAGCAACATTCCACTAAAGTTTTCCGTGACATTGTGAATGCGCTGGGGTCCTTCATCCAGTCACTATTTCTTGTACCAAGCACAGGAAACACCTCAACAACACCAAACCAAACTGGTAAAGCCTTGTCTTTACTAACACTTCAATTTTCCAGCATCTCCTTGTGATAATAAATCCTGGTTTGATTCAATGTATACAGAATCACAGAAAGCATTCAGGTTGGAAAAGACCCTCAGGATCACCAGGTCCAACTGAGAACTCTACAAGGTTCACTCCTAAACCATATCCCCAAGAACCACATCCAAACAACCTTTACACACATCCAGGTCTGTTGACTCAACCACCTCCCTGGGCAGCCTATTCCAATGCCTGACCACTCTTTCCCAGAAAATTTTTTTCCTAATGTCCAGTCTAAACCTACCCAGCCACAGCCTGAGGCTGTTCCCTCTCATTTTATCACTAATTACCTGTGAGAGGAGACCAGCACCAGCCTCTCTGCAATGTCCTTTCAGGTAGCTGTAGACAGCAATGAGGCTTCTGGCAGTGCCTTTCATTTTTGTACTAAAACAGACACTGAAGAAGAGAGTGATGAGGTCTCCCCTCAGCCAGCTCTTTGTCAAACTAAACAGCCCCAGCTCCTTCAGTCACTCTTCATCAGATTTATTCTGCAGGCCCTTCCCCAGCTTCACTGCCCTCTGCACTGGCTCTAGCACCTCGACATCTCTCTTGTATTGAGGTGCCCAAAACTGAACACAATACTCAAGGTGTGGCTCACCAGAGCTGAGTACAAGGGGACAATCACCTCTCTTCTTCTGCTGCATGCAGTATTTCTAATCCAAGCCAGGATGCCACTGACTTTGTTAGCCACCTGGGCACACTGCTATCTCATATTCAGCTGCTTGTAACAGTTCTGTGTTTCTGTGTTCACTGAGGTGAAAAGCTAGCTTGAGACAAACAAGTATGTCCAGGGCTGGTACAAAAGGGGATTTTTTTAATATCTTTTTTCTTTTAAACTTTAAAATATCTCACTGATCACTAAAACATATATTGCTTTATTGAGACCATCTAAGTTTAGTTCATTCACAGAGTGCTATGAATGCTGCTATTCTTTCCACAAAAGCCTTTTATTCTGGCTGAAAATAAGGCAGTTGGCATCAACTCTCTGCACCTTTTAAGCTAACTACTTTGCACATAAGATCATGGTTCAGACAGCAGAGGGAGCTCAAAAATAGACTTTTGTGTTGGTGGTGGCTTTTATTCTCAAGCAAGGCATGTTAGATTAATGCATGTATCTCAAACAGAGGAAAAAGGATGTTTGCTGCTCACTAAAAATGGGGTAACTTTATCACTTTGTTTTTCTGCACAGGAAGCAATGCATTGGGGAATACTGGCTCAGCACAAACTAACCCAGGAGTTCTTGGAATGGGAGGAGGTACAACTGTGTTACCTGCCTTTGAGTACAGAGGCACTTGGATACCTATCCTGAACGTAACAGTACAAGGGAGTGCTAAAGCTACCTAGTAAGCAACTTCTATCTTTCTGAAAATGTATATAGCAAATATGTTTATTTTCAATTTGATCACAGGATATTAGGGGTTGGAAGGGACCTCCAGAGACTGAGTCCACCCACCCCTGCCAGAGCAGGACCATAGAATCTAGTGCAGGTTGCACAGAGGTGCATCCAGATGGGTGATTAACAAGAAATATTTTTTTTCATTAGTGAATATTGAGGCCTTCACTTCACTGACATAAATTCTTTGTGTTGCTGCAATAGGGTGTTCTGAGTTGCTGCTATTTTGTCTGAATGCTCTGGATTCTGATCCAAATGACTCCTAGGGCTTTAGCATCTGTTGGATTTTCTTTTTTCCTACCATACTGTTGCTCTATTAACTCTTCATTTTTCAGCCTCACTGCAGCATTATAACAACTTTGGAATATCTTTTGTTGGGCTGTGTATTGGCAAACATGAGGGGCATTAAGCAAATGCAGCATCAGTGAGGGAAACTCCTTTATCTCTCTTTGAGATGCAAAATTCATCTTCAGATTTCAGTATGGGTTGACTTGACTTTTTGTTCCAGCAGTGGACTGTAGATTTGGGTCACATCTTAATACTGATTCTCTCCTACTAATGCCATTATATTTTCATCCAAAAGCCACATCTTATGCTTTTACACAGTGATTTAATTGGAGATATGAATTGTGACCAGAGCTAGCAGGTGCCTTTTCGTGAATGTGGGTTTGTCTTTTCCCCAATCCATTATACCTTGTTGTATTCTTCACATGAGGTAGTGTTTTTTGAGAGGAACAGACAAAAGACTAGTCATGATTTTTCATGACAGTTCCCATGTAACTGAAAAAAAGTAATCATTTAATCAGTAGTTTACTTTGCTGGCTTTGAAAGTAGAATACATGACCTCTACCTCACAGGTACATGGTAACTTTAATACCCATTAAGAGATTTAATTAGAGCTGTATCTCCTCATTCTTATTTGTAGAGAGAGAATGAAGAGTTGTCTGTTTGATTTACCTATACTGCCCATGCCTTCAAGTATCCGAGGCAGCCATCTTCAGCAAATTAGAAGTAATAACTGAAGTGTTGCATGTTTAGGAGAAGGAAGATCCTCTGTGCAAAAAAGTGGTGACACTACAGTATAAAAGTGTCTTTGGTATTCCAGTAGCTGGAATGCTTAGCCTTTTTAAGACTAGTTTGTAGAGCAAGTGATGAAATAGTGGTTAGTGGGATGGATAGCAGGTAGTCTTTGTAACAGACTGTCGCTTCTTAGGTAGATGCTGCTTCTAGGGCAGCTACAATCTGTTTCCTGTTGGATTTGTAACTCAGCAGTTCTTTATGTGCTTTTGAGGTGAAATATGAAGAAAAGTGGCAGTGAGGCTGCAGGTTCTAGCAGTGATGCTTTAATTGCGTGTTTTGCAGCAGTGAATCATATGGACATTTCCTCTTTGTACATATAACTTCTGCTGTTTACCTCTGTGTGTGGGTGATGGATATTTGGTCATATATTGCCTAGCCCTGACAGGCTTTTTCAGGCATATGGACTCAAAGATAACAATAATGGAATGTCTGACTTGTTCTGAACTTGTCATAACTATGCTCACACTGTCATGACTTTCTGACCTATTTCCTCTGTTGTTCATTTGCACTTAAGCTCTTCTGATTAAGTTCTGTTGCAGTGGCTTTAAGTAAAGTAATAAAGTAGAACAATGAATTCAATAACACTTGCTTATATGTGCTAATTAAAATCTAAATACTGTAGTCTAGATTTGTAGCCTTTCATGTAATATTCTATTTAGTGACTCATTTACTCTTTTACTTGATGACTTAAGGTTTTGTTTTCTTGAGTTGCTATAAATCTTGAAGGATGGTATTTGGGGCCTGTTTCTACTTAACATGCACTTGGAACCTTGTCTTTCTGTTTTGAAGCACACTGGTGCTGTTACACACTTATTTGTCATGCTTTCAATTTTTCAGTTTGGAAATGCTGGACAAAGTGGAGCCACCCACAATTCCTGAAGGCTATGCCATGTCAGTGGCATTTCACTGTTTACTGGATCTTGTCCGTGGTATTACTTCGATGATTGAAGGAGAGTTGGGAGAGGTAGAAACAGTCGGTCAAGCCACAGCAGAGACAACTTCATTACCAGCACAGTCTTTGGAGCAGCAAGACTTGCAGTCTGTGTCTGACCAGTCGGAGAAAGAGCTAGGTATTTGAGAATGCAAACACCACGTAAAACACAGCAGTGTTACACCAGGCAGGATTAAACCAGTTCATGCTTTGTTGCTTAAATGTATTGTTTCTAAATTCCATGTGCAAACTTTTAATGATGTGAGCTTTAATAACAGAGCAACAGTAGCCTCCAAAAAAATTAATACTTGATGGGGTGTACTGTTTCTGTCCTATAGTACCTTAGCCAGACTCCTTGTGGCCTATTAATGCTGTTTTACGTGTATGTACATGGAATGTGAGGGAGAGATGACAGGCATTCTGTTCTCTAGAACTTTAGTCTGCCTTTCCGTGTCCTTAATGCTGCTTAAGTATCATAGTATCAGTCAGGGTTGGAAGGGACCACAAGGAGCATCTAGTTCCAACCCCCCTGCCATGGGCAGGAACACCCCACACTAGATCAGGCTGGCCAGAGCCTCATCCAGCCTGGGCTTAAACACCTCCAGGGACGGGGCCTCAACCACCTCCCTGGACAACCCATTCCAGGGTTTCACAACTCTCATGGTGAAGAACCTCCTCCTCACATCCAGCCTGAATCTCCCCACCTCCAGCTTCATTCCATTCCCCCTAGTCCTACCACTACCTGAGATCCTGAGCAGTCCCTCCCCAGCCTTCCTGTAGGCCCCCTTCAGATACTGGAAGGCCACAATTAGGTCCCCTCAGAGCCTTCTCTTCTCCAGACTGAACAGCCCCAACTCCTTCTGAGATCCAAGGTCACAAGAGACAACCTGACTGAGAGAAATGGGGCAGTCAGAACTATTTTAAAAGAAAAATGTGTTTCTAGTAGCAAGATAAAAAGCTCAAGGTTTTAATCACAGAATGTTAGAGGTTGGAAGGGGCCTCCAGAGATCATCGAGTCCAACCACCCTGCTGAAAGCAGGATCACCCAGGGTAGTCTGTGCAGAAATGTATTCAGGCAGGTTTTGAAAGTCTCCAGAGGTGGAAACTACACAACCTCTTTGGGCAGCCTGTTCCAGTGCTCCATCACCCTCACTCTAAAGAAGTTTCTCCTCATGTTGAGGTGAAATCTTCTATGTTCAAGTTTGTATCCATTGTTGCTCATCTTATTACTGTGTACCACCAAAAAGAGATTGGCCCCCTCCACTTGACACCCACCCCTCAGATATTTATAGACATTGATAGATCCCCTTGCAGTTTTAAGACTAAAATGGAGAGGTTTTAAGTAAGATTTAAGTATTGGAATGGTTTTGGCGTGTGTACCATGCAGTAGAAACAATAGAGCCGGACCGGAGTGTGCAGGCTGCGGGAAGTGGGGTGGGGAAGGAGCTTGTCTTAGGGCCCCGCGCCGGCGCGGAGCTCTCCATGGTTCTGCAGGCCTGCACTCCGCAGCGGCCCCCAGGCTCTCGGCATGGTGCAGTAGTGGGGGGGTGTGCTGTGGGAATGGTAGGAGGAGGCAGTAGGCCTGATAGACCTTTTACAGTTTTTTCCTATTAAATTAAAAAACCCCAAAAAACCAACAACAACAATACAGAGAATTGCAAATGCCAGGGGAAAGCATTTTGCCATTGCTGCTAAATTTCAATATCTGGACCCACATTTTTGCACTTCTGAATGTTTATTTATGAGGACAAAGATTGAAAATAGTCAGATTTTAAAGATTTTTTTTTTCCTTTTTTTTTAAATTGGTAGGGTTGTCATTTAGAATAAGCATTACCTTGGTGGCATCTTTTACATTAGCAATGTTACTTTAAATGCAGCTGTTTCAATGGTACTGGTGTGAGTGTTCTTGTTTATACATATATATGTGTCTTTGTAAACATACACATGTGTCTTTGTAAAGCCCACACTTTAAAAAATGCAGTAGCAATCATTTTGTTTGTGATATAATTTAAAGTTATTAAGTAAAGTACTGTGTTTCTGCAATCAACAAATGCCTGTATTTCTTTCAAGTTAGCAGAGCTGTCTGGGAAGAAATGGTCAATGCTTGCTGGTGTGGTCTTTTGGCTGCCTTATCCCTTCTGCTTGATGCAAGGTATTTGGTCTTCTGTTTCTCTCAAATTTTCAAAGTTGGTATTCCTACCTATACTTTTAACTGACTTTTGATACTGGTCAAGGTGACAGTTGCATGACAGAGTGTTGTTCATGGCACCAGAGCAGACAGGTTTGTGGGTTAGGGATAGCTAGACCGCGTGAGGACGTTAAGAGTAAATGACACAGAAGTCTCCAGAAGTCTCAAATCAAGTCTTTAATGTACTTAATTATAGGACAATGAATTCAATTTTCAGAAGCTTGCATTTGAGCCAATTAAATGTCTGAATGTTTCAACACAGTGAAATGATTCTACCCTTGTCGAGATTCCCATCGATAGGTATCTTGGTATGTGTTAGCAATATGCAGTCATTGAAGTGGAAAAGCTGTTTACTAGGTAATAACTTTGGCAATGTAATTGTATCTTCCAAAGGTGGTGTTTTGTGTGGTTTTTGTGGTTTTGTTTTTTTTTAGATACCTCCTGATAGTCTCCTTTCTCATATCATTCAAAACTGAAGACCAGGTTTTTAGGAAGTCATTCTGAAGAATTTTGTTCACTGGTTGTGCTGACTCTTTATAGAGTGTTGACAGGCTTAAAGTTTATGTTCTTGTTGCTTTCAGTTTTGATTAGCTGCCTGTTTGGATTATTTCTTCCTAAATGATTTGTGGTCTTTCAGCACTGATGAAGCTGCCACTGAAAATATTCTAAAAGCAGAACTGACTATGGCTGCACTTTGTGGAAAACTGGGTCTTGTAACATCAAGAGATGCTTTTATCACTGCCATTTGCAAAGGATCTCTGCCTCCTCACTATGCCCTTACTGTATTAAACAGCACAACTGCAGCTCTGTCCAGCAAATGTAAGTACATATGTTTTCCTTAATTGTGTTTTCACATATTGTGAAACTCAAATTTATCTGCATGTGATAGCAAAAGCTATGTGACTATGATATTTGGCTATACTAAATTATATTAAAATCCTCAGACAGCATCTAGACCACTGGTGTTCCATAGCTGGTTAGTTTTGTGGCATCAGCTGGTGATAGAATAGAATAGACCAGGTTGGAAGAAACGTTGGTTATTCTGTGGTCTTCTGGAGACTTTACCTGTGGAGCAGACTCTGCCTGACCCAGCAGCCTAGAGAGGACGATCATAGAATAGAATAGACCAGACCAGGTTGGAAGAGACCTTCAAGATCATCATGTCCAACCTATCATCCAAAACCACCCAACCAACTAAACCATGCAACCAAGCACCCTGTCAAGTCTCCTCCTGAGCACCTCCAGTGATGATGACTCCACCACCTCCTCAGGCAGCCCATTCCAGTGGGCAATCACTCTCTCTGTGGGAAACTTCCTCCTAACCTCCAGCCTAAACCTCCCCAGGTGCAGCCTGAGACTGTGTCCTCTTGTTCTGGTACTGGTTGCCTGGGAGAAGAGACCAACCTCTGCCTTTCTACAACCCCCCTTCAGGTAGTTGTAGACAGCAATAAGGTCACCCCTGAGTCTCCTCTTCTCCAGGCTAAGCAGCCCCAGCTCCCTCAGCCTCTCCTCATAGGGCTTGTGTTCCAAGCCCCTCACCAACTTTATTGCCCTTCTCTGGATATGCTCCAGCAAGTCAACCTCCTTCCTAAACTGAGGGGCCCAGAAGTGGACACAGTACTTGAGGTGTGGCCTAACCAGTGCAGTGTACAGGGGCAGAATGACCTCCCTGCTCCTGCTGGCCACACTGTTCCTGATGCAGGCCAGCATGCCATT